>NC_077227.1:665898384-666498384 GCF_027887165.1 Monodelphis domestica | reverse complement strand
GTCAGGATAAGGAATTAAGTGGCAATTGGGAGGGAGTTTTGCAGAAGCCACAAATAATACACAAGATCAGCAGATGACAGAGGAAAAGTTTAGAAACTCAGAAATGCCTAAAATATATGTGTAATATGTAAAATCAACATATTTTACTCTTAATGCCATAAGTATACATATTTTCTCTTTTAAAGTTAAAGTAAATAAAAACTTAAAGGTGTGAAAAGAGCATGAAAGCCAGCAGATGACATACAAAGGCTAAAAAATGTAGAAGTTTCTTAATATTGACCTACATAAACCCTATAGTCCAATACTTAGCTCAAATTTAACAATAAGGTACTGCAAAAACCACATAAAAGAAAAAGAAACCATTCAGACTTCCCCTCTGGTATGAAGGGAAGCAAAAAATATTGGATGGATTTTTCAGGTTGCTGGAGCACCAACCCCTAACTCCTGAGAAGAAGTGGATGGAATACTTGTAAAAACGATAACAACAACCAAGTTTATGGACCATAGGTTAAGAACTCTTGCTCTAAAAGCCACTCAGTAGAACTCAAGGAAATTTCCAAAATGAATAGAGTTGTTCACTATGTTCCTTTTACTTTAAGAGGAAGGTACTAGGGGGCAGCTGAATAGCTGATTGGATTGAGAGCCAGGCCTAGAGATGGGAGGTCCTAGGTTCAAATCCAGCTTCAGATACTTCCCAGCTGTGTGACCCTGGGCAAGTCACTTGACCCCCATTGTCTACCCTTTACCACTCTTCTGCCTTGGAGGCAATACTGTGTAAGACAGAAGGTATGGGTTTAAAAAAAAAAAAGAGGAAGTTACTACCTTCACTAATGTCATTGGTCAGTCATTCTGGTTATATCTGATTCTTCATAATGCCACTTGGGGTTTTCCTGGTAAAGGTACTAAAGTAGTTTGTCATTTCTTTCTCCAGGTCATTTTACAGATGATGAAACTGAGGCAAACAAGGTTACATGACTTGCCCAGGGCCACATAGCTAGTAAGTGTCTATTAAAGCCTGATTTAAGGAATTAGCATCTTCCTAAGAAGCACAAATATTTTTGAAAGAAAGCCAGTTGTGCTTATCTTGCTGTCCTTTGAACAAAAGGACTTCTCACCTTGTTATTATTATTTATGTTATTATTATTGTTATTTATTACTTATGCTTCAGGATAGTTAAAAGATACATTATTTATGTTCCTTTCTAGGATTTTGTTTACTAGGACATAACTCAATGGACCCTGGTAATACTCCATTGAGTTATGTCCTAGTAAACAAAATCCTTTCATCTAAGCAAAATATCCATTGTGTGTGACCAAGCAGCCCTCAGACTCTATACTCATAAAACTAGGCTCATTTTTAGGGTATTGTCTCCCAAACTGTACCACTTTATCCCATTTTGCCCCAATCTAGAACCTCCTCTGAGAATCTCAGAGTAGCACTCTAATGCCACTCATGTCTAAGTTTGCAAAACTCCCATGCAAGCATGCAAGGTAACAAACTGCAGAGGGTATAGGACAGCATTTATTTAATCTTATAGAAAATTAAAAAACTACATAGAGGACTCACAGTTTACCAGAAAAAAATGGTGCATTTCCCTTCTGTCTCCAGTCAGCCCCATCTTCCTCAAGGGGCCAGATAGTCCCCAGGATTCATAGTATTCCCTTGTGATATGAACTCAATTTACAGTGAAACAAACTTAAGATTGGAGAAAGGTAGATACTGAAATTCTGGTGAATTCATTTTATCCCAGGAATGCTTATAGTTCTACAATACTATGGTACTATCAGAAAGGCTTGGACTTGCCACCAGAAAGAAACTGAAGTTGAAATCACTAGAATGGTAATCTTCTTTCCACTGAAATTGCAAAGTCCAAATGACTGAGGGTTATAGTAGAGGACAAAGTCCAGTTATTACTGTTTTTAATGTGTCCTGTTACTACTTAGTTCCTTAATGGTCCTTTAATTTCAGGGTCCACATTATGTGATCCTTTTCTCCTTCGAGAGGATGGAATTGTCTAATAACTCCCCCTTCTCTTAATGAAAAGTTGGATTCTAGTAATTACTTCTTCTTAGCGCCTTAGACAGGGTTCTGTCTAAGTATTCTTATCACTTTCTCTAGAAGCCTGTAGCTCAGAATTCTCAGACTTGGAGTTGCTAGAGAGTTAACACCAAAGCTGGGACTGTTTCCCTTCTCTCCCTCTTCTAGGACTATGTAGTTGAAAGTTTGTGCCCCTCCAGTGTGCCTCTACCACTACCCTAAGTATCTGTGCTCAAACATTCAGAAGTAAGTAAATTGGGGTGCAGAATTCCTTAGCACTCCATCACTATCTCAGCTACTGCTCTCTCTTAGGCTGAGAAGGTGCCATCCCTGGGGCTAAGAGAAGAAGATGCTCACTTTATAGGTAATACTAATTTGTTGGTACCCCTTGGAATCAAAGTCTACTCTTTGGTTTGTGGTCTCATCTGTAGTCAGATCTCTTTGAAAAGGGAAAATTAGAACAACTCTGCAATGAAAGTTCCCTTCTAAAGGCCTGAAACAAAAGAGTAGCTCTCATGTCCCCAAGCCCAAGCAAATTATCTCTGAAACTCAATGGATATGCTCCACACCTTCCATGAGGAAATACAACCAATGTCCCAAATAAATGCTTATCTCCCTGTAACTTCATCAAACTGGAACCCTCATATGTGAAAGAAACGGAACAGTTTGGGATAACGACTTAAAAATTATAAAATATTCAACTAAAGGGTAGCTAGATGACTCAGTGGGTAGAAAGCCAAGCCTGGAGATCCTGGCTTCAAATGTGACTTCAGATACTTCTTAGTTGTATGACCTTGGGCAAGTCACTTAATCTCAATTGCCTAGCCCCTCCTACTCTTCTGCCTTGTAACCAATACTTAATATCAACTCTAAGACAGAAGATAAAGGTTTAAAAAAAAAAAGCTGTTCAATTCTAATTCTCCCTCCCCCCAAAACACAGAATTTAAAATATAATCAACAAAGAATGAAAAAAGATTTTTGTTGTCATTAAAGACATTTCTGTCTTTATTTCTGTCTCAGGTACAATAAGTCCAGTCAACCAACAAATATTCATTAAGTACCTATTATAGTGCTAGGCAGTATGCTAAACTTTGGAGATACAAAAGACCAAAAAAATAAGCTCAGCTCTTAAGAAACTCTTAATGAATAGAGACAACACAAAAAACTATGCACAGACAAGAAATGTACAGGACAGATTGGAGATAATCAACGATGGGAAGTCACTAACATTAAGGGACATTAATAAAGTTTCTTACAGAACACAAGATTTTAGCTGAGACTTGAAGGAAGCCAAGAGATGAAGATGAGGAGGGAAGAGAATTTAAGGTCTTTTGCCTCTGGTTCCTTTATTTATTTGTAAACCCTTACCTTCCTGCTTAGAATCAATAGTGTGTATTGGTTTAAGTCAGAAGAGCAGTAAGGGCTAGGCAATGGGGGTTAAGTGACTTGCCCAGGATCACACAGCTGAGAAGTATATGAGGACAGATTTGAACTCAGGACCTCTGGTCTCTGGGCCTGGCTCTCAATCCACTGAGCCACCTAGCTGCCCCCTCTCTGGTTCCTTTATAAGCATGAAGTTAATTCAACATGAAATGGAACAAATTTATTGAACACAACAAAGAATATGCTGACAGACTATAAATATTATTAAGCATATGCCAGGCACAAAGAAAAAGATACTCCTACCTTCAACAAGCTTACAGTCTAAAGGGGAAAGATAACACACAATAGGTAACTGAAGGATGTGGTGAGAGAATGATGGAGAAGTAAAAAAAAAAAAGTCCAAAAGCAGTGAAGCTGATGGAATTGGAGAAAAGATGGTGCTGGGCCCCCTCCTTAAATGGAGGTTTTGGAGTTCATAGCTCTGCCCTCTAGTCAAAACATCCAATCAGAGGAATGAAATTATAGAAGCAATATGAATACTAAGACTGATTCAATCTTTCAGGATAATGAGATTTCCCAAGACAGCATGAAGACCAAAACATTCCAAAAGCAGTGAACCTGGTGGTAAAAGGAAAAGACTACAAAAAGGGCTTGTTCTTGAGTCTCACAGTCAAGAAAACTTTTCCTACCAGATGGGTCCCACTCTCTCCAAAGTCCTATAAGATTGATTCATACTTACAGAGCCACCCCTAAGCACGGAAAACATTAAAGGTCAGCATAGTCAACTTTCCTTCCTTGGGCCTGCCCAGTTTATATTACAAGGACCAGAGAAGGGAAAAGTCAGGATTTGCTCCTACCCATCATGGCTCTAGGCCTCATTCATTACTTCTCAGTTTTAGCTCCTCTCCTGACCCTTGGGTCTGTAATGATAAGTGATGAGGGATAGAGAAAATTGCATGGATTGTCTTTAAGAGGAAAAGAGGAGAATTTATACACAAACCCTGGGAGAAGATTCTAGAAGGAGAGTAGCATCTTGAAAGTATACTGGGTTTAACAGTCTCTCCTGATCTGACTTTCCCCTGAACTGTTAAGGAGGATCTTTGCTCTGGCATTCCCTGGGAAAAAACTAATCTTGTGGAAAGATTAGGAAATTTCTAGGTTGGAGAACTGCCTTGGAGGAGACTTGCCTTTCCCTGAAGTACAGAGATTAACCTGTCAGAGATCAATCTATCAGAAATAACTTGGTTAAGGTAAACCCAAGGGTTTTGTCACCTGGGACTTTGGATTTACCTAGGAAGCCAACCTCAGGCTTTGGGTAAGGACTCAATATATCTCTGAGTCCTGTATCCTCAGCCTTTTGAAGACAATGTATACTATATCGATAGTCAGATAGCTTTTTGGGGTCTAGATAAGATCAGGTAGTGAATAGGAAGGGCTTGAGAAGACCAGAAGAGCAAACCCATGAGGGGGAATATAGATTGGTGGGAGGAGTTTTAGTTGTGTAGATTTAGGACTTTATCATTTCCCTATCCCTCAATAAACTTGTTTTTTTAATAATTGCAAGGGTTGTGCTTCACTGTCCCTGGGAGGCTCCTATTTGGGTTTTTTTCCCCACTTCCAATCCCTCTAGATTCTTTCCATTAAACTATCTACTTTTGGAGGTAGTTTTCTCTTTCAGGTCTGTGTTGACCCTCTCCTGGGTTGCTGACCTGTCCGTCAACATTCTTCACATACTAGAATTACAGTGGTGAACATCCTGTACATCAATATAAGAAAGTGGGTGGAGCATACCTGGGGTTTTTTTGGGACTGACTCTGAGGGAGAAAGACAGATGAGGGAGAGGAAGATTCTTGCAGGCTAGGCAACACGTGATCTGAGAACTTAGAGTAATGGTGATATTTAACTATGCTTATCTATCTTTTCTATTAATAAGCTTTATGAAAAATAATAACCGGTAGATATATTAATTTTAATTATAACAGGTCTAAGATTCATTACTCCATCAATCTTTCATTTCTCCTTTTTGCATTCCTTTGTTTTACTTCCATGACCTCAAGGTCCAAAAGTCTTTCCCTCTAGTCCAAAGGTATTCCTTAAATGTTTCAATCCCATCAAGCCTTTGACTCCATCTCTCTGGATCTCTGCTTCACTGCTATTTGTACTTTCCATCATTATAGCTAATATTATCTCAGTCATTCACTTTTCCTTCCTCAGGAAAATATCTGTAGCTCTTACATAAGACATATATGCCTATGTATGATGCATATATTATATAAACATATATATGTAGCTCACAGGTGGCACAAAAATATAACTCTGGCATCTGTCCCACTTTTCTCCAGGGAAGATGAGATTTGTTTCCTCTCTCACCTGTCTCTAAGAGAGGAACTAGCCTAGAATCATTCACTGCTAAGTGGTTTGGTGAATAGACTGTTGGACTTAAGAGACATCAACTCATAAGTTCAAATCTAGTCTAAAATAATTACTAGTTTATATGACTGGAAAAGTCACTTAATCCCTGTATGTCTCAATTTCCTCATCTGTAAAATAGGGATAGTAATAGCACCTATGTACCAGGGCTGTTATGAGAATCAAATTAAATATTTGTAATGTGCTTTACACCATGATACTTAATAAATGTTGATTGGTTGATTATTAACTATGTGACCCTGGGCAAGTTACTTAACCTCTGTTTACCTTGATTTCCTTGTAGGTAAAATGGGGAGAATAATAAGTTCCCATATACCAAAGTTATGGTTATGGTGAGGTAAAATGAGATAATATTTATAAAGCACTGTATAAATAAATATAAATATTTCTCCCAGAGGACTTAAAATCATGTGGAAAAATTTTTTTCTTGTTATTTATTTTTGCTTGTATTTATATTCTTTCCTATTAGGGTTTTGAGTGTAATACTTTGTAAAGATATTTTAAAATATAGTGAAATATTAAGATAAAAATTATTGTTATTATTATATGCCCCCATCAAATATATCTATTCTGGTGTAGGGGTACAAGTCTGGTTCAGAAAGAAAGTCTTTTCTCAATTACTCTTTTTTAAAAAATATATTATTATTTTGGCTACATTTAAAACACCCAATTAAAAAAATAAAATAAAATACCCAATTAACTCCCTTCCTCTCTCCCCTAACCCCCTTTAAAGAAGGCATAATTTGAAAAAAATACATACATATATGTCAAACTATGTCTTACTTATTTCAGTTTATCAGTTCTTTCTCTGGAGGTGGACATACACAAGTCATTCTTCAGGCAATATTTCTGTTGCTGTATATAATGTTCTCCTGTTCTGCTCATTTCAGTCTTCATAATTTCATGTGGGTCTTTCCATGGTTTTCCACAATTAACCTGTTCATTATTTCTTATGGTGAAGTAGTATTCCATCACACTCAGTCACTCTTTTAGGGTGAATGGTAACCTTTAGTTTACTACCAGCTTAGCTTCTTCTTACCAAATGTTGCTTATTCAGAGGACCATCACAAGTATCAAGGAAATCCATTTATCCAAGTGAACAGCAAATGGACAATGGAGAAGTTATATAGTATAAAATATGCCTAAAAGATATGAGAATGAATGAGATCTTCTTCCTGGGAGCAAGATGAAACCCCAATTCAGACCAAGAGAGAGTACCTAGTTTCACTCAAGTAGGACCCCTTGTAAGTTTTTAAGAAGGCAAGCTAGAAATTTGGGGTGTATTAGGCTTCCCTTTCACATCTACATGTGAAACATGTAGGGCAACAAAGTGACTCAGTTGATAGAACTCTACTCCTAGAGCCAGGAAGACTCATCTTCCTGAGTTCAAATCTTCCCTCAGACATTTACTAGTTGTGTGATCCTGGACAAGTCATTTAACTTTATTTGCTTCCATTTCCTCATTTGTAAAATGAGCTGGAGAAGGAAATGGCATCTAGCATCTTTGCCAAGAAAACACCTAATGGGGTTCAAAGAGTCAGACACAACCGAACAACAACAACAAATGCTCTCTCAGCTGTCTGTCCACTAGTTTCTCAAAGCATTGAGGTCTCTCTTGAAAGAGAGACCTTCTTTAAGCAGATTCCCCAGAATAGACCTCAGCTTTCTTTCCACCAATCCTGAATCATTATTCCTTGTATATTTCCACAGCAAGCAAAATTCCCCCAGGCTTGTTAGAAGCTTGATTGTGTTTATGATGAAATATTCAGGGCCAACATCTGAACAGGCTACTTATTTTAAGCACAAAAGGACCCATCAGCTGAGCATAACTTCTGATATTCTTATCACAATTTATGAGCCTTTCTTAACTCCTTAGAATGCTAGAATTTCATCTATCTCTTCCCTTCTCAGGAAGTTGGGAGAAAGAATTAGGAAGCATATTCTTCATAAGGTTGACACTTTAATCCAAGTCTTTTTAATTTGTTGTTTTATTTTCCCCAATTACATGTAAAAACGATTTTTACATTTTTTAAAATTTACATTCTGAATTCTCTCCCTTCCTTCCTTCCCACCCCTTGTGAGAGAGTAAGCAATCTGATATAAAGTTTACATGTGCCATCATATAAAACATTTTTCCATGTTAGTCCTTTTGTGGAAGAAAAGGAAGAAAAAAATGAAAATATAGTATGTTTTAGTCAAATTCAGACTCCATCAGTTCTTCCTCTGGAGGCCTTTGTCATCATGAGTATTTTGGGATTGTCTTGGATCTTTGTATTGCTGAGAATAGCTAAGTCTTTCACAGTTAATCATTTTCAATATTGCTGTTCCTGTGTGTAATGTTTAATTGGTTCTGCTCGCTTCACTCTGCATCAATTTTTGTAAGTCTTTCCAAGTTTTTCTTAGATCATCTTCCTTGTAATTTTTTATAGAACAATAATATTCCGTTACAATATACCTCAACTTGTTCAGCCTTTCCCCAATTGATGGACATCCCTTCTCTTTCCAATCCTTTGCCACCATAAAAAGAGCTGCTATAAATATTTTCCGTTTTTTCTTTTTTAATCTCTTTGGGATTCAGACCTAGTAATGGCACTGCTGGGTCAAACAAAATGTACAATTTTATAGCTTTTTAGTCATGATTCCAAATTACTCTCCAGAATAATTTGAGTTTTTTTGAGGCTAGAGATAAAACTCACAACCCTTTCAAATTGAATTTCCAGTTCCTGTTATCCCCACCCAAGTGACTAGGACTAGAAAAGTCCTCTACTCTCTGAAAATTCTTTAAAAACAACCACTGAAACCCCTGAGGGGGAGTAGCAAAGCTTACACCACCACCACAAAGGCAAAAATACTTATCCCTGGTATATATATAAAGTACTCTATATGCTTTAAAGGGTTCCATAAATATAAGCTATTTTAATCCTAGGTCTTAAATGAAGTACCATTCCCACGCCTTGGTGTGGCAAGGAGATCAGTTCTAGGTACACAAAGACTATTCCAGAAGAAGACAAGTCCTAAACCTGTGTTGGTGAACCCATGGCATGTGTGCTCCCACATGCCAGAGGGGACTGCTCATTCCCCCTCTCCACAGCTCCTGAGGACATTTGTCATATGTTTTGCCCCTGCCCAGCAACCCAATGTGAGTACTTCCTCCCTTCCCTGTCTGGGATAATGCAGGGGGCTCACAGGTGGCATGAGGGTACAGTTTGGGCACGCAGTCTCTAAAAGGTTCAACAACACTGCAACCTAAGCCATCCTTATAACTGAAAAAGATTTACACCTGTCACCTGAGAACTAGCCTAATTCGGTGTTGTTGTTGTTTTAAACCCTTACCTTCCCCTTAAAATTAATACTATGTATTGGTTCCAAGGCAGAAGAGTGGTAAGGGCTAGGCAATGGGGGTTAAGTGACTTGCCCAGGGTCACACAGCTAAGAAGTGTCTGAGGTCACATTTGAACCCAGGACCTCCCATCTCTAGGCCTGGCTCTCAATCCACTGAGCCACCCAACTGCCCCCCTAACTCAATTTTGAAAAGGCTATCACCAGGTTAGTTAATGGATTGCTCTGCTACAACAAATCTGTATAGAATAAATAATGAAACTTACTGCCCATTTCTCAGGAGAAATGGCAAATACTCAGACCAAATGTTGTCTATATCCAGTTAGTTGCTTTTGTTTGTTTTCTTGGGAGGGATCAATTAGAGTGATGAAAAGACAGAAATAATTGTGATACAAAAGCAAAGGGAATCACTAAAAAGTTTATTTTGTTTCTTTAGTTTTTAAATAGCATTCATTTATAAGGTTTTACCTCCTGAAGTCCTTTGGCCATCTGGGGAAGCCTAAGAGTTAAGTCTTAGAATGTTTGCTGGCTACATTTGCAATTGAAAGAAATACTAAGTTTCATTTTGAGGTTAGTGAAAATAAAGATGTATATATTTTTCCCATTCAAGTTCACACCCCTCTCTGAAATCTATTCTTGGAGCCTTTGGGTTCTAACAAGATTAGAAACCTTGTTTTAGAGGGATTATTATCTTTATCAGTGAAAGCAAATCCCATCAACAAAACTACAGATTTTTATGCTACCATTACTCTTATTGCAAAGCCCTTTCCTGGCAACAGTTCAGTAAAGTACATAGTAGGATAATCTTTTTTACAAATTAGGAAACAAAAGCCCAACATGTTTAAGTGATTGACCAAGGTCACAAAACTGTCAAGTAACAAAATCACTACCTGGACCTTGTGACTTTAAGACTAGTACTCTTTCTGTTGTTTTTTCAGAAACGTTTAATGAATGATAGGTCCAGGTAAAAGTACATCTAATCTGAGGTAGCTAGGTTGTGAGTGCAGTGGGTAAGAGCATTGGATCTGGAATCGGGAAGAACTGAGTTCAAATACTCCCTTGGATGTGTGACCCTGGGCATGTTATTTGACTTCTATCTGCCTTAGTTTTACCATCTATAAAATGTTGATAATAATAGCACCTACTTCCCAGAGGTGTGAGGTTTAAATGAGGTAATATATTCAGAATGTTTTGTAAACACTATTACTATTATTATTTTACATATTAAAAATAGATGTTTACATATTACATTATCTATTTATAACTTATATGTATATACTTTACATATTAAATCTATTATATATGTATTTATTTCACATATTAAAAAACAGAAGTGCAAAGAAGTTAAGGGGTTTGCCCAGATCACATAGTAATCAAGACTCCAACCTCAGTATTCTGATTTTAAATCCAGGGTCCTTTCCATTGTAGCCCTGTCTCAAGATGAAGCCAGAAACTCAGCTATCTTTTCTTTGATTTTCCAAAGAATGATGGGTTTGATGGGTAGTGCTATTTTGGGGGTATAAATCACTTTTTTTCTAATGCCCCATTTCCGGGAACAGTTGCTAAAGGAGCTCAGCAGTTGAACAGCACCGAGATCAGTCCCCTAGGAGTCTCCTCCTGTCTCGATGGAGCTTTACCCTCTGTCTAACATTTGCTGAGAGTTCCGTCCTTACAGATGTGATTTTTCTTTTCCAGAGAAAAGTAATCACAAACAGAAATCTTGTGAGCAAAAGGACACGAGAAAAGCTTTTTATACCCTCTTTGCTAGCTGTTATTGTGATGGATGAAACTGAAAGAACAATTAGAGCAAATGTCAGTGTAAATCTCTGTAGAAAGAAAAAAAATAGGCTTTCCAGGTTTCCTTTTAAGTGGCCAAGGTATTCTCCAAGTGCAATATGTATTTACTTTAGACTGACACATGATTAGCAAGCACTTAAAATATATACTACTATTTTTGAGTTGTTGGCAGGAAAGGGGCTTTGAAATAATAATAACAGTAGTATAAGACTGTGATTTTGTTGATGGGAGAATACCTTCATGGATGAAAATAATATTTCCTCTAAGACAAGGTCCCTAACCCTGGACCCCCAGGGGCTCTACAGATAAATTTCAGAGACGGGCACAAATATGAATGGGAAATATATATATATATATATAGTACATATATATAATCTTTATTTTCACTAACCTAAAAATGAAACTTAAAATTTCTTTTATTTACGAATGTAGGTAGCAAATATTATTCAGAAAAGTAGCGGATAGGCTTCATAACATACAGCTATTTGTAGCAGAGAAGATAGAGCTCTAATCCTGGAGTTTGAAGGACCTGAGTTCAAATTTGATTTTAGACATATTCTAGTTGTGTGATCCTGTGTAAGTCACTTAACTTTGATTACCTAGCCCTTACTGCTCTTCTGTCTCAGAATTGATACTAAGACTTAAAAGATAAGGATTTAAAAAAAAAATTATTTTACTAACAAATTTCCACATGAATTTTCTGAAGTCATATGATCCATATTCTCTCCCTCCTTTCTTCCCTCCCTCCTCCTAGAGCTGACAAGCAATTCAGTCGGACTTACACATGTATTATCATACAAAACATATTTCCATATTATTCTTTTTTATAAGCAAATAATAAGATAAGGGTTTTTAAATCATGTAGGATTAGACTACCTAGTAGGGGATATACACTCTTTAGGTAGGTAGTAAAAACAAGCTAACATTTATATATTTATATACTATGTACCAGGTATAAGTGTTTTACAAATATTATCTCATTTGATCCTCACAACAACTCTGGGAGATAGGTGCTGTTGTTATTTCCATTTTATAGATGAGGAAACTGAGGCAGGTTAAGTGATTGGCCCCAGGGTTACACAGCTAGTAATCAGTGAATCAACCAATAAACATATATTAAGCTCCTACTATGTACTTAGTGCTGGAAACACAAAACGAGGCAAAAGACAGTTTCTACCCTCAAGGAGCTGACAATCTAATGGGGACAACAACAAACAAGCAAATATATACAAAGCAAGCTGTATAGAAGAAAAGTAGGGAAAATTATTAGAGAGAGGGAACTAGAATTCAGAGGGGATGGGTAAAGCTTCCAATAAAAGAAGGGATTTAAGCTTGAACATAAAGGAAACCAACAGGTGGAGTTGAGGAGAAAGAACACTCCCAAGAATGCGGGACTGTCAGAGAAAATGTCAGGAGCTAAGAGTTGGAGTGTTTCATTTGTCAAGATACTAGTGTCACTAGATCAAGAAGACTTAGCTAGGTTATGAAGGATTTTGAATGCCAAGGAGAACATTTTGTATTTGATCCAGGATGCAAAAAGTAACCTCTTAAGTTCATTAAGAAAGATGACATGGGGGGCAGCTGGGTTGCTCAGTGGATTGAGAGCTAGGCCTAGAGATGGGAGGTCCTGGGTTAAAATCTGGCCTCAGACACTTCCCAGTTGTGTGACCCTGGGTAAGTCACTTGACCCCCATGGCCTAGCCCTTACCACTCTTCTGCCTTGGAGCCAATACACAGTATTGACTCCAAGAGGGAATGTAAGGGTTTAAAAAAAAAAGAAAGAAAGAGAGATGACATGGTCAGATGTGGGCTTTAGGAAAATCACTTTAGTGGGTAAATGAAGGATGGGTTGAAGTGGGGAGAGGCTTGAGGTAGGAAGACCCACCAGCAGCCTATTCCAGTAGTGTGGGAGTGATGTGATGAGGGTCTGCACTAAAGGATGATGTTGTCCTCTACAATAATAGAGTAGGAGGGAGGGCTTAGGAGAAAAGACAATAAGTTTGGCTTTAGGCATGTTGAATCTAAGATTGAGATTTCTACTGGACATTCAGTATAGGATGTCTAAAAGATCATTGGAGATATGACTGAATGTCAGCAGAGACTTCAGGGGCAGAACAGGTAGCGTTCAGAATCATCAGCATAGAGATAGTAATTGAATCCATGGGAGTCTGTGAGATCCTCAAGTAAGGTAATATATAGGGAAAAGAGAAAAAGGCCTGGGACAGAATTATGGGGGATACTACAATGAGAAGGTATGATCTGGAGAAGATCCAGCAAAGGAGAAAGAGAAGAAACAGCCAGATAGACAGGATGAAAACTAGGAGAGAGTGGTATCCCAGAAACCTAGAGAGAAGAGAATATCAAGGAGGGAAGAGGGGACAATCAGTGTCAAAGGCTGCAAGGTCATTGGATTTTACATCAAGACAATAGTAGTAACTTTGGAGAGAGTAGTTTTGGTGAAATAGTAAGGTTGGAAATTGGATTGTAAAGGCTTAAGAAGAAAGTGGAAAGGAAATAGAGGTATGTGTTAAAAATGGCCTTTTCCAGTTTATCTACAACGGGAAGAAGAGATATAGGATATTAGTTAGCAGGGACTGAAGGATTGATCAGGTGAGGGTTTTTTCAGGATGAAAGAGACAAAGGCATGTTTGTAAGTCATAGGGAATGCCTCCAGGAGACAGTAAGAGTTTGAAAATAAGTGAAAGTGTAGGGATCACAAATGTGGCAATTTGTTAGAGGAGGTATGATTGAAATAGGATCATTTGAACAGGTAGAGAGATTTGCTCTTGGTAAAGAGTAAGATCACATCATCATGTGACACAGGGGTTGAGGAGAGAATGGCAGAAGTATCTATGTGATGTGTGATGTGGAAGAGAGAAGTTCATCATGAATGGTCTTAAATTTTCTGTAAAATATGAGGCAAGGTGCTCCCCTGAGAGAGTGGGGGGAAGGGGAACCACAGTAGGTTTGAGGAGGAATGCATGAATGGTTGCATGATTTTCTCCATCTGCATTTAGAGGCATGAGCATGGAGCAAAGATGGTGAATGACAGGAGTGATACAAGGTTGAGACTTGGCTAAGTGTAATTGGTGATATGTTAAAAGGGCTAGGGATTCAAGAGAAGAAGCCAGTGTAGAGTTAAATTGGTTCACCAGGGAGTCAAGATGGGGAAAGGGGGAGAGAGAGGTTAGTACAGGAGAGATGGCTTGGGAGAGAAATGGATAAAATTGAGAAATCAAGGAATTAAAGACTACAGTGAAGAAAAGAAGGAAGAAGAGGAGTAGTAAGAAGTAGTAAGGAAAAACAGAGAGAGATGAAAAGCCAATAGAATATCATCAGACAAAGGGGTTTTAGAATTCTTCAACATGGCAAGTATCTGATTTGATTTGATTTGAACTCAGATCTTCCTGATTCTAGGGCCAACACTATACACAGCACCACCATAGGTGGGAATAAAGAGGCAGATAATTGTGACCTAAAGATCCATAGAATCAGCTTTAGTTTGGCAATGAGATTCTAGTCCACCATTGTTTCAACTCAGTGACCAGCTAAGCAGGAAATGGTATTTATTTGCTGTCAAGTCAGTTGAAATTAACCAATATTATGTGCTCTAGATATCCAGGGACCCTTTTGAGTATAACTCCTGTTTTAATGATTATATCCACATAATTAAACCAATCAGACTTTTAAAAACAACTTTTTTAAAAAGGAATGCAAAATTTCTCCTTCTACCTTTTTTGAACATCAATACTACAAGAATCCAGAAGCAGAAAGGAAGCCTTGTTCAAGGGCAGTACATCAAATAAAGATGCTAATAGATTTTTATTATCCCTTTGGTTATACTCTACTCCATTTAATAGGTACAAAGGTTTAGAGTTGAAAAAGATCTTACAAACAATTTGTATTTTTATATATATTTATAGTGCCCTTTTAAATTTGCAGAGTACTTTATATGTACTATATATATATGATAATATGCAGATGCTGGGTTCTGAACATACATATGATGTACTGCTAAAACTGTATCCACCAAACCTTTCTCTTTCCTCTACTTTCTGCAATCTATAGAGTTCAACAAGCTAGCATTTTTTGAGTTAGCCAATGGATAAAGTATCATTTGGCCACTTGGCATTACTCTTTGTGCAGCTAGCAACATAGTGACTACAAGTGGGTAGTCTAAACAATGTCTAAACAGCTAACAGTCTAAACAGCTTTTCTCAATAACTGGAGATTCTCTTATAGTTTACTAGATGCCATATTGACTATGGCCAAGTAACCCATTCTAACCTCCCACTGGCTAGTTCTCCTCTCAAGCTACCCAGGAACTGTAGCTGGTCCCAGGTTCTACATAGATTTAGGTGTCTGATTTGAAATATACTCAGAAATTACTAAAAAGGAATAGTCATCAATGCCTTATGTCTCCAATCCCTGCACTTGGAAGCTTTGCTTCTAATTTATATCCCCTTTCATAGGATTTGCAATTTAACTGTTTTTAATTGCCATATAATTTATTAAAACACCATAGAATAGCTTTCAAATGATAGCATAGCAACACAAATCAAAATTGTAAAAAAAAAATTATTAGCAAATTGCAATGTTGACTATAGCTTAGATTGACTCACTTTCCCTTCTGTACCTCCTCTCAGAAAGGAGGAAGAAAATGAAAAAGTCAAGATTCAAGGATCTGACAGGTTTCTGGAACTTGAGATATTGCTCCAGCAAGTGCTCTGAGGGAGCAGAGGAGGAGCACTTTTAGATAATGGTAAATCTGCCAGATTTAATATGTTCTCTCTCTAGTCTTTAACTTCTTCTAGCCTGTTCTTGACTCCACCTATTCTTATATATTCTGAGCCTGCAGCACTACAGATCTCTGCTCATACCCCATGATTCTCCAGGACAGTTCCAACACTTCACTCTTTATTCTGCCTCATCAGTTTCAGAAGCATCATAAGAGAAATACTCCTATGTTCCAGCCACACAAAATGAAAATCCCAAATAAATCATGAATAGGTACCATTTTTTCCTACCTGAGCCCCTGAAAACAGGAAGGCAGGAAAGTTCTTCAAAGACAAATAAAATATAAACCTGAGGACTCTCAGAAATGTGTACTCACACACATTCCTACCTATTTGTGGCCTCTTTTACCTATTATACTTAAGAGTTTCCAAGAAATATTGGAAAAACCTTGTTATTACATACATCTTATTTAAGTCTCTTAATAAGGAACGAGGTGCTATTGACCCTATTTGGAAGGTGAGGAAACTGTGAGACTCTGAGATATTAAGTAACTGCTCATGGTCAAACAGTTACTAAATATCAGAGGCAGTATTTGAATTCAGATCTCAAGTCACTTTGCCAAACTGTCTACCTAAGAGTCAGTGTAGATCAATCAACTGATTATACAACCCTACAATGCCACCTAGTGGTTAGATGACCATGGTCCTATCACTAGTAAGTGGTAGAGCCAAAGGGAAGGGAATAACAATTATATAGTGCCTACTATGTGCCAGACACTATGCTAATTGATTTTTACAAATATTATCTCTTTCAATTATTTGATCTCATTTAAGCCATGACATGAACATATGAACCCTCATCTTCTGATTTCAAGTTCAAGACTCCTTCCACTAAAATACTCTAGTGTACCTAATATCTCTTTGATGTCAGTGTTCCATTCATTGCAGCAGATCACAACTAATTCATACTTGTGCCTCCTTTGTCACTTTTGTCCATATCTTTCCTCCTATTAGATTATCAAGAAGACCCACTAAAGTACTATGGGACTTCCTCACTTTCTCCTGGCAGTTAGAGGCTTTTAATGGAGCATAAGAGCTATTTCTCAACTGTCTCTCATTCTAGCCATATGGCTAGACTGTCTTTTTTTCCCTCCTCTCATCCATTTCTCAGATAAGATCCTTTACTCTAGTTCTCCTTCATAGTTTTCAATTTGTCATGTGTTGCAGCCTGCCCACACACCAACCACGTGCCTCCCCATCGTCTTCTGAATCATAATCATTTTTAATTTTTCAATGAATCAGAACCCAATCCAGCCTATTCTCCTCTTCTTATTTAATTCTGAACCTAATTTCTCGTCCATTTGTAGTTTATCCGAGATATATACTAATATTTGTTACAAAGGTTTTCTTTTTCTTTTGTTTGCTCAATTAAAGGGAAAGGAAAAGAGAAAGACCAAGTGGAAAAGAGAAAAAATATATGCTTGTTTAAAAATAACTAAAATTTAAAAGCAAATGGTGTCTTGGAAAATATATGATTATATAGCTATATACATAAAACTAAGTTAGCCAACTAATCTCATGTCATACTCTAATAAAAAAAAAAGAGACTCTTTTTGAGTTGGCAAACTTCCAGGAGGCTCTGTAATATTCCAGAGTTTGATTTAACCAACATGAAATCACCGGCAAAGAGAATTAAGAGGAATTCTTTATCCACAGGGAATCCCTCTTCAACTTGGACTCTGCACTGACTCTTTTCCATGACAGTGGTAAACCTCTTTGACAAGCATGCCTCTCCCTATTTTATGCCTCATCTGAAATGAATGATGAGATAGGCAATCCCCAAACAAGATTATCTCTGTTATATATTTCAAGAATCTTGAGTGATTTTGATGTATGGATGGGAAATACTTTGTGGAAAAGAGTCTTCTAAAAAGCATTTTGCTTTACCAAATCAAAAGCTTTAAAAAACTAATCAACAAACATCAAACACCATGGGAGCTTGTATTCTCTATATATTTCAGTTGTGTGTATTATAGTAAAAATGTGATCTATTGTGGAATATTTTTAGTGATAGCCTAAAGACTTTATACTAAGGTATTCAATGTGAATACTCTATCTATACTTAGATTATTTTCATAAAAATTTTATAAGAATGAGAAAGCAGACATGCTGATGAGTAGTTAACAAGTCATCTTATTTCAGTATTATTAAAGACTATTAAAGACTTTGATCTCTTCCTCACATTCAGATACTTTTTGAAACACTCAATTCTCTCACAATTGTTTCACCTCCAACAACATGGATATCCTTTGTGCCCTCTTAGTCTAACTCAATTATTGTTCCCCATCCTTAGTAGTATTTATACGTCTTCTTCAAGGATCCCTAGAACCAGGAAATGAGAGTTCAAGTATAAGGGGCTCTACTCATATTGATGATGAAAAAAATTCATTAAAAAATTGCAGAGCAGAAGCCTATCTGCATTGGGAAAGAGTTTCTCACCAAGAGCTCACTATATTAAAGAAATTACAAGTCTAGTAAAGAAAAAATTTTTAGTTCTTTATAGAATTTCTGTCTTATGCCATGCATTGTGTTGGCATATAAGATACAGCTATTTTCATTTATTTTTATAAATATTTATCATGTACCTATGCTCACATGAGAAAATCTGTCATGTCAGGAATACAAAATTTTCGGGACACAGAAAACTCATACAACTAGTGAGCAGAATTGGCAAGTTTCTGATCACTATGCCCAATTATCCTATAAAAGTTACTTTAACTTAAGTTGGATTTAAAAGTAGGATACTAGAGAATTGGACCAATTGGATTGAAGGGGTAATTCAGAATTAGAACCAGATACTTATTACAGTTTAGTATTCACTAAATCCTAGATAAATAAAGGAAAATATTAGAGAGATTAGATTGTAGTATGACACAGAAGAGGAATTACCTATATATTTCCCACTATGTACCACAATCAATTTCAAATGGAGGAATGATATAAAGAAAAAGGAAATCACATTTTCTGTATAATTGTGGAAAGTAAGAACATTTTTATTCATTGAATAAATTTAAGAAATTATACTCAGCCAAATCAATCTATGATGGATTTGATTAGATAAGAATAAAGAGCTTTAAAACAATAACATTTGATGAATCCAAAATGAAAAGGAAAGAATCAGATTGGGTGAAAAATTGCAGTAAATATAGAAAAGTACTTAACTGCTCAAGTGACTTTGGTATCTTGAATTGGATGGTCCATCTCTTTCCAGAAATTTGCAAATAAATAAATAAATAAATAAATGGTCTTATCAGATGTGCTTGGCACCATTGCTTTCTCCAGACACTACTACAAAGTTATTAGTGACCTACTTTATCTCTCATTCCTCATTCTTTTCCACATGACTAACCCAAGATCTTCTTTTTGTCTTATATGTTTCCTAAATGCCATCTTATGTGAAGTTCCTTATTGGTTGCATGGTGTAGCCTGCTCACATCCATCATGTACCTCTCCATTGCTCTCTGTGTGATAATAATTTTTAATCCTTTGGAGACTGTGACACTCCAAATCTTGCAACCTTGTAAGAACAATAAAATATCAGCATTAAAATGATGCACTAATTAAAATTTAATTTAAAATAATTAAAATTTATTTCTAGGAAAAGTTTGAGATCTTTAAAGGAGTTTTGCAATTTTCTGAAGGGAATATTGCCTGCTCTCTTCCTTCTCTCTGTTTAATTCCAGACCTAGATTCATTTGTATTATCTGTTCAGATATAGAGACTAATGCATACATTGTAAGATGTGGTAAATCTTGAAATCTCTCAGACTTGTGAATGTTAAAAATTTCCCCATCAGGGAATTCTTAATTGGAACAAATTCCCTACTGAGAAACATTCCCCATTTTGATGTGAGAACTCGCCAGGATCAGAAATGGGAGGACCTCTATTCCACCAGTACTTAAGACTGCTTTAGGGCAGAAAACTCCTTGCTAAACAAAGAAAGTACTTGGATCCATGCTTATGGTGGGGCAAGGAGTTCTTTGAGCCAGGCCTGTTTTTAGAATTGATACAATGAGATGCTAGGTACCTAAAAGGGTCGGGCAAGTTTTGTCTTAATGAGATTAGTTAACTCAGCTGGGTTTTCACCGTTTCAGACTTACTGAGGAGATTTGTCGACTTAGCAGGAATTCAGATGGGCAGTCCTTTGGAAAGTGTCTACAGTGATTGGTAGATGTAAGGACTTAGGGGAAGTGACATGGGAGAAAAACCCCTATATAAGAAAAAGCAGAATCTCTTGAGGAGAGATATCCTTTTGGAGAAATCCTTTTGGAGGATCTCTGATGAGGATCGCTTGGGAAAAATCTCTTGAGAGAAGCTCTGGAGAAGGGAAACTTTTGGAGGACAATCTCTAAGGAGGTCTCACTGGAGCTCCTCTAAGGGGACTCTGTCCCTCTGGAGGCTCTGGAGAAAGGCCCTTTGGAACAGTCTCTGGCTGGAAGGCTCTCTGGTGAAGTCAGCTGAAATGGAGCTGGCCTGGTGTTACTAGAATCCTTGTTTAGTCAGACCTTGTGGTGAGTGTTAAAAGACTGACTGACTGATTCTCTCTCTTAAGACTCAGGTCTAGGCCATATTGGCTTGAGGCCCTTCATAATTATTCCTTTCCTACTCTTTCTCTCTTTCTCTAATTCCTCATTATATTATTAATTAAAAATCTCTATAAAACCCAGTTGACTTGGGTATTTGAATAATTGGGAATATTTCCCTGGCGACCACCTTATATTTGATTTAAAAACCAAGATACTGTAGTGAAACATATTTTCTGCGGTCAAATTTACTCACCCTCTCTTATATCTATCACAATTATTATCTTCCACCATTTTAACTCACTACAGTTTATGGGCTTCACTATTTTAAATCTTACAATGTCCATCTAATTGCATATCAGAATCTTGGCAATATTTGTTCTTCACATACTTAGTTTATCACATAGTCAGACCAAACTCTTGAGTGATTACAAATATCTGCTTCTTCCCAGAGCCTCTGCAATAATTTGGAGTTTTATGTAACCCACATGATGTCATCAGCAAACCATGGAATTGAGAGATCACCATCTAGGAAGAATTTCTCTTTAATCTGTTCTCTGTTTGGTCTCCCCAATAGCAGAGGTGAACACCTTTGGTGACCACAGCTCACTCTCTTATGTCTTATCTGATGTTCATGTATAGAGATTTATTGAATGAGATTATCAATTATTGAATGATTTTGATGTATGGAGAGGAGATGCCTTGTTGGAAGAGAATCTTTAAAGAAGCCAAAGACCCAAATCAAAAATTAAAAAACAAACCAAAACAAAGACAATAAACATGGTAGAAATTTATGATTTCTATATTTTCTTATCAATTGTATTATGGTAAAGGTGTGGTTGATTGTGGAATATGACTCATGAAATCCTACCTGTTCCCTACGTATGTCCTCATTGGGGATGCTCTTTATATATATGTAGTAGATTTTCATAAAACTTGTATCTAGATGAGAAAATAGGCATATAGGTCATGAACATGCAAAACATCAAGTTGTTGATATTCTCTGTTACTTTTTTTGATATTAAGAAAGTCTGAGACTTCGCTTCCCACCCCTACTTCCACCATGTCCTTGGTATCTTCTTCTCCATCAGAGATCTTATAAATCAATCCCTCAATACTCTGAGTTGTGTTGCCTCTAGCAGGGATTTTTCCATGTATAGTATTTGGCGAATCCAGTTGCTTTCTCCATCTTTATTCTCTTGAATGACATTTCTACTACCTCTGTAAGTACATCTGGAACAGTGAAACCCAAACATAAGGAGTCTACTATTTGTGATGATGAAAAAAGTTTGTTAAATCTTGGCAGGTTTTAAAGTCTGTTTTTCTTCATTTTACTGTCTTTGCATGCTCATGCTTGCATTCCTTGGGGATGACTTTGCTTAGGTGAGTCTCTAGCAAAGCTTTCTTTAACCTGGCTTTCCTCCTCTATTGTTTCTCTGCTTTATAAGGTAATATTACTCATAAACATCCATTATCATTCTCTGTAAAATTTTACTAAAGAGTTTATATTCTGGTTTAGTGATTCTAACCTTGAGGTTTATAGACTCCTAAAGGTCCCATGGGTAAATTTTAGTAGATATTTGAACTTGGATGGGGGCAAAATCATATCTTGATTTTCACCTACTTCTAGTTGAAATTTGGCATTATGATTGTAAGCAAAAATATTATTCCGTGAAGGAATATTTAGGCTTCACTATTCAGCTAAATGGGTCCAGTAACACAAAAAAAGTTAAGAACACTTGCTCCAGATCAAAAATATTTTGGACCTTTCTTTAGTAGTTACAGAGCTTATAAAAGAGACTATGTTGTGATCTGGGGCTTCATGGAATCAGAACAATGACAGCTGTGACTAGAAGCATCTAGAGGACCTAACCATCCATAGGAAATTTATCTTCAACGTAGATGCATTGCTGGGTCTCCATCAAGCAATAGCAAATGCATTGAGTGGACACATCTCTATTTTGTGCTTCATCTGATATTAATGATGAGAAGTTTCTTGAAAAAGATTATCTGTTTTGGCTTCTAAAGACTCTTAAGTAATTTTGATATATACTTGGGAGATACCTTCTTGGAAGGGATACAAGAAAAATTAGCTTTTTATGGATTACTGTTTTTTTTCAAAGAACAAGCATTAAAAAAATTAATCTGTCCTTCCATCTCCTCCATATCCCAATAAATAACTACATAGTCTGGCAAAACAAATTTCTATATTAGCTATGTGCTTTCTGAATTTTAAGGTCATTACATTTCTAATCAGGAGGTGAATGATGGGCCTCATCATGATTCTTTTCAACTCATGGATGGATTGATCAGAGTTCTAAAGTCTTTCAAAGTTGTTTTGAACAGATTATTCTCCCAGTTCTACTCATTTTGCATCAATTAATAGAAGCCTTCCAGTTTCCTCTGCAATTGCCCTTTTTATTGTTTTTATGAAATATTTAATTACATTCATATACAATAATGGGCTTAGCCATTCTCCAATATAAGGACTACCCCTTAGTTTCCAATTAGGAACCAACATGAAAATAATTGCTATGAATACCATTTCTTTGATATTGGCAGGATATAAGAGGTGGTGTCATAGCTGGGTCATGTTATATGTGTAATTTTTTTTAAACCCTTACCTTTCATCTTAGAATCAATATTATGTCTTGGTTCCAAAGCAGAAGAGTGGTAAGGGCTAGGCAATGGGGGTTAAGTGACTCGCCCAGGGTCACACAGCTAGGAAGTGTCTGATGTCAGATTTGAACCCAGAACCTATCATCTCTGGCATGGCTCTCAATCCACTGAGACACCCAGCTGCCCCCTGATATGTATAATTTAGCAATTTTCACATATAGTGCCAAATTGTCTTCCAGAATTAAAATCTGCTTCTTGATCTCAGAGCTGTAATCTAGTTCATTTACTCAAAAAACATTATGCAGAAGATACTTCTATATGCTAAATGCTTATTTTAAACATTTTAATTATAGCTTGAAAATCAACCAGAAATATTCCAACATACAAAACAGAACCAAAAAAAGAGAATTGTATATGAAATTGTGAGCTTTTCTTACATAATTCTTTTAAAAATCTATATTAAATGCAACAGAGTAATAATAAAATTTTGAGTAACCTTCTGAACTTATTTTGTTTGTTACTTTGTATTTTTTGTTTTGTTCATGCAATTTCCTTTCTTTCTTTTTTTTGTATCTCTGTCACTTCCCCCAAAACTGATGTCAGCCCCAATAAAAGCTCTCCCTTGCAGAACAAGTACAATTAAGTAAAATAAATCAAAGCATTGGCCATGTCTGATAATGAATATCTCATTCTGTACCTCTGGTCCTTTGTCTCTGCCAACAGGTCAGAGGCATACATCAGTCTTCTGAAGCCATCATTGGCCATTGAATTGATCAGAATTCTGAAGTCTTTGAAAATTGTTTTTAACATGGGCACTATACCCCCAGAAACCCAGGTGAACTATTATCAGGGAAACTCCCTTGCCCTTGCATACTCGTGACTCTGAACCTAGAAACACCCAATGACCCCCCTAGGGTCCTGAGATGTTTATCCTTCTTGATAGTCCTCTAGATTTAAGATGGACAAAGAGATGAATCTTTATGCCTCCAGGCAGACCCCAGTCAGATGACCACCTCACCCCACCAAATGCCTGAGTGACTAGAACTCTAGGTCATGCCCACACCATGACAGCATCTGTTGTAAAGAGTATAAAATCGAGACTTCCGGTCAAGATGGCGGCTTAGAGAAAGCTAAAGTCCAGATCTCCTGAAACCCTTCCTTACCGATCTCAAACCCAATGCTCCTAGGACACCGAAATTCAAAATGATCAACAACATAGACCCCAGGAGTCCTCCTCCTGGACCTGGACCTGAATCGAAAGGTATGGCCCCCCCCAAAAGCCAGAACCCGAGACCACTCGGACCTAAGGGGTAGGCAGAAGGAAGGTCCTAGGACCCATCCCCCCCAACCCAGAGCACCGAGTCCGACTCCGAGGCAGCAGAGGCAACCTCAGAGCCCCACGGCCTGCTATTCTGAAGACCTTTTCCTGAAAACAACCTGACCCAGTCGAGGGGGCACCCAGACAGCAGGGAAACAGAGAGAGATGGGGGAGCTCTTAACCCCCTGGGAGGAGCCCTCAGAGCTCCGGGAAGCCACGACTCCTTCCCCTCAGAGAGCAGGGTCATCTGGAACAACAGCAACCCTCAGGGCTGGCAAAAGGGCCTCAGGAGCCGGCTATTATGAAGGCCACATCCTGAAAACAACCCAACCCAGTTGAGGGGGCACCCAGACAGCAGGGAAACAGAGAGAGAGGGGGGAGCTTGTAACCCCCTGGCTGGATCCTTCCATTGGAGTCTCACGAAAAAAGTCCCTGCCTCAAGGCATACTAAATTCAACCCAGGGAAAGCTAATCTCATTAGGAGCCCTCAGAGCTCCAGGAAGCTGCGGCCCCTCCCCCCGCAGAGTGCTGCAGCTGACCGGCTAAGGCACAGGAACAAGGGCCAAGCTAGGCTCAGAGTGGAAGTAAGGCAAAGGAGAAGCATCAGGAGGGTGCCGAGGAGAGGAGAGCAGTAACAGGGACACACCAGCAATTCCTGGCTCCCCGGGAAGACAGAATAACAACTGCATAAAACAGACAATCTGCCTAGGGCTAAAACCTCTGAACGCCAGACAGAGATAAGAAAAGCTAGTCCCCCCCACTCAGATAGAGATGGCAAACTACACAGAAGCACAAAATCCCCAAAATTCCAAAAGAAACAAGAAGAAGGGGCGAATTTGGACACATTTTATGAAGCAAAAATACAAAACATAGAGGAGATAGAAGAGGAAACACAAGCAAATGCTCCGATGCCTTCCAAAGGAAATGGAAACTCTCCACAAACCCATGAAGAATTTGAACCTGAAATGAGCAAAAAGATGGAAGCCTTCTGGGAGGAAAAGTGGGAAATAATGCAAAAGAAATTCACGCATCTACAAAACCAGTTTGACCAAACTGTAAAAGAAAACCAGGCTTTAAAGCAAGAACTAATAAAGCAAAACCAAAAGACCAAGAAATGAGAAGAGAACATAAAATATCTCACTGACAAAGTGACAGATTTGGAAAATAGAGGGAAAAGAGATAATTTAAGAATAATTGGACTTCCAGAAAAGCCAGAAATAAACAGCAAACTCGACATCATAATACAAGAGATAATCAAAGAAAATTGCACAGAGATTCTAGAACAAGGGGGCAATACAGCCACTGACAGAGCTCATAGAACACCCTCTACACTAAACCCCCAAAAGACAACTCCCAGGAATGTAATTGCCAAATTCCAAAACTCTCAAACAAAAGAAAAAATCCTACAAGAAGCCAGAAAAAGACAATTTAGATATAAAGGAATGCCAATCAGGGTCACACAAGACCTTGCAAGTTCTACTCTAAATGAATGTAAGGCATGGAACATGATCTTCAGAAAGGCAAGAGAGCTGGGTCTTCAACCAAGAATCAGCTATCCAGCAAAACTGACTATACACTTCCAAGGGAAAGTATGGGCATTCAACAAAATAGAAGATTTCCAACTTTTTGCAATGAAAAGACCAGAGCTCTGTGGAAAGTTCAATATCGAAAATCAAAGAGCATGGAATACCTGAAAAGATAAATATGAAGGAAAGGGAAAAGGAAAAAATGTTATCTTCTTCTTTTACTCAAACTCTCTTATATAAGGACAACATTTATATCAATCTATGTATACTAACACATGGGGAAAATGTAATGTGTAAATAGGGGGAAAAGAAAGACCAAATAGAATAATCGTTCTCACACAAAGATTCACATGGGAAGGGGAGGGGAAGAAAACTCCTATAAGAAGGAGAGGAAGAGAGTTTTTACTTAAACCTTACTCTCAGGGAAATCAACTCTGAGAGGGAAAAACATCCAGATCCATTGGGATCTTGAATTCTATCTTACCCAACAAGGGTAGGGAGAAGGGAAAACCAAGGGGGGTAGGGGGAGACGGAAAACAAAAGGGGAGGGAAAGAGAGGGGGGGGAAGGGGAGGGAACAAAAAGGGAGGGACTAAAAAGGGAAACATATAAAGGGAGGGGAGAAGGGGGACCAATTTAAAGTAAATCACTGGACTAAAAGGTAGAGCCGAAGAAGAAAAGGTTAGAACTAGGGAAGGATATCAAAATGCCAGGGAGTCCACAAATGACAGTCATAACTTTGAACGTGAATGGGATGAACTCACCCATAAAACATAGATGAATAGCAGAATGGATTAGAATTCAAAACCCTACCATATATTGTCTTCAAGAAACACACATGAGGCGGGTTGACACCCACAAGGTCAGAATTAAAGGATGGAGTAAGACCTTCTGGGCCTCAACTGACAGAAAGAAGGCAGGAGTGGCAATCATGATATCTGATAAAGCCAAAACAAAAATAGACCTGATCAAAAGGGATAGGGAAGGTAATTATGTTTTGTTAAAAGGGACTTTAGATAATGAGGAAATATCACTAATCAACATGTATGCACCAAATAATATAGCACCCAAATTTCTAATGGAGAAAGTAGGAGAATTGAAGGGAGAAATAGACAGTAAAACCATATTAGTGGGAGACTTAAACCAACCATTATCAAATTTAGATAAATCAAACAAAAAAATAAGAAAGAGGTGAAAGAAGTGAATGAAATCTTAGAAAAATCGAATTAATAGACATATGGAGAAAAATAAATAGGGATAAAAAGGAATACACCTTCTTCTCAGCACCACATGGCACATTTACAAAAATTGATGATACATTAGGTCACAGAAACATAGCACACAAATGCAGAAAAGCAGAAATAATAAATGCAGCCTTCTCAAATCACAAGGCAATAAAAATAATGATCAGTAAAGGTACATGGAAAACCAAATCAAAAAGTATTTAGAAATTAAACAATATGATACTCCAAAATTGTTTAGTTAGAGAAGAAATCATAGAAACAACTAATAATTTTATCGAGGAAAATGACAATGGCGAGACATCCTTTCAAACCTTTTGGGATGCAGCCAAAGCGGTACTCAGAGGTAAATTCATATCCCTGAGTGCATATATCAACAAACTAGGGAGAACAGAGATCAATCAATTGGAAATGCAAATAAAAAAACTCAAAAGCGATCAAATTAAAAACCCCCAGCAGAAAACCAAACTAGAAATCCTAAAAATTAAGGGAGAAATTAATAAAATCGAAAGTGATAGAACTATTGATTTAATAAACAAGACAAGAAGCTGGTACTTTGAAAAAACAAAATAGACAAAGTACTGGTCAATCTAATTAAAAAAAGGAAGGAAGAAAAGCAAATTAACAGCATCAAAGATGAAAAGGGGGACAGCACCTCCGATGAAGAGGAAATTAAGGCAATCATTAAAATTTACTTTGCCCAATTATATGGCAATAAATACACCAGCTTAGGTGATATGGATGAATATATACAAAAATACAAACTGCCTAGACTAACAGAAGAGGAAATAGAATTCTTAAATAATCCCATATCAGAAAATGAAATCCAACAAGCCATCAAAGAACTTCCTAAGAAAAAATCCCCAGGGCCTGATGGATTCACCAGTGAATTCTATCAAACATTCAGAGAACAGTTAATCCCAATACTATACAAACTATTTGACATAATAAGCAAAGAGGGAGTTCTACCAAACTCCTTTTATGACACAAACATGGTACTGATTCCAAAACCAGGCAGGTCAAAAACAGAGAAAGAAAACTATAGACCAATCTCCCTAATGAATATAGATGCAAAAATCTTAAATAGGATACTAGCAAAAAGACTCCAGCAAGTGATCAGAAGGGTCATCCATCATGATCAAGTATGATTTATACCAGGGATGCAGGGCTGGTTCAATATTAGGAAAACCATCAATATAATTGACCACATCAACAAACAAACCAACAAGAACCACATGATTATCTCAATAGACGCAGAAAAAGCCTTTGATAAAATACAACACCCATTCCTATTAAAAACACTAGAAAGCATAGGAATAGAAGGGTCATTCCTAAAAATAATAAACAGTATATATCTAAAACCATCAGCTAATATCATCTGCATTGGGGATAAACTAGATGCATTCCCAATAAGATCAGGAGTGAAACAAGGATGCCCATTATCACCTCTACTATTTGACATTGTACTAGAAACACTAGCAGTAGCAATTAGAGAAGAAAAAGAAATTGAAGGCATCAAAATAGGCAAGGAGGAGACCAAATTATCGCTCTTTGCGGATGACATGATGGTCTACTTAAAGAATCCTAGAGATTCAACCAAAAAGCTAATTGAAATAATCAACAACTTTAGCAAAGTTGCAGGATACAAAATAAACCCACATAAGTCATCAGCATTTCTATATATCTCCAACATAGCTCAGCAGCAAAGACTAGAAAGAGAAATCCCATTCAAAATCACCTTAGACAAAATAAAATACCTAGGAATCTATCTCCCGAGACAAACACAGGAACTATATGAACACAACTACAAAACACTCTCCACACAACTAAAACTAGACTTGAATAATTGGAAAAACATTAACTGCTCATGGATAGGACGAGCCAATATAATAAAAATGACCATCCTACCCAAACTTATTTATCTATTTAGTGCCATACCCATTGAACTCCCAAAATATTTCTTTACCGATTTAGAAAAAACCATAACAAAATTCATTTGGAACAACAAAAGATCAAGGATATCCAGGGAAATAATGAAAAAAAAACATATGATGGGGGCCTTGCAGTCCAAGACCTTAAACTATATTACAAAGCAGCAGTCATCAAAATAATTTGGTCCTGGATAAGAGACAGAAAGGAGGATCAGTGGAATAGACTGGGGGCAAGTGACCTCAGCAAGACAGTATACGATAAACCCAAAGATCCCAGCTTTTGGGACAAAAATCCATTATTAGATAAAAACTGTTAGGAAAATTGGAAGACAGTATGGGAGAGATTAGGAATAGATCAACACCTCACACCCTACACCAAGATAAATTCAAAATGGGTGAATGACTTAAACATAAAGAAGGAAACCATAAGTAAATTGGGTAAACACAGAATCATATACATGTCCAACCTTTGGGAGGGGAAAGACTTTAAAATCAAGCAAGACATAGAAAGAATCACAAAATGTAAAATAAATAATTTTGACTACATCAAATTAAAAAGCATTTGTACAAACAAAACCAATGTAACTAAAATCAGAAGGGAAACAACAAATTGGGAAAAAATCTTCATAGAAACCTCTGACAAAGGTTTAATTACTCAAATTTATAAAGAGCTAAATCAATTGTACAAAAAATCAAGCCATTCTCCAATTGATAAATGGGCAAGGGACATGGATAGGCAGTTCTCAGATAAAGAAATCAAAACTATTAATAAGCACATGAAGAAGTGTTTTAAATCTCTCATAATCAGAGAGATGCAAATCACAACAACTCTGAGGTATCACCTCACACCAAGCAGACTGGCTAGCATGATAGCAAAGGAAAGTAATGAATGCTGGAGGGGATGTGGCAAAGTAGGGACATTAATTCATTGCTGGTGGAGTTGTGAACTGATCCAACCATTCTGGAGGGCAATTTGGAACTATGTCCAAAGGGCGACAAAAGAATGTCTACCCTTTTATCCAGCCATAGCACTGCTGGGTCTGTACCCCAAAGAGATAATGGACAAAAAGACTTGTACAAAAATATTCATAGCTACGCTCTTTGTGGTGGCCAAAAACTGGAAAACGAGGGGATGCCCATCAATTGGGGAATGGCTGAGCAAATTGTGGTATATGTTGGTGATGGAACACTATTGTGCTAAAAGGAATAATAAAGTGGAGGAATTCCATGGAGACTGGAACAACCTCCAGGAAGTAATGCAGAGCGAAAGGAGCAGATTCAGGAGAACATTGTACACAGAGACTAATACACTGTGGTATAATCGAATGTAATGGACTTCTCCATTAGTAGTGGTGTAATATCCCTGAACAATCTGCAGGGATCTAGGAGAAAAAACACTATGCATAAGCAAAGGATAAACTATGGGAATAGAAAACACTGAGGAAAAGCAACTGTCTGACTACAGCGGTTGAGGGGACATGACAAAGGAGAGACTGTAAACGAAACTCTAATGCAAATATTAACAACATGGAAATGGGTTCGAATCAAGAACACATGTGACACCCAGTGGAATCACGCGTCGGCTATGGGGGGTGGGGGGAAGGAAAAGAAAATTATTTTTGTCTTTAATGAATAATGCTTGGAAATAATCAAATAAAATATTATTTTTTTAAAAAAGAGTATAAAATCTCCAGAACTGATGTTGTTGGGAGACGGGGGACAGTTTTTCCATCCATGCTGTCCCCATGGGGAACAGCCTTTCCATTCATGCTGTCCTCCCAGGAACTGCTCCCCATCTTGCTGTCCCACCTTGCTATCCTCCTGGGCATTCTCAACATTACTCCTTAAACTAACAAATTTCTCTTTTTGTTTTTAAGCTAAGTTTTGGAGTCTTACATTCTTGCAAAAGGTATCCTTCCCGAACCCGAACACATCAAAACGCCATAACATTTTCATTCACATTATCATATCATTGTGGTTATCATGTGACTTGTTCTCCAAGTTCTGTTTATTTCATTCCATATTCATACACATCTTTTGAAGTTTCCCAAATTTGTTATTTTTTACAGTTCAATAATATTTCATTAATCTACCACAACTGAGGTAGCCATTTCACAACTAGTGGGCACATGTGTTTCCACAAAAATTGCTGCTTTTGCTACACATGGGTTCTTCTCAAAGTTGGATAGATGTGACTGACATGAGAATTCATTGGCATTTTGGAATTTGTAATTCAGAAGGGTCAATCATTAAGTCTCAACTCAAAAAGGAATTTGGGACTATTGAGATCTTTGAACCTGAGGGCTGACTTGAGTTATACCCAGGAATACTTAAAGGGACGGACACAATCTACAAAACTCTTAAGAATTGAATAGCAATAGCAGAGTTGGGGAAACAGCCCTACCTAGGACTTAATGACTGAGCCAGAAAGAATCAGAGGCACCAGGGGAACAACCAAAAGGAGAAACAGAAAGAAGAGTGGAAAAGAGAGAAGGGAGAGATCAAGGACAACATCTCAGAACAGAGAACTCAGACTGAAATGGTGGACTGTATTTATCTCCTCAACAATCATAAGCAGTTCCCTTCATTTCCCATTTTTTTCTTTTTCCAGGACAATCCAATAACCTAAAAAAATCCATATAGCCACTTTTTCTTTTTTACCTCAGATGTAAAGAGGCCAGCTCAGGATAAACAAAGCTTTAATTTAGAGTAAAGAGCTAAACCTCCATCTCAAGTTAGAATGAGATCTAAGCTTTTGTAATTGTTCTTAGTAACTTTTCATCTGGTAGAATCTCTACAAAATAGAAAGGGACCATATGCTCCTGAGAATGATTTTATTGCCCCTAGACTGGGAAAGTAGCTAATTTCTGTAACAGAATGTAGCTGAATAAATCTCCAGAGAGAAAAAGAGTAATAAGGAGAGGGATAGTGATTGGAGAAAAGATCATATTCTAAATCACCAGCCAGGGAAGAGAGAAAAAATCTGCTAAGGATTTTCTTTTATCCAATCCAGCAGGGAAAAACAAAGTATTAAGTAATGGACAATCAATTCTACATTCAACAGTAATATTTGGTGTTACACCTCTGTGAGGTTAATGCTTAGAAGTTTTGAGTATGTACAATTGAGTGACTTTTAGCATAGAGCTGCAAATAGTTTTCCAGAGTCACTTGACCAATTTACTGCTCTAACAAGTAAAATTCCTTTCCTTCTATAGACCATCAACATTTTTCACTTTCAACTTTTGTCATCATTGTCCATCTGATGGGAGTGAGTGGAAATCTCAGAGTTGTTTTACCCTGCATCTCTATTATTATTAATGATTTGTATTATTCTTTCATATAGTTGTTTCATATAATTATTCCTTTCGAAAGGTATCTGTTCCTACTATTGTGAATCTTAAAATTTCTCAGACTTGTGAATCTTAAAAATTCTCAGACTCTACTTCAGAAGATTTGATTAAGCTAAACCCATTTTAAACAATGAAGGTACTTGATCAGGAATGTGAGAACTCTAACATTATTCCACCCATACTTAAGCATACTTTAGAGGAAGATAAAGTTGTAAAACTCCTTACTGAACAATGGAAAGGTACCCAGCCCATACTTAAATTAAAGCTAAAACCCTTAAGCTGGGTCGAATTTTAGATCTAATACAAAAAGGTGCTAAGTACCTATGAAGGTCAAATTAATCACTAAAAGGTCAGGCAACTTTCAAGGGGTAACCTTAACAAAATAGGTGTGAAGTTTTAGTCTACCCAGAGAAGTTGAGAACTGAAGAAGATGTGAATTAAGAATGGTCAGTCCTTTGGAAAACGTGTACTGTGATTGGTAGATGTGAAAACTTAGGGGAGGTGACATAGGAGAAAATTCTCTTTAAAAGGAGGTCAGAAGGCCTCTGAACTTAGTTCAGCTTTTGAAAGCTGAATTGGAGGGTGTCTCTGAACACTAGAGTTTTGCTTGGAAGGATCTTGTGGTGAGTGATTAAAGACTGACTTAGTTTTCTCTCTTAAGAAGAAAGGCCTAGGCCATTGGCCTAGGCCCAAGCCCTAGTTTTCCTATTATTTCTTCTTACTCTGTCTCTCTCCCTTTCTTTAATTCCTTAATTTGTATTAATTAAAATCTCCATAAAACCCAGCTGACTTGGGTATTTCATATTTGGAAATTTTTCCCATGGCGACCACTTATTTTTGATTTAAATCAAGACACTAAAAATTATCTTTACAGTTTTTGGCAATTCAAAGTCTTGAAACCCACATTTTCACGGTCACAGTTTATGGCAACCATTCTTTTATCACTAACACTTTTGGATTATTTCTCTGCTGGGCAACAGCTCCTGTTCTTCAGGTTCTCCCCTAAAGTTAAAGCTTAAGAAAGCTTTATATTTGTGTTCCCTAATTTAAAAAAAATGATGTGATCTAGCATTACTTAGGTAAGAGGTATTTTTGTAGCATATGATGGCTTCTGAGTTTCCTTCTAGCTTTAAATCAGTTCTTATTGTCAACATGGAATCTAGGAATCCCAAACTTATTACCTAATGAGATCTGATGAACCCCAATTTTCAGGACTAGCTTGTAGATTGGAGAGCCCAAAGCTTGTACTTGTTCCCTTTTCCCATGGGAATCTACCCTGAAGGGAATCTCAAGCTAGCAGTTTCAGACTGAGTGGATGACCCTCTAGGGAATGGCATTTCTGGTTGGGTAAGACTAAGCATATGCTTTCTTTTAGGTAGTCTCCCCTATATTATCAGAACTTTTACCAAGAAGATCCACACCTGAGCAGGAACCATCCTTTAGTATCCATTGTAAGCAGCTCCTTCTCTCACACCCTAGCCTCTAGCTGTGATTCCTTTCCCAAGCTTGATTGTATCCTTTCCCTATAGTTTGAACACTCCCATTTTCTTTGTAGCTATAGTGATGTCAATCATCATTCCTTGTCCCTGGACTCCCCAAATGGTATATAGGTTCCCCAAATTATTTTGTTCCTCGGAGTCCATCCTGAGTCTGTGGCACTCCTAGGGGTCAGTGACCAGAGCATCCAGAGTTCAACTCTGTGCAGTGAGCTGGGGAGTGAGCAGCTCTGTTGTCATGGCCTATAAGCGCTGAACCCCTTTAGCCCTTGATTAAAGAGGAATTTTCATTATTTAATAATTCTGTGTTTTTTTCTAGTTCACATTATTTACTCTTAAACAGGTCTAAATTGAATTTATTCTGCACTGCTATCCAGTTTTCCTAGCACTTTTGTTGAACAGAGAATCTTTGCCCTATGAATTAGTTTCCATTTCTATAAAATACTTTACTTCTATGTTTAGTTAATTCTAGATATTATTTGCCTAAATCCCTCAGAATTGTCCTTGATGATTGCATTGCTGCTAGTAGATAATTCCATTACATTTGATTGTGCCTCAGTGTATCCCTCTCTGTGTATAAGGTTCTCCTGGTTCTGCTCTAACTCTGCAACTTTCCAGTTCACATGGAATTCATCCAGTTCATTATTACTTTTAGCACAATATTATTCCATCACCAACAGATACCACAATTTGTTCAGCCATTCCCCAATTGATGGGCATCCCCTCAGTTTCCAATTTTTTGCCACCACAAAGAGTGTAGCTATGAATATTCATGTACAAGTCTTTTTCCTTATTATCTCTTTGGGGTATAAACCTAGCAGTGGCATGGCTGAATCAAAGGGCAGACATTATTTTAAAGTCCTTTTGACATGGGCACTCTACCCCAGAAACCCAGGTGAACTATTATCAGAGAAACTCCCTTGCTTTGCCTCCTCTTGACTCTGAGCTTAGAAACACCCAATGACCCCACCTAGGGTCCTGAGATGTTTATCTTCTTTTGTCCTCTAGATTTAAGATGGACAAAGAAATGAATCTTTATGCCTCCAGGCAGACCCCAGTCAGATGACTACCTCACCCCACCAAATGCCAGAGGGCTTACCACTCTAAGTCACATCCCCACCAGGGCATAGAATCTGTTGTAAAAAGGCATAAAAACCTCAGAACTGATGTCATTGGGGGGAACAGCCTTTCCTTTCATGCTGTTCTCCCAAAGAACTGCTCCCCATCTTGCTGTTCCACCTTGCTATTCTCCTGGCCACTCTCAACATTACTTTCTAAATTAATAAATCTCTTTTTTGTTTTTAAGCTAAGTTTTGGAGTCTTGCATGCTTGCAAAAGGTATCCTTCCCGAACCCCAAAGGGTATCCTTTCCCTCCCATAACACTTTGGCCATAGTTCCAAATTGTCTTCCAGAATGGTTGGATAAATTCACAACTCCACCAGCAGTGTATTAGTGTCCCAATTTTGCCACATCCCTTCCAGCATTCATTACTTTCCTCTGCTGTCATGTTAGCCAATCTTCTAGGTATGAGGTGGTACCTCAGAGTTGTTTTGATTTGCATTTCTGTAATTATAAGAGATTTAGAACACTTTTTTCATGTGCTTATTGATAATTTTGATCTTATCTGAAAATTGCCTATTCATGTCCCTTGTCCATTTATCAATTGGGGAATGGCTTCATTTTTTTTTTTGCAGTTATTTTGAATGAATATTATTTCTTTTTTTATTCTTGTTGAGTTTTCTTAGTAATATATGGCAATATACAGATTTTTGTAAGCTTAATTCTTGCTTTGTTAATGAAGTTATTGCTTTGGTTAATTTTTTCATTGAATTTCTAGAATTTTCTTGTTTTAGTCTATATGTAGTTTCTTTTTCTTGTGTTATTGCTATTGTTAACATTTCTAGATCTTAATAGTTAGGGTTCTTTTTTTTAAACCCTTCCCTTCCATCTTAAAATCAATACTACATATTGGTTCCAAGGCAGAAGAGTGGTGAGGGCTAGGTAATGGGGCTGTTACAGATAAAAGAGTGGTTGCCTTAAACTGTGACTGCAAAAATATGGTTTCAAGACTTTGAATTGCCAAAACTGTAAAGATAATTTTGTGTGTCTTGATTTTATATTAAAAATAAAGTGGTCGTCATGGGAAAATTCCCAAATATTAAATATACCCAAGTCAGCTAGGTTTTGTGAAGATTTTAATTAATACAAATTAAGGAATTTTAGGAAAAGGAGAGAGAATAAGAGAAATATAGTATGAAGGGCCTAGGCCAACATGGCCATGTTGGCCTAGGCCTGAGCCTTAAGAGAGAGACTAAGTCAGTCTTTAATCACTCACCACAAGATCCTTCCAAGCAAAACTCTAGTGTTCAGAGAGACCCTCCAGTTCAGCTCCTGAGCTCCACTTCAGCTTCCAAGGCTGAATTACTTTTCAGAGGCCTTCTGACCTCCTTTTAAAGAGAATTTTCTCCTATGTCACCTCCCCTAAGTTTTCACATCTACCGATCACAGTAGACATTTTCCAAAGGACTGACCATTCTTAATTCACACCTGAGTAGACTAAAACTTTTGAGTAATTCACACCTGAGTAGGCTAATCTTGTCCTTTGCAAGTTGCCTGATTAATTTGATCTTCATAGTTACTTAGCACCTCTTTGTATTAGATCTAAAAATAGACCTAGCTTAAGGGTTCTTGCTTCACTTTAAGTATGGCTTGGGGACTTTTCATCGGTCAATCAGGAGTTTACAACTTTATCTTCCCCTAAAGTATGCCTAAGTATGGGTGGAGTAATGTTAGAGTTCCCACCTACATTCCTGACCAAAGTCTCTTCATTGTTTTAAAATGGGGAATGGTCCTAACCAATGTTCTAAGGTAGAGTCTGAGAATTTTTAAGATTCACAAGTCTGAGAAATTTTAAGATTCACAGGCTTAAGTGACTTGCCCAGTCGTTCACACAGTTAGGAAGATTCTGGGGTCAGATTTGTCAGGACCTCCCTCCCATCTCCAAGTCTGGCACTCTAACCACTAGACTACCTAGCTGCCCCTAATATTTAGTATTAAGAGTAATTAATATTAGTATTACAAAAAAGAAATTATAGTAATTCTTTTGTAGTGGGGAAAAACTGAACACTAAATAGGTGATCATTGATTAGGGAATGGCTGAACAAATTATATAGCACATGCATTTAATATAATAATATTATTGTGCCATATGAAATGACTAAGGGGACACTTTCAAACAAACCCAGAAAGATTTGTTTGCATGGATGTGAAATTAAATGAATAGAACCTGGACTTTTCTACTTAGGTAACTATGAAATTACATCTAAGATTCAAATCTTAGTCCAATAAACTAATTATATTTCAATGACAGTTTCATTGCTTTTTAGGAAAAATTTATACTAGTCTATGTGAGTGGAGTATTTGTAGTTCCTACTGCAGGAACCAACCTTGCATTCCTAATATAGATCTGACCTAGTCATAGTGGATAATCTTTTGAATACATTACCATATCTTCTTTGATAATGTTTTGTTTAATGTTTTTACATCAATAATCATCAGAGATATTGACCTAATCATTTTCTCTGCATTGTAGCTCCCTATTCTCAGGATCAGAACCATCGTGGTTGTTTTTGTTTTTGTTTTTAAGTTTGATAAAGCGAATTCTATTGATTTGCTGTTGTTGTTGTATTAAAGTAGCCAATATTAGAATTAATTGTTCTCAAAATATTGTCTATCTAGGCTTAGGAATGTTTTCTTTGAGTTTATTAGTGACTCATTCAACTTCTCTTTCTGAGATTGAGTTGTTAAAGTTTTCCATTTTTTGTCCTTATAATATGGATATTTGATATTTATGTAAATATTCATCTTCATTTAAGTTTTAGTTTTGTAGGCATAAAGTTCAATAAAATGTTTCCTTACAACTTACTATTTTTCTTCACCTTTTGCAAATTTTCCTTTTTATTTTTAATTTCAGTGCTTTAATTTTGTTCTCTTTTTAAAAAATCAAATTAACTGATGGCTTATTAATGTTATTAGTCTTTTCAAAATACCAGCTACGCATTTTATTTATGAGTGAATAAAGTATTAAGTGATTGTTATTTGTCAAGCGCTGTGCTTAGCACTGGAAATAAAAGTGGAAAAGCAAGGCAGCCCCTACTGTCAAGTAGCTCATATTCTAATAGGAAGAAGCAATATGTAGACAACATAAAAGGGGGATTTCATCAGTAAGTCAAATGGAAAGGCACAATGGTCACGAAGGTGCAGCAGAAAATTAGATAGTAATACATCTTTTAAAATGTAATTTCCATTGATAAAGCTCTCTGACTCTCTCTCCACACACACATATATACACTTTATATAATGTATATATACACAATCAGACTATTAGTTGGAAGGACAAATACAGAATCTAAAGCTTAAATAATAGCCACATGTTGAGAAAAGGATTTGACATGGGCACTGTGCCCCAGAAACCCAGGTGAACTATTGTCAAGGGAACTCCCTTGTTGTTTTCTAACTCTGAGCCTAAAAACACCCAATGACCCCACCTAGGGTCCTGAGATGACTATCTTCCTTTGATCGTCCTCTAGATGGTCAGAAAGATGCACCTTCAGACCACACCTCAATCCTATGGGACATCTGTTTGTCCCCTAAAACTAAGGAATCTTTATGTCCCCAGGCAGACCCCAGTATGATCACCCCACCTCATGCCTGAGTGACTAACTGTTGTGAAGAATGTATAAAATCCCCAGAACTGATGTGTCTGGGGGACAGCCTTTCCTTTCATGCTGTCCTCTTGGGGAACTGCTCCCCATCTTGCTGTTCTACCTTGCTATCCTCCTGGCCACTCTCAACATTACTTTCTAAATTAATAAATCTCTTTTTGTTTTTAAGCTAAGTTTTGGAGTCATTGCATGCTTGCAAAAGGCATCCTTCCCAAACCCCAAAGGGTATCTTTTCCACACCCATAACAAGTTGAAGGCAAAAGGAGAAAGAGATAGTAGAGGATGAACTGGATAGAAAGTGTCATAGAAGCTTTGAATATGTGCTTGGAGATTTGGGGAGATAGTGGAGAATAGAAGGGTCTGGCATGCTATGGTCCATGGGATTATGAAGAGTTGGATATGATTGAACAAAACAATAACACAGTGCAAAGGATTTTAGTAGTGTAGAATGCTTCAGCTGATCATCAGCTAATCTTGCTCTGTCCCAGAGGCCTTGCCCCCTACTCCCCAGACTCTGGTCTAGCTGCTCTACACAGTCTAAGGACTTTTGGTTGTTATGTAAAACAACTTACAAAACCTCTTCAGGAGACTTTGCCTCCAGACATATTTAAATCATGTTTCCCGGGTCCCAGTGGGGTCCCTGGGCTTTCTGGTCTGTCTGGGATCCCAGGTTTTAATTTCCTTCCCTTGATTAAAGACCATTTATTATTACTACTTTGTTAATGTGTGTATTTTTTTTAATTCAGGTTGATAGTAGTGAAAACTTCTTTATTTAAGATTTTGTATCTGTAGCTGCTGAGGAAGTGAGGGCTGTAATATCTTCAGTGATAATTATCAGATCCCATCTCCCCTACAGTGTTGTCTTTGGTTTCAGTTTTGTTAATTTATTCTTTAAAATTTTGCTTTTGTTTTTATTTGGTGCTTTGACTTTGTTCTTCAGATTGAGCTCTTTTCCTTTTTTCTCAATGAAAATGTTTTAAAACATAAGTTTTCCTTTAATGGCTGCCTTGGCTGGAACCTAAAAGTTTAGTTGGGTTTTTTTTACCGTTATTTTTTCTTTGATAAAATTATTTACTATTCAATTATATTATTTCAATTAATATGAAACTGACTTTTTCTCCAAATTCTCCTTATTGCTTATAATTTTATTTCTTTTTCTGCATCTGTTCATGAGTTTTTTTGTGTCCTAACAAATGGTTATTCTTCATTAAGTGTCCCAGGAAAAACTGGGAAATGTGTGCTTCCGATTTCCATTCAGTAATCATCAGAAGTCTAGCATAATTTAGCTTTTCTAAAATTCTTTGTTATATTACATTTTAAAATTCTCATTTTTGCATGGTTTCATCTGTCAAAGCACAATAGATTCCTGAAAAATTAATGGTTTTCTATCTGTTTCTCCCTTTACTTAGGGCAAACATCTCCCTTTAAGTACTGTTAACTGGGGGGAAAAAACACAGAACTATTAAATAGTCAGAAAAACCACTCTTTAATTAAGGGAAAGGTTCAGTGCTTTCCTCAAGGCGCACACAGTCCCCAAACTCAAGACCCTGGTTGCTCTGGCCACAGACTCCTGGGAAGGCCAACTGTGCTAGGTTAACCAATTCCAAGGAACAAAAGAATTTGGGGGAATCTATATACTATTCCAGGGATCCAGGGGCAGGGAAAGATGATTGATTGACATTACCATGGCTACAAGGAAATGCGAGTGTTCAAACTATACTGACTGGATACAATGGAGCTAGGGAAAGGAATCACAGCCAGAGGCTGGTGTGAGGGAAGGGGCTATGGATACTATGGATACTAAAAGGATGGTCTCTGCCCAGGTGTGGGTCTTCTCGGGAAAGGGTCTCAGATACAACGGGGCAGGGGGAGACACAAAAAAATTTAGCATTTGCTTCGCCCCACTTAATCTGGATTGTTTTTTACCCTAGGATCCATTATGCAGTCTGAAACTGCTAATCTGAGATTCCCTTCAGGGTAAATTCTCTTGGGAACAGAGAACCAATACAAACTTTGAGGTCTCCTACTTACCAGCTAGTCCTAAAACCTGGGGTTCATCAGATCTTACTAGGCTACAAATTTTGCGGTTTCTAGATTCCACGCCGACCATGCTGTCGACATAAATTAAAGAGACTGAGGCAAGGGGAGTGTCACCACACTATACAGTGTTCAGGGGTACCTAAGAGAGGCAGAAGGGAGCAGGATGAAATAGTTTCCTGGAAGGCGTAGTCTAGAGAACCTGTTACATAAGTTGTTTCACCTGACGATCAAAAGTCCAAAGAGGAAGAGACTGGCAGAAGTTGACAGGCTGGAGAGGTAAGGGAGTAGCAATTCAAGATTCTGAAAATCAGCAAAATAAGCAGCTCATAATCAGCAGCTACATTCAACAATACTTAGATACCCTGCCGTTTGATTCTTTCATGCTTAGTTATTCAGGAGTATTGTTTCTTTACCTATATATCTATATCTATATATTCCCTTTATCTATAGGGGATTAAGCAAAATGTTTTCCTGTTTATCTCTTTTAATGAAGTCAACTCTTACCATTGATTTATCTGCACTCATGATTGACAGCCCTGCTGTTAAAGAAACTATGTGAGAGCATGTGTTCTACTCCAATTCTCATTTTAATTATATCAATCTTTATATATTAAATATTTTCTTTGTAAATAACACTCAGTTTGATTCTGCTAGCCAATTCATTCTTCGGTCTGCTGCTATTTTATGGATGAGTTTTATCTTGTAAACTTTATTTGAAGAAAATCTTTTGGTTGACTCTTTTCCTAGAGTGCTAGAATAATTAAATCAAAAAGTGGATAACTCTGAATTAATCTTGCTTCTTTCCCAGAAATGAACCCCTTTGAGGACTGAACTGGTGGACAGATGGCCTCTCTACTGATTTGGATTTCTTTCCTTGGACCAGTACCGGAGGCCCTCAGGGACATTCTCCTTGTTCCTTGCTTATTCAGCAAAACTCAAACTAAGATAACTTAGTTCACACCTGATTCTTTAGTGCTTCCTTTTGGTTAAAAATAGAATCATTCCTTGACCTACAAGGAGAAATTTAAACTATAGTTGCAGCTACTCTTCTGACTCTTTCCAGAATGCTAAATAATCAAGAGACAAATAATGATTAAATTGACTATGATTTGATCTTACCTCTTTCCTAGGAACTAACTTCTTTGTCTAAGGACTGAATTTAAAAGAGGACAATCAAATCTTTTTTTTTTATTTGAAAAGATATCTTATTTTACCAATTACATATAATAATAATTTTTCCACTTAAGTTTTCTGAAGTTATATGATCAAAGTTGCCTCCTTCCCCTTCCCAGAGATGGTAAGCATTTGATATGGCTTATTTATTTTTATCATGCAAAATATTTCCATGTTATTTATTTTTGTAAGAGAATATTCATATAAAACCCAAACCTCAGAATAAAAACCCAAATAAACTAAAGTGAAAATGGTATGCAAAATCTGCATTATGATTCCAACAGTTCTTTCCCTGGAGGTGGATAGCATTCTTTGTCATAAGTCCCTCAGAACTATCTTGATCATTGTATTGCTGAGAGTAGCTAAGTCTTTCACAGTTGGTCATTTCACAGTATTGCTGTTCTGTGTACAATCTTCTCCTGGTTCTGCTTATTTCACTCTGCATGGGTTCATGTAGGTCTTTTCAGCTCTTTCTGAAATCATATTGGTCATTATTTCTTACAGCACAATAGGATTCCATAACCATCATATACCACAATTTGTTTAGCCATTCCCCAAATGATGGCTATCCCCTTAATTTCCAATTCTTTGCCACCGCAAAAAGGGCTGCTATAAATATTTTTGCACAAGTAAATTCTTACCCACCTTTTAAAAAAATCTCTGGGATACAGACCTAGTAATGGGATTAAAAGATCAAAGAATAAGGACAGATTTATAGCCCTTTGGGCATAGTGTCAAATTGACCTGCAGAATGGTTGGGTCAGTTCACTACTCCACCAACAAATACATTAGTATCCCAATTTTGTCACATCCTCTCCAATATTTATCAATTTCCTTTACTGTCAGATTGGCTAATCTGACATGTGTGAGGTGGTACCTCTGAGTTGTTTTCATTTGCACTTCTCTAATCAATAATAATTTGTAACATTTTACATATGATTATTTATAATATAAGAAAGCTTTGCTTTCTTCATCTGAAAATTGCTTATTCAAATCCGTTTGACCATTAGGACAATTGGATCTGTCAACGTGGAATCTAGAAGTCCTCAGTTTATTTGGTTTGGAGATAGAAATCCCAGGTTTTGACCTTGTCACTGGAGAGTTTCTCCCTGAGGGAAGGTCCTCCTTCACTGGTCTCAGGTTTTATCTAAAGAACATAAAACCCACTGTTAGCCACAAGTTTTTATGAACTCAATAACCAGGTTTTTTCTTCCCTCCAAGACTATTAAACTACGTCTTCTCTAAATCTTATTGGAGACCTCTAGTACCATGATGCATGGTACTGTGGGGGAACACATATTGCAGTTTGTGAAAGGTGATTTTTCTTAGGTTGACAATCTCATTTACCTAGACAGTTTGTGTTTTTCTCTCTATCATGTCCTCTTATAAAGTTTGCTTTTTTGGCATACTTCCATGCCCTCTCCACACATTTCCTTTTTTACAAAGACAAAGAAGATGGGGGGAGAGAGGGGAAGAATTCAATCAACACAATCTCTTATTAGAATGGTCTGATTTTACTCTTCAACCCTCCCTCTCTTTATCCAGCTCAATCCAGGATTACAGATTTTTATCCACAAATACCCTAGGAAATACTTAACATTTAGTTCTCTCAAGAAAAAATGAATTGCAGATAGACTTTTAAGTTTAATTTGCATTATTAAGATTTCCCCCATCACTTTCTTAAGTCTAGACAATCAACAAATAAATAAGATCCTGATTTGCCTCAGATTTCTGAGGTATAAATACTTAACACTGAAAAATTTTAAATCCTTCCTCACCAGAGGCTAGACTAGTTAGCTCTAGAATATCCCTGCTATTCTCTTTCTCCCTCCTTTTAACCCCAGGTCTATCCTCTCTAAGTAAAATTTGTTGTTCAGGTGACTCTTCCCTTCCCAATGTTTCCTTATGCCTTAAATTCCTCTTTCCTCTCTATGTCTTTACCTAGTTTAATGTTTATTGTATTACTACACTATATAGGTGTGTCTATGTTCAACTTCTTTGCCAGGTTCCAATAATAGTGACTTTTATGAGATTCTGATTTTCCCTACCATATTTTCATTCTTGTATACTCTTCTGGGGAAACTCTCTAATTATGATAAATAATACCATTCTTCTCTCCTTACCAGTACATTACTTTTTCTGTCTCTTTTCTATTTTATCTTATAATAAAATAAAGCCGAACAAAGTAACATTCAACCCTACAGTTTCTCTTTCTTTATTCCCTCCCTGAACTTTAGAAACTATAAGATTCTGGTGAAGCAGTGATTTCCTCCTGTTAGAATGTAAGCACTCAAGTGTAACCTCTGTAGCTTTCTCTTTTTTCCTATGTTTGCATTTCAAAGGCTCTATCCAGCTCTGGTTTTCTCAACTGAAATGGAAATCATCTATTCTATTAATAATTCAATCTTCTACATCCCCCCCCTTCCCATATGGTCCTTTGCAGAATGAGTTGATATTTTTTGTAAATAATTTTCTTTTGTTTTTTGGTACATTATATTCTAAGATTTCAATTCCTTTATTTAATTGCTGTATAATTTGTGGTAATCTTGGCCATAGTTTCTTGGCTCTTGATCTCTGTCTTCCTGGCTAAATTTGGAATGTTTTATTTGACCTGAAAGCTCTGGAATCTGGCTGTCACAATTTTTACCGTGCACATTTTGAGTTCCTTTCATATATTCATTTGGAGGTTCTCTTCATTTTGTTTTACTCAATGGTTCTTGCAGTTCTGTTCATTTTTTTAAAAGTGATTCCTGAAATATGGTGTCTAAGATTTTTATTATTATATATTACATCATTGAAAGTTAGAATTTTATTGACCCCATTCTATTTTTTGAGTGTACAGAACTAATTAGATAAAATTGTTCAAACTTCCATTCCAATCTTTGTGCTTTTTCCATATTCTCTAATTTCTTTCTAGTCTTGTTTTAATTTGGCCTTTGTTACTTTCATCTGCCTGGAGCGCTAGTGGACAATGCATTCTCCACTACCCCACTCCTCCCCACCACATTCTACAGATAATTACCAAGAGTTATTGTTTTCTCCAGGGATTTTATCTCAGGATTAATTTATCCCATAGTATTTTTCCATTGTATTGGGCATTTTCTGATTTTTTTTTTTCTGTTTACAGGTCTTTAGTCCCTTTGATAGGGTTGCCTAGCAAAAATCTCTTCAATGTTTCCTTCAAGGTTCTCTTGGCTCTATAATTAAGGTTATTATTAGTCTATTCCTTCCCTTCACTATCCATGGAGAGTATACTGTTGCAGGAAGCCTCCAGGACTCTAAATCCTCTTTAGAATAGCCAACAAACCTGGTTGAGATTAGCTTCTTGTTCTCCCTCCCCTAAAAGATTCAGTCTGGGATACAGATATACATAGTAGTCCTGGAGAGTGATGATTAGCCAGAGATCCCAAGTGTCCTCTCCCATCTCACCAATCTAGAAGAGGCAGCTAAATTCCAATCTTGGTTGTCTCTGAGTTTTGATCCACACTACCTAAATTGGGACTGTATGCAAGAACCAGAATTATCTTTCTTCACACTGTTTTCCAGGTCAATTATTTTTGATAATTGAAAATTAATGTCTTAATTTTTATTCTGAAAAGAATAATAGTTTTTATTATTATATATTTTAGCTTTGAAATTTAGAATTTTAGATTTTTTTAAAGAATGTGCACAACTAATTGAATAAGATTGTTCTAGCTTCTATTCCAAACTTTCAATGCTTTCCCCAAAAAAATTCATTTCTCTCTTTGTCTCTTGCAATCTTGGATGGGGTAGCTAGTCCTATGTACTGTTCCACTCAGCAAAAGGAATGCCATCTTAAGTCCTGCCTCCTTTATAGTTCAGATGTCACTACTTTTCCTCAGTTCTTAATGAAGCGCTTTGGGATTGGTCCTACTTCCTATACTTTAGACTCTGGCTAAGATGTTTCTATGGAAAGCTTTTATTTCCACATCTTCTATTAACAGTAGAGAAGAAGTAAGTGAAGTTATCCTTTCCACATGTGCAGGACCCCATGATCTAGAAAATCAGTGTGAAATTTTTTGGCCCTCCCTTTGTACTGGAGAAGTCTGGTGTTGTTTTTTTTTCTTTTATGGGGTGTTTACAGTACTTAATTGTAGTTTTTTTGGTTAAGTATGCATTTCTGAGTTTCTAAACATTTTCTGTCATCTACTGGGCTTTGCATGTCCCTACCCAACTTCTGAAAAACTCCTCCCCAATTACCATTTAATATCTTCTGTCTACCTGCAATATGTCTAATGGGGAAAGTTGCAATGTGGAAGGGACAACTGTACTATTACATGCTTAAAAGTAAAGAAGAGATATTAACCTTGTTCCAGGACCTTCATTCTTTTCATAATCCAATCCTACTCTTTGCAGTCTCCCAGCAAATTTGTAGTTTCAGTTTGTGACCTAGCCCAACTCCATCTCTTCCCCCATGCTATGGGGATGTCTGCCTTCTGGGGGCCTTCTTTCCCCCTCTAGTAACCTATAAGAACTTGTGTTTGCTTCATCTTAAAAGCTAGTCCTAAAATTCGGGGTTCAATACATCTTACTAGGTTATAAATTTGAGGTCTCTAGACCCCACCAAAGCTGAGTGACTTCTCTCCAGAAGCCTCACCCAGTATATCACACCCTCCTTCCAAGGATTGAACTCAGAACCTTTGTTATGGGCAGGAAGGATACCCTTGGGGTTCAGGAAGGATACCTTTTGCAAGCATGCAAGATTTATTAATTTAGAGAGTAATGTTGAGAGTGGCCAGGAGGATAGCAAGGTAGAACAGCAAGATGGGGAGCAATTCCTTGGGAGGACAGCATGAAAGGAAAGGCTGTTCCTCCATGGGGACAGCATGGATGGAGAGACTATCCCCCAGAAGACATCAGTTCTGGGGTTTATATACTCTTTAGATGCTATGTCCAGGTGTGGGAGTGACTTGGAGAGTGCTCACTCAGGCATTTGGTGGGGTGAGGTGATCATCAGACTGGGGTCTGCCTGGAGGCATAAAGATTCATCTCTTTGTTCATCTTAAATCTAGAAGACAAAAGAGGGTAAACATCTCCGGACCCTAGGTGGAGTCGTTGGGCGTTTCTAGGTTAAGAGTCACAAGGATGCAAGGGCAAAGGAGTTTCCCTGATAATAGTTGGCCTGGGTTTCTGGGGTACAGTGCCCATGTCACCTTCAGCTTTCAAGACTGACACCCTATCTTCTGTGCCAAAGAATTTCTGGGCTTGCTTTGGCATGGGCTTGGGCTTAGTCCCCATCTGAAGTGGATTGTTAAGCCTGAGATTCCCCTCAGAGTGGATTCTCACAGGAATGGGGTCATCTTTAAGCTAAGTAAACTGGAACTCATTTAATCTTTCTAGGCTGCAAGTTTGGGGGCTCCTAGATTCCATGTCAACAACTGGAACTTTTGATACTGCCATCTTTGCTGGATTCCCATAATGCTTAGTACAAAAGATAAATCACATTCGTTCCTTGCCTTTGAGCATACTTATTTCTTCCCTTGTGCTGCTAGAGTAGAAATAGGGGCTGTGGGTGGCAGAAGAAAACACAGCACAGTCCCCTGCAGTCTACTTTCTACATCTTGGAAGCATAATGATCCTTCAGACTCGCATGTTACTCTTAATAGAAGTAACATGCCTTAAAACTTCAGCAACTCACTTTTGTTTTTCATTCTTACACTCCCTCAAGATTGCCGAGAACCCTCTCTCCAGCCTATTATAGAACTTTGAAGGGGAAGTTCAGTGCAAGCAGCACTGAACATTAAGTACTGTAGGCAGGCATAGGCCATTAGTGAGGAAACACTCTTGGTTGGATCTAGAGTCTGAAAGATTGGGATTCTAGCAGCTCTTTTGAATCTCAATTTCCTCATCTTTATCAGAAGAATAATTGTGGTAAGACTTGAATAAGACAATGTATGCAAAGTGCTTTGCAAATTTTTAAGTGCTTCACCTCTGATTTCCTAGCCTAGAAATGCCTCTTTGACTTGAAAGCTGCTAAAAGCTGACCTTGAGCAGTTGTGACTTCCCAGCTTTCTCATTTTCCATCATAACAGCAGTAGTTTGGTTAGCTGTCTCATAGGAAACAGGAGGCACCAGACATACTCCCTGCAGGTCGTAAAAATAGCATCAGGGAAAGATTGGCGACCTCAAAGTGAATTTGTGACTTCAGATACTTATGATGGGAATTCTAGTGAATGAAATCTGCAAACATATATGGGATAATATATACCTTAAAGGATATAGTATATGTATTATTTTATTATAAAGGATTTGACAGTTAGGTGGTATAATAGATCCAGAGGATTTTGTCATGAGACATGAGTGTCAATTCTACCTTAGATATTCTTTAGCTACATGATCTTGAGCAAATCACAACCTTTATTTACCTCAGTTTCCTAATTTGAATAATAAGGATAAATAATAGCACCTACCTCAAGGCAACTAGGTGATGAAATGGCCCCGAACACTGGCCCTGGAGTCAGGAAGATGCATCTTCATGTGTTCTGTCAACATGGAAATCTAGAATCTGGGGTTTACCTCCCCACCTGAAGTGGATGTCTATTGTCTGGTGAAGTGGGACCTTTCCTCAGGGGGAAACCTCTCCTGTGACGAGGTCAAAACCTGGGGTTTCTGCCTCCCAACTAAATAAACTGGGGATCTCTAGATTTCCATGTTGACAGTTCTAATCTGGCCTCAGACATTTTACTAGCTGTGAAACCCCAGGCAAGTCCCTTAGCCCTGTTGGCTTCAGTCTCCTTATCTGCAAAATGAATGGGAGAAAGAAATGGCAAACTATTCCAGCATCTTTGCCACGAAAACCCCAAATGGGGTCCTCCAAAGTCATATATAGCCAGAATAACTGAACAACATTAGTGAAGGCAGTACCTTCCTCTATAAAGTAAAAGGAACGAACGTAGGGAACAACTTTTGAGGGTTGTTGTGAGGCTCCACAAAGTACTTTTCCAAATCTTAAAGTGCTGTATTACTGGCTGTTTTATTATTAACTGAATAATATTATAAAGTTACTATGCGGTGAAATGAGGCTTCCATGCATATCAGGTTCTAGAGATTGGGGATGCAGCCCCCACTAGCTGGGGTGAGGCGGATGGAGACCAGGAATTTATTTTTGCACCAATTTAGCCTTAATAAAAGGGAGAACATGAGAAGAGAGGTCAAATCTTTGTGTTTTAACAAAAGAACATTAACTTCCGCTAATAACAATGATAATGGAGTAGCCCTGGGATTGCTAAACACTTAAATTGTATAACAGAAAACTGGAAAGCTGGATGGCACCTTCCTCTTTCCATTGTTACATGCTAATGAAGTAGCCCCTCTCAAACAAAGAAGAGGAATATAACTAACTGCTGAAGCAAATTAGCAAAAGGTATGGTCTTGGCCCCAGCTTAAAGACTGAGGTCTGAGGAAATCTGTGAAATTCTCTCTGGGATGGATTTAGAAGACCTCATCTCTGTTCACATCTGGGGCCTTCAATCCATCTGTTTTTGTTTTTGTGTTGTTGTTTTTTTTAAAGTAAAATGAATGTCAATGTCTTCTTCCAAGGCCTCTCATTCATGAAAACCATATCCGCATTCCTGCTGCCTCCTTCCTGAAGTCTTTCTCCTCTCTTCCTAGCTTTCTTCCAAAACTTTCTCATTCCTAGACTGTTTTTATATAGTTGTTTGCAAATTGTCTCTCCTCTAATAGTATTTTTCTATGATTATTATTACTATATGCAGTAGGCTGTATTTTGCCTCTCATATAATAATTATAATAGTTAATATTTATATAACACTGTACCAGGCACTAATGCTAAGCACTTTATAATTATTATCTCATTTGATCTGCACAATGACCTTGGGTGAGCGACATTACTATTGTGCCCATCTTACAGATGAGGAAACTGAGACAAAAAGGTTTAGGGACTTGCTCAGAGTCAAATAGCTGGTATCTAAAAGCCAGATTTGAACTTAGACATTCTTGACTTCAGGACCAGTGTTCTATATACTGTGCCACCCTAGCAGAACTAGTTTGATATCACCCAAAGCTTAGCACAGTGACTTCACTGTAACACCGAAAACAACAACAAACCACAGAACCACCAAAGCAGTTCCAAAAGAATGTATCTTTAATCAGGACAAAGGAGATAATGCTCTTCTGGCCACCACACAGAGCCAAACTCTCGAACTCTAGGAACAGGATCTCTAAGGAAAATCTCAAGAATGGGAATTTCCCTAGAACTGAAGAACTTGAGGTCTTATATACACTTTAGGGGAAGTATAGGAAAGGAAAGACTGGCTTACATGGAGACTAGGGAAAGGGGATTCCAGGGAGTGGCCCAGATTCAGTAAGAGAAGCAAGACAATGATATCTAATGATACCTGCTAATCCTATCTAGGGTGATCAGTGGGTAGTTCAAGGTTTCATAAAAAAGTTGTCTGATTGGCTGTCTCTTTTGGGGTAGTTCAAGGTTTCATAAAAAAGTTGTCTGATTGGCTGTCTCTTTTGGGGTAGTTCAAAGTTTCATAAAAAAAGTTGTCTGATTGGCTGTCTCTTTTGGGGTAGTTCAAGGTTTCATAAAAAAAGTTGTCTGATTGGCTGTCTCTTTTGGGGTAGTTCAAGGTTTCATAAAAAAAGTTGTCTGATTGGCTGTCTCTTTTGGGGTAGTTCAAGGTTTCATAAAAAAAAGTTGTCTGATTGGCTGTCTCTTTTGGGGTAGTTCAAGGTTTCATAAAAAAAGTTGTCTGATTGGCTGTCTCTTTTGGATTGTCCACCTGCAATAAGGAGGACAACCAAAGCAGCAGCAATAAAGATCTTTAATTGATGCAAAGGGTTTACAATCCAGAGTAGCAGCACATAGCACTGAAAGATGAGAATCCTTTTTCCTTCTGATCCTCTCACCAGTGCCTAGCATAATCAATGCCTTTCTCTTTATTAATGGACATGATAAATGTTTGTTCAAAGGATAGCATAGATGAAGAAACACTTTCAAAGCCAGAAGAACTGAGTTTGAATCCCAGCTCAGTGCCTATAATTCATGTGACTTTGAGTAAGACATTTTAGTTTCTGGGTCTCGGTTTACTCCTCTGTGAAATGAATAGTTGAACTAGACCTAAGTCACTTCAAACTCTAAATGGTCTATATGTTGAATGGAGATAGTCTTTGATCTGGGCCTCGGAATATGGATAGGATTGTCATGTGTGAGACAGTGTGCTATTCTCAGGAGGAGCATTTAACTCACAAAGCCTAGTTTATTACCTTTTATTGACTGAGGACTCTGGGACAAGCTTAGGAGGGAGAGTGATGAAGGACAGAAAGGGCAATGAACAGCTTAGTTGCTCTCCTTACCTCACCTGAATTGGGTGGGAAGTCCAGGTGTTTTGATTTGTAGGGGGGGGGGGGCTGACAGGGGAAGGGGGAGGAACTTTGTGTATATATTGCCTGCTTGCAGTCTAGTTAGTTGGCACTTCTTGGCCCATTGTTGAAGTGTTTTCTTTCATAAAGGAAATAAATAACTGCCTCTTTTTGCTCCTACCTTCTGATTCCAGGTTTTGTTTGTTTGAATGAGTCATCATTTTTATCTCACACAATTATGACTGAAGGTCGATGGTGTGGTTCTAGATATAGAGACTTTCTAAAAATACATTTAAAAGGATAGAGTCATCCCTTCCTCTGGTTAAGGAAGACTTCGTTGTAGAAGATGCTTTAGTTCTGTCTCTCCTTAGGCTCCCAACCTTGATTCCTTCCTCACTTAAGTGAGCATTTAGGTGCCCCAGAGAGAATTTACATGCACACAAAAATTTATCTGGTTCCTGCCTATGACAGATGCTCTCTGACAGGCTAGACAGGTGGCTCAGACTCCTTGGGTCTCAGAGAAAGACAGCTGCTTGTAGAAGGCAGGACTATCAAGATTGACATTTTTGAAAGATGAGGCCACTGAAGATGTTTCTTACAGAGCAAGGATTCTTAACCTGAGGTCCATGAATTTTGTTTTTTCTTTTTAATATTTTGATGACTTATATCAACAAAATTAGTTTCCTTTGCAATCATATGTGTTTTATATATTAAAAAGCATTATTCTGAGGCAATGGGGTCCCATAAACTTTAACAGACTATTTAGGGGTCTATCACACAAAAAAGTTAAGAATATTTGCTCTAAAATGTATAAACCTCTTTACACATTTGGGACCACTTTGGTGATATTTCCTTGATGAAGTATGAAGAAATGCACTTGCCTTAAGCACTTGGTCCACAGCTATAACATTACTTGCCTCTGACAGAATGAGTCATGGTGTTTTGGGGGCACTCAGTTGCGTCATGGCTCACACATTCATAAGCTACGCTTTTGGACATGGCCTTTAAAAAGAAAGCTGACACAGCTCTGGAGGACAGAGAAAAGAGAGCTAAGGGCTTAAAAAAAGCCTCATGTACAAATTTAAACAGAATAATTTTAATATTCTCAAGGGAAACTCAGGTGGGGGCAAAGGAAACCAAAATCTAACATTCTTAGGGGTTATACTGCATGGAGCATTTAGTCTATATAAACCCTAAACTAGTTATTACTTGTAAAAACAGATATACTAGTGGAAACAGAAGTGAGGTTCTCTATAAAACTATTTTTGAGTTGCTTCTTCCTTTCATCTCCATCTCTGAACATACACACACACACACACAAAAGAATGGAAAACTACTATATGATTAAAATAAACAAACAACTTAGTGAGTCTAACAGGCTAAACCGGCTTCAACTGTGAGGAGTTAGAAACTGTGGCCATTTGGGAAATAGCACGCATGACAGATCAAATAACATTAGGGCCGGAAGGGAGGGAGGTTGATACCTATGCAATGCTAATCTTCCCTATGAAATTGCCCAGTAATGAATATTTCTTTTGAAGAAAGCAGAAATCAAGGGAAAAGGGACATTACTTACCATCATTGCTAACATTTATTTATACATTTTTATCGAAAAGTTTTGATTAGACACAACATATAAGAACACATTACAGTCACAGTGAAATCTCTTACCATGTATGGTTCCTGATAACAGGGAAAAACAACATAAAATATGGTTATGTCTGATAGCATATGTAGCTTATAGGATAAGTGTATGGTTTATGCTAACAGATGTACATTAGGATCTACATCTTTAGATGTTTGAAGAAGAGGGACAATATACCCCAAATCCTCCAAGTATAAAATATCAGAAGCAGCTTGGTATTTACTTTTTAATATTGTTTACACTGGCTATTTTAGTTGAATATAAAGACTCAGGAAGAAAATGGGATATAATGGGACTGCGTAAGCCTTGGCCTGTGTTGATTCTTCCTAGAGGGTAGAACATAGAGGGGGTTTTTTGTTTGTTTTTTTTTGTCTTTTTTAAAGAATGATCTTTGTGATCTTCTTCCCTGAGAAGATACAGTTTCTACCTGAATATATCCATAGCAATTGGTCTTGGTCATACTAACTAAGCAAACCTAACAAACATCTCTTCCCTTTGGACTAATTCAACTCTAGCACCAACTCAGACTCCATAATTTTTGTAGGTTCTAAAAGCTAAGAAACTTTCTCTTTACTTCTGGTAGATGAATGGAGGAGAGAGGGTTAAAGTGACTTTCACCTCCATTGTCTCCATTTCTATTGTTTGAACCAGCTGCTCTTATCTTTCATCTCTGCAACCTTTCCCCCTCTTATAAATGGGGCTTTGAATGAATTTTTAAATTAGATCTTATGAAAATAGGTAGAACCTAGGGACTTGAAAAACTTGAGTTTACGCCTAAATTGCCAGCTTTATGGCTCCACCAGACTGTTCATTTCTTTAAGATGTGGCTCTTCCTATATCTACCACTAGTCATAGATTTATCTTTGGAAGAGACTTTAAAGGTTATCATCTACTTCTCAAATTTTACAGACTTAGAAATTGAGATCTTGATATGTTAAATGGCTGGTCTAAAGTCACATGTAGTGACTGATAAAACAAAGATCTGGATTCAGGTTTTCTGACTTCAAATTCAACATTGCATTGGACTGACTCTTGAGATGTAGATTTAGCAAAGTATTAAAAAATAGTCTTCCTTTCTCTGAAGGGTAAAACTATCCTCATTAATCAATAGGTGTGAATATACTGTGGTCTAATGATATTTAATAAATCTCTTAAAATTTAATATTTTTATTATTGAGATTTAATTTTAACTTTTACATTGATGGCAACACTAGTTGGAGAAGAACCTCTCAATTATTAAGATAGCCTAGATAATTTTTTTAAGCCACGTTTCTCCTGCCAAGGCTTCTTGCCCACCCCACCCACCCACTCACCCTCACAGCAAACTCCAACTCTCTTTGGGGATGCTGCATTTTTCTTTTCCCACTTTTTGCCTGGTTCCTTGTTCTCCCTACTGGCCAGGTTATTTTTAGCCTGGGACTCTTGTTGAAGAAGAGATAAATCGCTTCTCTCTCCCAACTGCTTGAGTCCTTTGTTTCTTGTTCCTTCTTTATTCCTTGTTCTCCATGCTGACTCTGGTGTTGCTGATATTGCTTCCTCCAACCCCTGACCCCAGTCTCTCATCTGGCCCCCAATCCCAGGCCCCCAGCAGCTCTTATCCTAAAATCAGCCTCTGACTGGACCCTGACCCCTATTGCTGTTGCTGATTGCTGCCACCAAGTAGCTGAAAGTCAGGGCAGATGGTAAAAACTGGGGTGTTCTTTCCTTAGGCAACAGTTAGCCTCCATGTGGCAGGGTACCTGGGGGAGAGGGGGAACAAGGAGAAGGAACAGACTCTTCCAAACAGGAAATTGATTACAAGCATGGCGTATTCTGTGAAAGAGCAGTGCATTGTCTATTTCAAACAACTTCTACTATTCATCTCCCTGCAACTCTTTGCCATTTGGGACTGCCCAGTTTGAGATTCCTAAAACCCATGTTTTCCATTACTATGGGAGATACCACAGTACTGACAAAAGGAATCTCAACAGAAAAAAAAAAAGGAACTTTAAAGAGACTGGAGGTGAAATTTTTGAGCCTTTTCAGACTCCAATGTTTTATAAAAGGCTCTGTATTTTATTGTATTTTGCTGATTGTGTTGTTTAAGATTTAATTTTGTTATTTTAAGTTCATATATTAATGTATTTGATACACTGTTACACTGAATCATTTTAATCTACTGTGTTTTAACTAGTATATATACATATATACTTTATATATATATTCAGTTATCTTTCTCCTATGGCCACTGAACAAAATATTGTAAACGATTGTAAAAGTCCATAAACAGGTTTTTTTTTTTCCATTTTTCATTTGTTAATTGTCACATAGATGATGGATGAACTCAACCTGGCTAACAACCTTTAGAGAATTTAATAAGTTAAGAATTTAATGGTGATTCTAAGGGTTCTTCAGAAATAATTTTAATTAACTGGTGGTTTCTGAATGGATGAGGTTTTTTTTTTTATATTTATATTTTAAAGAATGCTGTATATAAAGTAGAGAAACAAAGAAATGTTCCTATCAAGATGTTTCTATGAATCAGGAAGCCAAAAAAAAAAAGGTCCTGAAAAAACTCTTCAGTTTAATTTACTTCCAACAGAACAGTCTAGATTTCTTGGTGAGGTTCTAGACCCAAATAAGTTTTACTTTGTTTAAAAATATATTTGCCAAGGTTGAAAGATTTGTTACGTCTGTAAAAATTGTGACAAATATCCATCCCATCAGTTCATAGGTTGTTTTTTTTTGGTCATACAGCAACATATATGAAATATGATAGTAGGTTTGTGTACTATTGTAATTAACTGGGCTATTGTGAATTTGGGGGACTTTGGTACTTCTTTGAAATGTGCATTAACTACTATATTAATGTTTTATTCTGAAAATCATTTGTACTCACACAATGGTTAAGTTAAAAAGGAAATGGATCTCATTTTTTGTTGAAAAACCTTTGTATTCTATCTTTCCTTAGCTGACACAGTGTCAATTATTGTAAGCTATATATTTTTGATTTTTAAAACTTTTTATTGTTGTTTTTGCTTGCATGTGCAATATACCATTTCAGTTTTATTTTTTCTTTTCCTTTTTGTATTTTAAGCACATGTCACCAATATTGATATTTTCTTTAACTTTTTTTATTTTGCCGTAATATAAGTTTAAAATATATTTGCTATAATGTCAATGCATACCCAAAAAGCTTTAGATTATAAAAATGATGCCATTGATTGTTTAAAAAAAATTATGGGACTTTGCTTAATGATTCTGTCTGATTCCAGGACAAGAGAATAGAAAAAGAGCCATTGCACAGTGCCAAAGAAGCACAAAGCTAAACGACATAGTGCCAATTGAGCACAAGGTCAAAGAGACCAATCTATCCCAATGGGATTGTTGAAAATTTTGAGCCAAGACAAGAGAACTTGAACTTGTTTGGGGTTCGAGGTTGCAGCTGTTTAACAAGGCAGGTCTTCCTTGCCCCACATTCTACCAAGTATCTCAAATTTGGCTTCTACCTGGCTCCTATAATCTAGTCCCTTTTCTGTCTTTCATGATGTGGCAAACTTTCTATAGTCCTGGCTACTGATTAGTTAAATGCACAATTTTATAGATTTATTTTTCCTTTACTTAGAATTTTTACAAAATAAGACTTTTATAGTCTATATTTTATCCAGAAATTATCTTTTTTATTTGGATTTTTTTTATGTTTTTTATTTCTCTTTCCAATTGATTCATATACCTCATAACTCAGCCATGCATTCCTAAGTGATCCCTGGATTTTTCAACACCCAGGGAGGGAATGTATTATTATTATTATTTTTTATTCTAACTTGCAAAGTTTAAATTCTTTTTGAGAGTAATTGTAGGATAAGAAACACACTACCTCTCCAAATCCAGAAAGTGAACTGTTTGGAGAAGGCACCATTAAGATGCCTTCACAGACCACACGCTGCACCAGAAGATCCAAAGTAAACTTTGGGATATGGTGATTTGAACTGTGTGGAGTTGAATGCATTTGTTTTGTATGTATACTTTTATGCCAAAGGGAACTGCCCCCTAACTGGCTTTTTTCCCAATGTGCCTAGCAATCATTGGTTTTGTTCTCTTTTCCTTTTAACCTCAAATTATTGTAATTTCAAAGTTGGTTATGTTTACAAGATCCATTGGAGAGACCAGTCTTCCATGGATCTCAGGGGAAGGTATAATTAAAAATCTGTTACCCTAAAAAAGAACTACATTTCCCAGGAGCCCACTGGCTTCCTGTCCTTATGTACTTCCTATAGATAGGGGATATTCGATATGCGGACATTAGTAGAGAGGGATGTGAAGCAGGGTGACCAATCAGAAGGCTCTTGCAATATTCTAATCATGGAAGTGATGAGAGCCAACACTAAACATGAAATCAGCATATACTCATCACTATATGTTTTATATCATCCATGACTAGTCTCACACCCATGAATCTTAGTCTTTGGAGTAAAGAACTTTTCCTCCAAGATATAGTCTCTTCCCCATAACTTATACTCAATATAGCAGACATTCCTGCATTAAATTATGTTTACTTTTATATTTAATCATACACCACGTGGAATTACTTTTTAATAGTTTCATGGGTTGAGAGAAATAAAATAAATCCTGTCTTCTCAACTAGATTGTTAACTGCTATGCAGGAAGCCTACTTCCTTTTTTTCTTCCTATCTCCCCACCTAGCACAAGTTATTAGGTATCATAAATACAAGTGTGAACTGAAAATGAAATGAACACAGAAGCATATCTGCTCTGTTCTGTTACACTGAGTTACATTAGATGTGTATGTGTGTGTGTGTGCAGATACCTTCTGCAATCAGCACAGTTGACAGGCACAAACCAAATGTCCTCAGTTCAAGTTATGTGTGTAGAAGCTTCATGCTGCAAGAACCACCAGAAAAAATCTGAGGGAATTCAGGCTTTTTTCCCTCTTAAACCTGAGGCAGAAGAAATCCTTGCATAAAAACACCTTCTTGGGCAGGAGTGGGAAGCAGGGAAGATTTTTTTTAAATTCATTAGTTCCTTGTTGAATAAGATTTTGAAAAGAAGTAGAGAATGATAATCATATTAAAAAAGAAAGAACGTTGATGAATCAGTAAAAAGTACAAATTAGAAAGACAAAGAAAATGTAGATTGGAACACAGAAAAGCAAAGAAGTGTAGGAACTACCAGGTTAAACATGAAATATATATATATTCTGTATGCAGTGGAGATCCACAATATCCCTTGTGGTTTTCTTTTTTCTGTTCTTTGAATGTGGAATGTTTGTGTTTGTTAATGCTTAGCAAGTTCATAGTAATGAAAGAGACAATTTAAAGGAAAAAAATGGAAAAAACCTTTTGAGGTAAGAAAAGCTGGATTACCATTTGGCAAATTTGGGTTGGTCTGGTGTAATTGGGCTAGATGATCTGTGCAATCCTCACCAACTCTGAGATTCAATTATTTTGTGATCTCACTAACTAGATTGCTTCTCTCTTCCCTCCACCTCTACTTCTACCGATTAAATTATATCTATCCTTTAATTTTAACCTATGCTAAGGTGGATAAAGTGCTGAGTCTAAAGTCAGGGAGACCTAAATCTCAATCTTTTTAGAAACTTCTTGGGCAAGTCTCTTATCCTCTCAACCTCAGTTCTTTAATCTGTAAAATGGAGATAATAAAAATACCTTCCTTTCAGGGTTATGATGAGGATAAAATGAGAATATTTGTAAAGTGCTTTGCAAACCTTAAAGTGCTTATATAAATGTTAGCTATTATTATTATTATTACTATTAACCCTTTCTTCAAATACTACCTATTCCACAAAGCTTATCCCAGTCCTCCCAATTAGAAATTCTTTCTTTTTCTATGTTAATAATAGTGCAGCTTTTTAAAGTTTGGGAAGCATGATATAAATATTATATTATTTTATTCTCACAACAGTCTTGGGAGGTAAATGTTATCTTTTACAGATGAGTAAACTGAGGCAAAGGGTACTAAATCACTTGCCTTGGACAAAATAGTTAATAAGTATCTGAAGTAGGATTTAAACTCAAATCTTCTTAATTCAAGACCCACCATTTTACCTACCAAGCCACCTTGCTACCTGTAACAATGGGTCCTCCTTATAGTCTAGCTAATTCTGGAACTCCTTACCCAGACTCAGTTTAGAATGTTTAGGGTAATCAAGTATGTAAATCTTGGCTCCATTCTCCACTGATACATGTGTCTGTATTCATAGACCATGCAAGAGCTGCATAGCTAAGTATTTAATTAAGAGAAATTAGTTCATCTGCATAGAGATGATAATTGAACCCATGTGATCACCAAGTGAGTTAGCATACTGGAGAAGAGGAGAAACCCATGATAGAGTAACCCATAGTTACTAGGTGTCTCAGGGATAAAAATCCAGCAAAAGAGACTGAAGGAAGAGCAGTCAAATAACTAGGTAGGAGAACTAGGAGAGAGCCACAACATGAAAATATAAAGAGAAAAGAGAATCCAAGAGGGAAAATGACTAACAAATCATTATTATTTACAAATATATCCTATTCCCTGGACCATACATGGGGATTTAATAATAATAATAATAATAATCCAGCATCTTTAATCCCTAAAAAATCCTTGTTATCCCTAAAAAAAATCAGTTAACATTTTGGTGAAAGAAAAGAGGGTTTTTGTATCACTAAGTAAATAATTTTTAAAAGAGAGATTAGTGTTGGCAGATGGGGGCATTCTGATGTGGTGTGGACCTATTTAGCCGTCAGGACACTGGGCATGTGGCTGTCACTCAAATGCTTAGTCCCACCTGTCCCACACTGGCATTTCTGCCAAGTTCCCCTGCTTCATTCGGGTCTTCAGCAGATGACTGCCACTCATTATGTTCTCAAGATAGTCTGGATTAGATCTGTGCTATCCAATCAAGTCTCATGACTCAAGCCCTTCTACTTAGGAATCTTCTTTTGCTCTGCCCCATATCCACTGTATTTCATGTAAGGGAACTTAAGAGACAGAATACATGAAACTTTTTGGTCTCTGCCTTGTCTCAACCCTTCTCTAATCTATTCTCATATAGCTACCCAAGTAAGGTTCCTAAAGTAAACATCTATCTGATTATATCTCCCCCTTTACTGAATTAACTTCAGTAGCTCCCTCTTGGAGCTAGGATCAAATATAAATGCCACTGTTTGGGATTTATTTATTTGGTATTTAGGACCCATCACAACACGAACCTTTCCTACCTCTCTTGGCTTCTGAAATATGTGCAGTCAAGTTTAATCTATCAGTCTACTTGCACTTGACACTCATCTCTATGTCTTTGATTTAGATTTCCCCATGCTTAAAATGATTTCCCTATGTACTTCTACCTCTTCAAAACCCTTTTTTTCTTTAAGAATCAGTACAAATGTCACCTTCTGAAGAAAGTTGTTCCTGGTTCCCCTTGATCTCTCTTACCACCACCATTCCTATCCCAGCTCCTAGAGCTGTGGTGGCAAGCCTTTGACACATGTGCCAAAAAGGGCACACAGAGTACTCTGTGGGCTTGTGAGCCATTGCCCACCAGAATTTGTTACTAAAAAGGCAGAGGAACTCAGGAGAGCTGTTCCCTTATCCTTGTTCACCACACTGAGGACATTTTTTCACTTCAGCCAGTCCTCTGCCCAGCAGTCCAGTGGAAGTGCTTCCTCCCCTGACTGGGGTAAAGTGGAAGGGGAAGCCAAGGCATGAGTGGGGGAGGCCATGTCATGGTGGTCTCTGAAAGAATTGCCATCACTGTCCTAGAGACTTCTCATCCAAGGTTATCTGGTATCTGCTTTATGTGTAACAGTAGACCAGTATTGCTGGGACGGGGAAATAGGGATTCCTTCGATCCACACCCCTGAGGGGCCCCACAGCTGGGCATATGAGGCGACTTGAGGGAAGCCCTAACTCTAAAGGAAAGACTAGGGCTCATAGCACTGCTGGGCTTGTACCCCAAAGAGATAATTGACAAAAAGATTTGTACAAAAATATTCATAGCTGCGCTCTTTGTGGTGGCCAAAAATTGGAAAATGAGGGGATGCCCTTCAATTGGGGAATGGCTGAACAAATTGTGGTATATGTTGGTGATGGAATACTATTGTGCTAAAAGGAATAATAAAGTGGAGGAATTCCATGGAGACTGGAACAACCTCCAGGAAGTGATGCAGAGCGAAAGGAGCAGAACCAGGAAAACATTATACACAGAGACTGATACATTGTGGTACAATCGAAGGTGATGGACTTCTCCATTAGTATCAATGCAATTTCCCTGAACAATCTGCAGGGATCTAAAAAAAAATACTACCCACAAGCAGAGGATAAACTGTGGAAGTAAAAACACCGCTGAAAAGCAACTGCTTGGCTACAGGGTTGGAGGAGATAAGACTGAGGAGAGACTCTAAATGAACACTATAATGCAAATTCCAACAACAGGGAAATGGGTTCTAGTCAAGAACACATGTGATAACCAGTGGAATCATGCGTCGGCTATGGGAGAGGGAAAGGCGGGGGGGGGGGGGGGGGGGGGGAGGAAAAGAAAACGATCTTTGTTTCCAGTGAATAATGTATGAAAACGACCAAATAAAATAATATAAAAAAATAAAATAAAATAAAAAAAAGGAAGAAGAAAAAAAAGAAAGACTAGGGCTCTTCCTCAGTGTCTTTGGCTTTTTTCCTCCTCACCTCAGAGCTCTTAGGAAAATCACTTAAAGAATTTTTAGGTTTGATGCCCGATCAAGTAGGGAATGGTTGAACAAGTTGTAATATATACTTGTAATGGAATAAGATTTTGCTATACGAAATAATGAGAAAGGTGGCTGCAGAAAAGTCTGGGAAGACTTATATGAACTGATGCAAAATGAAGTGAACAAAATCAGTAGAACATTGTAGTCAGCAATAACAGCATTATTTCAATACAATGATCCAAAACAAAAGGACTGATGGTGAAAAATGCTATTGACCTCCAGGGAGAGAGCTGATGAACTCTAGGTACAGACTCAGGCATAACCTACCTATCTCTTTTTTTCTCTTTCTCTCTCTCTCTCTCTCTCTCTCTGGCTTACAGACTTTTAGTTATTTCTTTTTCTCAACCTTTCCCCCACTATTTGTAGTTTGTGTTCTTCCTCTTCTGCATTTTGGATTAGAATCCATATTCTTAGGAGCTACACCTATCTCTCTTTCTCTCTCTCTCTCTCTCTCTCTCTCTCTCTCTCTCTCTCTCTCTCTCTCTCTCTCTCTCTCTCCCTCTCTCTCTCTCCCTCTAACTCCTCTCTCTCCATTCTTCCTTCCTTCCTTCCTTCCTTCCTTCCTTCCTTCCTTCCTTCCTTCCTTCCTTCCTTCCTTCCTTCCTTCCTTCCTTCCTTCCTTCCTTCCTTCCCTTATATAACTAATATATTGCTTGTTTTCTAAATGGGTAGGGTAGAGGTAAGAGGGAGAAAATTTGAAACTCAAAAATGTTTTAAATGAATGTTAAATTTTTTTAATGTAATGGGAAACATTTAAAGAAATAACATTTTAAAAGAATGTTTGGACTCTCACAAAAAGATAAGAAAGGCACTCAGTGTATAAGGTAGATTACATAAGACATCCATTTTTTTTCTTCACTACAAAAGAAATGCTTTAAACATAGACTGCTAAGTGTGACAAATTTAAAATGTATGTTAACCTATAACATCTGCCTATCATATTCTCATAGATTGTTGATATTTAAAAAAATTAAAACATAGAACATTTAGTTGTTCTCTTAAATAGGCTTTTCATCTTCACTCTGACCATACAGTGTCCAGGCAACTCAACCAAGATTCTTATCTTCTGACAATCCTGGCCAGATCTTGAGCTCATTCTTCTATCTGTGGGCATCTTCTCTATGAAGAAACTGCAGTGGCTGCAGGGAACACTTCTATTCAGTGAAGTAGGCATTGATTGATAAAGCCAGAAATCACTGATCTTTAAAATTTACATGGTTGCCTCCCATAATGGAAACAACAATTTCAGAATTGTTAGGTTACCAGTGCTCAGAGAAAGAAACCCAAAGGAAAAGAAACAGTTAGGGCCTTGAGATGGCCAGTCAGCTTCATTTAGATGACCATATATTTTCATTGCCATATATTATCAGCCACCATAGGTTTGGGGGTCAGGACAGAGAAGGGCACAGGAAGTCCTTGAGAGAGGAGGGTTCCACATCACATGTTTTGGTGAAAAGAAGAAGAGAGGGAGAACAGAGGTGGTCTCTACCTTGAAAGTTTTTTGAGCATGTAGCCTTTCTTGGTTCAGGGGCTGATCCTTTTTTGAAGCATATCCCTTTTGATGCTCTCTCCCTGCTCTCCTCCTGCCTGTTTGACCATTACTTCTCAGTCTTTTTGCTTGATCTTTGTCTAGGTCATGCTTATTAGTGACCATGTCTCCCAGTCTCTATTCTCATTTCCCTCCCTTCCCCTATTACCTCCAGAATAAAATTCCACTGTTTGACTTTTATAGGTCAGTACTTAGCACAATACTTGGCACCTTTGTTGTTGTTCAGTTGTTTTTCAGTCATGACCAAATCTTCTTGCTCTATTTGGAGTTTTCTTGGCAAAGATACCAGAGTGTTTTGCCATTTCCTTCTACTGCTCATTTGACAGATGAGGAAACTGAGGCAAACAACATTAAGTGCTTGGCCAGGGTCACCCAGCTAGTAAGTGTCAGAGCTCAGATTTGAACATGAGTCTTCTTGACTCCAGGTCGAGCACTCTATCCAACATAGCACATACTAAGTACTTAATAAATGCTTGTTGACTTTTAGTAAAGTCTATTAGACCTGGTCCCTTCCTACCTTTCTACTCCTCGTACATTTTACACTCTTCCCTGTATTCTAGCATTCAGTTAAGGTCGGCCTTCCTGCTGTTTCTCGCACAGGACACTCTATCTCCCAGTTCCTTCAGGCATTTTCTCTAGCTGTTCCTCATACCTGACATATTTTTTTTCTTTACCAATGCTTTCTGGCTTTCTTCAAAACTCAGCTCATTTCCCATTTTCTACAAGAAGTCTTTCCCAGTCCCGCTCCACTCTCACATTAATACCTTCGTGTTAGAGCCTAAAAGGGGGAGAAGAACCCCAAAGGCTCACACCAGAGGCCAAGGCTCCCTTAGGTAGGAGTGAGAAAAAAGACCAGAGAGATTAGAATCCTTGGGATCAGAAAGGTCACATAGCTGATAACTAATGCAAGCAAAGTTTATTGAGTAGGGGCAGGGTTATAAAGGAAAAACCACAGGAATGAAGGAGGGGGATGGGGTGGGCCAGTGTGAGTACATGTGGGGTTCAGCGAATTCATGGCTAAATGGGTACAAAAACATATTCTTTCTCAAGATTGTTTTTCCTGCCATCTCTGCCACTTCCTAAGATATTTAGCCTACTGGGATAGGGGAGATATTCACATTCCAATCTTTGTCCTTAGACCTGGAATATTATTTCCAAAGTTTGGACCTTTGCCTAATTTCTTAGGCACCAAACCTGGTTTATTTCTGTTACCTTCCTTCTGAGAATACTACTCAGTACTCCTTTTCCTTTTCCCCCTTCTGTTCTTTCTTCCTTCCTTCCTTCCTTCCTTCCTTTTTTTTTAAACCCTCACCTTCCATCTTAGAGTCAATACTATATATTAGTTCCAAGGTAGAAGAATGATAAAGGCTAGGCAATGGGGGTCAAGTGACTTGCCCAGGGTCACACAACTAGGAAGTATCTGAAGTCAAATTTGAACCCAGGACCTCCTGTCCCTGGGCCTGGTTCCCAATCCACTGAGCCACCCAGCTGCCCCCTCTTTTCTTTCTTTCTTCTTCTCTTTCTCCTTTTTGTTGTTGATGGTGATGGTACCATCATGAGAGTCAAGGAGTAACTGTGTCATTCCAAAGTACCAAATCCTTAGTTATTCTCAGCAACATGATGATGCAAGACAAATATGAAGGACTTATGAGGAAAAATATTATCCACCTCCAGATAAAGAGCCGATGGAGTCTAAAAGCAGATTAAACGTACTTTTTTAAACTTTATTTTTCCTAGGGTTTTTTTAATCTGTGTTTTCTTTCACAAGACTAATATGAACATATGTTAGGCATGACTGCACATGCATAAACTATATCAAATTGCTCAACTGCTCAATAAGAAGGGAAGGGAGAGAATTTGGAAGTCACTTTTTTTAGAATTTGTTTTTACATTTAGAAATTGCTTTTACATTAATTGGGAAAATTAAAAAAGAAACAATAAAAAACAACACAAAGCATCAAGCCTTTCAGCATTAAGCATATATGTCCCAGGAAGGGGCCAGAGATAATTGAATCATAAGACTAGAGCTGAATAGGGCCTTAGAAGCCATTTAATCTAACCTCATTCTTTTACAGGTGAGGAAACACCCATTTCTATTCAATTCAATAAATATTTATTAAGTACCTACTTTGTGCTAGGGGTACAAATAAAAAAAAAGTGGAGGTTAAGTGTCAAGTAGTTAGGTGATACAGTGGATAAATAGCAGTGACCTTGTTTGGAAGACCTGATTTCAAATCCTGCCCCAGACATGTACTGAGTGATCCTGGATAAATCATTTAACATCTCTTAAATGCTAGCTACTCTTAGCTGTCTGGGCAACTCGATTGTGCAGTGGAGTCAGGAAGACTCATCTTGAGTTCAAACCTGGCCTCAGGTGCTTACTAGCTATAGGACCTTGGTATATGTACTGCTGAAACAAATACTAACAGTAGGACCTTGGGCAAGTTACATAACACTGCTTCAGTTTCCTCCTCTATAAAATGAGCTGGAGAAGAAAATGGCAAACCACTCCAGTATCTTTGCCAAGAAAACCTCAAATCACATCGCCAAGAATTGTACTTGACTGAAACAATAAAACAAAATTCTTATTGTTAAGAGAGGAGATTTGAACCCAGGTCCTCTGAGTCCAGAATAAGTCACCTGTCTTAATAAGTACCACTCTGCTTGCTCTATGAGATACCCCTCCAAAACATGTATGTTTTTCTAAATTTATATATGTGCATGTTGTTTCTCCTTTTAGCATGTAAGCTCCCTGACAGCTGAAACCTTTCCTTCTTGTTTCTGTATATCCACTATTTAGCATTGTTTCTGCCACATTATGAATGTGCACTAAATGTTTGTTGCTTACTTGCTTCATTAACCAAAATACTTGTGATTCATCGAAGCAGTTTGTTATCAATCCACCCAGCAAGCCTACAATTCATCCAGCTGCCACAGACAATTCCCTGTCATTCAGTATTCTTGCTACTGGCTGGGTATTTATAGGATTCTGACAGCCTGAGTTTTCCCCTGATAAATAGTTACTCCTTTGACTTGAGGTGCTTTTGCTGCTGAAGAGAGGTAGAGGGAAGGGACATTCCTTCCATCTATTATACTCCTGTAGCATTTTTTCTTTAAAAAAAAAAGTTTGTAGGGGCAGATAGGTGGCTCAGTGTATAGACAGCCAGGCCTGGAGTCATGGAGGTCCTGGGTTCAGATCTGGCCTCAGACACTTCCCAGTTGTGTATTACCCTGGGCAAGTCACTTAACCCCCACTGCCTAGCCCTTACCACTCTTCTGCCTTAGAACCAATACACAGTATTGATTTTAAGATGGACTGTAAGGGGTTTAAATTTTTTAATTTAAAAAGTTCATTTGTTTGTTACATTAAAAGACTGTTAACTCCTTCCTTTTCTCCCTTCCCCCCATTAGAGAAGGCATTTCATTATATATATGTATATACACATAAAAAGATGCCATCCTTAGTTCTATTTATCAGTTCTTTCTCTGCAGAGGACATACCCAAATCAGTCATCTTTCCCCTTCCAAGCATAGTACATAAATATCTTGAATTTCATAAATTACTCCCTGAGGCCCCCGTTTAACCACAAACAGACCCAGGGTAGAATTGGCCTGTTTCTGGGAGCTCTGGACCCCTTTGCTAAGCTCCTTTTTCTAGAGATTATTCTAGGATAGCTCTTGTTTGGGGCCTCAGTGATTCACAAAGCTAGCTAAACACCCCATCACTCTGATGCTCAAAGGCTGTAATTGTTTGTGCAGGCTCTATATTTGACCAAGCCATAGCAGATTCCATGCCCACTGAAATGGGCTCAGCATCCAGAGGTCTCAGGTTTCTACAAACATAGCTCTCATTTCCATAACAACTGATTTCTGAGCTGGTCCCCAGTGTGCTGACTTCCATTTCCATTTACCCCTTATACCTGAGTGGAGATATGTGCTTGACTTATCCATAGTCCAGCAACCTCATGAATTTAGGATATTTTGGCCATAGCAACAGTATAGATCATGTCCCCCAAATCACATTCCCCTATCCTTTACTTAAAAACGGGGGCTTATAGAATAAAAATATACCATAATTACTTGGGGGACATTTTAGCTCACAAATATGCAAATTATTATTCATCAACATGGGGAAATTAGCTCAGCCAGATAACTGCTTTACATGGGGAAATTTGCTGCAAAAACATTAACTCCCATGCCAGTCACAAAAATAAAGCCTATCTACAGACAGATGAAGTAACAGATGAGGTTGCTGGGATGGCATTAGGGTTTATAAAAGGGGAAAGATACATAAACACTCAGAAAAAAAGGTTAATATAGAAATGCCGATCGGCAATATATGAAAGACTACATGGAACATTGGAAAACTTGCTGGAATTGGATTCTGGAGAGAAATAAGTTCAAATCCTGCTTCTGAACTTACTAGCAACCATGAGAAAGTTGATTAAGCTATTGAAGTCTCTGTTTTCTATTTTATAAAATGGGCATGATGGTCAACAAGTCTTTTTTTTTATCTCCATATTCATTTTTGTAAGAATAATCTTATAGAACCCAAACCCCACAACATATACCCAAATAAACAAGAGATAAATCCTACATTTTCATCTGCATTTCTACTCCAACAGTTCTTTTTCTGGAGGTAGCTTTCTTTTTCATAAGTCCTCAGAATTGTCCTGGATAATTGTAATGCTTTTAGTAGCAAAATCTATCACAGTTGGTCATTCCACAATATTGCTATTACAGTGTACAATGTTCTCCTGGTTCTGCTTATTTCACTCTGCATCAGTTCACATATGTCTTTCCACGTTTTTCTGAAATCATCCTGTTCATCATTCCTTATAGCACAATAGTATTCCATCACCTTCATAAACCACTATTTGTTCAACCATTCCCCAAATGAGGGAAATTTCCTTAGTTTCCAATTCTTTGCCACCACAAAAAAGAGCAACTATAAATATTTTTGTACAAACAGGTCCTTTCCCATTTTCTTTTATCTTTGGGATACAGACCTAGTTGTGGTATTACTGGATCAAAAGATTTGCATTCTTTTATAGCCTTTTTGGCATAATTTCAAATTGCCCTCCAGAATGGTTAAATCAGTTTACAACTCCACCAGCAATGCATTAGTGCCCAATTTTGCTACTTTCCCTCCAAAATTTATCATTTTCCTTTATTGTCATATTGGCCAATCTGATAGGTGTGAGATAGTACCTCAGAGTTTTTTTAATTTGCATTTTTCTAATCAAGAGGGATTTAGAAAAATAATGTGATCATTGATAGCTTTGATTTCTTCATTTTTGTTTCAAATTTCAAATTTGTTATAAATTTTTCTCCACATTTTGTTGTTCTTTTTTTTAGCACCTACAATTTGCCAGGCACTGTGATAAGTATGGGAAGACAAATACAAACAGAGAGTTCCTGACTTCAAGAAACTTACATGACCAGGGAGAGTGGAGTGGGAAGGGAGGAAGATAACTTATACAATGGAGCTGAAAGGGGGAAGGTGGAAGAGATGAAGGTAGCTATTGTGGTGCATTGTAAAGAAATACTGGGAGTATCTATTGAATAATTTGGAGAGAAATGAAGATATGGCTGACCTGGGCTTTCTCCCTAAAATGGAAGTCCTGGGAGGAACCAGCCAACCAGATGGGAAAGCCAAAGGGTAGAAGGTATTTCCAGTATGTGAAGTTCAGGTTTTTATGAGTTTCCAGAGAGGAGAATCATAGCTATTTCTTCATTTCTCACTAGATCAAAATTCAAATTACTCCAACATACCCCAGAAAACTCTTCATCCCAAGAAATATCTTCAGTTCTGGAATCCATATCTTGGAAATTCTATCATCTACTTATTGGATGACTCCTCTATATAAGGACACCCTGGCCCAACATCTCTTCATTTATCACCAAGCTCTAATCCAAACAATCCCCTCCATCATGTCCTTCTCCATAAGTAGGTACCTCTCTTCCTCTCCCTCCCAAACTTTAGTTTTCTTCTATGTATTGTATTTCCCTATTAGAATGTAAGCTCATTGAGGGCAGAGACTATCTTTTTGCTTATATTTATATTCCCAACACTTGGCTTTTTTTTTAAGTCCTGGGTAGTAAGTGCTTAATTATTAAGTGCTTAATAAATGTTGACTTAGCTTGAGTTGACTAATAAAACCCATAGAGGTGATTTGAGGACCAATTATGCATAAAGCATTTTGCAAATGCTCATAAGTTGTAATGACTAATAGTCCAAAGTCTTCCAGTGGCTATATAATAGTGAATAAGTCCCTTGGTCTTTCTTGGAACTAAATTTCCTGGTCTATACCAGGTGGTTTAAGTAAGCACTAAAATCTCTTTCAACTCCAAAATATGGTGACTTCATGAGATTAAGATAGAGCAATAAAGACATCTAGTTGGAGTTCAGTTGGACTGTTCTTAACAGCATGTTGAAACTCCTGGTTAGAGGAAGGGAGACAAATAGAATCAATGAGCCATCCAAGGCTACAGACAATTCAGAAGTGGGCTCCTAGAAATAGGATGATCCCAATTCTCCACTCTAGTTTTACACTCTCTTCCAAAGGGCAATATCTGTAGATATTATTGATATCTTGACTTTTCTTTTCTTTTTAAAACCTTTACCTTCCATCTTGGAATCAATACTGTATATTGGCGCTAAGGTAGAAGAGTGGTAAGGGCTAGGCAATGGGGGTCAAGTGACTTGCCCAGGGTCACACAGCTGGCAAGTTTCTGAGGCCAGATTTGAACCTAGGACCTCTCATCTCTAGGCCTGGCTCTCAATCCACTGAGCTACCCAGCTGCCCCCTATCCCAACTTTTCAATGGAGTCCACAGCACAATCCCTGCAGGAGTTCTTTGTTTTTGTTTCTATCTTTCTCTCCTTCTGCCTTTGCTCTGGGTGCTGCAATTATTTCCATATCTCTGTCACTCATAAAGCTCCTTATTCACAATTCTCTTTGCAATTAATTGTGTGAATAAATTGCTAAGCACTCACTACTGTTTTTCTTTTCCTTTATCTCTAACAGCAAGTTTTCGGTGATTCAAGGATTCAGCTTTACTGTGGGGTGTGAGGGGACACCTGAATCTTGCCTGTTAACAGACTCCGCATAGTGTTTGCCTAATGTTGCTGTGTATGATCTCATTTAATCCTTTTCAAAAGCCTGGATAGGACTTTGTCTCAGATTTACTAGATGGTACAAGCCCCTCATGATGGAGGCTTAGTCCTCTGCATTCTGTGCTGCTTTCTGCTAAGCAGGGTGGTTGAACTGTTGAGTTGTAGTCAACCTGGTGGCGGCTGTTCAGTCTTAGAGGGGAAAACTAGCAGAATTCCAAGCATTGCCTTCACCTGACTTTTTCTTCAATGCTTTCCAGCTACCAGATAGCCACCTGGGACTAATTAAATAGCCAGAGGAGCCCTTCAGAGCCATTAATATGGCATGCCTGCTGTGAGTTCCTTTGAGAAGCACTCTGTAAACACTCTGCTTTAGGGCTGTAGGATACAAAAGGTACAATGAAGAGAGTGCCCATTGCCTATGAAGAAAAACATTTCAATAAGATCTTAAAATTTTATATGATAAAACGAAACACAGATCTCTTCTTGAATACACATATTTAGGTAGCCTAGATGCCACGTCATTCCAGATTCATACAGACTACTAGGTTCAACCTGGGGTATATGAATGATAAATATTCCTTGCTTGTTCTACCTTTGCTCCCAGCTTGACTGGAACTTCCCAAGTGATCTAAATAATAGTTTATATTAATATTGTGATTACTATGTGTCTGGGACTATGCTAACACTTCACAATTATTATCTCATTTTATTCTCATAGCAATCTTGGGAGGTAGGTATTATTATTATCCCCATTTTATAATTAAATAAACTGAGGCAAATAGATGGCGTGACTAGAGCAGGGGTCCCATAAGGGAGTTAGTGTCTGAGGTTGGATTTGAACTCAGGTCTTCCTAAGTCTACACTTCATGCTCAATCCATTATCTCACGTAGTTGCCCATTCAAGGTTGTTCTGTACCTGGTAGACCAGAGAAAGATCATGCATTTTCAAAACATATATAATAAAACATTTAATTCAGACTAAAAGTAAAGGAATATCAAAGGCTTGGAGATGGAAAAGAGACTTTAAAGGCTATTTTGTCCAACTTCATTTTGTCAAGGAAGAAACTAAAGGCCAGAAGATAAAGTTACTAGTCCAAGCTCTCACAAGTAGCAATTCCAGAGTTAGGATCTGAACTCGAGTCCTCTGATACAAAATTCTTTTTTTTTTCTACAATTTTTAACACTTGTTTTCTCACATTTTGAGTTACAAATTCTTTTCCTCCATGATCTCCTTCTTTGCTAAAGCAACAAGCAATTTGGTGTAGGTTATAGATGTGCTGTTGTTTAATATATATATTTCCATATTCATTATGTTATAGAAGATACGTATCACTTAAAAACTCTTTTGAGGGAAATAAAATGAAAAATAGTACAATTCAATCTTCCTGAAGATTTCATTAGTTCTTACTCTAGAAGTGGATAGCATTTTTCTTTCTTTCTTTTTTCTTTGTTTCTTTTTCTATCTCTCTTTTTGTCTTTCTTTCTGTCTTAGAATTTCTTCTAAGGTAGAAGAGTGGTAAGAATTAGGCAGCTGGGATCAATACATTTGCATAGAGTCACATATCTAGAAAGTATCTGAGGCCAAATTTGAACCCATGACTGCCCACCTCCAGACTTGGCACTCTATCCATTGAGACACTTAGCTGCCAAGATAATATTTTTTATCATGAGTCCTTTGGATCTTGGATCCCTGATAATAGCTAAGTTACTCATAGTTGAACTTCAAACAATACTGTTTTAATGTGTACAATGTTGTCCTGGTTTGACTCACTTCACTTTGCACCAGTCTTGGTCGCATTGATTTTGTCTAAGCAAAACCTTTTTAATTTAATGTAATCCAAATTATACATTTTATGTTTTGTAACTCTCTCTCTCTTGTTTGGTCACAGATTCTTCCCTTATTCATAGATCTGACAGGTAAACTATTCAGTGCTCCTTTAATTTGCAATATAGTATCACTCTTTCTATTTAAATCATGGATACATTTTGACTTTATTTTAGTATAAGGTATTTGACACCAAATCAAATACTCTTTCCATTGTTCTGAAAGCACTCTTAATATATCTACTCCAGAATAAGCTCTGAAAAAAATAATGACTTAAAAATCTTCTTCAAAGTATGCCCGTCCATTGGGGAATGGCTGAACAAGTGGCATGTGACAGTGATGGAATACTATTGTGCTATAAGAAATGACTAGCAGGATAATTTCAGAAAAACCTAGGGAGACACAAAATGAAATGAGCAGAGCAGGAAAACATTGTACATAGTAAAAGCAATATTGTACTATGACCAACTATGAATGACTTTCTTATTCTCAACAATAGAATGATTTGATATAATTCTGAAGGATTTGTGTTAAAAAAATATGCTATCCATTTCCAGAGAATTGATGGCACCTGAATGCAAATTACGGCATACTTTTAAAACTATTGTTCTTGTTTGTTCATTTTTGGGTCTTTTGCAACAGAGCTAATGTAGAAATGTTTTGCATAACTGCACACATATAGTCCATATCAAATTTTTGTCTTTTCAAGGATGGAGGAGGGAAGGGAGGGATTTTGGAAATTTAAAAAGTTTTAAATAAATATTAAAAATTTTTTGTTTACATGGAAAAAAGAAAAAAATATCCATTTATGCATTGTCTGTTGGTTTTAAGCTGGAAATTTATGGTGATTTAATTAACATAGTGGAAATAAATTAATAAGAAGGAAGAAGGAAAGGGTGTAGGATTTTTCCCACCTGGCTTGCGCCAGGTGGAAGAGCAGAGGCTCTAAGAAGTTAAGGTTTTGGAGGGTAAAGGAGGAAGGAATCAACCTGAACTCCAAGAAGGCCCAGCCAAGATGCCTGAACCTGAATTAGCTTAAGGGCAAACTCACCGCCAAAACCCAGACAAATAGCTGCCACCACGCCAAGATGTCGGAATGCTTAGCACTGCCAGCCAGAGTTGCCTCTCCAGAAAAGAGGGTGAAGAGAGGAAGTAATGTGCCCTATATAGACAGTTTTATGTCATTTTCCTGTATCTCATCTGTACCAATGATAGCTTAGCTTGACTTAGGACAGCCCAGGGGTCTGTCAGCTGTTTCTGCACATGTCTGTTGAAGGCCATCTTCTTAGATACTTAATCCTTGAGTATGGGTGCAGACATTCCTGACCTTGTTAAACTAAGTAGGGTGCAGCAATGTAGAGTTCCCAAGACCTGATTCTGTTAGACTGAGTATCTCCATTGTTACAAATAAGGAAATAGCTAAATCAAATCTTCTAAAGTACGGTCTGAGTAGGGTGGAGTAGTTTTTAAACTCACAACTAAAGACTTAAGCAGCAGGAAATTTAGGATGTAACAGATGAGTAAGGCAAAATTGGAACTATTGTGGTAAATATCATATATATATATATATATATATATGTATGTATATATATATATATATACATATGTAAAAAAGAAAAAGACCCTCAAACTATACATAGTAGATATTCAGGCCTTCATATGCAATTCTTTTTTGTCATTCTTTATATAAAGAAATGTTCATATTTGTCAATGTTTAAGTTCATGATAAAAAAGAAAATTAAAAAAAAAACCACCTAAATCTATGAATTTAAGAATGGATGGATGAATTGAAGTTTTAAGAAAAAAATTAAAATATATTTCTTTTGTTGTCTTTTGTTTTATATCCCCTAAAATTATCACTGTGGCACTTTCTTCTTTTCCCCCAGATAGCCTTTCTTTTTAATAGACTAAAAAAGGGAGAAAAAACCAGTTTACTGTTGGCAAGATCATGTTATTTGGTACTTAAGTGGATATATGTTCCTCCTAAGCTCTCCTTTTGACCTGCGACCAGACTGAGTTCAGGCAGTTCTTTTGCTTTAGTTATTATTAATAAAACATTATAAAATATAATATTTAGTTATTATATGTTAATTTTAATCTTTACATTTTGGTTTACCACAAAGCAATTATCAATTCTCAAAAATTTTTTGGCAGATAGTCTTAGAGTAAAATATGGTAAGTTTGCCCAGGTGTAAGGGTTTAAATTATGGCTGAGACTTAATATAATAAATTTTTTTTTTGGTCACTAAGGATTTTATTTATAAAATCCTAATGAACACCCAAGTCAGCTGGAAATTTTATGTTGATTTAATTGATAGTGGAGGAGATTAAGGAGAAGGAAGAAGAAAAGGAGTAGATTTTCTCCCCCCACCCTACCCCCACCTGGCTGGTACCAAGCAGGGAGATTCGGAGATAAGGTTTTGGAGTATGAAGGAGGAAGGAGTCAGGCTTGAATTCCAAAAGGGAAAGGGCTAAGCCAATATGCCTGAACCTGAAATCAGCTCCAGGGCAAAACTCACCACCAAACCCAGACAATAACTGCCACCAAGCCAAGATGTTGAAATGCTTATCATGCTGCCAGCCAGAGTCATCTCTCCGAGAAAACTCATCTCTCCAGAGGAGAGAGGAAGTGATGTGCCTTATATAGACAATTTTACATCACTTTCCTGTGTCTCATCTGTACCAATGATGGCTTAGCTTGACTTAGGACAGCCCAGGGGTCTGTCCTTTTTCTGCACATGTCTGTTGCCTTTTTTCTCAGACACTTAATCTTTGAGTTTGGTGCAGACCTTGCTAATATTATTAAACTAAGGAGGGTGAGGAAAATGTGGACTTCCCAAGACCTGATTCTGTTATTCCAAGTATCTCTATTGTTATTGATCAGGAAATAGCTAAATCAAATCTTCTAAAGAATGGTCTGATTAGGGTGGAATAGTTTTAAAATTCACACAGGTCACTGTCCACCTGGGAATGGTGGTGGGGTGTTGTTTCTGATGTCCATCTGCTTGAGCTAGCATTTCTCACCACTCTCCACCCAGCCTCCTCTTGCCAAGACCAGTCCCGCCACAAGAACCTGCCAATCCTAGCCATTTTTTTTCCCACAGAGGGTGAACTATAAAAATCTTTCTGCCCCAATCCCTTTTCACACTCTATTTGTGTGTTTCTAGCCTGCCATAGCCATTTTTCATCGTGGAGAAAAGAACCTCACACCTTCTAATTTTCAAGCAAATCTTTTTTAAAGCTGGTCCTGGACTCCTAGTTTAGAAGGATGTTAGTCAGTTTTGGGAAATATGCCTGATTTTTTTTTCCTTCTTTCTCCTGACACAAAACACCAAGGAGTAGTACTTTTTCTATCATATGCAAATAAGCTATTGTTTTCCTTCAAAGATTTAACCCTAGGGAGGAGTTGAAAGAACAGTGATTTTCCAATTCTCCTAACTAATTCCTTTCCATTCTGCCTTTTTTTTTGGGGGGGGGGAATGCTATTCCAAACTATTCTTCAAACTCTCAAAGAACAGTTTCAATTGCTTGAGCTAGCTAGCACATATTAGCTCTGCTTGAATCTCTTACTAGCAGTTTGTATTTTTATTGGCTATTTCCCATTCTGCTTACTTCCTCTCAAGAATATGCAGTGAACTATGCTACTTAAACTACAAATCAAACTGAAATATTTTGACAAAGTTCTAAGTCTTAAATACTTTCAACATGCAGAGTGGAGATTCTGCCCAGTGCTTCTATCAGAAACTTCAGATCTCTGACAAAAGAGAGGCAAATGGATGTTAAATACTGAGGGAGGGAGAGGAAACTTTAAAAGAGATCTGGAAGCTTATTGCTATTTTGAGTTTATTCTCCTCCTATGACATAGAACAAGTCTATTGGGATTGGTAAAAAAAAAAAGGGATTTTGACTGCACTGCCTGCTTGCACCTTCTCATTTGTTTATATTATTATGTTCACTGATTGCTTTAAGGTTTAAATTTTTTAAAGTTTATCTATATTAATCTAGTGGATACTTTTCTATAATACTGAATCACGGTAAGCTACTATGTTTTGCCTATATTGATCTTTAATTTGTATCTTTCCCTTTGCTGAAGAACAAAATATTGTATAAGCCCATGAACATCTTGCCCAAACCCTTATCATTAGATCCATCAAAGATCACATGTTGCCTTTGTGAATTGTCACATAGATGATGGTGGATGGACTTCATCAAAAGCTATATACAACCTTTGGAGAATTTAATGAGCTAAGAATTTAAATTGTAATTTTAAGGGGTCTTCAGAAATAATTTTAGGTAACTAGTGGTTTCTGAATGGATGATTTCTAAAACATATATATGTATTATAAAGAATGTTGTATTAAAGGTAAAAAGTTCATACAAAACAAGAAGTCAAAAAGAGCTTCTGTACAAGCAGTTTAATGCTTCAGTTTAATTCACTTCCACCAGAACAATCTAGATTTCTTAGTAATGTTCTAGACCCAAATAAGTTTTATTTTGTTTAAAAATATATTTGCCAAGGTTGAAAGATTTTCTATATATGAAAAAACTGTGACAAATATACATCAGTTAATAGATTTTTTTTATGTCATACAGCAACTTATGTGAAATATGATAGTGGGTTTGTTTACTATTGTATTAACTGGGCTATTGTGAATTTTGGGGACTTTGGTACTTCTTTTAATGTGCATTATCTATTGTGTTACTGTTTTATTCTGAAAATCATTTGTATTCACACTTGGCTGACACAGTGTGTCACTGATTTTAAGCTATATATTTTTCATTTTTAAAACTTTTTATTATTTTTTTCCTTACATGTGTAATATAGTATCTGAGTTTTATTTTTTCTCTCCTTTTTGTATTTGAAGTACATGTCAATAATATTGAGAAGATTTTTCTTTAAATTTTTTTATTTTGCAGTAATATAAGTTTAAAATACATTTGTTCTAATATTAATGCATACCCCAAAGCTTTAGACTATAAAAATGATGCTATTGATTGTTTAAAAATTACAAGACTTTGCTTCATGATTCTGTCTGATTCCAGAAGAAGAGAATATACAAAAGAGTCACTGTGCAGTGCTAAAGAAGCACAGAGCACCTGCATAGTGCCTATGGAGCACAAGGTCAAAGAGACCAGATCCCAGTGGGATTAATGTAATTTTGAGCCAAGACAAGAGGACTTGAACTTGTTTGGGGTTTGAGGTTGCAGCTGTTTTGACATATGTCAGAGGCTGGACTTCCTCTGAGTCACATTCTAACAAGCACCTCCTTTTCTCTGCCATCCTGGCTCCCATTTGCTGCTAAAATCTAGTCCCTTTTCTGTCTTTCGTGGTGTGGAAAACTTTCTGTAGTCCTAGCTACTGATTGGGTAGTGCATAATTTCTTAAATCATTTTAATTGGTGTCTCATTTAAGGACCTGTTATATATTTGTTTTTCCTTTACTTAGATTTTTTTTAGACATAAGACTTTTACATTTCATCCACAAGTTATTTTTCTCTTTTATTTTGATTTTTTCATGTTTTTTCATTTTCTTTTGCAAATTGATTCATAGACCTCATAACTCAGCCATGCATCCCTGAGTGATCCCTGTGTTTGTTATTATGCACCTCAGGGGACCAAGTTATTGTTGTGAACTTTGATTTAAATTTGAGCAATTTTAGGATAAGAAACTTGCTACCTCCCAGAATCCAGAAAATGCCATGAAGATAGATGCCTGCACAGACCACATGCTGCACCAGAAGATCCAGAGTGAACTTTGGGATATGAATTGAACTATGGGGGATTGAAATGCCTTTGTTTTGAATGTATACCCTTATGCCAAAGGGAATTGCCCCCAAATTGACTTTTTATCAACCTAGTAATCATTGGTTTTGTTCTCTTCTTTTCCCTTTTATCCACAAATTATTGAAGTTTTAAAGTTGATTATGTTTCCATGATCCTTTTGGGGAAACTGGTTTCCTAATAGGATCATAGGGGAATATGTATAAATGGATATTTTGAACCTTTGACTTCATTCCCCAGAAGTCCTTAGTATTTCCCAAAATTCCCTATTATCTCTCCTGTATCTCCACATTGGCAAGATCATGTTATTGGTATTTAAGTGGATGTATGCTCCTCCCATGCTCTCTTTTTGACCTGAGACTGGGCTGAATTCGGGCAGTTCTTTTGCTTTAGTTATTATTAATAAAACTTTATAAAATGTAATATTTAGTTATTATACACTAATTTTAATCTTTATAGGCATTTTAGTAATTTTCTTCACAAAATTACAAACTGCTTTCTGTTTAACTTTGCCAATTTTTTATGAGTTGAAATCTGAGTTTCTTCAATTTGCATTTCCTAGTAACTATATTTACTGAAGACCTAGAAAGGAAGATTCTTTCACTCTGTCAGATAGTTAAAAATCAGAAAGAGGTAAGATTTTTCACATTGGACACATAATTAAAGAAGATACATTATTCTATTTTACCTCTGTACCCTAGGGACCTTTGGACTTTTACATGTGACTTAAAGATAAAACACCCTTCATCTATTTATTCCCCCACAGTAACATCAGTAAGTCAGTCAATTAAGCATTTATTATGCAACTACAATGTGCCAGGAATGAGGCTAAGCATTAAATATACAAAGAAAGGCAAAAGACATTGCATGTGAGCTCGTTAAGAGCAGAGACTATCTCTACTTTTTTTTTTATTGCCTCTCTTGTGCTTAACATAGTGCTTTTTACATAGCAACCAGTAAATGATTTTTCATTCATCCATTATTAGTAGTAATTTGGAGTCATCTTTCTTTTGGTTATTAGTTTATATTTTTTGAAAATGTTATAACTTTTTTTGTCTTGTAAAACACATTTCTATATTAGACATGTTGCAAACAACAAAAAAATGCAATAAAAATAAAGAATTCAATCTGCACTCTGAGTTCCACAGTTTTCTCTCTGGGGGTGAACAGCATTTTTTATGGTGGATCCTTTGGAATTGCCTTGGGTCATTGTCTTGATCAGACTAGCTAAGGTTTTTAACAGTTGACCATCTTTATAATATTATTGTTGCTATGTACAAAGTTCTCGTGGTTCTTCTCACTACACTTTGTATCAGTTTGTATATCTTCTTAGGTTTTTTGAATCTCACCCCCTCATTGCTTCTTATAGCACAATAGAATTCCATCACAATCACATACAACAACTTTTTCAGCTGTATCTCAATTCATGGGCATGCCACCACAAAAAGAGCTGCTATAAATATTTTTGTACATCTGGGTTATTTTCCTTTTTCATATCTTTGAGATACAGACTTAGTAATGATATTGCTATGTCAAAGAATGTGCATAGTTTTATAGCCCTTTGGGCATAGCTCCAAGTTGTTCTCCAGTGTTCATCTCTTTTCATCATTTATCTATCAGAGAATGACTTTTGATCTTAAAGCAGAATTTGGAATTAATGGAATATCATTGCACTATCAAAAATGATGAATATGAGAAATTCAGAAAAGCAAGTGTAGACTTGTATGAACTAACACAACAGGGGTATGAAAATAAGCAAAAACAGTGGGAGGGGATATAAATACTGCAGGAAAAATATAAATACAATACTAAGTGACAGTTGAATGTTAACTAATTATAGTAACTACTCTCAGTCTAGAAAAACTAGTGATGAAATATACTTCCCTTTTCCCAGCATCACAGACACAAAATATGATACGCAGGATTAGATGTCAACATGCTAAGTGATTTTGCTTACTTGATCCCCCATCCTTATTGTATAGGAAAGTGTTCAAGGACTAAGTCATCTGGGATTACTTTTTTTTTTTAGAAGATTGAAATTATTTTCCTAGAATGTGTCAGGATAATTAAGGAGAAGGTATAAAAAAAGACTTTACTAAGAATTTACTTTGTACCAAGGACTGGGGATAGATAGAAAAGAGAGATAGAGCTCTTGTTCTAATTAAGGGAAACAACATATAAAAGAAAGGTTAGCTGGTCCCAAAATTCTAAGTAGTGGAATAGATGATAAATCTCAGGGGTCCTTAGGTTGCTACAGAATCAGGACCCTTCTTATCTGACCTTTACTATCCAAATAACTCTAAGTAATAATATCAAGTCCAAAGTTTTTTACTCTCTTGTGCTGTGATAGCCTCTTCTTGTTTTTCTATCACATAATAATAGCTTGCACATACATGTGCCAGGCACTGTACTAAATAATTTTAACAAATATTTTCACGTTATCCTTAAAACAAACAAAAAACTTACTTTCTGTCTTAGAATCAATACTAAATATTTGTTCCAAGGCAGAAGAGCAGCAAGGGTTAGGCAATTGGGATTAAGTGACTTGCCCAGAGTCACACAGCTAAGAAGCATCTAAGGTCACTTTTGAACCTAGGACTTCCTCTTTTGAGGCCTGCCTTTCTATCCAGTGAATCATCTAGCTGCCTCTCTCTCATCTGATCCTTATAAGAACTTTGAGCTAGGTGCTATTATGATCCCCATTTTACTGTTGAGAAACCTGAGGCAGACCAAGTGGTTTGGCTAGGGCCATACAACTAGTGTCAGAGGTAGGGTTTTAACTAAGGTCTTAATTTAAATTATAACTTTGGTTTCAATCTTCTATCCACTTCACCACCTAGCTAACTGTAGGGCAGTGATGGCAAACCTATAGTGTGGGTGTCAACGATGACACACAGTGCACTCTCTGGGCACAGGGCTGCTCTCCCCATCCCACCTTCAGAATTTGTTACTAGGAAGGCAGAGGGACTTGGGTGGAACTGTTCCTTCTCCCTCTTCACCAGAACTGATTACTTTTTTTCACATCCCTTGCCCCTCTGCCCAGCAGCCAAATGGGAGTGCACAATGGTTAAGGTGAGCAGTTCAAAGGTGGCAGAGCTGGAGTGAAGCACTCAGGCCATTGCCCTTTCCTTCTCTGTACTTGCTGAGAACATTCCTCACTTCATCTGCCCCCTCTGCCCAACACCCCAATGGGAGTGCTTTCTTCATCCCCTTTGTGGGGTAATGGGAGAGCAGAGCATGGCACATGATCTGGGGGGGAGGGGGAGCCATGGCACTCATTCTGGGGGTGTGGGGCCCAGCACTCTGTCTCTAAAAGGTTCACCATCACTGCTCTAGGGTATGGGTATTGGTTGTAGAAATTCTTTGCATATATACCTCTCTCTTCCTCGCTCCCCCAAGCCCTAAAGAAGAGACACATTGCAGGAATATCTCATGTTCTCATCTACCCACCCCCTGACCTAGAGGCTCCTGGAGGCTGAATTCTTGGGCCCAGACATTGTAAGGCAGTAGCATAACCTCTCAGGCCAAGATATGGCAGTTGCAGAGAAGGAAGTAGCTAAATAGAAGAAGGTCCAGAATCCCAACATTGGATCCAGGCAAGTGGATTTCCTGCATAATGTTGCATTTCTGGAGAAGTTGGGGATCCAACTTCCTAGAGAGAGAAGGAGAAACTTCTGGACAGCATCAACTTCTTGGGGAAAAGGTCTTGAACATGACCTTGGATCTGGGAAAGTAAAAGATAGGACTTTACTTCTTGCTAGAACCATGTATTATTTAGTTATGGAAGATCCAGTGGGAAAGGTGCTGCCTCTCTCGCAAGTCCAGGTTCATTTTAGTTCTGGAGGACAAATAACCTTTTATAGTAATTCAATAAGCCTGGAGGTTTATATGGATTCCTAGGCTAAAAAAGAGTCTCTCTCAAACATTATGGGATGCTGATGGACTATTTAAGCAACATCAAAGTTATTTTCCTTCTGACTAAAGTTAGAAATCTTGCCTCTGAATCTGGGGGACAGTTGAGAGTTTGGGGGGATGGTAAACCTCAGTGGAGGTTGAGGAAGTAGCACTGATCACTTATGCCCTGTTGGGAGTCTTTTATGTTTTATTTTGGACAAAAAAATAAAACATAGTATTCCCCTCTCCCCCATTAAGCAAATTAATTATATATATATATATATATATATATATATATATATACACATATATACATAATGTAAAAGGGTTAAAATTAAGGGTTTGACTAAAATATATGATTCAAAAAATTATTGCTCAAAGTTGAAGTGACTTTTAATAGCTTTTATTTATAAAAGAGGTGGAAAGAATGAAAGTAGAGAAATACAAAAAGGTAGAGAAGACATTGACTTACTCAGCCAGAACTTGTTGACCTTCAACCAAAATTAAACTCTCTCCAGAAGACAGGGAGGGAAAACCAGCTATCCACTCACCCAAGTTCCCTCCAAGAGGTAGATCAAAACAATGATTTGTTGACACAGAAATATAGAAATCTCCAGTTTATTTAGTTTGAGTGTAGAAACCCCAGGTTTTGACCTTGTCACAGGAGAGGTTTCCTCCTGAGAGAAGGTCCCTCTTCACCAGATAATAAATAACCACTTCAGCTTTGGCACAGTAGGTAGTGTGTCAGTCTTGCAAGCTGAAGGTCCCGAGTTCGATCCTCGGTAAGGAGAGTGTGATATATGGGGAAAGGCTTCTGGAGACAAAAGAGCTACTTGACTTCAGATGGGGTCTGCCCCCACCTGAAGTGGATGTTGAAGAGGGACCTTCCCTCAGGGGGAAACCTCTCCTGTGGCAAGGTCAAAACCCCAGGTTTCTACACTCAAACTAAATAAGCTGGGGATTTCTATATTTCCATGTTGATAGACTCCAGCTGAAGGTGATTCTTGAGGCCAACATTCTTCCATGAGCCAATCTTCTTCTTGAAGTCCAACTTCCTTCTTGAACTCCCACTCCTTCTTGAAACCAGCTTTGTTCTTGGAGTCGACTTCCTCAGCCCCAGAAATTCAGGGCCTTTTATAGTAGCTCCTTGTCCCTTCCCCCCTCTCACAAGGGTCAATCATAGTTTCCAAATTGTCTAGCACTGCCCAGGGTACAGGATCTGAGGGATTCACAACTCTCATCCTCTGAAGGTGTCTTATCAAAAGGCCTCTGAAGGTCAATTTCTCATCAAAAGTTTCAGTTTTCTGATTGATTGAGTTAAAAAAGGAATGGAACTCCTCCAAGTATCTTGCTGGCTTCTCACCTAGCACTAAGTAAGGTGTGAATTCACTAAGTGGTTTTTGAGCTCCTCCACCTGGTTCAAGCTTGTGTTAATTCAATTAAAAGGCAGACAAAGGAGAGTTAATCCTATCTTCACTATCTAGTGAGGTACTTAAGTTAGTGTTAACTCAGGACAGACAATAAAGAATTCTCTTTCACAATATCCAGATATCTCATGTATTTTAGCAAGAGACCAGAGCTTGTATTCTTTCTTTCAGAGTCCAAAAGAAGCCTGCCTAACTCCTTGGAGGGCATCCCATTGCATTAGACCTGGGGGTTTCCATGATCATGCTGTTAGTAATATTGGGTTCAGATACTAGGTTCAGATACTGCCTAGAGCACACCATCTCCTCTTTACTCAAACAGAACCCTGCCTTTTTTGCTCAAACAATAAAGACAGCCCTATAATGCTCTTTACAATGCTACTTTGAATGCTTGTATGAGGAGTAGGAACCCGTTAATTTACATTTGTGGAAACTTAAATTTGTGGGACATTAATTTTCTCATTGGATCTCTTGGTGAAAGAGGATAGGGCTAGAAGAGGTGACTGTTGAGAAATGGGGCAAGGAATTAGTGCTCAGATTTAGTCTAGTCTATGTGAATACAATTCTGAAGATTATGAGCCACAGATTACAGTTCCATGGAAACATTTAATGGGGGGTGGGAATGGGAAAAGGATGGGCTAAGGGGTAATAACTGTGATATTAAAAAAAAAAAGTAACAATGAAACTTTAAGAAATGTATCCATGATAGACTCTAAATGAACACTCTAATGCAAATACTATCAACAAAGCAATGGGTTCAAATCAAGAAAACATCTAATGCCCAGTGGACTTACACGTCGGCTATGGGGGGTGGGGGGGAGGGGAGGAAAAGAAAATGATCTATGTCTTTAACGAATAATGCTTGGAAATGATCAAATAAAATATATTAAAAAAAAAAAAAAAGAAATGTATCCATGAAAGAGCCTAGAGAGCCCATAATCCCACTTGAGTCTCTTTCTTCTTTTGCACTCTCTCCAAATAACATTTAGTCATCTAGATGGGGCACAGATCTGTCATCTTAAATGACAGAGACCCAAGCCATTCACCTGCCTCACTCAGGAGGCTTTCCCCTTGCCTCTCTCTCTTCTCTGGATGGTTTTTCTCTTGCCTGGAAAATCTTTGGACTCAGAATTACTGAAGAAAAATGGATTTTACCTCAACTGCTGATTCCTGTTTAAATATTTAGGTTAATCAGCTGAGGCCTGAGTGCCTTTCCCATTTCCCTGGTGCCTTGGAGCTGGGTTGACACTAGGGACATAAATAATGCATTCTGATCCAGGAGTTGCCACATCCTTCATGTTCAGACTTTTTGTTAAAACGCTCAAGGCTGGGATTGGTGAATGTGGTCTTGGCTTCTCAGAAATGAGCTCTGTGAATTAGAAGGCTTAAATTAGGAAGATACCAGAGGGTAATTCTGTCCCTCCCCTGGTGCTAGTAGGAGAGCTCTTATATAAACCTTGGTCCAAAGGGCTTATTTAGGGGATGTAGCAGTCCAGCCCATAGGTATTATGGAGAGACAAGGATTGTGAATGGGCACATGGCCATTCTGTGCATGGCAATGAACTCTGTTCCCAGTCTGGCTGGAGTTAGGGCATGAAACCTTGCTTCCCTTTGTCTCACTCACCTGAGGTTAAAAACTCCACCTTCACCTTGTGGTAATTTGCAATTATCGAATGGCAATACACTATGTAACTCATCTATATGTATTGAGGCATTATGTAACTTATCAATATGTATTGAGTTCATTTGCATATCAAAAAGAATAAATTGGGAAGCCATGGCCAGCTCCTCTCTCCTTGGAAGATCTCACAGGTTTGCTCAACACTCTTTCCACCTTTCTCTCTCCTCTCTATCTTTACCTGAGGCCTGGCCTTCTGCCAGGTGTCTCTCTTTCTTTTCCAATGCTAATACCTAGCATTCTCTAATTCTATTAGTCTCTATTCATTCTCCCAGCTTAACTATATCATCCTCTGACCAGTGCAGTGTTAAATTGGGATCTCTGAATGGAATGTAGCCTTTCAGTGACGTCCATTGATCGGAGCATGGCTGAGGCTTCAAAATATTAATAATAATTGATTACTGACTCATTATTGACATCTCAATGGTTGGCTCCTTCATGCCCTTCACGGGATCCAAAACTTCTATCCCTTTTCTATTTTCCCACCATAAGGCTTCCCACTGGCTGGGAGGCTTTAGGGGATAACAGGTATCTTAACATTAGAGCTAGAAGGGATCTCAGCCCTTTAGCCCAGTTCCCAAATCTGACTGATGAAGAAACCCAGGCTAAGACTAATTTGATCAATGTTATACAAGAAACAGATGACATTTATATAGCACTTTTAAGGTTTAACTTATGTATGTCAGTAGAAGCAAAACAGTGGATAGTGCTGAGGGTAGAATCAGGATGTCCTGAGTTCAAATTCAAACTCAAGCATTTACTAGCTGTGGAACTCTGGGCAAATCACTTAACCTTTGCCTCAGTTTTAGGTTGCCATCAGTAAAACGAGAATCACAATAACATTATACCTTCCAAGGTTATTGTGAGTACCAAATGAGATACTATTGGTAAAAGGTGCTTAGCTAGTGCCTGGCACAGAGTTGTTCAGTGGTTTCAGTCTTATCAGACTCTTGGTGACCCCATTTGGGGTTTTCTTGGCAAAAATATTGGAGTGATTTGTTCCCTTCTCCAATTCATTTTGCAGATGAGGAAACTGAGGCAAGCCAAGTTAAACAACTTGCCCAGGGTGACGCAGCTAATAAATGTCTGAGACCAGATTTGATTTCAGGAAGATGAGTCTTTCTGACTCCAGACTTGGCTCTCAATTATTCACTGTGCCACCTACCTGCTCCATAGTAGGTGCTATGTGAATGAATACTTACTCCCTTCTCTCCTTTTATCTTATTGGACCCTCACAACAGTTCTATGGGTAGGCAGTACAAATATTGTTATTCCCATTTTATAGACCTAGAAAACAAAGCAAAGTTGAGGCTAAGTGATTCAGTTACACATTTCGAGTCAAATCCAATTCTCTCCTGACTCCATATGCAATATTCTTTCCCAATGCACTATGCTGTGAATATCAGAGCCAGGAGAACTTTGGGGGAGAAAGGAAGACATGGAAAGTCTACAATGTCTCCTTGTGCTTTGATTTATGTCTGATAGGAGACATAAGTTCCCCATCCACAAAGTTCCCAAATGGGCAGACTAGAAGCTTAGCTGGTCCAGAACAAAAAATGCTTCTTGAATTCTGCCAGAGTGAAAGGAGAGATGGTAGACCTCAGATGGTATCTGAACCCAGTATAATTAACCCATGTGATCAGGGAAAGGTCTAGATCTCCTAGACAGGGGTACTTCTCCAGGAACTGGGCAGGGCTCTTTGGCTGCCATGAAGAGATGATTCATTCTCTGGCCTCTTGCTAAAAGACATGGCATATGTAGATATGTATTGAGGGATTAGAAAAACATTGCTTAATGGGGGATCCTGAGAGAAACAGATGAATTTTTTTTTAAAACCCTTACCTTCCATCTTGGAATCAATACTGTGTATTGGCTCCAAGGCAGAAGAGTGGTAAGGGCTAGGCAATGAGGGTCAAGTGACTTGCCCAGGGTCACACAGCTGGGAAGTGTCTGAGGCTAGATTTGAACCTAGGACCTCCCATCTCTAGGCCTGGCTCTCAGTCCACTAAGCTACCTAGCTGCCCCCAACAGATGAATTTTTTAAAAACTTGATACTTGAGAAATACATTAAAACTTTTTTTTTAACTAAAAAAAAAAACAGTCCATGGCAAAAGAAGTTCAAAGCACATACATAGTTACATGTGCCGCACAAGCAGCTTTTCAGACCAGTAGCTGATCCTCCCCAATCCTTACAAATATATGAGACTTTTTCATGATTCTGTGTAACCTGAAGATGTAGGGGGAGGATGTGGGGATACCTTCAGAATAAGCTGGATCACCTTCTAGAAAGCTTAGGTTTAATTTAGTCCCTTAGTCCACACAGACAGGGATCATGCTTTCATTGTACCACTGAGAGCATTGGGCAGAATTTACCATAAATCCAGAAAGTCAAATCACTTCCAGAAGCACTTTCCTTAGGAAATGTCCAAACTAATTTCTGATTTGTCTAATTAATCTGAAAAGCTGGGTTAATTTTTGCCCTGCTATGGTAGAGCCCCAGCTTGCTAAAGTAGGCTTCATGGAGCAGATGTAGTAAAACATACATTTTTTTCCCCTGAAACTTTACAGACCGGAAGTTGGAGTTAGCAGAGATAAAAAGAGACATACATAACTATTTATTTATCCAGAAGTTCAAAGTTTCATTTTCAGCTCTCCAGTATTTTCAGCCCCTTTTGAAATCAGAAAAGCAAATAAACTTCCCTCAGATTCTTATCCTAAAGGCAGCTGTAACTGATGGTAGAACTGCATAGATCTCATGCGCTAGGACTGCTCAAGGGGTAAAGATAGCACTTCAAGGGGTTCAGGAATTAAGGATTCCTCTGAAGAGGAAAACCAACATGGGACCCTGGGAACTAGGAACCAAAGATGGCAAGAGTGAATGTCCTATTTATGGGGAAAATAGGGAAATGGGGAGTGGGTTTTCTGCTGGGCTAAAGACTCCAAATTGAGAGCCAGGAGTCGAGCTGCTGACTCTCCTACATTGTACAGACAGACAGATATGATTTTTATTGTCAAGACAGTGAAGGAAAAAGAAAATGCTCTTGTGTTCTTTCTGGGTTAGTCCTGGAACCAGGCCAAAAAAAAAACAGTTGCAAGTGGGAAGGGTCTACTAAAAGAAGAGGAACTACCCTTTTCTTTTTGTCTGCAGGTATCTGTTTTCCTTCCTCTCTTTCTGTGTGATTCTCTTGTCTCATTCTGTTCTCTCTCCTTTAGAACACTGTGCTGGATTCCATCTTAGAAGGTGGGAGGGTGAGGCTGGAATTAGTCAGAGTTGCTTTCTCTGGCAGAGTCCTCTCTCACCCTGCTGACTGCTTACACCCACCTCCAGGCTCTGTGCAGGGAGGAAGCTTCTGGGCAGAATACTGGAAAACTGGGCTTTAAAGCTGGCTGAAGTCATCCAAACTTCAGCAGCCTGTCCTTGCCCACAGTGCCCTCACCCCTGCCTGGTAACTTACTGACCAGAGCACTTTTTCTCCTCCATCTCCCTCCCACTCTTCCCCACACCCCACTCCAAACTTGCTTTGGCAAAGCAGTCCTGGGCTCTGATCTCATTAACATGACCTGTAGAACCTGTTCCTATCCATGCACCAGAGCTCAAAGCCTGACTTAGGCTTGATCCTGGGGAAACACTGGTCACTCTCTTCCAGGATAACAGTGACCCTGAAGCTCAGTCCAACATATAATGTGCCCCTGCCCTTAAAAGGTGAGCTCCTATTTACCCTGACCAAGACAGTTACAGTCTGCCCAAGGGCTTTACCTTGGAGAAAGTCACATTCATTCAAGTATTTATTATGTAACTGCAAACTATTTAATAAAGCATTGTGCTAGATGACTGTAAAGACAAAAGCTAAATAATTCTTGCCCTCAAGGAGCTAACATTTCTCTTGGGGGTCTGTGAAGGAGTAACATGAAGTGTGCACAAATAGATAAATATTATATACAATAAATGTAAAGAAATCTGGATGGTAGGTGAAACAGGCTAGACCTCATAGACTGGCACTTGGGTGGATCCCCAAAGGAAGCTGGGGAGCTAGAGATTTAAAATATCAGAGGTGAGGAGAAAATATATTCCAGTGGGGTCAGAGTAGAAAACAATTTGCAAAGCACCAAACCAAGAGATGAAGTTTTAGATGAGGAATATTAAGTAGTTCCATTTGGCTGGACTGAAGAGTATGTGTAGGAGGTGCTGTTGTTCAGTCATGTCCAACTCAATGTGCTCTGTGGACTCTGTTCATGGGATTATCTTTGCCAAGATATTGGAGTGATTTCCTTCCCTCCCCATTTCACCAATGAGAGAAGGAGACAAATAGGGGTTAAGTGACTTGCCCAGAATCATATGAATAGTTTCTGAGGCCAATTCTGAACTCAGATCTTGACTCCAGGCCCAGTACTCTATCCACTATACCACCTAGCTGCTCCCTGTGTATAGAACAGTAAAATACAAATAATCTAGGAAAGTAAACAGGATCCAGATAATGACAGGTTCATTTAACTCTTTCTATGCCACTTGAAGACATTAGGGCTCTCAGGGGACACATGATTCTTCTTCCCATATTAGAATGTAAACACTTCCTGATTGTCTTGGACCTTCCAAATTATCAGATACTTTTCTAGTTAGCTTAATTCCTTTGTTTGCCTTTCAAGACTCCTACTCTGTTTTAGTTTTTTCTTTGGAAATACTCGGAAGACCTATATTCTAGTGAAGATCCACTTTTTCTATTGTAAGTTTATATTCAGTTTTTCAGGCTAAGTTTTTCTTGGTTGTTAAGTCTTTATCCTTTGTCACTTGTCCATTGATTCTTAGATTATCTTTCCTTGATCTATTTGTCAGGTCAGTTGTCTTCGATTGTATGTATCTTACATTTTCTTTTATTAGTTCAATATTTTCATCTTGTTTTATTATTCTTATCTTATAAAGTCATTGCTTTCTGTGTGATCCATTCTAATTTTTAGGTGTTTATGTCTCAGTTAAAGTTTGCCACTTCTGTTTCTGTTGATTTTTCTTCTCATACCTTCTTTTCTAGTTCTTTAATTCACTTAATATTATATTTCTATATTTTGTTTCATTTCTTATAATCCTTTTGGTCAGGTTATTTTTCTCTCTGAGGTACTTCTTGGACTTGGTACTAAGTTATTCCCTTCTGTGTTTGCCTCTCTTGGACTTCCCTCAATCCATAATAATTCTTTATTGTATTTGGAGTTTTTTTCCTCAATATCTCTAACTGCAGTTTCTGGATTGGGTCCTCTATATATATATATATATATATATATATATATATATATATATATATGATTCGGTCAGATTTTATTTCCTCTTTAGTCTTTAGTGTTGTAGTTGGTTCTTCCTTGGTCCTAGATACAGTTAAGACCTAGCCATGTCTTCCTGGCTCAGTTTGCTGGTGGCTAACTCTTAGGTTTAAATCTTGGTCCTTTCTCTGTCACCTTCCTACATAGCCCTGGACCAGGAGTTAGCTCTGTCCTTTGTTGTATGTTTGACAGATCCCAGTCAAATATTGTGCTAGAAGCAGGCCTCTTGCAAGTCCCCAAGTACATTGCTTCCCAGGCATGAGATCAGCACAGGATGCCTTGCTATTACTCCAGTCTCCTGCTATAACTCTAGTATGGTGGCCTAGGACATGATTTGGTCCTTCCTAATGCAGTGGAAATACTTGTTTGCTGCACCTTTCATATAACCCAGTTGCCTCTCCTCAGAGCCTCCACAAATTTCTAGTGTTCCTTTGGACTCCTGGACTTGAAGGAGAGACTTATATCTGTTTTTCTTTGGTCTTCTTTATCATCATTTCTTCTGGTGCATTTTTAGGGCTTCAATGAGCTGTTTTGGGGGGAATCTATGCTCCTTTAGTTCCTAAAATGCCACCATCTTAGTCAGAAGCCCTGTAAAGTATTTTAGACACCAAATAGAAGAGTTTATGTTTTATCCTTTATCAGCAGGAGGTGACATGATCAGGCTTTTGTTTCAGGAATATAAATTTCCCAGCTTCCTTGGAGAAGGAAGTAAGGAGGGAGGAAGCAGAAAATTTTAAGAGGTCATAAGGACATAAAAGAGGGTATGGTAGTGGCCATGTAAGTTGAAAGAACAGGACAGTTGTGAAAGATCTTATATGGAGACAGAATCAGTAGAGATTTAGAACTAATCTTCAACCTCTTCCTATCTTTATTTCCTTCCCAACTACCTGTAAACATGTATACATCTTCAAGAAATGACCAACTCCTCCCTCTAACTTTGAACAGTCCCCAAATTATCATCTTATGTCACTTCCCATTCATAGCCAAACTACAAGTAAAAAGCATCTGCTTTCCCTGCCTCTTCTTCCTTTCTTTCCTCTTACCCGCTTTTCAACATGACTTCTAATCTCACTAAATGAATGAATCTACTTTTCCCAAAGTGATCAGTGTCCTCTTAATTGCCAAATCTGATGTTTTTTTTTTTTTAAACCCTTACCTTCCATATTGGAATCAATACTGTGTATTGGCTCCAAGGCAGAAGAGTGGTAAGGGCTAGGCAATGAGGGTCAAGTGACTTGCCCAAGGTCACACAGCTGGGAAGTGTCTGAGGCTAGATTTGAACCTAGGACCTCCCATCTCTAGGCCTGGCTCTCAATCCACTGAGCTACCCAGCTGCTCCCATGGGTCTTTTTTCAGATATCATCCTTCCTTATCTATATGCGCCATCTGACTGTTGGCCACCCTTTTCTCCTGAATATTCTTTCCTTTGGAGGATTTTATGATAGGATTCTTTTCTGGCTCTCTTCTACTTGTCTAGCCACTTCTTTTTGTTTCCTTTGCAAAGTCAATACTACTCCAGCAAATAGTTCATGTTCCCCAAGACTCTATCCTAGAGCTCCATATTCTCTGTACTCTCCTTCTTGGCGACCTCATCAGTTCTCAGGGATTTAATTATCATCTATATGCCATTGCCCTCAGTCTCTCCTCTAATCCTAGCTCTCACATCCCTAATTGCCTATCAGACATTTCAAACTGGATTCTGGAGACATTTAAAATGTAACACATGCAAAAAAGAACTCATTATCTTTCCCTCCAAACCCACCTCTCTATTAAACTGCCCTATCCAAGGCATCACCATTCTACTCTTCTAGGTTCCTAACCTTGGTGTCATTAACTCCTTAATCTTTCAGCTCAATATTTAATCAATTGCCAAATCTTATTATTTCTACTTCTACAATATCTTTCACACCTAACTTTTTCTCTCAATTGTACCCAACTCCTTCTCTCAATTCACACAGTAACTGTCTTAGTTCAGTTCTCACCTTTCTCCTAGATAATTACAACAGACTTATAATTTGCTTCCCTGCTTTATTTAAGTTTCTTGCCATTCTAGTCTATCTTCTACACTGCTGCCAAAGAAAGTAATTTTCTCTAACTGTAGATTTGACCATGTCCCTCCTTTACTCAATCAGCTCCAGAGGTTAGAATTGGGTACAGACACTTAATTAGCTATGTCAGTTAAGTTACATGATAGGCAAGTCAATTAACCTTGGTCTGCCCTGGTTTCTTCCTTTGTAAAATGGGGAAATAAAATGGGGAGTTGAGGCTCAAATGAGATATTCATTTTTTGAAATATATATGTATGTATATATGTGTATAATTTTTATTTTTCCCAATTACATTTAAAATAATTATTAATGCTTGTTTTTGAGTTCCAAATTCTCTCCCTTCCCCCTCCCTAAGACAGTCAGCAATTTAATTTAATACATGTACTAGCATGCAAAACATTTCCATATTGGTCATATTGTGGAAGAAAACACAGATTAAGAAAACAACCATGAAGAAAATAAATTTAAAAATAGTGTGTTTCAATCTGCATTGAGACTCCATCAGTTCTTTCTCTGGAGGTTGTCAACATGGAATCTAGAAACCCCAAACTTTTAGCCTAGTAAGATCTGACGAACCCCAAGTTTTAGGACTAGTTTGTAAGTTGGAGACCCCAAAGTTTATACTTGTTCCTTGTGAGAATCCACCCTAAAGGGAATTTCAGGGAAGCCCTTTCAGACTGAATAATGAACCTGAAGGCAAATGACAATCTCAGCTAGGTGGGGCTAAGCCCAAACCAACTAAGTCTTCTTGTCTCCAGAAGCCAGTATATCACACCCTTCTTCAGAGGACTGAACTCAGGACCTTTAGTTTAGGAGACTGAAAAGCTGCCTACTGCATTAAAGAGTCACTTGACTCCGGTTTAACCTCCACCTCAAGTGGATTGTCATTTACCTTGGGGTCCATTTTTCAGTCTGAAACTGCTAGCCTGAGATTCCCTTTAGGGTGGATTCTCACAGGAACAAGGAACAAGTACAAACTTTGGGGTCTCCAATTTATAATCTAGTCCTAAAACTTGGGGTTCATCAGATCTTACCAGGCTACAAGTTTGGGGTTTCTAGATCCATGTTGACAAGGAGGATAGTATATTTCTTTTTTTTTTTTTTAAACCTTACCTTCTTGTGTATTGGCTCCAAGGTAGAAGAGTGGTAAGGGCTAGGCAATGGGGGTCAAGTGACTTGCCCAGGGTCACACAGCTGAGGATAGTATATTTCATTGAGTCTCTTGGAATTATCTTGGATCACTGTATTGCTGAAAATAGCTAAGTCATCCACAGTTGATCATATAATATTGCTGGTACTATGTACAACTTTATCCTAGTTCTTCTCATTTCACTTTTTATCAATTCATACAATTCTTCCTGGGTTTTCCTGAAACCATCCTATTAATCATTTCTTATAGCTCATCATTTTCTTATAGTATTCCATTACAATCATGTACTACAACTTGTTCAGTCATTTCTCAATTGATGGACACTCCCATAGCAGATATTTGTAAATTATTTATAATTTTATGGCACTAAATAAATGTTAGCTATTATTATTATTAATCTGCACTCTATCTCTTTTGTTAGAATATAAGCTCCATGAAAGTAGGGACTATTCCTTTTATTATATTTTGTCTGAATAAAAACTTGTTGATTGAGTTTTTGAGTGAATGAGGAAGAATGAAATATTGATGATGACTTTGAGGGTGCAAACATGGATGAATGGAAGGATGATGATACTTCAAACGGAATGATGAAATTGGGGAAGGGAGAGGATTTGGTGGGAAAGAATGAATTCTGTTTGTGACATTTGAGTTTGGAATGCCTAGAGAATATCTAATTGCAAATTTTTCATTAGTTATTTAGTTAAGTGGGACTCTAGTTCAGTGGAGAATCTAGGACTGAATTCATAGACCTGGTAGTCATCTGCAAAGTGATGATTGTTGAAACCATGGGAGCTGATGAGATCATCTAGGCAGCTTGTATATAGAGAGGACACAGGATTGAATCCTTGGGTACTCCCACACATAAGGGGTGGAGACCTAGATCATGTATAATCTGGCAAATGAAATTGAGAAAGATTGGGCAGGTAGGTAGGTAGCTAGAAGAGCCAGAAGAGTGACACGAAATCCCAGGGTGGAGAGAGTGTCTAGGAGGAGGGAGGGGTCAATTGTGATAAATACTAAATGAGATTGAGATGCCAGAAAGTATGAATACTTAGAAAAGATAATTGGATTTGGTGTTAAAGAGATCTCTGGTAACCTTGGAGAGAACAGTTTTAATTCAATGATGAGGCTAGAAGCCAGATTGGAAGGAGTTTGACTTTGCTATTTCCAAGGGGTCCCTTAACACACACAGAACATTAAAAAGATCTGCTCAGTCTTATTTCCCTGCTGTGTTTGCTATCCAAGGCAGCATTCCAAGCTCTAGATCTTTATCCAGTCAATAGTAATACTTCTGAAATTTCATATATGTGAGTATTCCTTTTCTTGTTGTAGACTACGGCTTCTGTAGAGGATGAAAAAGGTAGAGAAATTCTATGAAAAATATGATAAGATCCCGTAAATGAAATCGATGTATGCCTTAATGCTTGGTGACTGCGTGTATAAATGGGCTTAAGGGATACTGACAAAAATATTCTGGAAAATATGATTTAAAGACATAAAACAAAAGAAAAAAGAAATGAAAGAGGTAAAGACTTGTAGATTACACTGAAGCTTCACACACACACATCAATATCATGAACTTTTTTTTCAAAAAGAGTTGGAATGTGTGAAACATACCATACACTGAAAAATATATCTAAAACTGAAATTGACTCCATCTTAGCAGAGAAGGCATGGAAGCCATTTTCCAATCAGTTGTGTACAGTTAAATGATGGACTTGGTAGAACTAGGATCAAAATCAATACCAAATTAAGAGAATAAAAACAAGAAGGCATGGTATTCAATTAAAACAACTCAGGGTTTTAAAATAGTGAACTGTTGCCATGAACAAATGGCTGAAATAGTTATAAATTCTACCTTAATGGTCTAGTCACACATGTAGAACAGGGATGAGTTGGTTTTGAACTATTCAAAGCAAAAGGCAAAGTGGGAAGAACACTTGAATATACTTATCTTATTAATGAATTAATTGTGAACAAGTTTTGCTTTTTGTTTTTAGTTATTGACAAATGCCCAAAGAGGTAAAACATGCTAAAATTGCAGTTTTTACCTAAATTCTTGACCTAAGCCCAAAAGTGTGATGTAAGTTCTATGGAATGTTCTAGAGCATTTCAGAATTATAATCAGTAGAAATGAGATATGCCAAGTTTTGTATTAAATTAATTTAAGCTTTTTGTGAACCTAGTCTTTGACAAACAAAAATGAAGTCATTAAAAGAATTGACATTAATATAGACAATCACTACTTCCTTAAAAGGGGAGAAGTCTACATGTTCTATCACTACTATCTAAAGAGGCAATAATTCTCAACAGCTTTAATTCTTTTTTTCTAAAGTTAAGAAAGGCAATATAGCTTAATTCTAAACAATTCAAATTCAGTTCATTAAGCATCAAGTTTAACTAGTGTAAATCATTTGCTACAATGAGGAAGCCAAAAAACCCTAGAAACTTCCTCAGCAGAACATTGATCTTCTTGTTAAGCAGAAATATATGGCAGCCAAAGGCAATGCCAGTTAGAATATAATTTTTTTTCAGTGAAATCTCAAAGGAGAAGATAGTGAAAGATTATAAGGATTATAACCACTTCATAAACTAATGAAAAGTGAAAAAAAATTGTATAGAAAAATTGCCAGGAGACTCAATTAAGCCAGATACTTCTCTGAGCATTAAAGGATGAAACTTGGAGGGCAATATAAGATGAAAAATGGAAAAAAACCTCAATCAAGATTTTTGTACAATATCTTTTTTTCTCCCTCAAAGTCAGTGAAGTCCATCATATATGGATTCTAGCATTATTGTCTTCAATGTAGTATATGAAGAAGTAAAAATACTACTAAGGGGAAAAAAGATGGGAAGAGCAGCTGGACTAGATTAAGTTCGTAATTAAGGGTGAGTCTCTTTTTCTTCAGAAAGGAAATAGGAATAGCATCTTACACTCCATTTCAGACCTGTGCAAGCACATGTCTATTCTTTGCCATGTGCTTCTGCTATAGAGTATCAATACTGGCAGAGGAAAAGAGGCTGAAAGGGAAAGATTCCCTCTCCCCACTTGCTGGATTCTGAAAGAAGGTACAGGGGAAAAGGCCACCGAGTTTCTCTGACTGAATGTTACATCATGATCAAAGTACCAAGTCAAGTACCTCACAGGCCCAGGGAAAAGGGCACTCGGGGTTTGGCTGGGGGAGGGTATCTGCAACCCTGACCGCCTCCCCCTCTCTCTCCTGCAGTTAGGGTTCCACCTCTCCCACTCCCTCTTCCCCCAGGCCCGGGTTCCATCCTACCTCCGACCGGGTACATGTTGGCCGCCATGTCCGCCCGCCCGCCTAGCCCAAGCTAGGCCTTGTCGATTCAGAAAGTGATGGTGAGGCTCGGTTAGGCTGTGATTATAGTTCTGTGGATTCTGTGCTACCACACAAATAAAGCAGTCTTCCTCTGGCTTCTCTTGGAAACAGATGGCCAGAGATTCCCCATTACAATGAACATTTTGATAAAAGTCTAGTACAATGATTGTGATAGCTTTAAGCTGAATAATGATGACTTCATTGCTGTGAATTTTCTTCTTGGGGAAGAAGAAAGGATTGAATTAAAGGCTCACAAAGTGCGGGTTTATGCAATCCTTGCAAAGGTGGATTTCTTTTTCTCACTTGCAGGTGCTCTTTACTTTGGCTACACATAGCCTTGACTTCATTAGAAATCTGCTCTGTTTATTGTATCAAAGTAAATGAATGACTTGTCAGAAAAATAGAAGCTAGCCTTTCTCTCTTGGAGATTAAGAAAAGCTACAAGAACTGGAGCCTGGAACTCGTGAGAGGTGGCTGTTTCTCAGTCAGAAACTCCAAAGAAGGAGCAACAACAGGGGGGCATCTTCTTGTTTATTAAACAACAATGTTTGGGAACAGTTTGGAACCTTCGGTTTAGCTTGGGAACAGTTTAGTTTCACTAAATAAGGTTGTTTGAGTTCATTTGGGGATGGCTAGCTAGCGTCAGCCTTTATTTGGTTTCATGTTTTTGTCAGGATATGAAGAATATCAAAACCAAGTGGTTTGTTTAGAGGACCAAATTGGGAAAAAATAAGGACCCAGCGGAAAGCTTAGCTGCAAATAGCTTGTTATTGTGTCCATCACTACCACCTGGTTGTCATGTGGCTCTTGCTAATGGGGCTGGCAGGAAAGGCTAGCTGAGTTTTCCTAACACTGACAGTAGAAAAGGCACTCTCCCATCTTGTGTGCTGCCCCCAACCCATCCCCTTTCGTTCTGGATTCCTATTCCTTTGCAGCCATGTTTGCCTTCATGGGTCCCTCTGTTTGCAGCTCGGAGGGCAGCGAGTTTTCAAGGGACAAGAGGATAATAAGGGCACCTACAGACTGATGCAGGCATTTAGGGACCAAGACACTTGCTTCCCCTCCTTCTCCAGCCTCATGGGGAATACCGTAAAAGTTCCCTCCACCTGTAAGACTATCCTCGTGGTTGAGAGGGAGGAAGACTAGCTGAGATCTCCAAGTACATTGGCACAGAGAAAAGCGTCATCCCTAATAGCCTCCCAGTTTTTTTTTTCTTTCTTGCTGGATTTATAAGCCTCGGAAGGCACGACTGCCTTCATGGATCCTCTTTCGGTAGTCTTAGAGGAAGCTGGTTTGCCGTGGACAATCCAGGAGCTACCCGTCCATGCAATCACTTGGGGGCCCAAGGAGCTCTGACCTCCAGGCTCTTTCACACGGTCCTGATAGGGTTCCCACTTCGAGGGGCAATAGCAGCGTCAGCCGCCCTCACCTTGCATGATGAGCCAAGTAAACTGAGGCCCACACATGCAGCTGAGGAACTGCCACAGCACACTCCCACATTTGGCTTATGCGCCCCCAAACTGCAGCACACACTTGGGTAAGAGTAGCAATTGTGCATACAGGTGTGTATGGGTCGGGGTGTGTGTGTGGGAGTCTGGCCTGCTATCACCCTAAATTCCCTAATGGGTTTAAGACCCTGAAACCGCCAAGTTATAGAACCTTAGTCGTCTCTCCAGGATCCCCCCCTCCCACGGTTCTCCCCAGAGATCTCCCGCCAGTCACCCATGCCCGCCCCTTCGAGGGCAGGGCCCTATTAACCCGTCGCTGGCTCGGAGGGGGGGGGGCGGACCGCTCCCCCCTTCTTTTCCCCTCCCCCTCCTGTCTCTTCTCTCCCCCCCACCTTCCCCTCCCCCTCCCCTTGGTGAGGCGGCGGCGGCTGCGGCGGCAACCGCGGCGGCAGCGGCAGCCGGCAGCCGCGGTGATAGCAGCAGCAGCAGCAGCAGCAGCAGCAGCAGTAGTAGCAGCAGCAGCAGCAGCAGTACTAGCAGCAGTAGCAGCAGCGGAGGCGGAGGAGGCTGAGGCGGCTGAGGCTGAATCGGCGGCGGCGGCGGCGGCGGGCGGGGCTCAGCTCGGGCTCAGGCTCTGGCTCCGGCTCCGGCTCCGGCTCCGGCTCGAGCTCTAGCTTGGGCTCGGCGGGCGGGCGGGCGGACATGGCGGCCAACATGTACCGGGTCGGAGGTAGGATGGAACCCGGGCCTGGGGGAAGAGGGAGCGGGAGAGGTGGAACCCTAACTGCAGGAGAGAGCGGGGGAGGCGGTCAGGGTTGCAGATACCCTCCCCCAGCCAAACCCCGCGTGCCCCTTTCCCTGGGCCTGTGAGGGCCGCCCCATCCCCCACATGCTCCCCCCCCCCCCCAGGGACGGCAGCCCCCGCGTGTCCCTTCCCCCAGTCTTGCTAGTGGCCGCCCTCCCTCTGTGCCTCTCTCTCCCTGGCACCCTCACTCCTCGCGGGTACCCTTGCCCACGGGCCTGCCAGGGCCTCCCCCTCCCCCCGGGCCTGCGTGGGCCCTTTTCCCCCAGTGGGGTCAGAAGCAGATCGCCTTCCCATTACCCCGGGGTGGGAGCCCCTGGTGGTGAGAGCTGCCGAGCATCCCCCTCCTCCCTCAATGTGGGTGCAGGGCACTAGGGCCCAAGGAGTTTGGAGCCAGGCCATCCGTCCTCTTGCTGGGGAGCTTGGGGGCGGCCCGCCCCAGAAACAGGCGGGCGGGAGGAGGGAGAGTCAGGCAGGCCTTTCTGCAGGGGCAGAGCCCTGGTTATCCGCTCTCCCCGCCCAGGGGCCCAGCTCTGCCTAGCCCAGCCCGGGCCCCAGCTCCCCAAGGAGGCAACTGCTGATGGGGAGCAGCAGCGTCTTGGGTTAGCGCTTGCCTCTTCGAAAAGCAGAGCGATAACGCGAGACACAAACTTTCTCCCTCCTCGATTCTCTCCTGTCCCCTTCCTGACAAAATAATAATTCAGATGAGTGCAGTGCTTGCGTCGGAGAGGCTGTTCTTGCTTCTCTTCTCATTAGCTCAGCTCATGGCTAGTGGTGGGAGGAATTGCTCTGGCACTGCCTAAATGAGGCCACTTTGCAGGAAAAAGGACAGACAGAGAAACAAGCACCAGGAGAGACAACAATGGAAATCCAGTCTCTCAAATAAAACACACAGTGGGAAGTTTCCAGTGAGCTTATAAGATTGAGACGACAAGCCATACTTCAGAATTTTCTTCCCTTTTTGTTGAATGCTTACTCTGATATACCCACATAATGCTCCATGGGCCCAAAGGGAATGCGAGGATAAAGAAGAATCGGATGTCCCACCCAGGGGCCCCTACTCATTTTAAAGCCCTTCCTGGTATGGGTGTGGAAAACACATAAATATTTTCAGTTTTTCAGGTTACTGTAACTCATGTCCACAAGCATTTCTGTAAGAAGCCTTCCCCATTGTCTGTTGATTTATATTTGAAAAGTTAGCTGCTCATTGAAATGTCAGTTAGACTTCTAAACCTTTAAGTTATTAAATAGTTCTCTTATGAAGAAAACTGAATTACAGTCAATAGCACATTGGCAGCTAGTTGGCTCAGTGGATTGAAAGCCTGACTTAGAGATGGTGGTCCTGGGTTCAAATGTGACCCTGGGCAAGTCACTTAACCCCTATTACCTAGCCCATGCCACTCTATTCTGCCTTAGAATCAGTACACAGTATTGATGTCCAAGACAAGGTAACGGGTTAAAAAAAGGTACATTGGGCTATGAGGGGAAATGATTGTTCTTATCATCTTCATGATGTTCTCTTCATAGGTTCATAGATTTAGCATTGGATATGAGAGCATATTGAGTGTTATTTATTCAGTGAATAATTATAACTATTGATGTTTAGTAATCCTGGGGCAATGCAAAGAACTTTGTTTTGAAGTCTGAGGAACTGGGTTCAAAATTTAGTTCTTTGATTTAGTGAATAGAGGGCAGGGCATGGAGGCAGGGATTAGAATTTCACTTATACATTTTAGCTTTGTGATTCTGGGCAAGCCATTTAGCCTCTGACACTCAGTTTTCTCATCTGTAAAATGGATTAAGAGTAGCACAAATGAACTGGCATAAGTACATTTTTCTTAAAACTTTTACAAATTATTATTGTTCCTAGTGTAACTTTGAGTAAGTCACTTTCTGTGCCTTAGTTTCTTTACTTGTAAGTTGAGTGTTATATTCAGTGATCTCTGACATTCTAGGTCTAGTCACAAAGCCTCACAATATAGTGATTATCCCCAACACCTCACTGTGTCTCTCATCCTCTCATATCCAGTTAGTTGCCAAAGTCCTATATATTCTCCTTTGAAACATCTCCTATATAGAAAATTCACCCCCTGCTCTGTCTGCCACTGCCACAACACTGATGCAATTACCCTGGCTCTTTAGTTAGAGCCTGGGCTACTGTAATAAATAGCCTGCTGGTAAGTCTCCTCCTTGCCTCAAATCTCCACACTCCAGTCCATCTTGCACCCAGCCATCAAAATAGTCTTCCTAAATGCAATTCTGATCAAGTTCTTCTCCATATTCAGTCACCTTCAGTGACTTCCTATTGCTTCCAGGATCACATATGAAATCCAATAGTCTTTCTTTCCCCTTTTTATCTTTTCAGTCTCCTTACCCTTTACTTGCTTACTTCCCATCCTCCCCCTTGTACTCTTCCACCAGTGATGATGGCTTCCTTGTTGTTCCTCAAACTTGTTCTCACTGTCTTTGTTTTAAGATGGCCTCAAATTTACTCTCTATGTGTCTTGTATTTACATGTTTTTTCTCCCATTAGATGGTGAACTTTTTTTTTTAGATGATGAATTTTTGAACAAGGACTGTATTGCCTTTTTTTCTCCAGTACTTGGGCACTATGCTTGTTGACTTGACTCTAAATATGTGACCCTAGTTAACCATGTTAATTGAAATGAAGACATAAATGAAATTCATTGCCTGTGGATAACAAAAATTTGATATATGTACTGTATATATTTTTAAACTTGGTTTTATACTGTGAATGAGTTGAGCTGAGAGACTTTGAATGTGAATCTTGTAATTTTTGTGACGAATTGGATTAGTGACAAAATGAGACTTTTTGCAAGCTGATTTTTAGGATATAAAAATACTTTTTTACCTTTCATTGCAGATTATGTCTACTTTGAGAACTCTTCAAGTAACCCATATCTAATCAGAAGGATAGAAGAACTTAATAAGGTACATCCTCTTTTCCTTTGGTACATTGTAATTTTTACATGGTCTTGGGTAAAAAGCATGAGAGGTTTCAATACTTTCTATTCAGATTATAGCTCTCAAACTTTTTGAATGATGTCAAGTTGAAAAACATTATGATGTTTTAGAATTCTGATTTGTTTCTTTGCCTATTATTCCCTTGGAAATAACCATTTGTGTTAACTACAACAACTTGATATATGTGTGGTGAAATAAAGTTTGCAGTGTTTCATCATTTCATCTTTACAACAACAGTGATATAGGTATTACAGATATTACTCTTCCCATTTTGTAGATGAGGAAACTGAGTCTCAGAGTTGTGACTGGATAAAGTCATAGATATCTTGCCCATGAAATTTGTAGATGGCACTAAGCTGGAAGATATAGTTATATGAAAAATCAGAATTAAAAAAAAATTTGTTCATTGAGCTGAATCTAATAAGATGAAATATATTGGGGTGAATGTCAGTTCTTACACTGGGGTACAAAACATTCATTTCACAGGTACAAGATAGGGGAAGTATGATCAGAAGTTTGTTTGGGAAAAAAAGTGGTCCTTTAATATATTTAGATCATATGAATCAATGGGGTGATGTGATAGCCAAAAAAACTAATGTGCGAGGGGCTGTATTAAGAGAGGCAAAGCTTCTAGGAATAAGGAGGTTATGATCGTATGTTGCTTAGGCTTCACAGTACTGTTTTCAGATCCAGTTTGAGATGATTCTCAGAGTGGTTCCAGCTTTTGCTGCTACTAAGTCGCCATCTTGGCTCCACTCCTTCTGTTCAGATTTGGGAACCATGATTTAAGAAGGTCATAAATAAGACAGTAAGTATCCTAAAGAAGGCAGCCAAAATAATGAAGGGCCTGGAGTTTGTGTTATATAAGGATTTGTTGAAGGAATTGGAGGTGTTTGGCATAAAGAAGAGACAACTTCTTGAGGGCATAAGTAGTTGTGATGAAGAAGGATTAAGTTTGTTCTGTTTTATCCCAGAAGACTTGATAATGGTAAGGCAAAACCAGGAATAATAGGTGGAAACTTCAGAGATCAATTTGCATTTCATGCCAGGAACAACTTCTCAACAATGGGAAGTGAACTATCCAATTGTATAGTGGGCTTCCTTGGAAGATATATAGTAGCGCGTCATTGGAGAATTTCAAGCTGAGGTTAAACTGCTGCTTTTTGATTATGCAATAGTGATGGGTGGTCTGGGTGGTCACTGAGGTCCTTTCCAACTCTTCAGTCTATGATTCTGATTTCATGACTAGTTACACAACTAGTGACTGTCAGAAGCAAAATTTGAAGTTATGTCTATGACTAAATTCATGACTCCACTCACCATTTTTTACTGCCTCCCAATGTATATTGGATGCTCGTAAACTTTGTGGAGTCCATCTAGGAAATCATTAATGTAATAGTAGAAAAAATAAAACATGTTTGGGTCCCCCCCAACATCAGAAGAGGTCACTTCTGATGTTATAGCTTTAAATTCTTCTTTTTTTGATAAATTGTTCATCTTTCAATTTTATTATGTCAAGTTATCAAGCATTTATTGGGTGCTTACTATGTGCCTGGCACTGTGCTCTGTGTTGGGGATACAATGAGCAGGAAAAATGGTCTCTGCTCTGCAAGAGCTCAAAATCTTATGGTGGAGACCATATGCAAACTATTCATAAACAAGACTTAGGCAAATTTGAATGTAATCTTAGGAGGAAGACATTTCTAGAATTGAGAGCAGGATGGAAAAGGGAAGGCTTATTGTAGAAGGCGAGATTTCACATCTTAGGAAGCCAGGGGAGCTGAGAAGTGGGAAAGAGGAGGGAGAATGTTCCGGGCATGGAGAATAGCTAGTGAAAATGCAAGGAGTCAAAAGATGCGTTAAGGAAAGGCAAAGAAGGCCATATCACTGAATGGTGTGATATGGAAATCACTTTAAAAGACTGATATATATTAATTTAAGGTCGCCAAAGAATTCAGCTATGTAATTCCTAAATGAAAACTCAAGTCAGCAGTCAACCTTTTATGGAGTTTAATTATAAACAGGAGGAAGAAAGGTATTAGAGAGAGAGAGAGAGAGAGAGAAAGGGGAGAGAAGAGAATAGGGCTTAAATACCCCTTCTGTTTAGGCTGGGCCAAAAGGCCCAAGCCCTTAGATAGCTGGGGCAATGAAAGGAGATCAGTCCCTATCACTCACGTGACCAAAAAGGAGAAACAGTCTCAGGGGCCTCCGCCTCCACCTCCAGCCTCCTTCAGAGCAAGCCCTCCTCTCAGACCTCTCCCGGAGCTCTCCCTCCAGGACCTCTCTCCTCTCAGACTCCTTTAGAGCAAAACCTCTCAGAGCAAAACCTCCCAGAGCAAAACCTCCTCTCCTGTCCTCAGACCCCACTATCTTTAAGGAAACCATCTAAGTCCCCTCCCCTCAGTTCTCACATCTACCAATCACTGTTGATGTCTCCCCTGTGCCAGTGGTGGCTCTAGCTTAACCCAGGACTGCCCAGAGGTCTGTTTCCTTTGCACATGTCTGTTGAAGGTCATATTCTCAAATAATTAAATCTTGATCTTTGCTGCAGCCCTTCCTAAATCCTGTTACTCTGAGTAGGGTGGAGATTGTAGTTTCCAAGACCTGTAAGTTCCAAGACCTGGTTCTGTCATTCCAAGTATCTCTATTGTATCAATTCTAAAATCAATCATGACTCAAAGAACTTCCTGTTCTATGCTTAAGCATAGGTCAAAGCCCTTTCCATTGTTTAGCAAAAAGGTTTCTGTCCTAAAGTAGTCTTAAGTAGGGAGGAGAGGGATCCTCCCATGCCAAGGAGTTTCACATTCCAATAGAGTTCTTACTATTAGTAGGAAATTTTTTCAAGTATGAAATTTCCCAATGGGGAAATTTCCAACATTCATAAGTCTAAGAAATTTTAAGGTTTACAATGGCACAGTATATGAAGTATAGAATAAAGTGAAATGAGACTGGAAAGGTAGAGAAGCAACCAGTATGTGAGGTGCTTTAAACAGGATTTTGTCTTTGATTTTGGAATTGATGGCCATAGATGTTTATCGAATGAGGAGGGCTATGTGTGTGACACGACTATTCCTGCACTTTGAAAGATCACTTTAATAGCTGAGAGAAGGATGGATGGACTAGGATAGGGAGAGATTTGAGGCAGGGAGACCAATCAGCAGGCTATTACAATAGTCCATCATGATGGGAGCCTCTCCTAGGGTGGTGACAATGTCAGAGGAGAAAAGGGGATGTATATGAGAGGTAACAGAACTTGGCAATAGATTGGAGAAATGGTGAAGTAAGGGAGGTAAGAGGATTTAAGAATAATACCAAGTTTTCAGCTTGGATAATTTGAAGATAGTGGTATGTTCAAGAGTAGTAGGAAATTAGGAAGAAAGAAGAGTTTGGAGTTCAGTTTCCTCATCTGTAAAAATAAGGACAATATTACCTTACAAGATGGCTGTGAGAATCTATGTGACTATTTACACATATACACATATATATATATCTATATATCTATATACAGCACTTTTCAAGTTTCAGAGCCCTATCTAAAGGCAATTATTGTTATTATTAATACTCTTATTGTTTCTTTGATGTTACATGCTTAGGAGAATAATAAGCTTGTGAGAGAAGTTATAAGCTTGATTATTTAGAATTTATTACTTGTATGTAGTCCATATAATTTAGGACTAATGTAAAATGAAACTTTTTTATTGCTGGTAGATAGTCATGTCTGTATCTCAATAAGGTAATAATTTGTTTGAAGGGAATTAAGATGTATTTCTACTGTAGGTACTGTAGACCTTCACCGAAATATTATTCTTTTGCTTTATTATGGTGTAGAGGCAAATTTGGGTATTCAAAATGTATGCCACATGTGTCTGGGCCCTAACCAGTTCTATCAAACTGGAAAAGCCTTTTAGAATGGTCCCATTTGATGGATATCATTCTGTTGCTCATAGATGAACTGAGCTAAGCTCAGAAGTGTATGAAGTTGATGTGTGTGAAGAATATTCTGTTTGTAGCAATCTAAGAGATCCTTTTTTTTGATCCTTTAAAAAAAATCTCCATTTCTGAATATAGCTTTGGTTCACCTCTAAGCTAGGCAGCCATTCATGTTAATAAAGATTTTAAAAATTGGAGAAAAACTGAAGTTTAGAATCAACCAAGTGGAATCTGACAGTTTGGTATAATCAGTATTCTCTCCCTTTGAAAATGAGGGAGAGAAGTATGTTTTCTCAACTTTTTTGGGGCTAAGCTGGAAGATTTAAATTAAGGAGGGATTGTGGTCTGCTTTTGTGAAGAAAGTATCCATGCTAACAAAATTATAGATCTTTTGAACAAAGGAAGATATGCTAAAGAAATTTCATGAGCTGCATATGTGGACTACACATTTCTAACTACCTTTTTATTTTTCCTTAGTAGATTGAGAGAAATAGAAGTATAACAATGTGAGGAACCATAATCAAAGCCTTTTGGTTGCTTTCATCTTACAATGTTATTTTGAAAAGGGGAAACTAATAACTAATGAAGTCATATGCTGATTAGCTGAATGTTGTTGGATAAGGGCTGGACTGAATGGAATTTAGTCATACCTAAAATGACATTTTTGACCTGGGATCTGTGAATTTTAAAAAAAATTGATGACTTTCATTATAATTGGTTTTCATTATAATCCTTTGTATTTTATTTATGCATTTAAAAATATTTTGAGATGTACATATAAGTTTCACCAGACTATCAAAGGGGTCCATGAAAGAAAAATAGTTATGTACAAGGTGATTGAATTTTAGATCAACCCTTTTGATGTAAGCCTAGATTGGAGTAAACTAATGGTCTAAGCTTTCAGAATCCCTGGGTTTCTGAGCATGGTCCAGTCCATTCCTGAGTAGACCTGGGAGGTTGAGCCTCATTTAAATTATCCCTTTTCTGAAATAGTTTACAGGTTGCTTCTGAAATTAGCCTCTGGAGGTTTTGGCTTATTTTGGTTTACCATTTCTGGGACTTTAGGTGAATTCAAAATTAGCTTGTAGATGGGGGAAGATTGGGATATAGTTATACTCTTTTCTCCCCCTGCTGATATTAACCAGCTTCTTATTCTGCTGACTTAAGGAGTATAGTTTCAGACAGTTTTTTTTAAAGCTAGGCAAATCATGAGTCAGAAGGCTAAGAGTTAACAACAACAAACATTTATTAAGTATTAAAGAGAAGCTTTGGAAAATGAAACATAGCTTGGAGTCAGACTTTCCTCTCCCTTAATGGATTGGGAAGGAGATAAGAAGTGGGACATAAAAACTTTATGAAACTTCTATTTTTCTGAAATGTTTAGCCCAAGTTGAGTCTTTGGAGGAGTGCAGAGGTCTGGTGGGGAAAAGGCTGGAGAATCAAAGAACCTTGCTCTTTTATATAGCCCCAATTGTCTATCAGCAAACTCTAGCAATTGGCTGATTAATTAGTCAAAAGAGAATGAAAAAAAGAAGTTAGTTGGAGCTGAAAGCATGTCTCCTCTTTGATCAATAAGCACATTTTAATTAATCAGTGAGCATTTATTAAGTCCTGAAAATGTGCTAGACACACTGACTAAATTAACTCTGTAGTGCTTACTAGTAGAGACATCACCCTTGAAGACAAATTCAGTGCAAAAAGGGGGGGGGGGCTGAAGCATTATGATCATAAAATTAAGATCACTTAAGATCATAAAATTTAGAGCAGGAAGTGGCCATAAGGGTCATTGAGCCTAGCCTCGTGTTTTATAGATGAGGAACTGACACTGAGATTGGATAGTAAATAATAGGTAAGGTGATTTAAGCCCGGGTCCTCAGACTCCAAATCTAGCCCTTTTCACCTAACCATGATGCCTGCTCTTCAAATTTTTAGGAGTGTTTCCATTGACAAAAAATTATTAGCTTGTAGCTGAGATTTTTGATGGGTGATATTTTTTTTTCTATTCACAAGATTGCTGAATTGGTGACTTTGAAGGGGGGTTTTTGAACCAAGTATTTTGAGATGTGGTATTTTGACTAGGATTTAAATGATTACAGTTTTGGGGAGCAGTATTTCTGCAACATTTCTCATTTTAAAATATTGCTGTTGGAACTACATAAATTTGACAATTTTATTGCTGTATTTATAGTCTCCTTAGGTCTTACATTTAGTTGTGTCTCCAAGTTTTCAGAGAAATTTGGAAAATTTGTGTGAAAATAGAAGTCATAACATTTTATTGTAGCTAGGTGTCTTTTTTCCTTTAATGAAGCTGTATAGTGAATGAAAGCTTTCAGAATTAATAGAGAGTTGAGAGTGTGGTAGAGAGCACCAGCTGCACTAAATTATAATGTAACTGAATATTGATTATATTTTATGCTGTAGTCAAGGAGTAAAAAGAGTTGAAATGTTTGTAACTCAAGAAAATAAACTGAATACTAAGAAGAATATTGACTATCAAAGATTCGAAGAATTTTTTTGGCTCATCAGGTTATCAGTCATTCTGTTCCTTTTCAGCAGTAGAGAAATGGTGTTAAACTAGTATGGAGAAAATAATAGGCTTCCTTTTAGTAGATTGGAAGGAAAAATAATTATTAAATAATCTAAAGTTAGTTTAAAATGTTTTGATTAATTTCTTGTACCTAATCAGGCTAAAATAAATGATTTTAGCATTTAATCTAGTCAACTCATCAACTTAATCTATTCTAATATATTATTCTAAAATGTATATTCCATTTATGCTGGAAACTGAGCAAATATTATTTTAAAGGTGAATTTTCTTAGACTTTTTTAATTATGTAGAAGTTTTGAATGGATTATAAGAGAATGCTCATACATTGATATGCCATGAATATGCTTATCTTGGAAATTACTTGAATATAATATTCAGCAGAGATGACTTTTTTTTCTTCTTTTTCTTAGACGGCAAATGGCAACGTGGAAGCAAAAGTAGTATGCTTTTATAGACGGCGAGATATTTCCAACAGTCTTATAATGCTTGCAGACAAACATGCTAGTAAGTTAATTTTCTTTTATTTTGGCATTTTGATGTTTTTTTTTTCTAGTTTATACACCATGTGGAGAGTGTTATGTACTTCATTCTTTTTTTCCATGTTTGCTTGTTTACCCACTGGCCTTTCTCATCCATTTAGATTTAATACATTTTCCTGGTGGTTGATTGTAGTTGACTTTTTTCTTGTAGGTTGCATCATTTAATTGTCAATTAATCACAATGTAGAATTAGAAGCTTTAGCCTGAAGAACCTTAGCAAAAAATCAGTACTTGGAGACTATAATTTTTTGTTAAGTTAATGTAATGGAATATTGGAATTATAATTATGAAAGAAATACTTAAAATTAATTGATTTTCATATGGAAAGGGTTTTAATTTAAACCCTTACCTTTCATCTTAGAATCAATACTGTGTATTGGTTCTAAGGCAGAAGAGAGGTAAGGGCTGGGCAATGAGGGTTAAGTGATTTGCCCAAGGTCACACAGCTGGTAAGTGTCTGAGGTCAAATTTGAACCCAGGACCTCCCATCTCTAGGCCTGGTTCTCAATCCACTGAGCTACCCAGCTGCCCCCTGGAAAGGGTTTTTTTGATGGGTGGGGTACCTAATATTTTAATTGTTTTGAATTTAAGCCTTTTTAGTCAAATTGTTTTGTGGAAAATACGGTATAGTTGTATGGGAAAAATCATAACTGTAAATGGAAACTTTATAGAGCATTGAGTTTACATATATTTATATATGTGTATATATATAGTTTTAAAAATATGTGTATATATATATGTATTTTAATGTATGTGTATGTGTAATGGAGGCCTTTTCTAGGGCCCCTAGCTGCTTCTGTCATTCCTCCTAATACTGTCTTTTGTATACGATGCAGTTGTGTAGTATATAATTATTATTTCCCTCATTAGAATATCAGTTCTTTGAGGGGAGTAACTTTTTGCTTTTTCTTTCCATCTCTACTACTTAGTATGGTCTCTGCCACATACCAAGAGCTTGTTGATTTAGTTTCTTAACCACTTCCCTGGGACTCCTTTTCTTCTTGAGAAGGAAATATTTGGACTATATATGGCTTCTGAGGTTCCCAATGCGTAATCTTTCCATATAGGTTATGCTACATTTTGTTCTCATAGTCGTTCCCTTTTCTGCATAGAGAGGCAAGTAAATTTTATCGTCTTCCTCCTAGGATCAAGATCGATCATTAATCAGTGTAAATAATGTTTTGTGTTCATCATGTGTATTGCTTTTTACTTTTTACTCTGCATTAGAACATCTAAATCCTGGCATGCTTTTCTAAAATCCTTCCATTTGTCATTTCTCATGGCATGACATTGTATTTCAGTCATAGACTACAATTTGTTCAGGCATTACTTAGTCTGTGGATACCTAATTTATTTCTGGCCTCTTATTTTAAAAAGTGGTGTTCTGGATATTTTGTTATATATGGAGTCTTTCAATCTGACTTTTAAAATATTTGCCCAGTACTGGTGTCTCTAGGCCAAAGAGTATTAGCAATTTAATAATTTTTTTCAAATAATTTCAAATTATTTTCTAGACTATTTGGGACCAAGTCATTGTTCCATTAATAGTATATTTGGAGGCAGCTAGGTAGCTTAGTGGTGAGAGCCAGGCCCAGAGATAGGGATGTCCTGGGTTCAAATTTGACTGTGACTCTGGGCAGGTTACTTAATCCCCAATGCCTAGCTCTTACCACTGTTCTGCCTTGGAACTAATACACAGAATTGACAGAGGGTAAGGGTTTACAAAAACCTGAATATACTAGTGTACTTCTAAAGTTTCCCACATCCTTTTCAATGTTTATATTTTAGCCAATTTGCAGGATATGAATTAAAGTCTCACAGTTTTACAAATGTATAATTCTCATAGTGATTTGGGACATTTTATCATATTGTTGATAGTTTGACTTTTTTCCTTTTAAAAACTCATTATCTTTCATCACTTTTCTATTAGGCAGTGACTGTTAATCTTAAATATTTGTGTTAGTTTTCTATGTATCTTGGACATTAGAATTTTATTAGAGATGTTTGATACAAATATTTTCTCCTCAGTTAACAGGGGAATTGGTCTAGTGACAAATTTTTTTCATTCAAATGTTTTTAATTTCATGTAATCCAAATTTTTTTTGTAATCAATTCCCATTAGGAAAATTTTCCCTAACCATCACTGTGAAAGTTGTAGTCTCTAATATGATTTTTTTTTTGACTTTTCAAATTCCAGTTTATCTATTTGCAACTTTATTGTGGAATGTTTTAAGATTCTGTTCTGACCTTTTTTTCCCTGTCAATTGTTTTCGAATTGTCCTCAAAATAGTCTGTCAGATACTGAATTTTTTTTCCCCCTAGTAGTTTGTGATCTAGGTTTACCAAACATGTCTATACATTGTTTGCTTGCTTAGTGTAAGGGGGAAGATTACAAGACTGGCCATAAATTAATAATTTTATTAATCAAAAGTAGTAGGGGAAAAAGATGTTAAAATAGGAGAGTTATGCTTGCCTCATTGCTCCCTTTAGCTTGCTATTCTGTGGCCACCATTAGGGCCAGTGCCAAAACTAGAAAAGAAGAGAAACATGAAATCTGCTCTTGCCTCAGTTTATCAAATCTTTTCTCTGCCCACTAACTCTTATGTATCATGTCTTGGGAGCCAATTGTGGCTTTCTATTTTTCCTGGGCTTCCTTTTGAGATCATGAAGATATAACAGAACCACTTATTGGTTCTCCATCTAGACTCTATTACTCTTGTTTATTATAAGGGTTCAGAGGAAACATGTATCATCTCCCCTTTTTAGAATATAAACAATTTATCCTTGTTTAGTCTTTTATAATCATTTATGTTTACCGTTTCAAGTTTCTCTTGATTTTTATGTTTATACTTCAAAATTTCTATGTAGCTCTGTAAAGGTTAAAATTAATGATTGGACAATGATTATGTGAAATTTTGTGGTTGCTAGTATTTATTATATCTTGGGTCAGAAATTTATTTACAAATATTTACAAAATGGAGAGGAAACAATAAAGTAGACAAATGTGAAGAGGTTAGAGAGGTTATCTATCCTATCAACTTAAATGCTTTGTTCCTTGTCTGCTTAATCCAGGCAGAGATTAATTAGCTCTCAACCAGGAAGACTGGTGGTGAGTAACCAAGTGGCCTCCTCCAAGATGGAAGCTAATCTCTTAGGAAACTAGGGAAGGAGTCAGCCTTTCACTCACCCAAGGAGTCAGTCTAAGTTGAATAAGCTCCAAGCCCATGATCCAAGCTGCAGTCTTCAAGGAAGCTCTCTGGAAGACTCCCCAGTCAGAAGACTATCTCCAGAAGACAATCTCATCAGACTATCTTCTAAAAGACAATCTCCTCTGAGGGAGTTTGGGGCTTGCTTTTATGGTGACTTCTTGTCCCAAGCAGTTTCCAAATTGTCTAGCACTGCCCAGAGGTCAGTGTCTGGGATCAACTTCTCACCTTCTGAAGGTTAAGTTCTCATATAAGGGTATGAATTTTCTAAATCTCACCTTCTGGAGAGGTGACTACTCATCAGAAGAGTTCACAGATTTCTGGCTGATTGAATTTCTGAGGGTGTGAATTCTTTAAGTGGATTTTGAGTTCCTCTACCTAGTGCTAGGTAGGGTGTTCAAGCTTTTGTTGAATTAATTCAAAAGTAGATAAAGGAGAATTGATCTTTAGTCTAGTGAGATACTAAGTAGGGGTACTTAAGTTATTGTTAAACTCAGGATAGTCAATAGAGTAAAGAATTCTCTTTCACAGCTCTGAGGTCTTTTGTGATTAGGAAATTGGAATTTCTTTATCTAATTAAAGGTCTTTTTCTCCTCAGTAAGATTATTTTCAGTTTTTCTGTGTAAGTTATTTTTTGGTTGCAAACATGAACATGCTTTCTGGCTTGTTATATAAGCTCTTTATATCTTTATAGTGGTGTATGCTTAATTTTGTGTGATCTTGACTGTGGCTCCTTGGTATTTGAATTCATTTTCTGCCTGCTTGTAGTATTTTTTATTTGACACGGAAATTCTGAATTTTAGCTATAATGTTCCTGAGAGTTTTTATTTTGGGTTTTCTGTCAGGAAGAGCCTTTCTTGTTCTTTGGTTCTAAGAAATCTGAGTAGTTTTGTGTGTGTGTGTGTGTGTGTGTGAGTTCTTTTAAAAATTCTATGTTATCTTATTTTCTGTTAATTCTTTCCCTTGAAATCCCCTGCCCTTTGAAAAAGCAAGAGGAGGGGGCAACTGGGTGGCTCAGTGGATTGAGAGTCAGGTCTAGAGACAGGAGGTCTAGGTTGAAATCTGACCTTGGACACTTCCCAGCTGTGTGACTCTGGACAAGTCACTTTACCCTCATTGACTGGCCCTTACCACTCTTCTGCCTTGGAGCCAATACACAGTATTGATAGTCCAAGATGGAAGGTAAGGGTTTAAAAAAAAAAAAGCAAGAATAGAATCCTTTACAAAGATGTATAGTTGTGCAAAACAAAATTCTTCATTAGTCCTGTATAAGTTCTTGAATTATGATGTATAGGCTTTTTTCCCCCCCTTCCTGTTCAAAGCTTTTGAATGGTCCAATATTAAATTCTCTCTCCTTGAGCTATTTTTTCAGGTCAGATGTTTTTAGTTCAAGGTACCTTACATTTTCTTCTATTTTACATTCTTTTGTCTTTGCTTTTAATGTTTCTTTTTTTTCATGGATTCATTGACTTCTGTTTGGCTGATTTTCAGGAAGTTTCTTACTTGAGAAAGGTTTTGTACATCTTGTTTCAAGATGCTTATTTCCTTTTTAGTTTGTTTTTCCATTGTTCACATTGCATTTATATTTTTTCCTAGAGTTTTCATTTCATTTGTAAAAAATTCTGAAAAACTTTTCTAAGTCTTGTTTCATCTCTTCTAGAAATTATAGTTGAATTTATGCTAAGATTTGTTATTCTTTGAGGTTTTGCTTGTAGATGTTTGGAAGACATTTTCTTCCTTTTTTTTTTTGTATTGAATCACCTCAGGCCCCCTATCTGGTTTCTTTAATTTTTTTAATGAATATATCAAGTTTTATTAAACATTTACTATACAGTAAGTAGGTACTGTTCTAGGCCTCTGTCTACATGTACAAAGAATGAGCCAATCCTTATTTTAGAATCTTATAATAGGTGGAAGAAATTTAATACAGAAGTTTCACATTTGTAAATCCAGTGCCCAAAGGAGACCAAAAAAGACTAAAGAGCTCTTTAGAACTCAAAATACTTGACTTACTTGCTAAGCAGAGAGATATAGCAACTAATGGCAACACTAGGTTAGTATATAAATTTGTAAAAATGGAAACTCTTATGGATTGATCCAACAACAAGCATTTATTATTGCATTAAATTTTATTTTCAAAGTTCTGTCTTCTTTCTTCCTCCTGCATCACACTGAGAAAGCAAGAAGAATAAAACTTCAGTTTCAAATATGTGTATTTGAGCAAAACATATTCTGTACTGGTTGTATTAAAAAAAAGGCTCAATTAGTTACTTTAAGCCCACAATTTCACTTTTAAAAGGTGAACACCATGTTTCTTCACGATCCTTTGGAATTGTGATTGGTCATTTTGTTGGTGAGAGTCTCCACATCTTTCAAAGTTATTTGTTTTTTACCATATTTTTTGTGTAAATAGTTCTACTACTTCTGTTGATTTCACTTTGCATCAGGTCATATAGGTCTTCCCAGGTTTTCCAGAGACTATCACTTTCATCATTTACAGCAAAGAGTTATTCCTTTACCTTCATTTTTCACAGTTGATTCATCTATTACTTATTGGTGATGCAGGTGGTAGAGTAGATGATTGAGTGCTGAGCCTGGAATCTGAAGACTTGAGTTGAAATATGTCAATAGACATTTCCTAGCTTTGTGACCCCTGGCCAAGTAAATTAACCTGTTTGCTTCAGTTTCCTCAAGTGTAAAATAAGGGGCAATAATAGCACATATTTTACAGGATTGTAGTAATAATAATGATTATGTTAGTAATAATAGGTAGCCTGTATATAGTGCATACTATGTATCATCACTGTACTAAACAATTTGTAAATATTCTCTCATTTGATCCTAATAACTGAGGGATAAAAGTTGTTACTATCTTCATTTTGCAAGTAAGGAAATTGAAACAGATTCATTGATTTGCCTATAGTCACATAGCTCATAAGTGTTTGGGGTTGATTTGAACTTAAAATGAGATAATATTTATAAGAGAGTTTAACATAGTGAGTGGAGTATAATAGGCTTCATAGGAATTCTTTTTTTTTTTTTAAACCCTTACCTTCCATCTTAGAATCAATACTGTGTATTGGTTCCAAGGCAGAAGAGTGGTAAGGGCTAGGCAATGGGAGTCAAGTGACGTGCCCAGGGTCACACAGCTAGGGAGTGTCAAATAGTTAGATTTGAAGCCAGGACCTCCCGACTCTGGTCCTGGCTCTTAATCCACTGATCTACCCAACTGTCCCCTTTATAGGAATTCTTATTTACTTCCTTCTTATTTTCCAAATCTTTGCCATCCCAAAAAGAGTTGTTACAAATATTATTGTACATATAGATCTTTATTCCTTTTCTTTGATTGCTTTGGGGTTTAGACCTAGTCTTGGTATTACTGGGTACTAGAATATCCAAAATTTAATAGATTTTTGTGCATAGAAATTTGTGCCACCAGCATTACATTCAGAGATCTTTTTTCCCATATCCCTTTCCAGCATTTGTCATTTTCCTTTTTTTGTCAGCTTTGCCAATCTGATGGGTATGAGGTAGAAATTGTTTTAATTTATGTTTCTCTAATAATGTACAGCTAGGTGGTATAGTGGGTAGAGTTCTGTATCTGGAGTCTAGAAGACCTGAGTTAAAAATCTGGGTTACCTATAGCAATTCACTTAACTCTTATTTGTTTTAATTTCCTCATCTGTAAAATGAGTTGGAGAAAGAATGGTGAATCACTGCAGTATCTTTGCCAACAAAACCCTAAATGGCATTATAAAGAATTGAACACAACTGAAATGACTAAAACAGCAACTTTTTTCATATGGTGATTGATAATTTGTATTCTTAAATTTTTGAATCAACTTTTTGAATCAACTTCTTATGTGTCTTAGGAAAGAAAAATCTTTCATAATTTGTTGCAAAGATTTATTTCCATTTGCCTATATTTCTTCTAACTTTAGCCACATTGGTTTTGTTTGTGCAAAATCTTTTCAATTTTACATAATAAAAATTGTCCATTTTACTTTTTATGATTCTATTTCTTGTTTATCATGAACTGTTCCCCTATTCGTAATCTGAGGAATTATTTTTTATTGCCCTTCTGATTTATTTATGATATCAAACTATATCTAAATCATGTGCCTCATTGGAGCTTATCTTGGATGGAATATATTGTGAATCTTGGTTAATACATAGCTTCTGTCAGACTTTCTGGTTTTTCCAACAGTTTTTGTTGAGTAGTAAATTCTTGTCCCACTAGAAGGGATCTTTGATTTTTATCAGATAACAGGCTACTGTGTTTGTTTCTTTCTATAATAGTAAATGCAATCTGTTCCATTGACCAGTCTTGTTTCTTACCTTTTACTAAACTATTTTGATAATTACTGCTTGGTAATATAATTTGAGATATGGAACTGGTAAGCCTCCTTCCTTCCAACTTTTTTCCTTTAATTTCTTTAATATTCTTTACCATAAGTTCCTCCAGGTGAATCTTTATTTTTTTCTACTTTATAGAGTAATATTTTGGTAGTCTGATTGGTATGACACTGAATAAGTAAATTAATTTAGATAAGAATGTAATTGACTATATTGGGTTGGCTTACCCAATTAATATTTGAGTAATTGAGCAATTAATATTTCTCTGATCATTTACATCTTTATTTGTGTAAAGAATGTTTTGTAGTTTGTGTTCATATAGTTTCTGTATGTCTTTGCAAGTAGATCTCTAAATATTTTATATTTCCTAAGATATTTTTAGTGGAATTTCTCTTCTATATTTCCTGTGTTAGTAATATATAAAAATACTGATCATTTATGTGGGTTTATTGCATATCCTGCAAGGTTTCTGAAATTGTTAATTGTTTCAATTAGTTTTTAGTTTAACTCTTTGGGGCTCTCTTAAAGTAATCTGTAATATCTGTAAAAATTAATACTTTTATTTCCTCTTTGCACATATTTTGTTTCCTTCATTTTTTTCTTGTATTATTGCTATAGTTGACAATCCCAGCAATATTTTGAATAGTAATAATGATATTGGACATCTTTCTTTCACCCCTCATCTTATTGGAAAAGATCTTGAGTTTATCTCCATTACAGATAATACTGGCTTTTGGCTTCATACATTTCATAGTTAAGAAAGATCCATTTATCCCTATAATTTCTAGTGTTGTTATTGCTGGTGCTGTTTTTAGTTAGGAATAAATAATGTATCTGCTTAAAAGTTTTTTCTGTATCTGTGAATATAATCATGATTTTTCTTTTTCTAGTTATTAGTTTCCCTAATATGAAAATGATCCTCTGTTCTGGTATAAATTCAGCTTACTCAAAGCATATTATCTTTGATGTGTTGCTGTAATCTTTTTATTAATTATTTAAAATGTTTGAGTTTAAAATTCATTAACAGTTTGGTCTGTAGTTTTCTTTCTCCATTTTGACTTTGGTTTAGGTATCGGTATCATATTTGTTTTTTATCAAGTAGAAATATTTGATAGGACCTCTTCTGTTCCCATTTTTTTCCCAATAGCCTCAGTAGTATTGGAATTAATTATGCTTTAAATGTTAGATAGAATTTGCTTGTCAATTAATATAGTCCTGCAGTTTTTTATTTAGAAGTCCATTTATATTTTGTTCAATTTCTTAGGTTGATTTATATAAATCTTCATTTTTTTCTACAAAATTGAGGGGTTTATATTTTTCTAAATTTTTGTCTATTCAGTTTAAATTTAATTTAAATTCCCAGTTTTGGGGGATGTAGTAGTAAGGTGGGATAATTCATAGAATTATTTTCCTTTATTGTGAATTTACCTTTTTCATTTTTGATATTGGCAATTTTGTTTTTACCCTTTTAAAAAAATCAAGCCAGTTAATACTTTATCAATTTTTCTTCCCTCCCTCTAATCATCTCCCTGTTTTTTTGTTAAGTTTTCTTTTGCTTTTAAGTTTCTTACTATAATTTCATTTTAAGGATTTATATTTTGGTGTTTAATGGGGTTTAAAAACTTTGTTGGTTTTTTAAAAGTTTCATTCTAAATTTGTTTATTTTTTGAATTTTCTTTTAAATATTGCTTTGGTTGCATCCCTACAATTTTGGTATGTTCTCTCATTGTCATAATCTTTAATAAAATCATGAATTTTACGATTTGTTATTTGACCAACCAATTAAGTTATTTAGTATCTAAATAATTTTTAAATGTTTCATTAGTGGCCTTTTATTTAATATAATTTTTATATTTGTGGTCTATAAAAGAGAAACGTAGTATTTCTACTTTTTTTTGTATTTGTTGCTGAGATTCTTAATGCCCTAATACATGGTCAATTTTTGTAAATGTACCATACATAGCTGAGAAATATATTCTATATACTTATGCATAATATTCAGCATATATTTCACACATGCTAAATAGTTTTCCAGTCAGTAATCTACAAAGGTTTATTATATTTAAATTTTCTATAGTTTTATTCAGTTTATCCTTTTACAGAAAATTTGGGGTTGTATTTTTTTTTTTTTGGTTATTTTGGTTTAGGTCTCTGTATCTGTGTACAGTTGAGTACATTGAGATCCTCCACTATTATATTTTTATTATCTATCTTGCTTTAACTCATTTAACTTTTCCTTTAAGTATTTACCATTTGATAATATATGCTTTGCATTGATGTCAATTCATTGTCTATGATATCTTTCAATGAAATGTGGGTTTATTTTTTAGCAATTGTCTATTTTGGTTGTCCCTGTGATTGCGATTATGATTGTAACCCCAGCCTTTTTTATTTCAGCAAAAACATTTTTGCTTCAGCACTTCATTTGTTGATTTGTTTTTACTCTCTTTTATTGTTGAAAGCATTTAAATTAATAAAATAAGTATTATAAAAAGCATACTCCGAATACTTTCTTCACTGTCCAGTGTTTTCTTAAAATTTAATTATTTTTTGAAAATAAAAACTCTTACCTTCCGTCTTAGATTCAATACTGGGTTAGCACTAGGCAATGGGGGTTAAGTGACTTGTCCAGGGTCACAAAGCTAGGAAGTTTCTGAGGTCAAATTTGAACCCAGGACCCTCTTGTCTCTCAGTTTGACTCTCAATCCACTGAGCAACCTAGCTGCCTCCAAGTGTGTTTAAAAAACAAACAATATATTGTTGTTCTGCTTTCTGATCCATACTGTTACCCTTTTCTGTTTCCCAGTTAAGGTTATTCCATTCACAGTTAAAAATTGTTAATTTTGCATTTTTCCCCATCTGATACTCTTGTCCTTTTCCTACTTTTTCTTTCATACCCTCTCTCTTTAAGTTTGTTTTTCACAAGACTAATCCCTCCTTTAACCTTTCCTCTTTCTTTTATTCTTCCCTTCTCTTCTTGTTTCCTTTCTTTTCTTCCTGTTGGGTGAATGAAATGAATTTCTGTATGCAGCTATGTATATTTCCCCCTCTTTTGACCATTTGAGATGACAATGAGATTCAAATGTTGCTGGGTTACCTTTCCCTTTCCCTTTGGTTTGTATACTATTTGCTTCAGAACTTATATATCCTGTATATGTACCCCAGTTGAATGAAATAATTTTCTTCCTTTTTCCACCCTGTTTTTTTTCCTTTTCCTCTTCCTTTCTATTCCCCTTTTAAAAGGCTATTAGCAGAAAATGAAAATACTGTTAGACTTTCTAACTAATTATACTCCTTTGACCCTGATGATGATAGAGTTCAATAGGAACACATGTATCATCCCCCCTTCTTAGAATTTAAATAGTTTATTATTGTTTAATCCTCTATAATTGTTCATGTTTACCTTTTTATGTTTTCTTTATCGTTTTTATATTTTCTTTATTCTTGTGTTTATATTTCAAAGTTTCTGCTCAGTTCTGGACCTTTCAATGAGTGCTTGGAAATCCTCCATTTCATTAAATATCCATGTTCCTTTCCCCCACATCCTCTATAAGATTATATTTAGTTTTGCTTGTTAAATTAATTTTGGCTGTAAACTTCTACCCTTTGCCTTCTCATATTCCATATCATATTCCAGACCCTACTCCCTCATGAAAGTGGTTACTAAATGTAAGGATAATTTCAGTGTTCAAGTAGACTAGAAAATCTAAATCAATTGGTCACCAGGGAAAATCCCAAATAATAAAATACCTAAGTCAGCTGGAAATTATGGTGATTTAATTAATATAGACAGAAGGAATTAAGGAAATAGAGGGAGAGAGAGTTAGTTAATGTAAACTGCTCCGGCTCAGGCTGAGCCAGGCAGTAAAGGCCTTGGCCAAAATGGCCTTCCTGAGCCCAAGGGAAAGGGATTCAGTCTTATCACTCACCAGGAGACCATATCCAGGAAGCTGTCTGAGGGAGAGCCTCCAGGCTGAGTTTTAGTCCTGAACTGAACTGAACTCAATTCAATTGCCTGAACCGACTTTTCTAGCTAGTCCTTTTAAAGAAATTTTCTCTAATGTCACCTCCCCTAAATTTTCACGTCTACCAATCACAGTAGACACTTTTCTCCAGGACTGCCCATTCTTTAGTTCTCACCTTCTTTGATTAGATTTTCTCCAGGACTATCCACTCTTTAGTTCTCACCTTCTCTGGTTAGATTATATCTTCTGAGGTGTATTTCATACTTCTTTGTTAAGCTTACCTTTTTGTGATTAATTTAACCTTCATAGGTACTTAACATCTTTTTGTATTAGACCTAAAAATAGAATTGGCTTAAAGTTCTAGTTTCACTATAAGGTGAGAACTAAGGACCTTAATTGTTCAATCAGGAGTTTACAACTTTATCTTCTTCCTAAAGTACTGTCTGAGTACTGTGGAGTAGTTTTTAACATTCACATAAATCTTGTATGATCCTGCCTGGGATGTATGAATTTGAATCTTTCTGCTTTCTTACAGTATTTTTCTTTTGCCTACAAACTCCCAATTTGGGCTTTATTGTTCCTTGGGGTTAATTTTGGATTTTCTTTTAGGATATAACTGGTAGGTTCTTTCTTTTTTTTTCTTTGCCCTTATATTCTAGAAATTTGGACAAATTTTTTTTTTTAACATTTGATTAGGTCTACCTTTTTTTAATTTTTTTTCCCCATTTGAATTAATTTATTTAGTTACTTTAAAACATTATTCCTTGGTTACAATACCATGTTATTTCCCTCCCTCCCCTCCACCCACTCTTCCCGTAGCCAACGTGCAATTTCATTGGGTATTACTTGTGTCCTTGATCAGAACCTATTTCCATGTTGTTATTTACACTAGGATGTTCATTTAGAGTCTACATCCCCAACCATATCCCTTTGACCCATGTATTTAAGTAATTGTTTTTCTTCGGTGTTTTTACTCCCACTGTGTTTCCTCTGGATATGGATAGTGGTTTTCCTCAGAGGGTCCTCCAAGTTGTTCAGGGTCATTGCATTGCCACTAATGGAGAAGCCCATTACATTTGATTGTACCACAGTCTTTCAGTCTCTGTGTACAGTGTTTTCCTGGTTCTGCTCCTCTCACTCTGCATCACTTCCTGGAGGTTGTTCCAGTCTCCATGGAATTCCTCCACTTTATTATTCCTTTGAGCACAATAGTATTCCATCACCAACATATACCACAATTTGTTCAGCCATTCCCCAATTGAAGGGCATCCCCTCATTTTCCAATTTTTTGCCACAAAGCTCAGCTATGAATATTCTCATACATGACTTTTTCCTTATTATCTCTTTGGGGTACAAACCCAGCAGTGCAATGGCTGGATCAAAGGGCAGACAGTCTTTTATCGTCCTTTGGACATAGTTCCAAATTGTCCTCCAGAATGGTTGGATCAATTCACAACTCCACCAGCAATGCAGCATTCATTACTTTCCTTTGCTGTCATGTTAGCCAATCTGCTAGGTGTGAGGTGGTACCTCAGAGTTGTTTTGATTTGCATTTCTCTTTATTATAAGAGATTTAGAACACTTTTTCATGTGCTTATGAATAGTTTTGATTTCTTTAATGGAAAATTGCCTATTCATGACCCTTGCCCATTTATCAATTGGAGAATGGCATTTTTTTTTTACAACTGGTTTAGCTCTTTACAAATTGAGTAATTAGACCTTTGTCAGAGGTTTTTGTAATGAAGATTGTTTTCCAATTTGTTTGTTCCCTTCTAATTTTGGATGCATTAGTTTTATTTGTACAAACATTTTTTAATTTGATGTAATCAAAATTACTGATTTTACATTTTGTGATTTTTTTTTTCTCGCTCTTGCTTGGTTTTAAAGTCTGTGCTTTTCCAAAGATCTGACAAGTATACTTTTCTGTGTTTACCTAATTTGCTTATAGTTTCCTTCTTTATATTCAGGTCATTCACCCATTCTGAGTTTATCTTGGTGTAGAGTGTGAGATGTTGATCCAAACCTAATCTCTCCATACTGTCTTCCAATTTTCCCAGCAGTTTTTATCAAATAGTGGGTTTTGGTTCCCAAAACTGAGATCTTTGTGTTTATCATAGACTGTCTTGCTGAGGTAATTTACCCCATATCTATTCCATTGATCCTCCTTTCTTTCTTTTAGCCAGTACCAAATTGTTTTGATGACCACTGCTTTATAGTATAGTTTGAGATCTGGTACTACAAGTCCTCCTTCCTTTGCATTTTTTTTTCATGATTTCCCTGGATATCCTTGATCTTTTGTTCTTCCAAATGAACTTTGTTATGTTTTTTCCTAATTCAGTAAAAAAGATTTTTGGTAGTTCAATGGATATGGCACTAAATAAGTAAATTAATTTGGGTAGGATTGTCATTTTTATTATGTTAGCTTGTCCCACCCATGAGCAATCAATGTTTTTCCCCGTTTAGATCTAGTTTTAATTGTGTGGAGAGTGTTTTGTTGTGTTCATATAGTTCCTGTGTTTGTCTTGGCATATAGATTCCTTAGTATTTTATATTGTCTTGGGTGATTTTAAATGGAATTTCTCTTTCTAATTCCTGCTGCTGAAATGAGTTGGAGATATATAGAAATGCTGATGACTTTTGTGGGTTTATTTTGTATCCTGCAACTTTGCTAAAATTGTTGATTGTTTCAACTAGCATTTTTGGTTGATTCTCTAGGATTCTTTAAGTAAACCATCATATCATCCACAAAGAGTGATAGCTTGGTTTCTTCATTGCCAATTTTAATTTTAATTCTCTTTATTTCAATTTTAATACCTTCAGGTCTACCTTTTTAAAAACATTTTTTATTCAATTAGATGATTTAGAATAGTTTTCCATGGTTGCAAGATTCATGTTCTTTCCCTCTCCTCCCCCTACCTCTTTCCCATATCTGCATAATTCCAGTGGGTTTAACATGTGTCATTGATCAAGACCCGTATCCATATTATAAATATTTGTACTAGGGTGATCTTTCCACTTTCCCAGTCATAGCCCCATCAACCAATGTGATCAGGCAGTTGTTTTTCTTCTCTGTTTCTTTTCCCACAGTTCTTCCCCTAGATGTGGATAGCGTTTTTTCTCATATGTCCCTCTGAATAATTCTGGATCATTGCATTGCTACTAGTAGAGAAGTCCATTACAATTGATTTTACCACAGTGTATCAGTCTCTGTACAATGTTCTCCTGGTTCTGCTCCTTTCACTCTGCATCAATTTCTGGAGCTCGTTTGGGCAGTTTCTTTTGATGATTTCTTGAATCATGGTTTCTAGACAATTTTCATTTTGTTTATAACTTTCAGATGTTCCAATGATTCTTAAGTTTTCTTCTTGATATTTGTTTTTGCTCTGAGATGCCTTACATTTTCTCCATTTTTTTCAGTTTTTTTGTCTTTGTCTTCTTTTTCTTCCTAACTTATGGTGTCAATACCTTTTTATTGTTCAGTTCATATTTTCAGGGAATCTATTGCTTGAACAAGATTTTGTATGCCTTTTTCCCAAATTGTTATTTTTTTTCCAAATATTTTCTAGTTTTTTCATCTAGCACTCATTTTTTTTTTAAACCCTTACCTTCCCTCTTGGAGTCAATACTGTGTATTGGCTCCAAGGCAGAAGAGTGGTAAGGGCTAGGCAATGGGGGTCAAGTGACTTGCCCAGGGTCACACAGCCAGGAAGTGTCTGAGGCCGGATTTGAACCTAGGACCTCCCATCTCTAGGCTTGGCTCTCAATCCACTGAGCTACCCAGCTGCCCCCACTCATTTGTTTTTAATATAATTTTTAAGCTTTTATTAAATTATTTCTTTCTGTTCCAGGAATTTTAGGTGAATTTGTGACCAAGTAGTATCTTATTTGTCTAATTTTTTTTTTGATCTGAGTAATATTCTTGTATATTTATATGTAGAGCATGTCTGTCACCATAGTGGTTCTTTATAATGGTACATTTTTTGTTTGTCCATTCTTCCAGTATACTTTCTGACTTCATAATTAGTGTTATGGACAGGCTTTGCTTACTTCTGAGGTAATGTCTCAATCACGCTTTTTCCTTTTTGTATCATTTTGCTTTTTTCTTGTGTTGACTATTGTGTTATTCCAAGATTTATTTCATGTAGAGCTCAGAATAAAAACCTGAAACTTTCCAAATAGTTTGATCCAGGACTAAATCTGATCACTTACATTCTTGTCTGTGCTCCGCAAGTTCTGGCTCCAAAAATTGTCTTTTTCAGGGCAGAATCTGATCATTTCCATACTAGTCTGAGCTCTTCAATTTTCTGATTTGCATTTAGTTCTGATATCACTTCTGTTTTCTTCTGATTGGAAGTTCTACTAGACGGTTGCTGGTCTTAGTTACTAACAGCTAGCTATAAAACTTTACTGTTCAGAATGACAGAACTTTGGAATGGAATTCCAGCTGTGATTATTCCATTGCAGTCTTCAGATTGGGCTGGCTCCTGGGTTCTTAGCCACAGAGCTACTGTTTGCTTCATGATATTCATCACTCATTAGCTAGCCTGGGTGTGATGAGCTTGTCTCATCTGGAAATGCCACTCCTATATCCAGGTCCTGTCCTCTGTCAGTCCCACATTTGCCATCTGGAACTGAGTAGTGAGCTACAGAGCTTCTAGTTGACACTTGTTACTACACTTATTACTACACTATACATAAGCTTAGGCCCTTCCAAACTGGATCTGGTCTGCATCTGGTCCTGGTCCACTGTTTTTCCCTGTGCTGGAATTTTCCATGCAAATTACTTCTTCCCTGACCTTATCCCCAGAGTCCACAGAGTTTTCTAGTCTGTTCTCCTGTGTTGACCTGGGCTAGAAAAATGACTTACTGTAATTTTTATCTTCAATTTCTTGATAAGAATTGTGTCTGCTGCTTTTCCTAGATTTTCATGAAAGATGCATATTGGGAGGAAGCTGTTTTCCCCCCCTCAATAGTCCATTGCCTTATCTTTACCTCCTGTTTTCTTTTTAATGAATGTCACATAATTTTTTATTTCTGTCTTTTCCCATTGATTAATACAGACTTGGAGAGGCTTTGTTTAAGAGGATAAGCTGTTCTTTATTATTTCTTTAATTCTTCTTTCTTATTTCTTTAATTACCATAGTAATTAGTAAACAAGTAGTAATCTTGCAATTTGAACTGAAGGGTTTCTCTTGGTTATCCAGTGTGAGAAGTAAAATATTTAGGGGATCTTAGAATCTTAGCATACCAGTGGCAGGACCTAGGAATCACAGTCATGTGTCTTGACAGCCTGACATTCCCCAGTGTTCCAGCATCAGCCCAGGCATAACTTTGCATGGTTTGAAAGCCATTGGCCTATGATGTGGGGTGGGAGGAGTGCGGTCCTTTTGAAAAGCCAGCATGAGAACCAGAATGGTCTCTCTTCTGAACCTGGCTCTTGAACTAACTTGCTTCTTAGGCTGGTGTCCCCCTATTCCTCCCCCTCCCCCCCCTTATCTCACTGGGCCATCTCAGACAAGCTGAGGCCTCAGCCTTACAGCAGTGGAGGAATGGATTTTTACTTAAAGTTAGATGAAATGGGGGCAGCTGGGTGGCTCAGTGAATTGAGAGCCAGGCCTAGAGGCGAGGTTCTAGTTTGACCTCAGATACTTCCCAGTTGTGTGACCCTGGGCAAGTCACTTGACCCCCATTGCCTAGCCCTTACCACTCTTCTGCCTTGGAGCCAATACACAGTATTGACTCCAAGACTGAAGGTAAGGGTTTAAAAAAATAAAGTTAGATGAAACCTATTCCTCTCTTTCTTTACTAATAAATGCTTATAAATCTAGTAATAAGTCTCCAGATAAATTTTTATAACAGCAGTACATTTACTTTCAGCCCCTGATTTTCTGAGTTTGATTACTCCTTTTTCCCTTTTGTTTTAAAAATTGTTAATGTATTGATCTCTTTTAAAAAAATTACTTTCTCTTCCCATAGATTTCAATATGTTTAATAGAACATTCTTTTTTTTAACAGTCAAAATATATCAGAACATCATCCATGTCTGAAAATTCCCTTTGTTCATTATCTCTTTGATAGTTGTTAGACATACTTTACCCATAAGTCTTCTTTAATGTCAGTATTATTTAATTCAGAGTTCTGAATATTTTTTTTGAATAAAGAAAATATTTCCCCGTTCATATCTCAGTTCTTGTTTAAAAAACTGATGATTGCACCATGACAACAACAAAAAAGGATAAAGGACAGAATTTGTCCTATAATCTGTATGATGCTTTTTATTTCCTAGAGTGTACCATGAAGGATTATTTGTTTAATATACATGGGCTTCAGTTTGCTCTTATGAAAAATAGGAAGTTGAGCTAGCTGTCTTTTACCTCTGATCCTACACTTACCAAATTTTTGTTTAGTCCATTCACAGGGCTTATGCTGTTTTTTTCATATCATATGTTTCTTTTAGGTCTTTCCAAGTTGTCTTAAAAGTTAACCTACTTATTGTTTCTTTTGGTGCACAAAATTGTTATAAATTAAAAAATAAAGTCAACATATTTTTAAAGTGATCATTTCCGTTTTCTGACAAATGTCAAATGTTTCTGTCTTTGAAAACTCCAAATATAGCACACCTCTGGTCTTTGAAAATTGTCATTAAATACTGCCCTTTCAAATTAAAACTTGTAAGAAATAATCCCAAATAGGAGTTCCTAATCTGGAATCTGTGAAGTTTGGAAAAAATGGATAACTATTTCAGCAGAACTTATTTCCTTTCTAATTATTTTTTGTATAAAAACATTCTGAAAAGGGATCTATAAAGTTCACCAACTGAGAAGGATATATGGGATTCTTTAGCTTATCCTTATCCTGAGAAGTGGTTTGTGAGTGAGCTTATTGGCCTATGGAGGGTTTTTACCAGTCTAATTTGTTTAGTGTTTAGTGTTTCTTCCAAAATCTTATTAAGGACTAGTTAGATCCTGAGATACCATATGAGTTGATCTAATATATAAAAAAATAAAAGCTATGGTCATCTTAGTTAAGTAGCCAAAGTAGCTATGTCATAACAGCAACAGTTACGAATTTTTCAATTTGTCTCTTGCATTGTTCAGAGAAATGATTCTGTGATCACTTTGTTAGATAATATGTCTGTCCTGAAGAAAAGGTGTTAGATCACTTAGTTCCCCATTAAAACTTTTTTTTACTAAGCAACTTTCTTGAATCATTTTTTTTCTCTTTCAATAAGTGAATGTGATGATAGGACTATTGTTAATTGTCAGTTAATTTATAAATAAATATATTTAGGTATATATAAGTTAGGTTGAATCTAGAGTTGTAGACAATTTTAAATCTAGAAGAGCTCATCTTGGTCTAATCCTCTTATATAGATATTAGGAAACAAAGAGGTTAAGAGATTTTTACGTTTGAGTGTATTTAAAAAATTAAGTTCACAAGTTTACAAGCTGAGAACCAAACTATGATGAAGCTTAGTTTCCAGTGCTTGCCTCTTTTTTTTATGGAAATTTTTGGAATATTGTTGGAATAATGGGTACAATTTGGCTATTCTCTTTGCTACTACTTAAGCATCTTGGGTGTGTGTCCATAATGTATACCCTTAAAGAAAATAGTGATAACTCAGTTTTTGTTGATAATGGTTATTGATGGTTTAGATTTTTATCAATTTTTTTCTGCAAAAAATTTGTCTCAGTTTTCATAGGTTGCCTCATATTTTCTTGTCCTGCCTACATGCCCTCCTGCCAATTTTCTAAAAATAAAGAGCAACCCATGCGTTCTACTGATCATTGCTGCATTATTTCCCTTTGTGTGAGCATCACCCTGGGTATCTAGTCAAACAATTGCATTCAAGGATCTTGGTGGGTGTGCGGTCCAAGAACCCAAAGCCCATGTCATCATGGGACTCTTCTGATGGCAGTAGGTGGTCCCCTCCTCCCACAGCTTACTGCTCCCGTGCACAATCCATAATCCATGTTTTTGCTGCTGAACTTGATGATGACCTTGAGCTGAATTCCTATGCTGTCTAGGATCTTCAGGTCCTTGGAGTTGGGGAAGACATTGCTGCTGAGGGCAGCCAAAAGGCAGGCAGCCATGTAGTGCATCCTGGTGGTCTGGGTTCCACTCATTTATTCTTTACATTAGTCTTTTTATATTCATCTCATATTCACTTATCATTTTCAGTATTAAATACTATATACTCAATGAAATGTGTTTTTGATATAATTTATTTATTCATTCATTCATTTATTTATTTTTTAGTGTGGGTTTTTTTTTCCATTTGAATTTATTTAGTCGATTTAGAACATTATTCCTTGGTTACAATATTCACATTTTTCCCCTCCCTCCCCTCCAACCACCTTTCCCATAGCTGACTGGCAATTTCATTGGGTTTGATATATATTTTAGAGTGTCTAGAATGAATTTAGATTTACATTGTTTCAAATGGAAATAATTGCTTAGGTTTTTGTCAGTTTTGATTTTGTGGATTGTTTTCAGAAGGAAAATCAACGTGTCACTGTACTACATAGCATTTAATAGATGTAGGTATATTTTACTATTTTCTTCTTGAAAAAAAGGGGTTATTTGTAGTCTTGTTTGAAAGAAGATATAGATGGATAACTTGGACAATTTTGAGGTAGAGTTTGTATGAACCTGAATTTTTTTTAAACTGTTACCTTCTGTTTTGGAATCAATACTGTGTATTGGTTCCAAGGCAGAAGAGGGGTAAGAGCTAGGCAATGGGGGTCAAGTGACTTGCCCAGGGTCACACAGCTGGGAAGTATCTGAGGCTAAATTTGAACCTAGGACCTCCCATCTCTAGGCCTGGCTCTCAATCCACCAAGCTACCCAGCTGCCCCCTGAGCCTGAATTTTTTAAAAGAAATTTTTGTAGATTTTTCCTTTTATATTAGCTTTTAAATTAAAATTATATTATATATAACCATTGCTAACGGTTTTATTTCAAACAAGGACAATAATGAAATGAGAGAGTCAACTACAGGAATGTAATTTTTCTGGATGTGGCATAGGGGAGAAACCATTCCTTCTCCTTTCTTAGTTTTAATATTTATATATCCTCATTAAAAAAAATAACATCTCAGGATGTTAAGAGAGAGGATAAAAGGTCTAGAAGAGGGCAGGATGATAAGATGGAGAGTGTTGTGGGGTGCAGATGTGAACCCCTAGGGTTCCAGAAGGATATCTTTTGCAAGAATGCAAGACTCTGAAACTTAGCTTAAAAATAAAAAGAGTAATTAATTAATTTGGAAAGTAATGTTGATTCTGGCCCGGAGGACAGCACAGTTGGAAGCCTGCCTCCTAGGTGGAACATCCTGGGTAGAAAAGCTGTTCCTTGGGAGGACTGCATAGATGGAAAAGCTGTCCCCCAGAGGACATCAATTCTGGGGATTTTATACTCTTTACCTGTGAGGAAATGATTCTGGAGCTAGGGTTAGGGAGGTTTGCTTGAGGGCATGCAGGTGGTAGTTCTCAGGATTTGGAGGACTAATGAATAAGGTGTGTCTCTTTGTCTATCTCAAATCTATGGGACTATCTAAGGAGGGTGATCCTAAAGGTCAGATGTTTTGGGTTGGGAATCCGAGGGGAAGGGAGCAAAGGAATTTCCATGATAATAGTTTGCCTGAGTGTCAAGGGGTACATACCTAGAGGTTCAACAAATGACATAGAAGCTGTCAACTTCTTCAGTTTAATTAAAGATAAACCATGATTTCTGTCTTGTAATATTTAAAGGCATTTGTAGAGGATTGAAGAAGGTACATGGTATAAGGAAGCTTTGTGACAGGGAATCTGGCTGCCAGTGAGGTAAAAGGAGAGAGATGCCCTCTGCTGAGAGGCTATCTTTGAAAATTGGGGTTCCCAGAAATGGGCCAACTGTGATAGCCTGAGGAATGTCTCCTATTGATTGATGTTGAAGATACCCCAGAGCAGGTAAGCACAGACCTCCCCCCCATCATCCTCCCCCCCCAACCTCCCAAGGTCGCCCAGCAGGGGTCCAATAAGGACTGTCTATGGTTGACTGGCTGTCCTGAGGTTCAGCTCCCTCTATGTCCCCTGAAATGATGGTCCTCTTATCTGACTGAGGGTTATTTAAATAAAGATGAATTTTAGTAACAAGTTTGGATTGGGGAGGTATCAGATAGAGGGAATAGGGATTGCCCTATACTTTTCCCCAGATGGAGTTTGAGTCTCTCAGCTTTCAACCTGAGGCCAGGCTGGTGGAGGATTTCTTTTATTCCTGTCTATGCTAATATATGCTAACTATCTTAAGTGCACAGTCTTTAGCCTTAGATTGGGGGAGGAAGAAAAGTTTCTGATCTTCTGAGCTGGTTGGGCCTGTTTCTTTGGGCTGAAGCCCCTAAAGGCCGGCCTTAAGTTCAAATCCCTCCCCTTCAATCCTTTTGTCTGATGACTGGGTCACAGGAATCCAGGTGGAGCACACAGTTGGGAAAATTCCAGGACTAGAGGTACTTCTATCCCAAGACTCCTTCCAGAGAGGCTCCTTCCAGTCTGAGGGCCAGGAGAAAGTCAGGAGACCAACTGTCACTCCCAGAAGCCCCTCCCCCCACCAACTGTCATTCCTGTCAATATCTTCTAACATTACAATTGCTGTTTGTTCCACCTGAGTGGCAGAAAAGTCCAAAACTTGCTTCAGTTTTCCTTTCCACAGTCATTTGTCATTTTGTCCGAACTGGCAGGCGGTTTTCTTTGTTGTTCGTATTGATAAGCAAATAAATTGGTTGCAACTATTAAAAAAACAACAACCTTACCTTCCAGCATAGAATGAGTCATTATTGGTTTCCAGGCTGAAGAGTGCTAAGGGTTGGCAATGGGGATCAAATGACCCGCCCAGGGTGACACAGCTAGGAAGGATTTGTGACCAGATTTTGCACTGTTTTTCAAATAGGGTTTTGACTCAGTACTGAAAATTTTTTTTAAAACTTGTGATTGTTGCCTAAATCAGGAGTTTTTATCCCCCCCCCATATGTCAATTAAAATAGCAAGTGGGCAAAGTTTATGTTGTATCATATCCAAAAAATAAGATTCCAAAGGACAACCATGTGGCACAATGGATAAAGCACTGAGCTTGGAATCAGGAAGACTGCTTAATACAGCCTCTACTAAGTTGGAATTTCCAGAAAAGAAAATTTTAAAGTCATGCAAATAGCAATTCCTTGGCATCTACGGTTTTAAAAACAGGTTAGGGGAAGGGGTCTGCTGGTTTTTGCTTGGAAGAATGCAACTCTTGAGTGAGGAAAGGTCTTAGATTAGCTAGAGGAGAATGCTTTCAGTAGTAAATAGCACAATTTTGATTTTTGAGTTTTAAAAATGATTTATTTATTTTAAACCTTTACCTTGTTTTATAATCAATACTGTGTATTGGTTGATGGCTGAAGAGTGGTTATAATGGCTAGGCAATGGGGGTTGTCAACATGGAATCTAGAAGGCTCCAAACTTGTAGCCTAGAAAGATTTAGTGATTCCCCAGTTTTATTTAGCTAGGAGGTGAAAGCCTCAGGTTTGACCCTGTTCCTGTGAGAATCCACAGTTCACTTCAGATGGGGACTAAGCCCAAGCCAAAGTCCAGTGACTCTTCTTGTCTCCAGAAACCTCTCCCAATATATCACACACACTCCTTTAGCTTGGGAGACTTTCGTGCTGCCTATGGCTCCAAAGAGTCATTAGTCTCTAGGCCTGACTCTCAATTTACTGAACTACCCAGCTGCCCCCTGATTTTGTATTTTTTTGGCTTGCAGCTAAAATCCCATTATGATAAATTCAATGGTTCTATCAACTTCAACAAATATTGAGCATCTGCCAAGTTCCCACAACTGTTCCAGAGATTATGGACAAAAAAAAATTAATAAAAGAAAACCGTCCTTGACATTTAGTAATTTGATTTTGTTGGAAAAAACTAAAGTGGCATACCAAAAAATTTATTATGTTAAGAAGTCTGTGTTTTCATTGTTTGAGAGCTCTTGGGCAAATACTAAATTTCTCATGTCTTAGTAGATGATCCTCATGTGTTAACGTGACAAAAAATTTCATTACCTGAACTTATTCAATTTATCTGCGCTATTTTAAAAATAATTTTATTTAATTAGATTTAGAATATTTTTCCATGGTTACAAGACTCATGTTCTTTCCCTCCCCTCACCCCCTTCCCGTATCTGACGCATAATTCCACTGAATTTAACAGGTGCCATTGATCAAGACCCATTTCTATATTATTAATATTTGCACCAGGGTGATCTTTTAGAGTCCACTTTCTCAGTCATAGTCCCACCGACCTATGTGATCAAGTGGTTGTTATTCTGTGTTTATTTTCCCATAGTTCTTCCTCTGGATGTGGATAGTGCTCTTTCTCATATATCCCTCTGAATAGTTCTAGATCATTGCATTGCTACTAGTAGAGAAGTCCATTACATTTGATTGTATCACAGTGTATCACTCTCTGTGTATGTGGTTCTCCTGGTTCTGCTCCTTTCTGCATCAATTCCTGGAGGTTGTTCCAGTTCACATGGAATTCTTCCAGTTTATTATTCCTTTGGTATGCCACGCTATTTTTAAGGCATCAAAGTAGAGGCCTTTTAGTCAAAGCCTCCTCAGCTTGGTAGAAAAGCAGAGCTGTCTAATTTGGCCTGGCTTTGGAAAATTTAAAGTTTTGAATGTCTACTTTTTGCAAAGGGGTTGGTTTGGTGCTTTACTTGGGTGCTAAGGGAAACTGAAGCAGTTTCTAATTTCTTACAGTGTAATTGGAATACACAGGATGATTCATAGTAAAACAATTGTACTTTGTTTTATAGTCATGTCTCATTTTCTAAACTAAACCACTCAGTGCATAGCACAGCGCTTCTTCCACAGTAGGTTGGTCCTCAGTAAATGGTTATTGAATTTTAATATAAAATTGAACAACAATTCTTGAGACATCTAAAATAATGGCAAAACAAAAATTCTACCATAGTATTGGTTTGCAAAAAGCCTTTTATAACAAATCACTTTGTAAAACTTTTTAGATTTATAGCCTCTTTCCCCATTTGGCAATATGTAGGTTTTGGATTTTTGTTTGATAACTGAGGTTTTTGTTGTTTTTGGGGGAAGTGATTGGGAAGCTTGAGATAAGTGTGTTACTAAGTTATTTTCTACTTGCAGAATATTCAAACCATACTTTAGACACTCTTTGTTATGGTGAAAGGACCCTAGGCATGTAAGGCATTGGCATTGTTCCTTCTAGCAGATGAATTGGAGGCATGATTATAAATTGTATGCTTGGGATTTTTTCTGTACTTCCCCTCCTTTATTTTTTTGTTATATAAAGTTACCTCTGTTTGCTTTCTGTTGGACTAGCCAAATTTAATGATTTAGATTCACAGACTAAAAGAACCCATATATTTTTCTTCCCTTAAATTTTTTCCCAAATAGTATTTACCAAATGCTTATTGTGTAAATAGCTTTATACTGCACATTCTAGGCTTTTTAAGAAAGTAAAGAAATAAAAATACCTTTGGCTCTTGCATATGAACTTTTCCCAACTGGGCTACATTTTTCTTTAAATTTTCCTCACAAACTTTATTAGTCAAAGGCATATAGGCTGTAAAGAGGAACAGATGAATCTTGCAAATTGCTTATGATTTGGTAGCCTTTGTATAGTTCTATGTTTTTGCAAAAGAAACTTGCTATAGCTCAGGTCAGTAAGTATAATTTGTTTCCTAACTGTTAAAATAATCAAAGAATTATTCTTCTGCTATTTAAAATCTTTATTTTTGTGAATGACATTTTGTTACAAGTTTGCCTCACTAACTAGATTTTTATCAACTCCAAAAGCTTATTTACTAGACAGGGTTGTTTATTTAGTAGTGCAGGACTCATTGATCTTTTTTTCTGAATGCTAATTACTGCTGTAGCCTCTTAAGTAGATCAGGTGGATTAATGATATATGTCTTTTTAAAAATCGCTTTTTTGTATTGATTTTTAGTTATACGAGACATCATCAATAAACAATTGGAAATTTAAAATGTGGAGTTTTAAAAACATTAAAGGCAAATACAAGTTAGATTTTGTATTTTTAAAATGTTCATTGAATTCCTTTAATTCATATTTGAAACATGAACATCTTTAATAGTTGGAACAACTCAACTAATCTCTTAGGGTTCTATAGGTTACTTTTAAAAAATAAAAATACTGTCATCTTTATCTAGTATGAGTAATCCAAGCCCAACGCATTTTACTAATTTAGCTATTACAGAAATAGAATGCTAGAAACTGAAGGAACCATAGAGATATACCTAGTCTCTCTTCCATAGTTTTACATCTGATGAAACTGAGCCCAAGAGAAAGTCAGTAAATCTGCTCAAAAGGTTGGTTCTTAGCAGAGCCACAGCTGGAATCCAGGTCTTTACTTCTTTTTTATGTTTAATTTTTTTTTGTTAAAGGAAGCAGATAGTACTATAATAATACATTTACATTGTTGAGAAACCAAAGTTCAGAGAGATTGTCTTTCCTGAAATTATATGTTGCAAACCATTTTCTGAGTCGGGTCTAAAATCTGACAATTTTTTTTATATTCTTCATAGGATTACGCTATCTTAAATTACTTTGTGAAGAGTATCTTTGATATTAGTTATACTAGATTACTATTATTTTCTAAAACTTATAAGAATAGAATTTTGCCAAGGATTTTGTTTTTAGGTAATAACCACCTATAGCTCTAAAACCAAAATTCCCTAAAGAATTAATTTGATTGTTTTTAAAAATAGAACTGGCTACATCCTTTAACTTTGAATATTTACCAGAATTTTGTTACCTCTTGATGTTGATTTTATGTACATTGATGCATTCTTTGTCCTTTGGGGGGGCGGATTTTAGATTGTTTTCTTCACTTTAGAATACATTTTGTCTTGTTTCTTTCAATTTTTCATAGTCATCATTTCTTACTGCAACATAATATTCCATTACATTCATATGTTGTAATTTGTTGAACTATTTGTCACTTGTTGCTCTCATTATGTTTGTTAGCTTTTCATTATCACACATAACAATGTTGTTATGAACACTTGTACATTTGGTCTATTTTTGGTTAGGTATTCTTGGGATATATTAGTAGTATCTCTGAGTCAAAGAGTATATTGGTGTCTTGTGTGTAGATCCAATAGCAGAGAATTAGTAGGCTCATTTTACTGTGCAGTTTCTCCAGCAACAATTTTCTTAAATTTGCTAAAATCTTTGCCCACTTAATAGCTCTGAGGTGATGCCTCAGAGTTGTGTTAATTTTAACTTTTCTGATTAGTAGTGGCTTTGGATACTTTTTCAGTTATTGATATATTATATCCCTTTTATTTTGAAAAATTATTATGAGTGACAAATTTCAACAAAAAAGATCATTTCCGTATATGAATGAAAATTTTTTCTTACAAAATGGGAATCATCAAACACCAACATTTTCTTATACACAAATATATACTCCAGAAAAAATGGAGATTTTTATATATATGTGCCCTATTCACCTTTTTCCTTTTAATATACATTAAGTCTAATATATTGATGCTAATTACCTTATTTTTCTTTGATGCCTACCCATTGAACTCTGTGGAGTTTTAAAAATGTCTTGTTGACATTCATTCTTTTGTTCTATACCTTTTAAAAATTATTATTATGTTCCCTAACTTCTCCACAAATTTCCAACCATCTCCTAATAAAAACCCTCCATTGTAACAAAAATACAATGAAAGAAACATTTTCATTGTAATGGCTATATCAAAAATATATGTTTTGTCCTTTCTCTGTGGTTTATCCTTCTTCACTTAGGAGTGTGAGACATGTTTCATCAGTCGTTTTTAGAAATTGTGATTGGTGATACCATTCATTAGAATTCTTTAGTTTTTCAAAGTTGTTTTCATTTACAAGATTGTGGTTATTGTTTAATAATTCTCCTACTCCTCTATACTTCATGCTGCATCAATTCATACTTCTCAAATTTCTCTGAATCTTTTTCAGAATTTCTTATGGTCCAATAATATTCTGTTACACTTATTCCCATTTCTTTATCCATTCTCCAGTTGATGAAGACTCACCCACCTTGTTCTCAAAGCTTTATGATAAAAAGTATTTTTACAAATACGTTTGTGGTTTTTATCCATCCATTTAAAAAAATCTAGGTCAAAGGGAATGCACAATCGATGATTTTTTTTTGGGTATAGTTCCAAATTGTTTTCATTAGTGACTACTTTAATTCATAGCTCCACAAGTAGTACATTAGTGTGTCTTTGCAAATCCTATGTGAGGTAGACCATCAGTGTTTTTTTTTAGCACTATTCTTATTAGTGATTTGGAGCATTTCTCCCATATAATGGTTGAAAACTTATTTTTCTTCTTTGGAGAACTATCAGTTCATATTTTTTTTGCTGTTTATCTATTGCAGAATGCCTAAGTTCTCATAATTCTTAAAATATAAGAACTCTATTAGAGAATCTTTTTGTGAAGATTTCCCCCAGTTAATTGTTTTCCTTCTAATTTTAGTTGCATTAATTTTATTTATATAAAAATTAAAAATTTTTTTGTAATTGAAATTACCCATTTTATTCTGGGGTCTTTTTTTATCTTTTATTTTTTCTTGAAAGCTTTCTCTATTCAAAATTATGAAAGGTATCTCCTGCTCCTCTAATTTATGATATGCAAAGATATTTTATTTTCCAAAGTATATACAATAAAAACCCAATATTTTCAAAATGAAATTTTATTTTAGAACAAAGCTTTCATTCCTTTCCCCTGTCTCTACTCCTACATTTAGGAAAAAAGGGAAAACAAAGCCCTTAGTTACAAATATGTACAGTCAAGGAAAACATCCACATCAGCCATGTGCAAATACATGGGTATGTCTCTTTATCAGGACATATGTAACATTTTTTTTTTATCACGAGTGAGTCCTATGTAATTATTACAGTGTTATTTGTCTTTGCATATTATTATTGTATAAATTATTCTCCTGGTTTCTGCTCATGGCATTCTTTATCATTTCACATAAGTCTTCTCAGGTTTTTCTGAACAAAACACCCTTTGTCATTTCCTACAGTATCAATATTCCATTTATTTACCATTACTTGTTCATCCCTTTCCGAATTGATGGGCAATTTCAGTTTCAGTTTTATGCTACTTTCTCCCCCTTTATCCCCCCAAACTGCTTTAAATATTTCTGTGCATCCATAGATTTTGTTTTGTTTGATTAATCTCTACATAATCAACTCTCCCTCTTATGCCTTTTGTTCTCTTCTCCCCTTTCCTGTTTCTCTGTTCAATGAAATTATTTCTGTACCAAAGTATGTTTTCCTTCTTTGACCACGTCAGATGAGAGCAAGTTAGTTACTCACTTGAAATCCTTCTTCTTTTCTCTGGTCCATTCTAATTTTTTAGAGAGTTTTTGCTTGGCCAAGGTTTTATATATCTTTTCCAAGCTATTAATTCTCTTTTAATTTTTTCTTCTATAGCTCTTTTTTCTTTTCAGGTTATTTCCTCTAGCACTTTAATTTCAGATATAAAAACTTTTTTTTTTTTAAAGAATTGTAAACAGGCTACACTATTCAGGATTAGGTTTTACTACAAAGTCCTGTCCCATAAAATCTAAACTTTTTAATTGGTGATAAGGTTAAACTTAGTGGTTGAGACTGAATATATCTGTCCCCTTCTTTTAAATATTCTCACATTACTGCTCCTCTCTTATGATCTTATTTTAAAGAAAGTTATAATTTAAATGTTAAGAAGATATATTGCAATAATTACTATGACTTCATGCCTACTTCATTGTTTTGTGTCTCTCAAATAGAAATTCCACTTTTTGCTACATTCTTAAATACTCCTATACTGTGTACTTATTCCCTATATTGTTCATTTTTTCAAGGTCCATTTCAGGTTTGATTGACACTGTGAATCTTTCCTTAATGGTGCTAGCCTAAGATAGACTTAGGTATTATATGAAACATATTTCGTTTATTTTCTTATTTTTTTGGTACTTTAATATATATGTGTTCTTTTGTTTCACGTCTTCATGTCTTGCTTACTTGTTCATATTGTTTTTCTATCTTAAAAAAATTACAAACATCCAAGGTGCATAGCATCATAGTAATTTTATGAAGTGGTCACAATAAATTATTCTTTCGTTTCTGCTGTTGGTTTTATTTCATTCACCTATGCCATCTCTAGATTTATCTCACAAAAGAGATAAAGAAAAGGAAACATTTGTAATAATTTTTTATGTGTTGGTCAAGAATTGGAAATCCAAGGGATGCTCATCAACTGGGGAATGACTGATCAAGTTGTGGTATATAATTTTGATCGAATACTATTATCTATGAAAAATGAAAAGCAGGATGTTTTCAGAAACATCTGGAAAGACATATGCACTGATACGAAGTGAATTAAGCAGAACTGGGAGATCATTGTACATAGTAATAGCAATATTGTACAATAATCAACTGTGGATGACTTAGCTATTCTAAGCAGTACAATGTGCCAGGACAATTCTGAAGGACATATAAATTCTATTCATCTCCAGCAAAAGAACTAATGGAATCTGTATGCAGATTGAAGTATCCTTCTTTTACTTTTTTTGGGGGGGCAGTCTGTTCTCTTTTGCCAAATGACTAATGTGAAAATATGTTTTACATGACTGCGCATAAATAATCTATAAAATTCTTGCTTTCTAAAGTAGCAGGAAGCAGAAAAGGAGGGAGGGAATCTGGAACTCAAAAAGTATAAAAATATTAAAATTGTTTTCAAATGCAAGTAAGAAAAAATGTCCTTAAAATAAGTTTATTCAGGTCTTGGCAAAAAAGAAACAACAAAACACATTTTTTGAGCATCTAGTATATTTGAGTAACCATGGTCTATGTTGCAGATACAAAGAAAGGCAAGAAACCAGTCCTTTGTCCTTAAAGAGCTCACAGTTTAATGTAAAAATGTAATGGATAAATAAATGCAAAATACAGTGGAATTGGGAAAATTGGGCTATCTCCAAGTTTTTCACTTTGTAACTTGGAGTTACTTAGTTGTTGAATAAGACTGTCAACAATAATCATTAAACTATTGTTTATTGATGCACTTAGTAGAAAAATTATAAAAAATTCATTAAATAGTATTAATGCTTTTTTAAACTGTAATTTTTGGAGAGATTAAGTGAAAACTATTGAAAACGGTGAGTTTATTGATTTGAGAGATTATATTTTATATCAGATATCTATAAATATTTTTGGTGTAATGAATCCTTTTGGCAGTCTGCTGAAGGCTACTGACCTTATCTGTAAAAAAAAAAAAACATAATTGAAGGAAGAGCTAAATTTCAATTAGAAGTTAATGAAAATAATGTTATATTTTTTCCCATTTAGATTCCCCCTAAAATTCATTCATGAATTCTTTAGCTATATGGTCTCCTTTAGGTCATGTGGACCCTCAAGTTAACAACTTTGTCTATAGCTTAATTAGTTTTTGCCAGCTTACAGGACTGCTAAACTGTTGGTCATAGTGTTTATAGAGATTTTAGAATATTTGTATGTTTGTGTATACATGTAATCACATGTGAGAATAAAACATGTTTAGAAATCCATATGTAATATAAGTATAGGTAATATAGAGCATAGTATAATTTGGCAAACTTTTGGAACTTGTTTATTGATTAACCCCTGTGCATGTCAGGCTTAGAAAAACTGTTTTGATCCAAGACATGTTTATCAAAATTTTAAATGATATGTTTCAAAAGGGGCATTTTTTTGCTTTTTCTAGGTTGGGTAAAAGTAAGAGAGAGGGAGGTGGAAGAGTTGGAAATTTCTCACAAATGCCACAGTACTAGCATCAGGCACTTTATTTTGTATATACTGGCACCCTATCACTTTATTTGTATAGGAGCTTATGCTTGTTCTCATTGGTGCAGGCCTCACTGAAGCTTGACTGCACTTTTTGACCTTTTTGCCAAAGAAAATAGTTACTATAATTTTTTCTTTTGAGATTTACTTATATTTTTTGTATCTTTTGATAGCCATACTTCTAACTTCTTTCTCTAATTTTCATAGAAAATATTTAAAAGAGACATTAGGTAAGTCTGAAAATGTAAGTTTCCAGAAGAATTCAGTTAAATTTGTAAATGTGGTCAGTTTGTGCTCTATCTATGAGCTTTTGGGGATGGTGTCAAATGAACGAATTTCAGACTGTTATTATTACTAGTTATGCATTTCTAAGGTTTTCTAAGTCCTGTTCCCTACTGCACCACCTCCTCCATTCTATTATGACATTGAGATCTTTCTGTTATAGTTATATTTAAATTTTCTTCTTGCTGATAAAGTTCACCATAAAAGTTTCAGATGTGATTTTTTGAATTACAAAAATTTAAAAAAGTTTTACTATTTGAATATTGAGTTTTTAGGGATCTTGAGAGATGCTAATATTTTTGAGATGTCTGCACTTTTTATCCTTTAATCATATGCTTTTTAAATAAAGCACACATTAATTTTATAATATATAGGGTAATTATCTAAATTAGAAAGCTTTTTTTTTGAACAGTTCTTTTCCCATTTTCTGCTCTTGAATATGATGAGTCTCATGTCTTTCCCATACTAGTTCTTATGAAAAGATAATAGTTATTGGAATTATAGAACCAAGCAATGTAAACAGGGCTAGAATGGTATAAGAGGAAAAAGATTATTTATTAAAAAAGGTTGGACTGGTTTATATTTAAAATAGGGTCACCAGGAATTTAATTTATTCCAAAGAGATTTATTTACAGTTTATTTACAAAATATAGAAAGAATGAAGTAAGAAAATCAGAGAGAGGATAGGGTAAGATATCTTGCCAAAGTACTAAGTATATTACTCCCTACCCCTGGCTCAACTCGGGCAGGGAGAATTAGTCCTTAGCTGGCCTTGGCAAAGTGGAGGACATGGGGAAGTCTCTTTCAAGATGGAGATCTCTCCTGAGGCTAGTTTTTTTTCTTCAGAAAATCCAGGAGGGGGAAGCTGGGTAGCTCAGTGGATTGAGAGCCAGGCCTAGAGATGGCGAGGTCCTAGGTTCAAGTTTGACCTCAGATACTTCCCAGCTGTGTGACCCTGGGCAAGTCACTTAACCCCCATTGCCTAGCCCTTACCACTCTTCTGCCTTGGAATCAATACACAATATTGATTCCAAGATGGAAGGTAAGGGTTTTTTATTAAAAAAAAAAGAAAGAAAGAAAAAGAAAATCCAGGAAAGGTGTCAGCCTTTTCACTCAATCACCATGTGTCAGTCCAAAGAAGACATTTAAGAACAGTCTCATGAGGAACAGAGTCTCAGGTCCAGTTAGCAGATTCTTCTCTAGTCTCAACTTCAAAGAATGAAGAACTGTTCTCTCACAGCAAGTTCAACTCCAAGTAGAACTCCAAGTAACTCCCTTTTAAAGATGCTTTCTTTTGTGTCACTTCATGTTACTTCCCCTAATTTTACATCTACCAATCACTATTGAAGCTTTGCTTTAGGACTGCCCAGAGGCAGTCAGTTTAATACTCATTGGTGACCCACTATTGCACACTTGGGTCACAGACCTCCCCCACTCAAGTGTGAATGGAGTATTTACACCTTTGGTGATTAAATATAAAATGGGCAGGGGAGTTAATTTCATTTTCACAATCAGGGGAGAGTTAAATTTAATCTTCTCAGTGGGAACTGGCCATAGTCCTGAATTGTAAACTAATTTAAATTTAAAGTGGAATTTTAACAAGATTTTTAAATGGGTCGAGAAGAGACAGACTACATAATTGAACTTTTTTTTTCTTTTTATCTGAAAAATTTATTTATTTTAGAATATTTTCCCATGGTTGCATGATTCATATTCTTTCCCTTCCCTCTTCCCAACCACCTCCAGTAGCCAATGAGCAATTCCACTGGGTTTTACATATGTCATTGATCAAGACCTATTTCCATATTATTAGTATTTGCATTAGAATGATCATTTAGAGCCATGTGATTAAGCAGTTGTTTTTCTTCTGTGTTTCTTCTACTCCCACAGTTCTTCCCTCTGAATGTGGATAGTGGTCTTTCTCATAAGTACCTCAGAATTGTTCTGGATCATTGCATTGTTGTTAGTAGAGAAGTCCATTATAGTCGATTGTGCCACAGTATATCCATCTTTGTGTACAGCATTTTGGTTCTGCTCCTTTCACTGTGCATTAATTCCTGGAGGTCATTTCAGTTGACATGGAATTCCTCCAGTTCATTTACATACCTGAAATCTTGAGTAAGAACATATAACACTTTGTTTCTATCATTTTATTAAATAATTGGAAGAAGTATTATAACAGAAAACTTAAAGGACACTTAATTTTTGTTAGAAATTTAATTGTCAACAAAGCCTAGATAATAAATAAAATCTGTAGACCAAACCTTAACCCAGGTTTTATCCTTTACCAAAGCAAAATCAGGTTCAGTTAGGAACAACAAAAGAAACCACACTTGTTCTTTGTCTCTTTCCAAATCTGCCTGAAATTCAACAACCTTTGGCTAGTCTCCTTCCTTTTTGTTTTCTTTTATGTAGTTTTAGCCAATGTTTATATGATTCTGTTGCTTTTGTCTGTAGTACCTGTAGGTTCATTTCCTTTTTTTATTTTAAAAGGCATTATGGTATTTAATCATGTTGAAATATCATAATCAGCTATTTTCCAGTGGTTGGACACAGACTGTTTACTCTGTGTGTGTGTTGTTTTTTGGTTTTGCTATTCTATTAGAGTGCAACCATGAATATTTTTGTTTAGATAAGCAAATTTACCTTTAGTATGATGATTTTGGGGATAGAACTCTTAGATGCCAAAGTAGCCATCAGTATTATTACGGTATTACAGAGTTCAAGTTCTGTTGTTTTGAATACTAAATATATATGTAAAGTACTTTGTAATTTTGAAGATATTAATATAAATTGACATTACTTAAAACTATAGCTTTATATAATATGTTTTATCATTATATAGTATATTACTATATAACATATATAATAATAGTAACTGCATTAATAATACTTTAAAAGATGTGACTTTATCCCTGTTGGTATTATTTCTTTGAGACTACTTTCTAGCCCTAGAGGGTTTCATGTCGTATTGTAATAAAAACAAAGAACAAAATAAAATTATAATATCATTTTTGGATAATCTTTTGGCCTTTTTAAAGCATGACTGATATTCAGCTTACTAATACTATACCTACTACATTTAAATTGGTTTGTTTAAAACTCATTTTTTGCTCTCTAGGAACTCAAATAGAAGGATAAAACAAGAATAACACACATTTATGTAATTTTGGAAGCACAGTAATAATGACACATTTAGAATTTTTTGTGTTTGAAAGATGATTTTGTATTTTATTTCATTTGAGCCTGTAAAGGAAGTAATATAGATATTTTCATTTAACAGATGAGGAAGCTGAGGCCCAGACAGTTTAAATAATTCATCCATAATTAGATAACTTGCAAATGCCAATGAATAGAGATTTAAAACCAAGTCTAATTCAGATATTCTATCTATTATTCTGTAGCACCTCTCTAAAAGTAAGTGCTTTGTAAGGACTATTATTGCCAGTTATATTTATAGTGGAGGATTTATCAAGCATAAGATGAGTGGCATATAAGTTGGATAGAATAAAGATTAAGAATTGGAAGGAAACAGAGGACACCTAGTCATCTATATTATTTTAGAGCATTATTCCTTGGTTACAAGAATCATATTCTCATCCTCTCTGTCTCCCCCCCCCCCCCCCCTTTCTGGTAGCTGATGCTCAATTCCAGTGGGTATTACTTGTGTCCTTGGTCAGAACCTATTTCCATGTTGTTAACATCTTTATTTTTTTAAATATTCAGGATGTTCATTTGGAACCATTTTGACACAAATATTGTCCAGCAAAACACAAATTTCTTATAAATGATATTGTGAGAAAATATAAAAAAAGCTGTCTAATTGCAACTGATAGCTGATGCCACTTTACATTTTTTGTAGTTTTTCAGTTGTTAACATAAAGGAAGGATGTGTTTACTTTTACTTTGGTAATTTACTACCAGGGTTATCCATTTTATTTGACTTGAGAATTATTGACTTTAGAATTGTAATTGTAGTGTTTGTTTCTTCACTCTATCACTTCATAGAATTTTTTCCAGTTTTCTTGGAATTACTTTATGCAGAAATACATTTTACTAATTAGGGGGAAACGAAGGATTGGAGAAAAGAGAAAGAAAAAATAAGAGGAAAGATCAGTTAAAGTCCTAAGCAAAACAAATATTTATAGCAGCTCTTTTTGCATTGGCAAAGAATTGGAAATAGAGGGAGTGAATATTGGTGATTATATTAACCAGTTATGATATATAAATGTGATGGAATCCTATTTTTCTATAATAAGTGATGAAAGGAATATTTCAGAGAAATCTGAGAATATTTATATGAACTGATCCAGAATAGTGTGAACAAAACCAGGAGAACAATTAATACAGTGACAATATTTTAATTAAAACAAATAACTTTGAAACTCTGATTAACATAAAGACCAATCCTGCATGATTCTAGAGTTCTTGTGATGAAATATACTGCCTTCCTTCTGATAAGTAAGTAAGCAACCAATAGTGTAGGATGAAACCTTTATTTTTTATTTATTTTTAGTCATTTTTATTTTTTTATTTTTTTCATTTGAATAAGTTTAGTCAATTTAGAACATTATTCCTTGATTACAATAATCACATTGTTTCCCTCCTGTAAAAATGATGCACTTCTAAGCCAATACAAATGACTTAAACCTAGTGTGAAGTCTCAAGGTTGAGATGCTTAACATATATTAAGACATAGGCCTTCCTTGTATCTACACTCACTCTGAAAATACTTATAGACGAGTATCCCAAACTTGGCTCCTATTGGCTCCTATAATCTGGTCCCTTTTCTGTCTTTCATAGTGTGGCAAACTTTCTGTAGTCCTGGCTACTGACTGGGTAAATGCATCATTGCTTAGATCATTTTAATTGGGCCCTGATTCAGGGACCTGTTATAGATTTACTTTTACTTGGAATTTTTACACATAAGTCTTTGATAGTCTTATATTTTCATCCAGAAATTTTCTTTTTTATTTGAATTTTTCTGATGTCTTTTTAATTTCTCTTGCCAATTGATTCATATACCTCATAACTCAGCCATGCATCCCTAAGTAATCCTGTGTTTTTCAATTACCCTCTTCATGGGGAAATGTAAAAAATATTATTTTAAATTGCAAAGTTTAAATTCCTTTTGAGAAGTATTTTAGGTTAAGAAACATGCTACCTCTCCGAATCTAGAAACTGAACTGTTTGGAGAAGACACCATGAAGATGCCTCCAGACCATAAGCTGCATGAGAAGATCAATCATGAACTTTGGGTGTGGTTGATTGAACATTTAATTTGTATGTATACTTTCATGCCAAAGGGGACTGCCCCCTAACTGGCTTTTGTCAACATGTCTAGCAATTATTGGTTTTGTTCTTTTTTCCTCTTATCCTCAAATTGTTGTAATGTTTAAATTGATTATGTTTTCATGATCCTTTTTGGGGAAACTTCTTTCCCCATAATGATTAAACGGAGTAATGTAAAAATGGAGATTTGAACCCAGAACTTCAATTCCCAAAATGCTTTGTAACCTTACCTGAATTCCCACCTGGTCCGAGAACAGAAATTGTATTTAGGCTGACTCTCCGCTTATTTTGGGTTTCTCGCTCTCAGCTTCCCCTTCTAGGGACACGCATCTCCCAAGATGTAGTAAGTGAAATTGAATGGGCTTTTCTGCCCTCCTAGCCATGTGCTTTCTTATTTTATATTTTCTTTATTTCTTAATCTTTAATAAACCTCATAAAAATATAATACTTTTAGCAGAGAAACTAATTTTAACTGTTACACTCCCTGCCCTCCACCCACTCTTCCCGTAACCAACGCGCAATTTCATTGGGTATTACTTGTGTCCTTGATCAGAGCCTATTTCCATGTTGTTATTTATACTAGGATGTTCATTTAGAGCCTACATCCCCAACCATATCCCTTTGATCCATGTATTCAAGCAGTTGTTTTTCTTCGGTGTTTTTACTCCCACTGTGTTTCCTCTGGATGTGGATAGTGGTTTTCCTCGTAGGTTCCTCTGAGTTGTTCAGGGTCATTGCATTGCCACTATGAAACCTTTATTTTTTAGATGATAGTAAATATGAGAATTTGTTTTGTTTGACTATATTTGTACCAGGGGTTTTGTTTTTCCTTATATTTTAGTATAAGGGAAAGGACCTTGGTTCCCACCTCTTTAAGGAGTTTTAGAAGTAGGTCATGAACTAGTTAATCCTTATAGGCAAGGAATGATTCAAAAGGTAAGAGGAGAGTTGAGATAGTGTGTTTTTTTTTTTCCTGAAGCTAAGGGAGTAGAGAATATAAATTATCAGTAGTTTCAAAAGCTATAGAAAAATTAAGGGTAAGAAATGGTGAAAAAATGCAGTTCATTGTGAAGATTGCAAGAGGAAGAAAGGAAGAAAAGGAAGGAAAACAGTATTTTAGTAAGTGCCTACTATGTTCCAGGCATTGTACTAAGTACTTTTGAAGCAGATATAACTTCTTCTAGTACTTTATCAGTGAAGGGAAGGGGAGAGAGATGTAATAGTGACTAGATGGAGTAAAAGGGTCAAGGAAAAATTTTTAGGATTGGAGAAATTCACTTGTATTTGTAGATTAATTAGCAGGAATCTGGGGCAGCCAGGTGGTGTAGTGGATAGAGCACCACATCTGCCCTTAGACACTTAGCTCTGTGAGCTTTTGAGTAAAATATATAGGGGAAGGCGCAGCACTTGTCATTTCTTGGTGTTGGGGATGCCCAGAAGAGGAAACTCTTACCAGTATAGGCCAGCACCCCTTTTATAACTTACAGAGTTGCCTGCGTATTGAGGGTCACATAGCTAGTATGTTTCAGAGTCAAGATTTGTACCTATGTCTTCCCGGTACCACACTGCATTCACTGTACTCAGTGGTGCTTCTGTCCTACTTTTCATTCCACATCACTCTGAAGCCTTCCATTAATTTCCTACATTAAATCTGGCTCACACAAAGATCTACCGCCATGCCAAGCGAAACTCTTTACAGTGGTCTCATTCTCTCATTCTATCTTTCCACTTTGCATCTGTAGCTTTCCTTGGTTGGAACACTGAAACAATATACCCTTCCTAGGATAAGCTGATCACTTGAAATCTTATCATTATGCACTTGTTTTTCATCCTTCATTTTTGAAGAGAACTAATGACATCACTGCGTGATGTCTTAACCTGGCAGTGAATTGGATTTAAGCAAGACAAAGTTGTACAAAGTCGTCTTCTCACTCTCTCTTCTAGTCACCCAGATTCAAAAGTCAGAACAATTGGTGAAGACCCAGGATGTAGATGACTGGCGTCTTTGATGTCTGACCAAGTTCTAAGTGCTCAATATCTGCTTCAGCTGTCATCATGGCCATTGGAACAAGTCGTCATTTGCCCTTTCCACTGGCAGAAAGTCTTCACATGCTTGGGATAGACAATTCTTTAATTCACTGGGGTTTTAGGTCTGTTGGTTACCCTTAACCTTATTTAAGCTCCTATGCCAAGATGGTTTACCAGAACATGGCCCCTGTACAAGCTTCTTCAAGCCCCAGGATGGACACCAAAGATGACTGAGAAGCCCTGAAAAGGGTTAGGCAAGTCCTCTAACCAAAGGTACTAGCCCTCTGAACACCCCGTATACCCCAATCATGCTCCCATCTCAGCTTTGAATACTCAACACTTTCCCAACTCCCTTAGCCCCTTTCCCCCTCTCTTTGGAGAGTGGAGTACTAAACTGCTCCCAAAGATTTCCTTTAATAAGGGCAGATTATCAACTGTCCAGTTCACTCTTCACTTTTTCATTTATAGCTATGCTTTGTTTGAACTTAATGGAACAAGATGCCTCTACACCAGGTAACCCCTATCATTCCAGAATCCTTTGTGTGTTGTGTTCTTCCATTAGATTGTAAGCTCTTTAAGTAAACAACATTGTTGGATTCTGGTTTTTAATCCACTCTGCTTTTTACTCCATTTTATGGATAAGCTCATCTCATTTACATTTCATGGTTATGAGTATGTAAGTTCCTTCAGGGTAGGAAACATAGTTTTCTCATTTATATCCCCAGTGCTTAGTATAGTGCCTGACACATAGTAGATGATTAATAAATGCATTTTATTAATATTAATTAGGCTAATTAATATATAATTAAAGATTATTAATAAATACTTAATTGGGATTATGTCTTCTTCAATATTTTGTGCTGTCATCACCCTCTCATTAATAATCTTCAATCTTTCATATCAGCTGTTTGATTTTTTGCTGCCTACAAATATGCGCATGTCTGCCTTATCCTTAAAGAGTAGTAAACAAGGGCAGATAGGTGGATACTTTGTAGTTGTTACTGTAGCTTACTTTTGTTTTAACCCTTGCCTTTTTGTCTTAAGAGCTGTTACTAAGAAAAGTAAATTTTTTTTTTAAAAAGGGTAGTAATTAGAAGTAGAATGATCGTTGCTAATATGGATGTGAGGTAGAATCACAAAGATTTTAAAATGTGAATATTTCTACTATTAGCAATGTGGGAACATTTAAAATGTTTTTTTCTTTTTTTTTGTAGCTTTCATTTCTTGGTTTGAGAACAACTTTTTAATAGCAATTGAACATTAATCTATTGGCAAATGATTCTTGTTTTTTAAATATCTAAGTGAATCTCCTATATTTTTATGCTTGTATATCTCTGATGATAGACTTTTCAGAGTTTCAAAGTTTCAGAGTTTCAAAAAAAAACAAAAAATTTGTTTCAAAGAATTTCTTCTAGTAATTTTCTACTCTTAATTTCAGCTGCATTGATTTTCCTTGTGCAAAAACTTCACAATTTTATATAATCAAAATTTTTTATTTCCTATGATCCGTTCCATTCATTGGAGTCAAGAATGCATCTCCTAGTTATAGCTGTTTAAAAAAAAAAATAACCCGTATCTTCTATCTCAGAATTGATATTATCAGTTCCAAGGCAGAAGAGCCATAAAAGACGAGGCAATTGGGGTTAAGTGACTTGCCCAGGGTCACACATCTAGGAAGTATCTGAGGTCCGATATGAACCTAGGACATTCCATTAGTAGACCTGATTCTCTATCCACTAAGGGAGCTAGCGCCCCCCCCCCCCCCAATTATAGCTATGAATCATATTTGTTTCTATGTTACCTAATTTGTTGATGACCTGAGCTTTTTAAGTTTATCTACTTGGAGTTTTTTGTTTTGAGTGGATCAAGATATGTTGGTTTTGATCTAATTTATACTAATAATTCCTGCTTTCCCAGAAGTTTTTGTTGAGTACTGAGTTATTATTTATACTACTTGAAGGTTATGTGTGTATTTTGGATATTTTTACAAAACTAGCATTTTAGTATTACTCATTTCTGTTTTAGATTCCAATACAAATTTAAACTAAAATTACAATAAAATTTAGCTATTCTTTTGTTTGTCAGATACTTCTTGAACCTACATAGTCAAATAAGATATTTGTGGTGATTGCATCCTGAATATTTGAATAGTACTGCCACGGTTGCTCACTGAACAAAGATAACTGTCCTTTTATTTGGTGCTTACAATCATTATTTTCTGGGAATGTTGCTGTTGTGAACTCATATGACATAGTAGTCCAGTTGTATCACTTTAATTGGAATCTGTCAGATTCTATTGAGTGGTAGAGTGCATAATTATTTTCATGCTTTTTTAAATTGGAAATAACAGTGCATGTGTATGAAAAACTTTTTTTCCCTTTCTGCTAGAGAAAGAGCAACTTCAGGCCTTTTTAGAGCTGTATTTCTCTTTGAGTAGGAGCATTGGATCTTTTGAAACGCATTGTTTTTTCTTTTAGTAAAGTGGCTCTTTCCTAAGAGTTTCTATATAATTTTCAGGCTCATTTTAAAATTATAAAGTTTGAAATAAAATACAATTTTAAGTTAAGGCATTTATTACTCATATAATTTAAGTTATTTTAATTATTATAGCTTGATCAAACTTCTTTCTGAGTTATTTTCTGAAATAGGGAATGTATTACCTTGGGAGACAAGCTTTGAATGAGTATTTAATGTATTTAATTTCTAACTAAATTAATTTCTATCATGGCCCAGAAAATTTTACAGTCTAACCTTATATGTATTTTACTCTTCAAGTGGAGGATGAAGTCTTCAATACATGTTTAATTCTTAAAGAACTCATATACAATCACACAGTATTTCTTAGTAGAAGAGATTTCAGCAAGCATCACATATAGAAATAGAATGCCTTCCACAATATACCTCTTAAAATCGTTTTCAGGCTTTTGGGTCAAGACTTCTGGTGAGAAAGAAGCGCACTGCCTCCTGAGGTAACCCATTTAATTTTCTGAGAGTGTTGATTTTTTTTTTAAACCCTTACCTTCCGTCTTGGAGTCAATACTTAAGGAATAACTGTAGGGGAGGATGGCCTATGACTGGCATGAGCTAGAAGTGACAAATCAGAAACAACTGACCCCCTGGGATGTCCTAAGCCACCATTGGTACATGTGAGACACAGGAAATGATGTAAAAAACTGCCTATATATTTAACATCACTTCCTGTGAGAGTTGCTCTTTCAGAGGCAAAGGGAAATTTTGGTGGCATTTAGCATGCTTGAGGCTTTGGCAGACTTCGTGTTGGAGTTTAATGGGAGGTATTCTGTAGCATGATTCCCTGAATCGGAATTGGTGAGTGAGAAGGCTGACTCCCCTTTTCCTTGAACTTCTGAAGGCACTGTCCTCGGAGGAGACCCCTCATATATTGGAGAAGACCTCGGAAGTGGAGCTAGATTTAATCTTCTGAGAAGGCCCCTTGCCTGAGATCACAGAATTGCTGTGGCAAACGGGACCGTGTATATTGATTTCCCTGCCATGTGAATGAAAATATTGTTTGTGAATCTTCGTGTATAGGGATCTAGAACAATGCAGAACATAAATCAACCACAGTAAAATATTTTGCATGACTTGGGATAGATGAAATGATGGTAGCAGAACTTGGTACAACTGGATAAGATTTTACCACATGGTCATTAACAGCACATAAATCTTCAGTGAATCTATAGACGATTTGTCCTTCAGTATCTAGGTTGCATTTTTTAACTGGTAAAATTGGGGTGTTATATTCAGAGATGCATGGTATTATTTTGTCTTGCTGCAATAACAAATTTATTATTGGGATAGTCCCATCAATTAACTACTTTGCTAGTTGGGTATTGTGGAATGCATGGTGGTGACACATGCTTATTGTCAATAAGGAAAAAGAATTTCTATCTCCCAGCAAGAAAGCTAATAATATCCACCTATCTGGCTTGCCAAACTGTAAAAATAAAATTTGGCAAGTTATAAAATAAAATATTTAGATGGAAAAACTTTCAATATAGGGTCAAAGCTTTTCAAAACTGTTTAACTCACCAATCAGGTATAAACTGTTTGGATTCTTTCAGATACTTATCAAAAGTATCCTCAGTGATGAAGTGAAGCTCAAATGTGAACTTCGCTTCAGGGCCAGGCACAAGGAAGCTAAAGAGACTCTTATTATAAACATAAAATATTAATTGCAATATATAAGGGTAAATAAAGGATTTCTAATTCTAACGGATTCTAAATAAACCCAAATAAACTCCCTGTTTCTATAAGGAACTGCTTCTCCTTTTTTCACAGGCTACTCTATGCCTTCCTGATCTGACTATCCCAAATTTATACTATCTAAATAAAAACTACCGCTATATTCTGTGAACCTTAGACCCTACTTCATAAGGTTGGATTGTGAATCTTAAAAATTCTCAGACCCTACTTCATAAGATTTGGTTAAGACCATTCCCCATTTGGGCAGTGAAGGTACTTGATCAGGAATGTGAGAACTCTACTTCACCATACTTAAGCATGCCTTAGGGGAAGATAAAGTTGTAAACTCTTTGCTGAACAGTGAAAAGTACTTAAACCCATACTTATAATAAGGCAAAAAGTTCTTAAGCTGTGCCTGTTTTTAGAACTAATACAAAGGGGTGCTAAGTACCTATAAAGGTCAGGCAACTTGTGAACTTACAAGGAGCAAAGAGGTGAAAACTTACTCAGAGATTCTAGTCTACTCAGGTGTGAATTACTCAAAAGATTAGTCTACTCAGGTGTGAACTAAGAATGGTCTGTCCTTTGAAAAACATCTACTGTGATTGGTAGATGTGAGAACATAGGGGAGGAGACATAGGAGAAAATTCCCTTTAAATAGGAGCTCAGATTAATTCAGACACATTCAGATTCAGGATTGAGCTGGTGGAGGCAGCTGAGATGAAGCTGACCTGGTGTTACTAGAATCTTTGCTTGGATAGATCTTGTGGTGAGTGATTAAGGACTGACTGATCTTTCTTTTAGGGCTTAGGCCTGGGTTGGCCAGGGCTGCCCTGGGCTGGCCTATCCTTTTCTCATTATTCCCCTTTTCTCTCAATCTCTCCTTTTCTTTAATTCCACATTTGTATTAATTAAAATCTCTATAAAACCCAGTTGACTTGGGTATATTTCATAATTGTGAATTTTTCCCTGGCGACCACCTTATAATTGATTTAAAAACAAGACACTGTCTTGAAAAGATAATTTTCTGCAGTCACAATTTAACAATCCACTCTTATATCTACTACAATTGAAGTCTTCCACTATTTTAATCATTACAATTCCTTATAAATCTGAACCTCGCTTTCAAATTATAAAATAGCAAAGGCTAGCTGGTTTAGTCTCAACAAGAATCAAGTTAGGAATCTGAGTCTTAATAGACTCAGAGTCCAAACCAAAGACCAGGTTTTTCTTTGGTCTTCTCAGATATAAACCAATCTATAAAAACTGCAATAGATATTGAATAGTATTTCCCAAGTTGGGAAAGGAAAACACTCGAGTTCCTTCAGATCTTTCTCTCAGAGAGAGAGGCAAAGAGGTTACCTCCTCCAGCCCTGAGAGAGAGTCTCTGAGAGTGTCTCTGCTAACTGCAAGAGAGAGTAATTGACATAGAAAAACCTGTTATAACTGTCGGTAGTTGAAATTAACATGCTCTCTCAGCTCTGCTTCAAATTCCAGTTCTTTTCTCAAGCAGACAATTTAATTCTTATCTCTAAACTAATAAACAATACTTATTTTCCAATTTCATCCTTACATATAGCTAGAGAGTATCTAAGGCCAAATTTGAACCACCCAACTGATCCCTGGAAATATTTCTTTTTGTTTCCTCAGAATTTCATTCTTAAGAATTTCCTACCCTTTCTCAGCTGACATCTTTTGTAAAGTTTTATTCCCAGCAATTTTAGCTATGGATTTTAATTCATGTGTATTTATGATACCTGTCACTCAGTTTAGCATTTTAATCTACAGTTTGTTTATATGTCTCTGATGTTTAAGGAGATTATATTTCTGAATATGGAAGACCACGTTTTTTGGGTACTTTCCAAAGAAAGGGGCACAGAAGAGGTACTCAAAATTGTTGAATTATTCTTTTGTTGCCATTTCTATTCTTAATGCATTTTGGTTTTTCCTAAAATTTGTATATTAAATTCTATAAATTTCTATGCATTAAGTCTGACTAAAGCTATGAACATGACATTCTTCCAAAACAGCTAAAAATTAATTCTGTTACTCATTTATAACCGATTTTATCAAATCTTAGGATATTTGGAATAATAGAATTTTAGATTTGGAAGAGACTTAAGGGATCATTAGCACAAACAATCTAATCATAACAGTAAGAAACTGATGCCTACTAAAGAGGCTAATAACTTACCTCAAATCACACTGTTAGCTAATGTAATATATATAGTACTAGATACCAAATTTACCAACTATTACTCTGACCTTCTTCCTGTGAGACCATATACTCTTAATAGAAGAAAACAATTTTCATAAAATTTGTAGAGTGCTAAGCTTAAAAAAAAAAAGGACTTTGGGGGCAGCTAGGTGACAAGGTGGATTAAGAGCCAGACCTAGAGATGGAGGTCCTTGGTTCTTTAGGAATTTAAATTAAGTTTTTATGCTAATATGGACTTTCTGGTTGTTGATTTAAAAATATTACAACTTAAGTCAAAATGACTTTTAGCAGCTTTAATTACAAAGAGGTGGAAAGAAAGTGGAAAAATGTAGACAGAAAGTACTGCCTAGTGTAAACCTTAAAATTTCTTAGACTTATAAATGTTGGAAATTTCACCATTGGGAAATTTCATACTTGAAAAATTTCCTATTGTTAGTGGGAACTCTATTGGAATGTGAACCCCATTGGCATGGGAGGTTCCTCCTCTTCCCTTCTTAAGATTACTTTAGGACAGAAACCTTTTGCTGAACAATGGAAAGGGCTTTGACCTATGCTTAAGCATAGAACAGGAATTTGTTTGAGTCATGATTGATTTTAGAATTGATACAATAGAGATACTTGGAATGACAGAACCAGGTCTTGGAAAATACAATTTCTACCCCACTCAGTCCTAACAGGATTCAGGAAGGGCTACAGCAAAGGATCAAGATTTAATTATTTGAGAATATGACCTTCAACAGACATGTGCAAAGCCACAGACCTCTGGACGGTCCTGGGTTAAGCTAGAGCCACCATTGGCACAGGGAAGACATGGACAGTGATCGGTAGATGTGAGAACTGAGGGGAGGGAACTTGGATGGTTTCCTTAAAGATAGAGGGGTCTGAGGACTGAGGGGTGGTTGGTTGGAGAGGTTTTGGCTCTGAGAGGTGGTGCTTTAGGAGTTGGCTCTGAAGGAAGCTGGAGGTGGAGGCCCCTGAGACTGTTTCTCCATTTTGGTCACGAGAGTGATAGGGACTGATCTCTTTTCTTTGCCTCAGCTATCTAAGGGCTTGGGCCTTTTGGCCCAGCCTAAACAGAAGGGGTATTTAAGCCCTATTGCCTTCTCTCCCCTTTCTCTCTCCCTCTCTCTATCTCTAATTCCTTTCTTCCTCCTGTTTGTAATTAAACTCCATAAAAGGTTGACTGCTGACTTGAGTTTTCATTTAGGAATTACATAGCTGAATTCCTTGGCGACCTTAAATTAATATATTATAAGTGATTTCCTTGTCACACTAGCTACAAATACCTGTAGTTTGATCCTGTCAAATACCTAAGTTTAATCTAATTTGCAATCTCCAGATTGCAAATGCAAATCTGAAAGCAAATCTCACCAGAACCCAAAGTTGGAAAAATCAGGAGATGCTGAAGAATCTGCTGAGAATTCAGTGCACATGAGGCTAAGACCACCAAGAATCTCAACAGAACTCATGCAGAAGGGAATACTCCACTGAATCGCCAAGGAGCAGAGAGGGTCTCTTCACTGAAGAAAGGAAGGAATCTCTCCACTCACCTAAGGCAGGATCCAGGGAAAGATTGTCCTCCTCCAGTCTGGCTCACTATAGCAGAGAGAGTGAATCCGTCCTCAGGCTGGCTTTTTATTTTTAATTTTTATTAAATTTTATTTTTTTTTAAACCCTTAACTTTCATTCAAGGCAGAGGAGTGGTAAGGACTAGGCAATGAATGTTAAGTGACTTGCCCAGGGTCACACAGTTGGGAAATGTCTGAGAACAGATTTGAAACTAAGACCTCCTGTTTCTAGCCTGGCTCACAATCCATTGGGCTACCCAGATGCCCCCCTCTGGCTGGCTTTTTAAAAGCAGTTTTCTGATGTTCCCCACTTCATGGGAACCAATAGTAGTCTTTCATTTTGTCTAGCACTGCCCAAGGTGGGGGGCAATGACCTTTGGAGACGTGAGCTTATTCAGTGTCAATTAGGGGTACTTTTAAGTTCTTGATTTGTTTAGACATGGGGAGAGTTAATCATATCTTCCCAATTCATCTAGTTCCATGACCTAGGCAAATCACTTAATCCCCATTGTCTCTCCCCACTGCCACCCCAACCCCCTTTGATAGACCGACAATTTCTATTGTATGAGCCAAATAGAATGGTACTATATACAGCGGAGATAGGGGAGAATCATTTCTTGGTTTCCTCCTCCTTGGACTAAGTCTTGATGGTCTCTTTCTTGGCTTGTAGACACTTCCTGATACTTTCTTGCTGTCTTAATCTGGCTTTGCTGAACTTCAGGGTGGTCAGCTAAGAGCTCCTTCCTGGTCTTGTCTGCCTTCAGTTTATAAATGTCCTCCATAAAGATACACATCTCCTTGAATACATTTCCCTTCACCTTTAGATACAGGCTGTGGCACATATGTTCAATTTTTTTTTGTTTCATGATATCTTCAGAATAGATGTTGCAGAATCCTCATTCTTTTCATTCAGATCACCTTCTTAGGTATAAGAGCATTGATAGTACTCTTTTTCTTTCTAGTGTCCGTGGTTTTGACCCTGGGTAAATCACTTAATCTTCACTGTCTAATCGTTTTCTATCTTGCAACCAATACATAGTATTAATTTTAAGATGGAAGCTAAGAGTTTTTTTTAGAAGTATCATTTAAACTAGAAAGATACTTTCCTTTTTCATAATGCTAATTTTCAACAAAGAAAAACATATTTTTTAATAATAACATGGAAAATCGTAGATTGTGGCTTTTTTTTTTGGCCATTCATGATTAAATGGATGGTGTTGCCTGAAAAGTTTTCCCACTAGATTTTGCCATATTTTGTGTATGGTACTTGACATCTTTTTCTTAAAGATTGACTGATTGATTCACTTTGACAATGGGATAAGAATTTCCTTAAAAACCACTATGATCCAAATTGTCATCTCTATAGCTTCAATATAGATCTTGTAAAGTTGTTTTATGTTACCTTTTTAGATAGTAGTCTTATATTGCCTACTATCTTTTTTGTTTTATTGATATCTTATTTATATTCCAATCTTTTCCCAATATACCTTTTATGCTCTTAGCCTTTACTTGTGACAATTACAAAAAAGGTTAAGATTTTTGAGGTAACAGTGATTATGACTTATAGTGTAAAGATAATTTTAGGGTTGTAACTTAAAATCTAAATTAATTGGTTGCCAGAGAAAAATCCCAAATAAAATACCCAAGTCAGTCTGGAAATTTATGGTAATTTTAATTAATATAGAGGGAAAGATTTTAAGGAGAAAGAGGAAAGAGGGTATAGGATTTCTTCTGCCTGGCCTGTGCCAAGATCTCTGCCTCTATGTTTTTGAAGGCGATTAGAGGCTTCTAAGAGGATAAAGCTTGGAAAGTAAAGGAGGAAAAACTCAGGCAGAAACTCACCACCAAACCGGACAAATAGCTGTAGCCATGCCAAGATGCCGAAAGGCCTACCACGCTGCCACTAGCGACCTCTCTACTGCCAAAGGTCCAGGAGAGAGGAAGTGACGCAAAATATATAGACCTTTTACTCTTGTGTTCCCTCCTCTAAATTTTCAAGTCTACCAATCACATCAGAGGCTTTTCTCTATGACTGCCCATTCTTTAGTTCTCATCTCCTTTGATTAGATTATATCTTTTTGCTTTACCTAACACTTTGTTAAGTATACCTTTTGTTAGTTACTTAACCTTTTTGTGATTAATTTACCCATTATAGTTACTTAACACCTTTTTGTATTAAGATCTTAAAATAGACTTAGTTTAAAGTTCTAACTTTCAGTATAAAGTGAGAACTAAGTATCTTCATTGTTCAATCAGGAGATTACAATTTCATCTTCTCCATAAAGTAAGATTTACACAGGGTGGAGTAATCTAAATTTCACAATAGAAGTAGTGTGTAGCTTAAAAAAATAGTCTCTCTGTCTCTCATATTGACTTAGAAAACCACATGTTAACATTTTGTTAATCATTTTTGCATCTTAATCTATTTCAGCAACATTTGGTTGAAGGCATTCAGTTTGACACCTGGCTTATTATAAAGTCAGTATTCTAAGCACATTATCCTTTTCATTCTTCAGTGAAAGGAGGGAGGTACATTTTCTCATCTTTTCTCCTGAAACAAGATTAATGATTATAAGTACATATAGTTGGTCTTTATTTTATTGATATTTTCTATGATAATTGTATAAATTATTTTCCTGCTTCTACTTAATCTATTACATTATCTCATAGAATCCCTCCCTTGTTTCTATCTTCTTTATTAGCCATTTTTTGATCATTCAGTAATATTCTATGTTATTCTCTATTGCACTTTGTTAGCCATTGTCTAATAGATGGGATTATCTCTGCTACCTCAAAAAGTGGAATATTTTATTCAATTTTTATTCAATGAATTTTATTCAATTTTTATTCAATGAATATTTTAGTCTATGTTGTACCTTTTTGTCTTTTATCTCAATGAATAAACATTTGTTAAGTCCCTACTCTGCAAGGGTAAGAGATATGGTATGTTATATAATGAAAAGGGCAATAGTCAAGAAGACAGTTGAGTTCAAATCTTGCCTTAGACAATTATCTGAATTACCACTCATCCCCAAGTTTCAGTCTCATTTGTAAAAAAAAAGTTGGATTTATTGGTTTGTAAGGTCCCTTGGAACTAAAGATTTTATGATGCTATATTCTATAAAGCATAGGGATACAAAGATTCAAGTAAAATAGTTACTTTCTTCAGAGTTTGCATTGTATCAGAGAGAAAATATGGAAAAATGTGACATAAAAGATACATACAGGGGGCATCTGGGTTAAAAAAAAAAGATATATTTAAAATAAATACAAAGTAATTTTAAGGGGCAGACATCAGCCAGGTAGAAGAATGTGATACTTTAGCTGAGGTTTTATGGGACACTAGGGTTTCTAATAGCTGGAGGTAATAAAAATGTGCATTGTGGTATAGTCACTAGAGAAGCATGGAGACAAGAAATGGAGTGTTATATTTTTTAAATTTATTTTTTAAAAACCCTTACCTTCCATCTTAGAATCAATACTGTGGTTCTAAGGGAGAATAACAGTTAGTGCTGGGCAATGGGGTTCCAGTGACTTGTCTAGGGTCACACAGCTAGTAAGTGTCAGGTCATATTTGAACCCAGGACCTCCCATCTCTATACCTGGCTCTCAATCCACTGAGCCACCCAGCTTCCCCCTGGAGTGTTATATTTTAAAAGCATTTAGGCCAGTTTTGTGGGAATGTGGCATTTGTGAATAAGTTTTTTTTTTCTTTCCAGATAGCTCTTTCATTGAGTCATTTTGGTCACGTCTGACTTTTTGTGAAGACACTGGAGTGGCCATTTCTTTTTGCTGCTCATTTTACAGATAAGAAAACTAAAGTAAACAGTTAAATGACCTGCCCAGAGTCACAAAGCTAGTATGTGAGGAGGACATTTAGGTGTTAAAGGAGGGCTAGCACCTTTGTTGTGAATGCTTGCTGAGTTATTTCCAGGACTACTCATCCACCTTTGAAGTCAACCTGGCACGGAATTCTTACCTGTAGCCTTGATGCTGTATAGTGTGCAGTGGTCACACTGTGATAAAGTAACTTTGTTGATGAAAAAGGTAACCAAAGGACCACCAACCTGCCAATGAGATGAAGGAGGTGTTTAACCTAAGCTTATGAAGAATACCTCCTGTAGAATGGGCAGATGAGAACAGTTTGTTCTAGTGCCCATGAAAGTAGCTGAAGCAGGTGCTCTGGAGTTCTTAGACCTTGGTTAGATATTAAGATGCCAAGGTCACTCACTACAGCCCCAGTCATTGCCAGTTGTCTTGACTTTTGTCTTGACACTGGACTTGGATGACTCTGGAAGAGAGTGAGATTGATGACTTTGAACAACTCTACCTCAATTAAATCCAAATCATGGCATATTAAGACATCATCTTGTGTGTCATTAGTCCTCTTAGAAAACCTAGTACAAACGTTATTTTAAGGCTAGAAATGTAGATTGGGACCTGGTTGTGAACTTTTAAAACATTGTTTTATTTGGTCATTTCCAAACATTATTCATTGGAAACAAAGATCATTTTCTTTTCTTCCTTCCCCTCCCTCCCACCACCTCTCCCATAGCCCACGAGTGATTCCACTGGGTATCACATGTGTTCTTGATTCGAACGCATTTCCATGTTGTTGGTATCTGCATTAGAGTATTCATTTAGAGTCTCTCCTCAGTCATATCCCCTCAACCCCAGTAGTCAAGCAGGTGCTTTTCATCAGTATTTTTACTCCCACAGTTTATCTTCTGCTTGTGGATAGTGTTTTTTAGATCCCTGCATATTGTTCAGGGACATTACACCGCCACTAATGGAGAAATCCATTACCTTCGATTGTACCACAATGTATCAGTCTCTGTGTACAATGTTTTCCTGGTTCTGCTCCTCTCGCTCTGCATCACTTCCTGGAGTTCGTTCCAGTCTCCATGGAATTCCTCCACTTTATTATTCCTTTGAGCACAATAGTATTCCATCACCAACATATACCACAATTTGTTCAGCCATTCTCCAATTGAAGGGCATCCCCTCATTTTCCAATTTTTGGCCACCACAGAGAGCTCAGCTATGAATATTCTTGTACAAGTCTTTTTCCTTATTATCTCTTTGGGGTACAAACCCAGCAGTGCTATGGCTGGATCAAAGGGCAGACACAATTTTATCGCCCTTTGGACATAGTTTCAAATTGTCCTCCAGAATGGTTGGATCAATTCACAGTTGTGAACTTTTAATGTCAAACGAATTTATAATTGATCTCAGAGGTAAAAAGGAGCCATTGATTAGAGGAGTGATATAGGCAGACCTACTTTTTAGTCAAATCAGTTTGGCACTAGTGCATTGATGAAGGGAGAAATTTTAAGGAAGGGGACAAATATAGGAATCTCTTAATAGTAGTCCAGGAAGAGAGGTGATGAGAGCCTACACACTTAGTTCTTTGTGGTTTGTATGGAAAGAGGGAGGCAAATATTAATGGAGAACAAGATTTGATAACTGATTATCTATATTAGGGGAAAAGGAGTGCGATGTTTATAAGGATATAAGGTTAGGAACCTGTGAGTTAATTTTGTAAGTATTGATACTTTTAATAGAGGGGGAGAAGTTTGAAAGGCTGTTGGTTTTGGGTGCAAGAGAATGAGTTGTGTTTTGGATAAATTGAGTTTGAGCTGCTCTTGGGACACATAGTTTAGAATATGTAATAAGCAATAGGTGACATGGATGTGGAGCTCGGAGAGTGATTATGAATGGATATATAGAATTGGGAATCATCTGCATTTATATAATTTTACCAAAGACCCTGGCAAAATCACCAAGTGAGAGAGTATAGAGGGGTTCTTAAACTTTTTTGTTACAGCCCTGTTTATTAAGTTTGATGAGATCCATGATCCCCTTCTCAGGATATTTTTAAATAATGAAAAGAAATGTTAGATTTCTGTTGTAAGTTATCAAAACTAAAGACCAGATTTTTTCCTCTTTATCCAAGTACATGGATATCCCTCATATCTTCCCTTAAGTCTATATAGAGGCCCCATGTTAAGAATTCCTGGTCTAGAGGCATGGTATATTGAGTTAACAAGGAAAGAATAAACTGGTTGCTTTGTTCCAGTGAACTCCTGTGCTGAGATTAGATCATATAATTTCTAGCAAACTTTTTCTTTGTCATATGCTCTCTACATCATTAATTTCTGTTATAACTTTCCATCAAAAATTTTCAACCAGAGAATGAGGATGGTGGGAAACTCCAGATTAGTATTTGGCCAAGTCTAATCCAATCCAATACAAATTTATTAAGTACCTACTATGTTCCAGGCTCTGTGTAGGGATATGATTAAGGAAAAGGAAGATAGTATTTGACTTCAAGGAATGTAAAGTTTCAATACGAGGTGATAATACATAAAAGGAGACAGGAAAGGTGGGAGGGAATGAGAGGTACCTATGTATGTGAGGTGTGTATTAGAGGGTAGGTTTGGGTGTTATGGATGAAGGAAGAAAGAATGGAGTCTTCCCCTTTCATGTTTAGGGATAGAAGGAGTTGATGATAACATACCCAGAAGGTAGAAGGAGGATGAGATGGATTATTCCCCCTTCAGTCCTCTCCAAATATGTCTCCTTACTAAACCTGCCTTTTATTCCCCTCTATTAACTGGTCTTGTAGAGGAACTTCTTCCCTTGGGGAAAGAGAGAGAAATCAGCTCTCTCCCTCTTTCACTGTGACTATTTCCTTCACTCACAATGAAGTCATTTGAGGATAAAGGACAATCTTTATTATAACAGTTATTGTCAGGGGTAAAACAGGAAGATGTCTGAAGGCTTCAGGTTTGGTGAACCCTGATCTTTGTCACAGCAGAGTAATGTCCAGTCACAGGGTGTCAAGGAGCTGTGAGAGATCTTGTTAGGGTTGCTTCTTAATCTTCTCAGGTTTCTGCCACACTTCTTGTTGGGATCTTTGAGGGGGGATGGTGATTAGGTTCAAGGAGGCATTTAGTCTAGTGCTCAGGATCTAGTCTCAGTGGATGAGAAGCCTCCACAGCTTTCCCCACTGTCATTCAAGTCCTCTGTCACAACTGTCAAGGCAATTGTTCTGTGGAGTTGAAACTAGTCACAGCAACAGATCCAGAGTGGAATAACAAAAAATATAGTTTCTGCCCTGAATAAAGGAAGTTTTTGGGAAGACTTTGGTACTCTACTCTCCAGCCCTCCAATTGGAGGGGAGAGGAGTTTAAGGAAGGTGTTGTTGGTAAAGACTTGGTTTAGAAAAAGATATGTTGGGGGCAGTTATGTGACTCAGTAAATTGAAAGTCAGGCCTAGAGATGGGAGGTCTTGGCCTTCAGGTCCTTCAAATCTGGCCTCAAACCCTTCCCAACTGTTTGATCCTAGGCAGGTCAGTAAAGGGCGGCGCCCCCCCCCCCCCCCCCCCCCCCCCATTGCCTAGCCTGTACAACAACTCTTCTACCTCGGAGCCAATACATAGTACTCATGGTAAGGGTTTAAAAAACAAAAGGAAATATGGTGTTAGATTAGAGATGATTAGTGTAACCTGGGAGGGGCATCTTGGAATTGTTCCAGGAGTTGAAACCAGGTGGAGCATCAGGTGGAGTTTTACCTATTGATAGGCTAAAGGAGCAAGGGGTTTGAGGATAAAGGACAAGATTGAGTTGAATTGGTTGATAATGAGGGCAACACTCTGAAGAGAGGAAGGGGAGTCCAGAGCAAGAGTGAAAGATGGACAGGAATGGGTGAAATAACTGGATATCATAGTGAAAACATCTGTTTAGGAAGAATAAAACAGAAGGAAAGAGAGTTAATAAGAAAGGTGAATTTCAGCATTCAGGATTTTGGCTGTGAGAATGTGACTACCCCACCATGGTAGTGAGATGGAACTAAGGTTATTAATTAAGGATTTAAGAGACTGATGAACTGGGAGGTAAGGTGTTAGGAGAAATCAATGTGAGGGCAGGGGGTTGAGTAGAGAAACAACATGATGTTACAGCTTTTTAAGTCCGTGAAAAAGATTTAAATTGCCTATGGGGCTAATGGTGAACTACAGTCTAGAGATGGATATTATGATGTAGACAAATGGATTGATGTGAGTGGTGGGTTCAGTGGGATTAAGTGTGGAGTTAAAAATATGCCTATCTTTCCTGGCATAGTTATATGATTCATGTCCTTTCCCTCCCTTTCTCCCAACCCCCTCCTACATTTCCATTCCCAATCATATCACCATGGAACCATGTGATCAAGCTGTTGTTTTTCTTCTGTGTTCTTCCACAGTTCTTTCTCATAAGTCCCTCAGTATTGTCCTAGATGATTGCATTGCTGCTAGTAGAGAAATCCATTACATTTGATTGTGCCACAGTGTCTCTGACTGATGTCTCTATATAATGTTCTCATTCTGCTCCTTTCACTCTTGCATCAATTCCTGGAGGTCTTTCCAGTTCACATGGAATTCCTCCTGTTCTTTATTTCTTTTAGCACAATAGTATTCCATCATCAACAGATACCACAATATGCTCAGCCATTCTTCAATTGAAGGGCATCCCCTCATATTCCAATTTTTTGCCACCACAAAGAGCACGGCTATAAATATTTTGTACAAGTCTTTTTCCTTACAGTGTCTTTTTGGGTATAAACCCAGCTGGATCAAAAGGCAGGCAGTCGTTTAGTGCCCTTTGGGCATAGTTCCAGATTGCCATTCAGAATGGTTGGATCAATTCACAACTTCACCAGCAATGCATTAGTGTCCAAATTTTGAAGGCAGGCATTTTTGATGATATAAAACTTAGGATTCTAAATCAACATATATTTACTACACGTTTCTTTTCCTCATGTCACAATAACTCATGATGTCGCAGAGTCCAGAGGCTTTGCATATAAAATATACACATTGTACCAGGCACATCCTAGTGTCTGTAGCTCTCAAGTCCTCCTCCTAAAAGTAGTCAAGTCAGTAAGAGCCTCAACACTTGCTATCTGGTACTAGAATAGGTGGCACTTTTATTATGGAAGAGTTTTGCCTACATTTAGCAACAGCATTCTGGAGGAAGACTTCCAAATGTGGTCTTTGAGCGTTCATTAGTATGGAAAGTTGTGGTCTTAATGTGGTGGCATATGGCAAAATAGTTGAAATCCTATTATTGAGAGAGTTTAGAGTTAAAACCCAAGTCTCTCAGGGCCAGTGATGGAGAAGGTGGAGAAGATTTTTAGGGCAGAAGCCTTGGTGTTAATACCTTATATTCCTGGGTATTTAATGGTAAATGATGATATACAGTGTTACGGTAGGGACACAGAGAAGAGTACTTGCAATCTTCCAAGTAAGACAATATGTTCTTGGCATTGGATTCTTGATTCTTAATTAAAATATTTTTTTTCAATTACAATAGTAATTACAATTACAATAATAATTTTTTACAATTGTTTTCTTATATTTTGCAATTCAGATTTTCTATCTTCATCCTTCCCCAATTCCTTCTCCCTGCCCCAGGCAGTAAAGAGTCTGATATAGGTTATGCCAGTGCTTTCTTGCTGTACACATTATGTTGTGACAGAAGACACATATCACATGTAGAATTAAAAAAAAACTCATGAAGGAAATAAAGTGAAAGATTGCATGCTTTCAGGAGCTTGCAATGAGGCTCCAACAGTTCCTTCTTTGGCTGTGGAAAGCATTTTTTATCATGAGTCTGTTGGGGTTATCTTGGAACCTTGCTTTGCTGATAATAGTTTAGTCCTTCATAGTTGATCATTTCAATATTTCTGTTACTGTATACACTGTTCTCCTGGTTCTAATCACTTCACTTTTGATCCGTTCATATATCTTTTCAGGTCTGGCTTTAGATTCTAATGCAAGGAAGTCTCCAAATATAGTCACTAAGCTGGAAAGAGACAGAAACCACCTTCTTGGAGGGCCCAGGGAAGAATAGGTCTTGGCATAAGATGCTTGTTAGTAAAGTTTCCCACTTTCCTGAGTGATTCATGGGAATGTAGAGATGCAGAATTTTTACAGTTTATAGTTTTAACAAAGAGTCTGTTTAGATCTAGAGGCAAAATGTTCCAAACCAGCTGATTTCCCATGTAAGGAGCAGTAGTCCCAAATCACTGAGTGAATTGTAGGGCTGGAACACCATCTTGTACTAGTTGGTTTCAGTGCCAGAACTCTCTTTTTAGTCCAGAAAAAATATATTTATCTACAAGTAGGACTAAAGAAATGAAGAATATTATGAAATTGAATTTTGGCTACTTTTTTCACTTTATTTTTCTTGTCATCTTTTTTAACTTGGTTAATAGAATAGAAATATGTTTTGTAATATACTACTTGATATGTTTGATGTAATACTTGCCTTAGCAATGACAAGGGAAGGGATTGGAAGGCGTGAAAGAATTTGGAATTCAAAAATTTAAAAACTAAATGTTAAAATGAAGTATACTTATTTTAAAAAATCGAATAATGGAATATTTAGAAATATTGAAATTCATAACCTACAAAGAAGCTTATTTGTCATAGTCCTGTCTGATGGAGTTTTTCTTTTATACTTTTGTAGAAGAGATTGAAGAAGAATCTGAAACTTCAATAGATGCTGATTTGACAGATAAACAGAAACATCAGTTAAAACATAGAGAACTATTTTTGTCACGCCAATATGAATCCCTTCCTGCAACACATATCAGGTAAGAATTCTGTGGAAGTTGTTTTGTCACTTTTGTAATGTCACAAAATGCCTCTTAGGGAGGTCTAAAAAAAATCATAGGTTCCCTAAAATCTCTAAATCCCTAAAAAGAGTCTTTGTAAAGTTCTTTGGTCTACTTCCTTATTTTCCATATAGCTGAATGCCTGAACTATTTGTGGCAGATAGTTATCTTCTTCAAGAGTATCTCAAAGATAACCTTCATTGTTTAAATTCTTTTTATTTTCAACTTAATAAACATCAAATGAAATATATTTCCATATACATAGAATAGAAAAAGATTGTACAAAAACCTACAGGTCTCTATTATATATAGCTTTATTTTCTTCTAAAATGAATATAAAATTGAACTATACTTTTCAATACCACAGCTTATCTGTTATTTTCTTTCATTTTTTCTTCTGTATTTAAAAAAGAACTTAAATTAAAAAGTTATTTTACTTAATAAAAATCAACCTTCTTCTCTCCCCTGTTAAAAATGAAAGAAAAAAACAAATTAATTGAATATACATAGTCAAGCTAAATTCCTACAATGCCCACATCCTTCCCTGACCCCCAAAATATCTCAATTTGTACCTTGAATCTACTATCCCTTTATTAGGACGTAGATAGCATATTTTATCTTTGAGAGCTCATTAAATGCCTTGTTTTACCGTTTTTTATCTTTCTGAATTTAGGTTAAGGCCTTTTTGTCTATTTGTCCATTTCATTTGTATTGTCAATTTTATTGACATGATTGAACAAAATAATTTCTGAATTCCTCTTTATTTGTTGTAATTTTACTTTTTAGGTTTTTGATAGTGGTGATTTGGTTTTTCTCTTTTAAAAATTAGCAAATGGCTTATTTTGTTTTTAAAAAATTAGTGCTCAGATTTACTTATCAATTCAATTTTTAAAAAGCTGAGGTTTTAATTGCTTTGGTTTTCAGAATTTTTAATTTGGTGTTTAATTGGTATAGTTAATTAATAGTTGAATTAATTTCTCAAGTTTTTTTTAGCTTCTTGTCCAATTCATTGATCTACTCTTCTACTATTTTTAATTTTAATTTTAACATTCTTTTTATTAGAGATATTTTATTTTCCCAATTACATCTAATAATACTTTTTAACTTTTCCAAAATTTTTTTCCCAAAATTAAAAGACCCAAATTGTCTTCCCTCCATTTCCTCCTCAGGGATAGTAAGGAATTTGATCTGCGTCATACATGTCTTGCACTATTTTTTAAATGAGAGTATTTAAAGATATGCATTTTCCCCATGAAACTCAATTGACCATATTCACCAAATTTCGTATGTTGTCTGTTATTTTTATAGAGGCAGCTAGGTGGTAGGGTGGATAGAGTGCTGGTGTCAGGTATACCTGAGTTCAAATTTAGCCTCAGATGGTTATCAGCTGTGGCCCTGGGAAATTCACTGTAGAGTTTCTTCATCCATGAAATGAGGACAATAGTACCTACATAGCATTGTTATGAGGATCAGAGGTAATATTTGTGCACAGTGTCTGGCATAAAAAAGCTTATTGACTCTGGGCAAATCACTTGACCCCCATTGCCTAGCTCTTACTGATGTTCTGCCTTGGAGCCAATATACAGTATTGACTCCAAGACAGAAGGTAAGGGTTTTTATTAAAAAAAAAAAACAAACAAAAAACAACTTATTGACTTATTTTTCCTTGCATTAGAATGTAAAGACTTCATTGTATAATCTTTCTCAGTTTCTTGAAGCTAATTTACTTTTTTCAAATTTACCTTAATTACTTGTCTTATAACTTAAAAATTTCTACTCCATTCTGGTCTTCTCATGAGGAGTATTTGGAAGTCTATTTCATTATTGGCCTATTTTTAATCTGTAGAATTATACTCATTTTTGTTGTATTAGATATTCTTGGTTGTTAAACTACATATCTGTTTGCTTTTGGAAATAATGTATTCCACTCTCCTCTTTTAGAATAGTAGCTATAAGTATTATGTTATCCTGACTATGGCTCTTTGGTGCTTTGAACTTTCTTTTTAGTTTCTTCTAGTTTTTTTTCTTTGACATGGAATTTATCGATTTTAGCAATGATGTTCATTCCTGGGAGTTTTCATTTTTCAGTTTCTTTTTGAAAAATTATTTAAATGTTTATTTTCAGTTTCAAAATCCCTCATTTCCTCCATTCCCTTCCCTATCCATTTAGTAGGCAAGTAATAGAATGCTCATTATATATATGCAGTGCTGGAAAACATTTCAACATTAGCCATATTGTTTATAATAAGAATCAGGAAAAATAAAATAAAAAAAAATAGCCTGTAATTTTCATCTGGAGTTCCTCAGTTTTCTGGAAGTAGTAAGTATTTTTTATCCTGAGTCTTTTGAAATTGTCATGGATCACTTTATTGACAGAATAGCCAAGTCTCTCACAGTTCGTCATCATTATAATATTGCTTTTGTTGTGTATACTGTTCTGGTTCTGCTCATTTCACTTTTGTAGGTTTTTCATGAGATGGCTAGTAGTTACTTTTTTCTTTCCACTTTGCTCTCTTTTTTAATTGTCTGTTTGGTTTTTACTCATTATTCCTTGAGATGGTTTCCAGGTCCTTATTTTTTTTTTTAAATCCTGACTTTTAGGTTGTCCAGTGATTCTTAGATTTTTCCTCTTGTTGACTTGTTTTTCAGATCAGTTGTTTTTTCATGGACTATTTTGTTTTTTATTTTCATTTCTTAAATTATTATCTTTTGTTTTTATTTCACCAGTATTTCTCCTAGTTCTTCTCCTGCTGCCATTCTATATAATAACTAACTTTTGAAAAAAAAAATCAAGTCTGTGGTGAACACCTGCTATGAGCTAGGTAAAATTGAAACTCGGGTTCATATGTCCCTTATGACTTCAGTAATCTAATAGGCCCCATTAGATGATTTCTCAAATGATAGCTGTTGCTAGGATTTGATAAGTGCTCAAGAAAGGTATAAAATGTCTCTATTCATAAGAAGTTCAGATTTTGTTGGGAGTGAAATGTTTAGAGAAAGTTTCATAGATTGAAGCAATAGGCTTAGAATCAAACACAAAATCCCAGGCTTACTATCTTTTTGATCTTCAGAGTGGGTCTTAGTAGTATAAAGAGCACAGACTCTGAGAAGGACCCAAGTTCAAACCCTACTGTTGATGCCTTACTTGTCAGGGGGCAGTTAGGTGGCTTACTGAACAGATTGCTAGGCCTGGAGCAATCCTCCTCAGCTCAAATCTGGCCTCAAATATTTACTAACCAGACATCCTGTGCAAGTCATTTAACCCTTTTTGCCTTAGTTCCTCATCTGTAAAATGAGCTGGAGGAGGAAATGACAAACTACTCCAGCATCTTTGCTAAGAAAACCCCAAGTGGATTCATGAAGAGTTGGACTGAAAAATGACTGAACAACAACAAAAGTTTTCAGGACTCTGCTCTTTCCTGATGTTTATTCTCTCTGTTTGACTGTTCCTTAGTTTCTTTTTAGTCACACCGAGACACTGGGTATCTCCCTCAGGGCCTTTCCTTTTCCCTCAATACTGTCTGGCTCAGCTTCTGTAGGTTGCATACCCATTCCTTTCTTCTTTTTTTAAGACCTTGCTTTATTTTCTTAATAATATTTAATTTTTTTTCTATTACAAGTAAAAACAATTTTTAAACTTTTTTTTTTTAATTTTAATATTATTTTATTTGGTCGTTTTCATACATTATTCACTGGAAACAAAGATCGTTTTCTTTTCCTCCCCCCCCCCCCCCCCCCCCCCCCCCCCCCCCGCCTTTCCCTCTCCCATAGCCGACGCATGATTCCACTGGTTATCACATGTGTTCTTGACTCGAACCCATTTCCCTGTTGTTGGAGTTTGCATTGTAGTGTTCATTTAGAGTCTCTCCTCAGTCTTATCTCCTCCAACCCTGTAGTCAAGCAGTTGCTTTTCAGCGATGTTTTTATTCCCACAGTTTATCCTCTAATTTTTAAACTTTTTTAAAAAGGTTTTGAGTTCTGAATTCTCTCCCTTCTTCTTACCCTCCCTTACTCTTCTTGCTCTCTTTCCTATCTGAGACAGCAAGCATTCTAATATAGCTTTTTCACATGTAATCATGTAAAACTTTTTTTATATATAAATTTGTTTTGGAAGAGTCCTAAAATGGAAAAAAAGAAGAAAGAAAATGAAATATAGTATATTTCAGTTTATATTCAGACTCCAGTTCTTTGCTGAAGTGTAGATGGCTTTTTAAATCAGGAGTCTCTGTGATCATCTTAGTTCATTGCATTGCTGAGGATAAGTAGGTTATTCAAAGTTGTTCATCAAGAAAAATTGCTGTCATTGTGTACAATGTTATTTTGGTTTTCCTTACTTGACTTTGCATCAGTTTTTATACGTCGTTCCAGATTTTTTTTACTTCATCCTGCTTGTCATTTCTTATAGCACAAAGGTATTCTGTTATTATCATATATCACAACTTGTTCAGTCATTCCCCAGTTGCTGGACATCTCCTCACTTTCCAGTTCTTTGCTTTCACAAAAAAAGCTGTAATAAATAATTTTTTACAAATAGGTCCTTTCTCCCCTCTAAAACAATCTCTTTTTGACACAGATCTAATTATGCTATTGATAGATCAAAACGATTTGCACAGCTTTAGATTCCTTTGAGTTTAGTTTCAATTTGCTCTCCAGAATGGTTGGATTAGATTATAATTCCACCAACAGTATATCAGTATATCAATTTTCCTGCATCCTCTCCAATAACTTATCATTTTCCTTTTCTCTGTGATTTAGAGCATTTTAGTTTCTTGATTTGAAAACTGCCCATTCACATATCTTTTGACCATTTATCCATTGGAGAATGACTTTTATAGCCTTTAGAACTAATTGACTCAGTTCTCCATATATTTATGAAATTAGATGGAAAAAAATACAAGCATTTCTCCCCAGCCTTCTGCTTTCTTTTGAATCTTGGTTGCATTTGTTTTATTTGTGCAAAAACTTTTAAATTTAATATCGTCAAAATTATCTATTTTACATTTTATAATGTTCTCATATCATTTTTGGTCCTGATTTCTCCCTTATCCATAGGTATGAATGATAGGTAAACTCCCCTAATTTGCTAATAGCATCACTCTTTATTTTGTGTGAAATGTTGGTCTAATTCTAGTTTGCCATTTACCATTTTTCCCAATAGTTTTTGTCAAATAGTGAATTCTTGTCCTAGGATGTTGATCTTTTGATTTATCAAACAATTAATTATTTTGGTCATTTATTAGTAGGTTTTGTGTACCTAATCTTCCATTTATTCACCACTTTATTTCCTAGTCAGTACCAGATTCTTTGGAATATTACTGGTTTGTAATATAGTTTGAGATCTGGTTCTTCTAGACCATTTTCCTCCATTTTTTTCTTCATTAATTCTCTTGATATTCTTGACATTTTGTTCTTCCAGATGAATTTTGTTGTTAGTTTTTCTAGCTCTATAAAATAATTTTTGGACAGTTTGATTGGTATGGCACTGAATAAGTACATTAGTTTAGGGAAAATTGTCCTTTTTATTATATTTGCTCAGCTTACTCATAAGTGAATAATGTTTTTCCAGTTGTTTAGATTTGACTTCATTTGCATTAAAAATAACATTTTTTAAATTAAAAAAGGACCAAGAGGAAGAAGATGAAAAAATGAACAACACCACTCAGTATTGTGAGATTTAAAATGGTTGAGGTCTTAAACTGTAGTGAGTTAAAATGGTGGAAGATATAAATTGTGATAGATATAAGAGAGGGTGAGTAAATTTGACCGCAGAAATATGTTTCACTATAGTGTCTTGGTTTTTAAATCAAATATAAGGTGGTCGCCAGGGAAATATTCCCAATTATTCAAATACCCAAGTCAATTAGATTTTAATTAATAATACAATGAGTAATCAAAGAAAGAGAGAGAGAGTAAGAAAGGAATAAGTATGAAGGGCCTCAAGCCAATATGGCCTAGACCTGAGTCTTAAGAGAGAAATCAGTCAGTTTTTTAACACTCACCACAAGGTCTGACTAAACAAAGATTCTAGTGACATCAGGCCAGCTCCATCTCAGCTGACTTCACCAGAGAGCCTTCTAGCCAGAGACTGTTCCAAAAGGCCTCTCTCAAGGGATTCTTTTTTTTTTTTATTATCAAAATAATCATCATCTTTATTGGTTCTTTCCAGGCAATAATTTTTCATCTCTACCATCCTAGGGAGAGGTTGGCTGCTAAAAGAACATTTCCTGAATGGAATCCTGAAATCCTAAAAGAATTCATTTACCTCCAAAGAGATGAACAGCTTGCTCCAGAGAATAATTAACTCTGTATAACCAGCCCTGTTCTTTTCTTTTCTTTTTTAATATTTTATTTGATCATTTCCAAGCATTATTCATTAAAGACATAGATCATTTTCTTTTCCTCCCTCCCACCCCCCCCCCCCCCATAGCCGACGCGTAAATCCACTGGGCATTACATGTTTTCTTGATTTGAACCCATTACTATGTTGATAATATTTGCATTAGAGTGTTCATTTAGAGTCTCTCCTCTGTCATGTCCCCTCAACCGCTGTATTCAGGCAATTGCTTTTCCTCGGTGTTTCTACTCCCATAGTTTATCCTTTGCTTATGAATAGTGTTTTTTTCTCCTAGATCCCTGCAAATTGTTCAGGGACATTACACCGCCACTAATGGAGAAGTCCATTACGTTCGATTGTACCACAGTGTATTAGTCTCTGTGTACAATGTTCTCCTGGTTCTGCTCCTCTCGCTCTGCATCACTTCCTGGAGGTTGTTCCAGTCTCCATGGAACTCCTCCACTTTATTATTCCTTTTAGCACAATAGTATTCCATCACCAACATATACCACAATTTGCTCAGCCATTCCCCAATTGATGGGCATCCCCTTGTTTTCCAGTTTTTGGCCACCACAAAGAGCACAGCTATGAATATTTTTGTACAAGTCTTTTTGTCCATTATCTCTTTGGGGTACAGACCCAGCAGTGCTATGGCTGGGTCAAAGGGTAGATATTCTTTTGTCGCCCTTTGGGCATAGTTCCAAATTGCCCTCCAGAATGGTTGAATCAGTTCACAACTCCACCAGCAATGAATTAATGTCCCTACTTTGCCACATCCCCTCCAGCATTCATTACTTTCCTTTGCTGTCATGTTAGCCAATCTGCTAGGTGTGAGGTGATACCTCAGAGTTGTTTTTATTTGCATCTTTCTGATTATAAGAGATTTAGAACACGTTTTCATGTGCTTATTAGTAGTTTTGATTTCTTTATCTGAAAACTGCCTATTCATGTCCCTTGCCCATTTATCAATTGGAGAATGGCTTGATTTTTTTGTACAATTGATTTAGCTCTTTGTAAATTTGAGTAATTAAACCTTTGTCAGAGGTTTTTGTTTTGAAGATTGTTTCCCAATTTGTTGCTTCCCTTCTGATTTTAGTTACATTGGTTTTGTTTGTACACAAACTTTTTAATTTGATGTAGTCAAAATTATGTAGTTTACATTTTGTAACTCTTTCTAACTCTTGCTTGGTTTTAAAATCTTTCCCTTCCCAAAGGTCTGACATGTATATTATTCTGTGTTCGCCTAATTTACTTATAGTTAGCTTCTTCATGTTCAAGACATTCACCCATTCTGAGTTTATCTTGGTATAGGATGTGAGGTGTTGATCCAAACATAATCTCTTCCATATTGTCTTCCCATTTTCCCAGCAGTTTTTATCAAATAGTGGATTTTTGTTCCAAAAGCTGAGGTCTTTGGGTTTGTCATAGACTGTCTTGCTGAGGTCATTTACCCCAAGTCTATTCCAGTGATCCCTTCTGTCTCTTAGCCAGTACCAAATTGTTTTGATGACCACTGTTTTATAGTATCGTTTGAGATCTTGGACTGCAAGTCTTCCTTCCTTTGTATTTTTTTTTATTATTTCCCTGGATATCCTTGATCTTTTGTTTTTCCAAATGAGTGATAGCTTGGTCTCCTCATTGCCAATTTTAATATCTTCAAGTTCTTTTTCTTCTCTAATTGCTACTGCTAGTGTTTCTAGTACAATGTTAAATAATAGAGGTGATAATGGGCATCCTTATTTCCCTCCTGATCTTATTTGGAAGGCTTCTAGTTCATCCCCATTGCAGATGTTGTTTGCTGATGGTTTTATATATACTGTTTATTATTTTTAGGAAAGGCCCTTCTATTCCTATACTTTCTAGTGTTTTCAATAGAAATGAGTGTTGTATTTTATCAAAGGCTTTTTCTGCATCTGTTGAGATAATCATGTGATTTTTGTTGGTTTGCTTGTGTTAATATGGTCAATTATGTGTTGATTTTCCTAATATTGAACCATCTTTGCATTCCTGGTATGAATCCTACCTGGTCATAGTGAATAATCCTTGTGATGACTTGCTGGAGTCTTTTTGCTAGTATCCTATTTAAGATTTTTGCATCTGTATTCATTAAGGAGATTGGTCTATAGTTTTTTTTCTCTCTTTTTGACCTGCTTGACTTTTGGATCAGTACCATGTTTGTTTTGTAAAATAAATTTGGTAGAACTCCTTCTTTGCTTATTCTGTCAAATAGTTTGTATAATATTGGGATTAGTTGTTCTTTGAATGTTTTATAGAATTCATTTGTGAATCTATCTAGCCCTGGGGATTTTTTCTTAGGGAGTTCTTTGATGGCTTGTTCAATTTTTTTTTTTTGTGATATGGGGTTGTTTAGATACTTTATTTCTTCCTCTTTTAGTCTGGGCAATTTATATTTTTGTAAGTATTCATCCATATCACCTAGATTGCCATATTTGTTGCCATATAATTGGGCTTAGTAGTTTTTAATGATTGCCTTAATTTGCTCTTCATTAGAGGTTTTCACCTTGGATACTGTCAACTTGTTTTTTTTCTTAACTTTTTTTAATTATACTTACTAATACTTTGTCTATTTTATTTGTTTTTTTCAAAGTAACAGCTTCTAGTCTCATTTATTAAATCAATAGTTCTTTGACTTTCAATTTCATTAATTTTTTCTTTGAGTTTTAGTATCTATACTTTATTCATCTGAGGATTTTTAATTCATTCACTTTATAATTTTTTAATTTGCACGCCCAATTCATTGACCTCTGCCCTTCTTAATTTGTTAATATATGAACTCAAGGATATAAATTTCCCCCTGAGTAATGCTTTGGCTGCATCCTATAGATTTTGAAAGGATGTCTCATCATTGTCATTTTCTTCAATGAAGTTATTAATTGGTTCTACGATTTGTTCTTTAACCGGTTTTGGAGAATTGCATTGTTTAATTTCCAATTAATTTTTCATTTACCTCTCCATGTACCCTTACTAATTATTATTTTCATTGCATTGTGATCTGAGAAAGTGTCACATCTGGGTAAAATAATCTGGGCAGATGGGCTAAACAGGTTCAGGATTACTCAGAGGTCCTGAACCTCAACCTCAAAAGTGAATTAGGTGGATTTCTAGTTCAATTATGTGAAGACTTTTGGTGGAGTTGGCAGAAAATGATTATATGTTCCAGTAGTCATGAAGGTATCTGAAGCTGGTGCTCTGAAGGGCTTAGAGCTTGATCATTAAAGATGCCACGGTCATCCATTGTATTCCTAGCCAACAGCAATTGTCCTGACTTTTTTTCTTGCCAGTAGACCTTGATAACTATAGATAGAGTGAAATTGTTGACTGTGTAACTCTGCTTCACTTCAATTCAATTCTCTGGCAAGTCAGGACCTCATGCTGTATTTTTATCAGTCCCCTTTGAATGCATTCCTGCATTTAGAGGCAAGTTAGTATTGAGTTAGGAAGTTTGAACTTCTGCCTTACTGCACTCACCCTTTTGCTCCCTTCTCCAAGACCAATTAATTGTTTTGGGGAATGAGTGCTGCCTGGTAGGGGAAGTAATTATGCTTCCCTTACAGGAAACTACAAGGTACCTTCTGATCATGATAATAAATGTGGTTAAAACACACTAATAAGTAGATTTTAGACATAAGCCAGCTAATGTTATCTACTTCTTTCTTATCCTACTTTCTTTAGTTTTTTATGAACATAACTAGTAGGAACAATATCCTAACTTTCTATTCTAATTTTTCTTTTCAAGAAATACCGTTAAATTCCCTAAATGTTTGATGACATAACTACCAATACATAATTAAAGGTTTGCCAGTAAGTGTATATGGGCGAGATTCAGATATTTACTAGGCAAATCATTTAATCCTGTTTGTCTCAGTTTCCTCATCTGTAAAATGAACTGAAGAAGGAAATGGCAAACCACTCTAGGATCTTGGCCAACTGGGGTTGCAAAGAGTTGGACAGACTGAATGACAATAATTTCCAGAGCCTATGTCTGGCACATTTATTCACTGCATGTTATGTAAATATTGAGTGAATATAAGTTGTAAAATTCAGTAAAATAAAAGCTTTTTGAAGGCAAAGAAAAAAAAAGGGCGACAGCTGGGTGATTCAGTGGATTGAGAGCCAGGCCTAGAGATGGGAGGTCCAAGGTTTAGATCTGAACTCAGACACTTCCTAGCTGTGTGACTCTGTGCAAGTCACTTAACTCCCATTGCCCAGTCCTTATTGCTCTTTTGCTTACAACCAATACACAGTATTGATTCTAAGATGGAAGATAAGGGCTTAAATAAAAGACTATATGGAAGCCACATAATCCAGTCCTTTGTTGATGGAAAAGGGAAGTCAGTCAGAGAAACTCAGAAAAATTCTCTTTAGCACAAAAAGAACTCATTAAAAAAAAAAGGTAGAATAGATCATCTTAATTCATACAATTGGTGCCAAAAGAAGAAGAAAATAAAACCTGACATTTGATTAAAGCCTCATCTAATTAGTAAATAATTTATATTTAATTGGAAACAATTAGGAAATGTTATTTATTTGCCCATTCTCATGCTCCACCAACATTCTGGCAAATGTTTAGCATAAGGGGTAGGTCTTTAATTTCATTGATATAGGGAAGTCTTAGGATGAGAAATTCTTTTTTTACTAGTGCAGGTCAGCACCTCTTAAGAGAGTTGCTATTAATTATGCCCAATGGGCTTTAAAAGACTGTCTGCCTGTTGATCCAGCCATAGCACTGCTGGCTTTGTACCCCACAGCAATAATAAGGAAAAATGCATATAAAAGAATATTCATAGCTGAGATCTTTGTGGTGGCAAAAAATTGGAAAATGAGGGGATGCCCTTCAATTGGGGAATGGCTGAATAAATTGTGGTATATGTTGGTGATGGAATACTATTGTGCTAAAAGGAATAATAAAGTGGAGGAATTCCATGGAGACTGGAACGACCTCCTGGAATTGTTGCAGAGTGAAAGGAGTAGAACCAGGAGAACATTATACAGAGACTGATACACTGTGGTACAATCAAATGTAATGGACTTCTCTACTAACAGCAATGCACTGATCCAGGACAATTCTGAGGGACATATGAGAAAGAAAGCCATCCAGACCCAGAGAAAGAACTGTTGGACTAGAAACACAGAAGGAAAGACAACTGCTTGATCACATGGGTTGATGGGGATATGACGGGGGATGTAGACTCTTTTTTTTTTTTAATATATTTTATTTGATCATTTCCAAGCATTATTCGTTAAAGACACAGATCATTTTCTTTTCCTCCCCCCCCACCCCCCCACCCCCCATAGCCGACGCGTAAGTCCACTGGGCATTAGATGTTTTCTTGATTTGAACCCATTGCTTTGTTGATAGTATTTGCATTAGAGTGTTCATTTAGAGTCTCTCCTCTGTCATGTCCCCTCAACCTCTGTATTCAGGCAGTTGCTTTTCCTCAGTGTTTCCACTCCTATAGTTTATCCTTTGCTTATGAATAGTGTTTTTTTCTCCTGGATCCCTGCAAATTGTTCAGGGACATTACACCACCATTTATGGAGAAGTCCATTACGTTCGATTATACCACCCATTACGTTCGATTATACCACGGGATGTAGACTCTTAAAATGATCACCCCAGTGCAAATATTATTAATATGGAAATAGGTCTTGATTAATGATACATGTGAAACCCAGTGGAATTGCTCATTGGCTTCAGGAGGGGAGGGAACGGACATCAATCATGTAACCATAGAAAAACACTCTAAATCAAATAAGTAAATAAATTTAAAAAAATGTTGCCTTTGTCTAGAATCCTAGAATCCCAGAATCAGTGTCAGAGTCAGAGTAGAGATTTGAACTGAGATCTATCCTGACCTTCAGGTTGGTTCTATTGACTATATCAGACTCCCCCTCCAGTAAATGTTCATAGGCCAAAAATATGCAAGTTTAGTTATTATGTGATAATCATTTTCTTTAATAGACTATGGAGCTAGACAAAGGATTTTATTTTATTTTTGCAAACAAAAGACATAAGGGCAAGAACTCAATCTTTCTTTGAATTATTCAGTTCTTTTTTCCCTTCATAATTTTATTCCTTGTTTTAAGAGATAGCACTCTTGGTTGGGAGAGGGAGAGAAATACTGAGAAATAAAGGTGAGAATATACTATTGCATGACCTAGTATTCTGTGCTGAATACAGTAGTACCCCCATTGGCCCAGCATGCATATCCCTGATGTCAGAACCTATTTCATGGTCTCTACTATAAACAAGGCTTTGCATTCGTTAGGTAATATATAAAAAAGTTATGGACATAGAAGAGTTCTTATCATAGAGTCTATGGACCAATAAAGATTCTACACACTAGTTCTATGAAACTGGATGGAAAAGTAAGTTGTATCTTTGTTTTCATCAACCTCTAAATGAAACTTTTTCTTCCCTTATGAATGTATGCAGGCAACCATTATTCTGGGAAACTGTCCATAGACTTTACCAGATTGTTTGAGAGGTCTTTGACATAAAAAAGTCTGACTCAATAAAGATGGTTTCCTTCTAATACAAAGATCATACCGATGACATACTGATTAAGGTAAACCGATCAAATTTTCAATAATTATTAATAAAGTTCCCACTATTATAATAAACTCTCATCTCATCTAGGCTTCTTTTTATGATCAATGGCTTATGTTTTCAAATAGCAGATAGAGTTAGGAATGCTGTTTGTGGTCACATTTATTTATCAGATAAAATATTCACAGGTGTTGACTTGACATAAACAATTTGCTTTCTTGCCTATTATTATAATAGTACATGGACCTTTTTTGATACATCTTTTTTTACATGAAAACCATTGTATTTGGTGACTTATGAATTATTCACAGGGATGCCATCAACTGACCAGTTGTATAGCAAAACTAATTTAAAAAATATACCTTTCACAGAGTAGGAATGAAAAATTTCCAGTGAATGGACATGAATATGTGTCCTTCTTGAGTTAATAGAATTTGCATGATAGCCTTTCTTATTTCTTTGGGGCAAACAGTTTCTTGCTTTTTATTTCCCCTGCTACTAGTCTGGAAGGTTGGATCTTAGAATAAATGAACTCCTAATTACTTATAGTTTCATGATATTGAGGTGGTATGGGCTACCTGCCTTGCTTATCAGCAATTGTGCACTTGAGTGAATAGGAAGGGGAAGGGATTAAACATTCATATGATATCTACTATGTGCCAGGCACTGCTAAGTGATTTTTACAAATATGATCTCATTTGATCCTCAGAACAACCTTGTGATGTGCTGTTATTATTCCCACTTTATAATTGAAGAGACAAAGGTATACTTTCTCAGAGGCACCCAGCTATTATCTGAGACCAGATTTCAACTCAAGTCTTCCTGACTTCAGACTTTATGTACTATGCTATCAGCTGCTGCCCAAATAGTTGTATGAGGCATATTAGTGGCAGAGTGTTTGTTTTGGAGATGTTAGGGTCTGTGGAAGTACTGGATTGAGCCAGTCAGCTGTCATTGACCTTTTTTTCAGATTAGCACTCTGCTTTGAGAAGGGGGATGGGGGGAGGACACCTTAAACTGGCTAGTTTACATAAATCCCCAGCCCACCACCAATGGTGTATAGTATCCCAGATCCTAGAAACCCCCTTCTCCAAGATACCAAGCAGATTCTCTCCTGTCTATCACTGCTCCACCACATTCCATGATACTTCCTTGCAAATTCATTTCTTTTACAAAATACCATCTCTCAAGAGATCTTAAAAGGAAAAAAAAAATAGATAACTATACTATGAATGATTAGGAATTCACCTCCTTTCTCCTCTCATCTTCTAATTATTCTCCTTAATGCCATAAATAGTATCTTTCCTATTTGGTCTGTACTGACATTTTGCAAAAAAATATGTGCAGGTCTTCCTGATCCTTAAAATATTTGGTTGATTCTTCCTACAAGCTAATGCTCTATCTCTTCCTTTCAGAATTAAAATCCTTGAAAAGGCTGTATACAGTATTTGTCTCCACTTGTTTATTACCTTTTTGGTTAACTCTTTGCAACCTGCCTTCCTTCCATAACTTTTTCCTTCTCTCCTTTCCCCTTGGCTGAGTACCTTTCCTCATAATTCACTGAAAAGATAGTCTGTTCACTGAGAGTTCCCTCTTTTTCCCTTATCTCATATACTCAGATGCCTTCCACCTCTATTTCCTACTTTATTTCTTTCTCCTATGAGAGGTGACCTTTCTTCTTGCCAAGACCTACACTGGGATGGAGGAGGGGAAGACAAGCATTTATTAACTGCCTAATATGTGTCATTTATCATGCTAAATGCATTACAGATATCTCATTTTATCCTTCTAATAATCTTATGCAGTAAATGCTATCATTAACCTCTTGAATAGTTGAGGAAACTCAGGCAAACAGAAGTTAAGTGGCTTGCCAGGGTCATACAGAGTAAGTGTGTATTGAGGCAAGATGAACTTACGTGTTCTGATTCCAACCCTAGCATTCTATCCATTTTACCATAGCTGCTTTGGGTCACAAATCAGATAATTTACTTCTTACAGTCATGCAATTGTATGACTTCCCAGTTCTGCAGTGCCAAGAGCAATACAGGTAAGTGGCAGGGGTCTAGAGAGGGATGCCCAACTCTTATTTAGAGCCCAGTTATTTGAGTCTGTCATTATATCTGATTGTTGCTGAGCAGATTCACAGGGACTGAGTATGAGAAGATTGAAGGGCCAGTCAGTTAGCAGGTGACCTGGACTCCAACCCATTTCCTTCCCCTCTTCCCTAATATGGTCTCCTTCTAACCCCCTTCCCACCAATTATTAATCACAAGGGCATTATGATTAGGAAATTTTGATAACTTTGCATATATGGACTGGTTGAAGTTTGCTAAACTGATTGTCAGTTGAGTCATGCATTCTTTGCCTAAATATAGCTAAGTAAACTGAGTATATAGGAAATTCCTGGTTCATAGACTGGTTAATCAGTGATCAAACATAGCATTATTTCTGTATGGAATGCTCCCCTAGCAATAGACTAGTCCTCATATGATTGCCATAGTCTGCTTCAAGTCTTTTCCTATTCTAGTCTATCTTCCCTCAGATTTCAAAATGATTTTTCTATTAGGTGCTTAATAAATGATTCATATTTGATATTGCATTGCCCCATTTTTTACACATAATTCATACTATTCAACAGGGCTTTCCAAGTCTGTAATATAATGCCAAATTGGCTGTCTAACCTCATTAATATCATTATTATGTTTCTTCCTATGCATGTCCAGCCCTCAAGTTCAGGTGTACCAATCATTTATTTTAATATGCCCTTTGCTCTCCTTTGTCCTTGTATTTAGATCTTTAAAGATCCTTAGAAGTTCATCTAGTGTAGACTTCTTATTTTATACTTGAGGAAGCTGAGATTCAGAGAGAAATTAAATTGTCCCAAGCACTGGGTTTGAAACCCTGATGCCCATTCCTTCATATTCTCTGCTCTCACTTTTTTCTGCCCTTTACTTATCAAAGTACTGCTATCTCTTAAGGCCTAACTCAAATGCCATCTCTTCTATGAAACCTTTTAATCACTCACCCAGATAATTTAGAGAGTTAGAACTGGAACATTCTTTAAAGATCATGTAGTACATTCTACTGATTAGGAAAATGAGTCTTGGGAAGTTAGATGACTGAAAATTATGATACTAAATAGTAGAACTGTAATTTCAATGCATCTCTTCCTATTTTACAATAGTCTCACTATCAGTTGCTAACATGCCATAGCTTTTTTATCATCTGTTTTTGTTGCTTCTCATTTTGGGGGTAGAGTACCATGATGTATTTTTATTATGTTGAGGTTTCTTCCTAGAAATGGGGAACAGTATATTAGGATTCTTATAGTTATATAGTGATTTAGATCCTTGTACTTATTTCTTTCAGCCTCCATATTCCTTTCTTTTCTAAGCAAAAATAAATGCCTTTTATTTTTATATATATGCTTTTGCGTGAAGAACATAATTCAACAGATATAAATGAAGTATATGCTTGAGTGTTCAGATAGTAGTTGTTAGGTGTCCAGCCTAATAACAAATCCAATTTAAATACCTGAGATAATAGTTTATTTGGGAAGAAATAACCTATATTTCTACTCCAGGTTGCATTCCTCTAGACATTGTTCATCTTTCCACAGAAGCTTCTTCGCCCAGGAAGTTTACATCACCCATTGACTTCTTACTCTAGATGTACCCTCTGCCCCTAGAAGGGACATCTTCTTCTGACTGGCAGGTTGTTCCCAGAACTTTCTTTTAACAAGGCTGAATTCCTGACTCTCCCAACTTTTATCTGCATGACCTCAGTGTTCTTTCCCTCTCCTTCCCCTCCAGCTTTCTTTTACATGTTATCTTCTTCCATTGGAATGTAAGCTTCTTTAGGGCTTCTTTTCCTATTATGTTTGTATTCCCAGAACTTAGCATATTGCCTAGCATATATTAAGGGCTTAATAAATATTTCTTAACCATTTCTCTTTAAAGTTAGAGGTAAATATTCAGTGCTTTAAGCCTCTGCCAGATTGAGTATTGTGATACAATTCTTCTCTTTGCTTCCTGTATATATTTTTATACTGGAATTCCTTTATTTTGTAACACTGAATCTATGTTCTCCAACTGACTCTGTGTTAGTGTGCAATGGAGAGAATGAGAAATATAGTTATGGTTAGATTTGGGAAGAAAGGAGGGATAGTAAAATCAAGGGACACAATTTTTGGAAGATCATGGAGTTGGAAACTGCCTTAGAAATGCATCCACTTTTTGTTCTTTGAGCAGTAATAGACTACACAGAAGAATTCTAATGGAGAATCTGCTGAGGGATATTTTTTGTTACTTTTAAGTGTTGAATTCTGTTTTATAACACACCTTTGATGTAAAGGCTGTTTTATATGTGGAGCAAATCCCAAAGTTTAGAAAGATAATCACTCAAGTTTTCTCATCCTATCTCAAGTATTTAGAAGCAAATATTCTCTAAATGTGGCAAACATGATTGTCTCAGTACTAAAATGTGGAGGTAAAGCAATCTATAATATATATTTATCTGTGTATAGATAAATACCTACCTATGCCAATGTAGTTTTATTGGTTTTGCTATACTACAAGAGATGAATTATAAATGTTCATAATTGGATGTATAGGGAGTGAGGAGTACAGATGCGGTCATTATCCTTTTGTCCAATGTCTTCAGATGAAGATCACACTTTTCTTTGTAGCTTTCCTGTTCTTTGTCAGCCTTGAGCATCAATATCCTTGGGAGGTATAAGGGGGAAAAGGAGGTTAATTTTTAAAGATTTGGACTTGAATATTTAAGAGTGGTCTCCAGGAATTTAATTAATTCCAAAGAGATTTATTTACAACATATAGAAAGAATGAAGAAAATCAGAGAGGATAGGTTAAGATATCTACCCTAGGCACTAAGTAATTTACTTCCAGTCCCTCCTTGGCAAAGCCGAGAACCTGGGAAGTGTCTCTCAAGAGGATGGGTCTTTCCTGAGGCTGGTCTCTTCAGAGAAAAGCCAGCAGTTATTGTCAGCTTTTTCACTCACCATGGGTCAATCCAGTTAGCAGATTCTTCAGCCCCTCTTCACCAGCCTCAACTCAAAAGCATGAAGAATTGAATTCTCACAGGAAGTAGCAGCTCCTTTTAAAGACATTTTCCTCTTGTGTTACTTCTTGTGCCTTCCCCCAATTCTACGTCTACCAATCCCAGTTGACGCTCTGCTTTAGGACTACCCAGAAGGCAGTCAGTTGATTCTGATTTGTCACCCACACATGGGTCACAGACGTCTCCCTCTCAAGTGTGAATGGGGTGTTTGCACCTTTGGTGATTAAATCTAAAATGAGCAGATCTTCATACTTAAACTTTTAAGTAGGGTGTTTACAGTAAAAATAGACATGAGTTACAATTTAAATCTTCACAATCAGGGAAGATCTAAGTACCTTCATTGTTATAATCAGGGGAGAGACAAATCTAATCTTCACAGAGGGTAGCATGCTAAAGCTTTAGCAGGGATATAGTTTGAGGCTGGATTGCCTTTAGTAATAGAGTAAAAACTCTACTCTCTCATCACTCTATGCCAATAAGAAACTTTTTCTTTAAGCTCTAAATGATCAGAATTTTCCTAAATTTGTCTTAATTCTTATATAATAATTTATATGTGATATTATAGCACAGAAATATTCTATTATATTCTTTTAACATTTTGTTAAGCTGTTCTTGAATTGATGGACACCCTGTTGGTTTTCAGTTTTTAACCATTACTAAAAGTGTTACTATTACTGTTCCTGAGCATATGTGTCTTTTCCCTCTATTTTTTATTTCTTTGGGACATTTGCTTAGTAGTATTGTCTAGAAATATCTCATAGTTGTGGTCAAAGGTTAGTGTAGTGTATTTTAAGATTTTTTTCTTGTAGTTCCAAATTATTTTTAGAGTGGTTGGACCTATTCACAACTTCATCAAGAGGGCCTTAGTGTTTCTTAGTATTCCTGTAACCCTTAAAAAGCAGATGGTAAATCTTTTTTTATCTTAGTGTGGGGTTTTTGAGATGAAGCCTTAGAAAGTTGTTTTAATTTTCAGTTTCTAGAAATTGAAAATACATTTTTTAAGAAATGCTATGTAAATAATGTTGACTGCCATCTTATAGGCTCTTGTCTTGGCCATTATTATGTTTTTCATTTTATTGTCTTGCTAATTTTTGAATCCCTTCCAACTGTGGGCAAACTATTGTTGCATTGCATATTTTCTAGTTATTATGAATATGATATTGTAACAGTTAAAAATTTAGAGGAAACTGAGGCAGGTAGAAATTAGTTTCTCTCTGCAAGGAGTACTATTTTTTTAGAGATTTATTAAAGATTGAGAACCTAAAAATATATAAGTAAGAAAAGCACGTGTCTAGATCAGAGAGAGGCCTAGACACAACCACTCACATCTTGCCTTCTAGGTGGAGAGCCGCGTGTGCTCCGAAGCGGAAGTAAAAAGAGGAAAAAAAGAGCCCCCACCTATGGTGGAGAGTCTTTAAATAATATTTTGCTCTCGTCCCAGGTGAGAATTCAGTGAGATTACAAAGCATTCTGGGGAAGTGGAGCACAGACCTCTGGGGATTGAAGTCCTGGATTTGAGTCTATTTTTACAATATTTTGTTAAACACAGTAACATAACTTACTTTTTTAAACTAAGAATTATAAGGATCTAAATATGTTTTCCTATGTATTTTGGGCTAACAGTTTTATTTTCTGGTATGTCAATCACTGAGGTCTCATCTATTTGAATGAATCTCATAGTTACTCTTAATTACTTTGCCTATAATGAACTTTTTAAAATCTTCATGAGAATGGAATTGTTACCAGGTATTTAATTATCTGTTAAACTATTTTGATGTATCTGTAATTCCCAAACATTTTCCTTAAAGTTTCCCTCTTATGAGCTAACCTGATCATGAAGTATTTAAACTTAACCCCTTACTAAGTTATTTTAAAACATCCTTCCTTTACCCAACACCATCACTGTCACAATCACTACCACCACCATACCATTAGAGTATGAGCTCCTTGAGTGCAGAAGACTTTAGTTTCTGCGTTACTGAACACTGTGCCTATAAGGGCTTAATACTTCTTAATTTCATACATATATACATGTGTATATACATACATTCTGTGAATCTTATAACTCCTCAGACTCTACCTTAGAAGATTTGGTTAAGCTATTCCCTCATTGTAACAAATAGAAGTACTTGATCAGGAATGTATTGGGAATTTTAATATTACTCCACCCATACTTAGGCATACTTTAGGGGAAGATAAAGTTGTAAACTCCTTACTGAACAATGAAAAGTCCCTAACTCATACTTATAGTGAAGCAAAAATCCTAAGCTAGGTCTATTTTTAGATCTAATACAAAAGGGTACTAAGTACCTACAAAGGTTAAATTAATCACTAAAAGGTAAAGCAACTTACAAAAGGCAAGCTTAACAAAAGAGGTGTGACCCCAGAGAAGGTGAGAACAAAAGAAGATGTGAACTAAGAATGGACAGATCTGGGGAAAACATCTACTGTGATTGGTAGATATGAAAATTTAGGAGAGGTGACATTAGAGAAATTTCTCTTTAAATGGAGCTGCCTCTCTGAACTTAGTTGGGGAGTTTTGGAGTTAGTTTGGAGGAGCTAACTCTCTGAAGTTAGTTGGAGTTTGGAGTTAGTTTGGAGGAGCTGGGTCTCTGAACTCAGTTCAGGAGTTGAGGATTTCAGTGAAGGACTGGAGTTTTGCTTTAGGATGATCTTGTGGTGAGTGATTAAAGACTTACCTAGTCTCTCTTAAGGCTCAGGCCTAGGCCATTTGGCCTAGGCCCTTCCTACTATTTTCTCTCATTCTCTCTCTCTCCCTTTCCTTAATTCCTTCATTTGTATTAATTAAAATCTCTATAAAACACAGCTGACTTAGGTATTTTCATATTTGGGAATTTTTCCCATGGCGACCACTTATTTTTGATTTAAATCAAGACACTAAATTTATCTTTACACTTTTGGCAATTCAATCTTGAAACCCACATTTTCACGGTTACAATTCACTCACACAGCTGAAAGCAGCAATAAGGAAAGCATTGTCCATTTCCCAATCATTTACATGTAATTTAGGATGTATAGCATCTTTTTAAACGTTTTTAATTTTTCAAAAGATAACATTTCTAATGATTCGAGTTTCATTAAAATATATGGCATATATTTTTCTGGATTGTACTGTTTTATAGGAAAAATAACTTAAATCTTTTCGATAAGAAATAATTCCAGTATTTGTTAGTGATGCTAAATTAGATTGAATAATAGTCTTCTGATCATAAAAGTATGAGTTGAACATGCCTTTGAACATATTTACATACATTTATTCTGTTCATTTAAAAATTTCAATAGAAATTTTATTCCGAATATTTTGTTTATATTCTTGTACAAGCTTAGAATTTGTTTATATGTTATAATTTTTTTTTCATAATCTATGTAGTTATTTCCATATCATGGTATAGTCTGAGTCTGAAAAAATACAATGAATAAATCATTGATATGTGCCAGCTGCCCACATTTTTTGGGCCTGCCTAAAAAAGGATAAACCAGTCCAAATCAGAAATTGAGGTCACAGCTGAGAGAGAAACAGAGAGATAGAGAATGCAATTTTTAGAATTTTTGTAAGTAATAAGCTTACATAATTTATTAGAGTATGTGTAGAGATATTGTCCTTCATTGAAAAAAGGAAGTTTAGAAGAGGGGTAGATTCTTGAAGGGAAAATAGTGTAATAAAGTCTCATGCAGAGGACTTGCTATCCATCCATATCTATTTATTCTGTGTTACTTGCTCTTTTCTCTCTGGGGGGGGGGGTAGGGGGGAGCGGGAGATGATACACAACCTGAAAACCATGATATAGGATTGTTTTTCACTCCCATAGGGTGCTAAGGGTTGTATATGTATGATCCCTAGAAATTTTACCTGCTTGTAGTTGCTACAGATGTGGATATGTATTCTCCTGTTAAGCTACCTAACATGGAGGCTAGCTGTGGCAGGTAGTGGAGTAGTGAATATTACATGATAATCAGTTCATGGAGTAGTATGATTATATTTGAGATAGCCCCCAGAATTTCAAGTTTTGATTGATTATCCCTTTGGAATCACACTTAAAATCAAGGACCGGTGGTACTGTGTGACTCCCACTTTGGTGGCCACTTATTTTACCTACTTGATGTTTGGAGACGGATAGTAGTATGTAAGTTTATTCCTTCAGAGGAGATTTTTCTCTCCTCAGTCAGGCTTCTATACCTAAAAGTTTTTGTACCTTGTAGCTTGGAGATTATAAGTATTTGGAATGGCAATATTTGGTCCAAGTTTTTATAGATCAGTAACTTTTGGGTGATTATGAATAGTTACTTGATTTGTAATAAAACTCTGGTTTCAGTAGTGTTTAGTTCTACATATTGTTTATATTATATTCAAAGACATTTTCTTTCTCCAATTACATGTAATACATTTTCTGAAGTTATAAGATTCAAATTGTCTCCCTTTCCTCTTTTGGAGATGGCAAGCAAGTTGATCTGGTTTATACCTGTATTACCATGTAAAACATACTTCCATATTGGTCATTGTTATAAAGGAATACTTGCAGAAAACCAAAATCCAAGAATAAAACCATAAATAAACGAATGTTTTAGATAGTATGCTTTGATTTGTATCTGCCTCCAATAGTTCTTTTTTCTGGAGGTAGATAGCATTCTTTGTCATAAGTCCTTCAGAATTGTTCTCCAGGTTATCTAAGGTCTGTAATTGCAGCATGGGATTTGTCATCAATCTGTCTGTAAAAGATAATAATGTATAATTGTTGCCAGCACTGACAAATGATGAATTAAAGGGAAAGTTTTCTTTAAAAGAAAAGAAAGTTGAGTAGAATGCAATCAAATGTTTTTAGGATCTAGATCATTTTGCAAAGTGCTGCTCTGGTTAGTCTTGATATTCCAATCATACATAATCTTGTTTAGTAATTTGACTTAGTAGTTTCCATTTTGAAACTTTGTGATCAGTGGCTAGACCTGAGCTATGATTAGTCCAGGAGAGACCTGCAAAGAGTTAGACACTGTCCCATTTAAATAATCTTGTCTCTGATGATTTTTTATTTCTTCAAAAAAAGACTTTTCTTTCCCAGTGACATCATCATTCTACTCCTTGCCTTTAGCAGGTTTTTTTTTGTCATTTACATAGTGATCTAGGTCCTCTCTATCACTAGATATCTCTTCATCTACAACTTTATAAGGTCTTCTTGTGTGCCCTGCATGCTGGCAGGGCTGGTCTAACATCTCAACATCTGGATGTTGATTGAGATTGTGTAACAGTTAAAATTTAGGGGAGACTGAGGCAGGTAGAAATTAGTTTCTCTCTGCAAGGAGTATTATATTTTTAGAGGTTTATTCAAGATTAAGGATTAAAAGAAAATACAGGATAAGGAAAACGTGCCTAGGTCACAGAGGTCTAGACAAGACCTCACCTGCCCCAAAACGGAAGTCAAAAAAAAAAAAGCTCAAAAACCTTTGCAATCAGGTTAAATCCCTTCTCGATCTCGGCCCACGTGAGAATTCAAAGCATTCTGGGGAAGTGGAGCAAGGCCTTCTGGGGATTGAAATCCAGAGTTTGAGTCTATTTTTACAATTGTAAGTTTGCAAAAGTGAGAGATGGTCCTTTTCAGATGCCTCAGCCTTTTCTTTATGTCTAAAAGTCTCACCAGAATGGTAACTGAGTTAGGATAATTGTAGGCCACAGCCCAAATTGGGGGTACAATAGCGTGTAGATCCATGATATTGTGGAGATAAAGCCCAGGCACTTCCCCCTCCACTTGGGTTATTTAGGCATGTGCCAACAATGTAGAAATGTTAACCTCAAGCTATATAAACTTGATACCATAAGATCCTTCTCTTCTCTGGACATATGTTAATAATTTTATTTTCACTTAGTCCAAGTCACTTTTCAATATCATTGGAGAAAAATTTAATTAGAAGGAAGTTTATTGGTAAAACCGTAGGTCTTAGATATATCTAATATAGATATATCAAGTAACTAAAAATTGTTTTGGCTTGAATTTGTAAATGTGAAAGTAGTTTTTAAATCTAAATAGAACAATAATGAACTTAGAAGACCTCCCTAAAAATACATTATTATTTTTTTTTAAACCCATACCTTATGTCTTAGTATCAGTACTGGATATTGGTTCCAAAGCAGAAGATTGGTAAGGACTAGGCAATAGGGGTTAAGTGACTTGCCCAGGGTCACACAACTGGGAAGTGTCTGAGGCCAGATTTGAACCTAGGACCTCCCATCTCTAGGCCTGGCTTTCAGTCCACTGAGCTACCCAGCTGCCCCCTTAAAAATACATCATTTTACACAAAATATTCTTGACACTGTTTGGTTGAATTTTAAGTAGAGCATAGTTTTTCTTGTTGATATCAAATATGCAGTTTTCTTACTATACCTAGGCCCATTTTGCACATTTAAAGTGCACAAATGAGACATGGGTACAGAAATGAGTCACATGTTATAAGTATTAATAAAGGCTATGTAATTGTTATGGTTTTTGGCGAAGCTTGTTCAGTAATTACAAAACTTTTAACAAGTTTTTCTATTTACCCCCTACATCTTTTTGGCACATCATCTTTGAGGAAAAAATCAACACGTTTTCTTGTGTTTATAGGGTTTAAAAAACCCATTACTTTCTGTTCTAGAATCAATAGTAAGTATTAATTCTAAGGCAGAAGAATTGTAAAAGATAGACAGTTAAGGTTAAATTAATTGCTCAGAGTCACGAAGCTAGGAACTATCTTTGGCCCTATTTGAACCCAGGACCTCTTGTCTCCAGGTCTGACTGTCTTTTACAACCTAATATAAGTCTATATTTTTAAAAAAGTGGCACAATTCTATGAATTCTTTGTATTAAGTATATAAATGTCTTGTATCTGGAAAGGATGCTGGAATTTTCAGCTTTCAGTAATTGAGATGTTATGCTTTGTCATAAAACGTGGGGTCAGGGTTCAGCCCTAGAGGAAATTGGTCTAATTCTTTTGCCACTGTTAATTTGTTGAGCCCCCAATTAGGGATTTTGTCCAATCCCCCCTCCTTTATTTTTTTGCAGAGAAGTTATTTTCAGCCCACCTCCTTTGACAGGAGTAATTGTTCTGTCATTCATTATGTAATGGCATGCAAGGTTTTTAGTTGATCCAGCTTATGTTTTTACTGTGTTGAATTTCTTTCAACTATATAGACCAGAACATTTCCACATCTTCTTTTGAAGATTCTCTCTGGCCTTTCATTTCTTTACTTCTTAGACTTCTGTAATAAGATTTTTGATTGATGTTGAATTATTTTGTTCTTTGCATTGCTTTGACTCCTATCATTTCAATATATTTTTACTTCTGCTTTCATTTTCTGAGTAAGGACGTCAAGAATTTATGATTTGCTTTTGTTTCCTAGTTTTTTTTTCAGCCTATTCCTTTTTGTTACCTTAAACTGGGCAATAGGGCATTCAAATTTTCTCCTGAGCATTATTTTACAGTTAAATATTGATGTAATCTTTGATGATTTTCCCCAGATCTTCAACAGCTGTTAAAAGTAACTTCCCTCTTAATAGTATTTGATCTTTATCCTTTGGGCTATTGTTTGATAGCTCTAAGTTTCCTCCTGTGGTTCATACTATGAAAAAAAACTGCTTCATTTACTATTTTGAGAATATTTTTAAGCTTTCTGCCAAAGATGGAGAGAGAATGCTTTCATTTATGATAATCATAGGAGGTTCCAACTCTTTTAATGATTTTTTTTTTTTTGGGTATAATTGGGCTGCTAGTTATATGCCTTCCTTCAAATTCAAAAAGTTCTTTTAGGAATTTCACTTCTAAGTATAGCCATCCTTTCAAAATCATTTAAATTATCAATGTAGTTTTTGTTAACCTTGTTTCTTTATTAAGTATTATTTATTAGGTATATTTTCTGAAGTTCTGTTGAGCAAAGATTTATAGTGTCCTTGAGTTCTTAACTTTTTTCCTCCTTAGATCAGTCATTGCCTCTATGTAATTTATCTAATCTTGGTTTAGGGATAAAAAAATATATTATATTTATATAATTTAATATATATTATATATGTATGTATATGCGTGTTGGTGTTGCTGCTGCTGCTGCCACCTTGCACCATTTTGCAATAAATTATGATGTTACTTAGTAATGAGGGTAGCATTGACAGAAGTCAACATGAAGCCCTTCCTTATATAATTTTATTATGATAAAGTATTGGTACATTCTAACATTTGCCCTCCCTTTGGTCAGCATCATCTCTTGCACTAAAGCAGTTGCAGCAGGCAAGTTAGTGATATTTGTGTTGTGTTTTGATGTATCTTTCGATCTTGTGGAACTAGAACACAGTGGAATGCACAATGGAACTTACTCCACTGTCTTCCAAGTTGAGCTGATCCTCATCATGATTTTTTTAGAACCTGTCATTTTATGCCTTATTTCTAAGATTTATAGGAATAGTTTCATCAGATTGTCTAGGTTACTTACTCATTCTGTGATATTCCCAAAGCTGAATTGACCAGTGTTTTAGGTTTCCTTTCAGGCCTTCACAGCTATCATCACAACCTCTGAGCACACTAAGTTTTGGCTGTAAATGCCCCATTTTGTCATTGCCATATGCCCTTCCCTGCAATCTCCAAGACATGGATGATCTTTTGGGTTATAGATGGGTTTTTATTATTTTTGTTGTTGTTCTCATTCAGTTCTAAGATGTATTGTTGTTCTAGTTATGTTTAGTTTTTGGCAACTTATTACATAGTTGGATAAAAGAATATTTTCATAATTGAAATGAAATTAAAGCTAATATCATTGTCATCTTCCTACTCATCATATTAACCTCTACTTTATGTATTCCACTTTAAATATAGCATACCTGAAAACAGTTAAGTAAGAGATAATACAATCAATGTTAAATGCCACCTTAAGTTTTAGTAGACTTACATTTGTTAAAAAAGATACAAATGTACTCATATTAAGTTAGTAGTAGAATTCTCTAATGTTTTTATTCAGAGCTTTGTTGCCTTTTAAAGGTGTCTTCATTTACGTAGTTCTACTGTAATGATTATATTGGATATTCTTTAGTCTTGCTTACTCACTCTGTCTCCATAAAAGTTTTTCTGTATTTTGGGGGGATTTTTCATGTTCATCATTCCTCATTGTGCACTATATATCAAAATTTGTTTAGCAGTTCCCCAATTAATTGTTAGATACTGGGTTTCATTCTTTTTACTAGGAGTATCTTTGTATAAATGGGTCTTTTCTTATTGTCAATAAATTCTTTGGGATAAAAACTTAATAGTTGCTGGTTCAGAAGATATATGCAACTTTGCAGTTTTTCTCTGTGACTATTTAAAAGGTTGCCTTCCTCTTTACTTCCTATAAATAGTTATGGGCAGGAAGTTGGTATGAATGTGTAAACATCATCTTTCCAAATGCAGACATCCTAATTATCATTTAACAGTTTCCAAAGTTCACACAATATTGCTCAAGGTTTGCAGGTTGTAAGATTTGTGTTAGTGGCTTTCTAATTAAATTGATGAAATTGCATGTATATTATGATGCAAAATCAGTTATTAGGAGAAGATACTTAATGCATAATATTTAAAAACTAATTCTTAGTTGGCATTTATATAGTTCCAGTTTTGAATTTGAGTCACCATTAATTTAATTACTATGGTTGACTTTAAAAAAAATAAATGCTTACTCTTAGTCTTTAAACATATCCTTTGTCTGTGCTTTTGTCTTCCCATCATCCCAGGTTCTTTGAGAATGTCCTCTCTTACATCCTGGTGTGAACTTATGACTAAACCGCAATGGTGGTTGGGGGGGCTAAATAAATAAATAAATTTGTTGGTTGCATTAAAATTTCCAGGTAATCCTCCATTTTCCTCCCTTCACTGCACTAAGAGAAGGCATCCTGAGACAACCCCTCCCTCTACCCCTATATATAAGTATACTATGTCTTTCATGTTTCTGTTTATCAGTTCTTTTTCTAGAGGTTGACTTTCACAAGTTATTCTTTAGATATTAATTTTGTAGTTGCATGTAATGTTCTCTTGGTTCTACTCATTTTGTTTTTCATAATTTCATTTAGGTCTTTTCATGTTTTTTTCTTTAAATTAACCTTCCTTTCATTTCTTGTGGTGCAGTAGTATTCCATCATAATCATACTAATCTTGTGTCTCTGCCATGAGAAACACATTAACAGTTAGTAACTTGGATGGCAAAGCCATACACAACCATTGTTGTGATTAATTATAAAGTGGCCTTATTTGGATGAAAATTTGGCATAACTTAGATGATAGGAACAATTAGTCATGCTTTGGTCCCATTCATTATTGTTCTATTTTGGAACTCAATTTTAGATAACAAAATCACAAGATTTAGTTATATGTATTAGAATAAACACTGAATTTTAAGAGATTTTCACCATTGTAGAGAGATTATAAGCTACGAAGGTTTGGTAAAAATTGACTCAGACCCGGCCAATACACAATTTTTAAAAAATTGTAAATTGAGATTTATACAATTGTAATATTTGTATTCTTTAATTGGACTTAAATATATGATTATACTTTGATTTCATATTTATAACATTATTGTCCCTTTGGCATTTGCTTATATAAATTTTATGTCTTTTGGGATCCTCATAAAAAGGAGATTAATATTTGTTAAACTATTTTATTCAGTGTTAAAAAAATTAACCTAACTTCTAAGTTTTAACTGGTAACAAAACGGAAATTATTTGAAGCCAAGGAGTCTGTCTTCAACTTGACTATAAATATCATTTCAAGAAACATTTCTTTTAGTTTCATTTTTGGCTTGTTTGTCTAAAAAATATGGAATTCTTCTTGCAGATATTTTTGATGCCAGTGTTTTGATTTTAAAATTTAATGACTTGATTTGCCAGTATTCTTTGTATCTTAAACATTAGTTTGTTAGGTGTCAGATACTGGTTTAGTGTAAGCAGTTTGAAGTAAGAAATAATATGTAGCATGAAATAGGTTTCCAATGTGTTCATATTTCCTTTTGAGTGCATTTTTCTTTTGTTATTAAAAATACGGGGGTGGGGGGACACCTGGGTGCCTTCGTGGATAAATAGCCAAGCCTGAAGATGGGAGGTCCTGGGTTCACATCCTGTGTTACCATGGGCAAGTAACTTAACTCCTAGCCCTTAGACCATTCTTCTGTCTTCAAGCTGATATTCTAAGGAGAGAGTAATTTTTTTTTTTAAGGAATAACAATAGAGACAAAATGAAGAGATACTATGTCAAAACAATTTTACCTATTTTTAAAGTAAGTTTAATAATGAAGTTGTATTTGTACTAGCAATTGGCTGACACAATTATAAAGTTAATGTGTGGCCTTTTCTCTAGTGTTAAAATTTTTTCAGGAAAAGTCTCTTCTTTAAAACCTTGGGGTTTGATTGTTTCCATATTCCTTCAGGTGCCATTGTTCATTTTAATAGAATGTGGTATGAAATATCAGAAAGGCTTTTAAGGCAACAGAAAGGTACTATGCACCTTAGGAGAATAGGAGAGTCCCCCAATGTATATACTACTTTCTAGATTTGCCTATTATTTTCATTTGCTGAATAACTTAGCATTTGCATACATTAGAAGACAAAGAGGAGAGACAAAGCAGGAGATGTTCCTCATTCACCTTTACCCTTTTTGTCATTCTTTGTATTAACCAAATTGTATTAGCTGTTATTAGGAAATATTCTAACCTTTTATCTATGTCTACCTTCTGTAGTGCAGCAAGGCCACATGAAACCATCTTTAACTGGCTAGTTGCCAGTTGTTGACTTTCCATTGTGAACACTTAAACCTCTGAAATCAGCAAACTCCACATATCAGAGCTTGATTTTTTTTTTCTAGACTTAAGAAAATGAAGTTGTTAATAAAGTGAGAACTAGCTATTAAAACAGTCATTACTTAACTGTATCTATATAATTTCACTCTTGGATTATTGCAATAGCTGTCTAGTTGGCCAACTTCTCTCCTGTTCTTTCTTGACACACTATCCTGTTTGCTGGATGATTTTTTTTTTAAACCCTTACCTTCCATCTTCGAATCAATACTGTGTATTGGCTCCAAGGCTCCAAGGCAAGTGGTAAGGTCTAGGCAATGGGGGTTAAGTGACTTGCCCAGGGTCACACAGCTGCGAAGTGTTTGAGGCCAGATTTGAAGATAGGACCTCCTGCCTCTAGGTCTGGCTCTCAATCCACTTACCATTAGTGCCACACAATTTTGGATCTTGCCTCCCCAACTGGGTTGTAAGCTCATAAGACCTGGGATCATATTTTCTATTTCTCTGTCCCATTGGTTCCAGTATGAGACTGGCTATTAATACCTACTTCCTGATTAATTACACTGTGAGGTTAGAAATTGGAATCAGTTGACAAAGAATTTGAATTTGTATATCTATTGCTGTAGTCTTTTTTGACAAGCCATGTCTTATTTTGGCCATTGGTGTTTATCTGTGACTGTTGCTTCTGGTTCATTATTCAAGGTGTTCTATTTACTCTACACTATGGTGCTTTTTAAGTAGTTCACATTATTTATTCATTCCAGGCAGAATCTTGTATATGTATTTTGTTTCCTGGAAGCCAAGTCATGTCATTTGGAGTTTTAATTCATGTTTTCTACTTGGTAGCATATTCCCCTAGTACTTAAGCTAAGTTTTGAAGAAAACTTATTTTCTTTTTGCATAAAGTCAAATTTGATACCCCTCCCCAATTTGCTAGTGCCTGCCTTCTTCCAGTGACTTCTTATGTGGTTTCCCCAGTAGACTGTAATCTCTGTGAGGACTGTTTTATTTTTGTCTTTGCATGTCAGGGGCTTAATACAGCATCTGCCACATAGTAGTCACTTAACAAATGCTTGTTGAATAAATAAATCCCTTTCCCTCATTTTGCTGTTTCCATAGAACTCAGTAGTATCCTATTGCCATTGATCTCCTTTCTTATGATTCCACCTACTTAATAATGATATGTCAGCTGATTGAGTCATTTCTGGTAGACAGAGTGTACAGTACTACTTTGATAGTGAGCTAGACTTGCCATTTCATGTTTAATGTGGCTCACAGATCATCCAGATACTTTTTTTTTTCCTTCAGATACTTTTTAAACTTGGTTATACCTTTTAAGAAAAAATGATTAAGTATTAATTAAAGAAAATTTTCTTGTTTGCATCAGGGAAATGATTTTCAGATACACATTTCAATTATTACTTTCAAATGTATAATGTAAAAGTAATATGAATATATATATATTGTATATATATATATGCACACACATAATATATACAAAAGACAGTAATATACATATACACAGTCATATAGTGTTTGAATATTTATGCCATAAAAACATTTAAGGGTATTTGGCTTCTGTCTCTTTAAGTATGGGAATTACATTGAAAATGTGTTGCACATGGTATATACCAGGCTAAAATATAGCCCGGCAAGATAATATTATGAAAAACAATAAAATACTATCACATGAATACTTAGTGGCTTTGTGACTATTGTCTCAGATTTTTCTGAAAAACAAAAACAAACCTCATTTGTATTTGTTGAACAAAGATTTTGCTATGGATACAAATAATGCAATTCATTTTTAAAGAGCAAAATAAAAAAAATTCTCCTAAAAAGCTTTTTTAGTGATAATATTTTTTAGCTAGTATGAAAATTACAAAAATTTTCTTAATATTTTATTAAACAATTGTACCATGGCCTTTGAAATTGCTTTTAATAAAGAGATTTTTCTCTTAAGTTTTAAAACCACAATTACCCTTGCTTATTTAACTTTTCTTGGGTTCTTTTCTCAAAGTTGTTTTGTATTTCCCATCAAATTTATTTAATCCAATTATTTGTTATTATTATTAAGATACTTGGAGAGAACATTTCAGATGAAAATGTTTTATCTGCTCAAACATTAGAATGTAGTAAATTCTGTTAAATGTTAAAAATATTCAATGGCATGAATATTAATAACATACATTAACCTGGTTATGTTCTTTGCTTTTATTTATTGTGAAGGGATTTTAGCATATCCTCAAAGGATGCCCTCTAAAAGATTATTAAATAATTCAAAAATTCCTTTAGGAAAGGGTGGTGAAGCATAATATTTCAAAGCTTATTTTAGAAAGCATTTTTATATTGCTTAATTAGACTTTATAATAATAATATTCCTAATTCACTACAACCTTTTATATTCTGTGGCATCTGTAAGATTTAACAATAACTATAGGACAGTTTTCCTAGTTGTCATTCAGTACATTATAAAGTTATAATTTTTTCCCCCAATATTGGAAGGAATTGTGGGATAATACTAATTTTTTTTGTGTGTGTGTGTCTAACAGGAATGAGTGAAACAAATTTAAAAAGTAATACATTTTGTTAAGGATAAAACTTTATCATTATTCTGAAAGTGAAATTAGAGATTCAGACAGAAAAAAATAGGCCATTAGAGAAATTTTAGAAGTGATATTAGGGTAGGATGATCACTTTGGAAAAAGGAATGTTTGATTAAATAAATTTTCTTTTATGAATGTTGAATGTATTTATTATTTGACTTAAGAATTTGAATTTCATCTATGTATCAGTGTAATTTAAATTTTGAAATTGTTTATTATATATCTACTTAATATATATTGTAGTCGATAGAATCCATTGACTTCTATACATTCTACAGATTGGTATTATTTTTCTTCTCTGTTTTTTAATCTTTATTTTATTCCAATAACAACTTTATACATAAGTTTTCCAAAGTTACAGAATTCATGTTCTTTCTTTACCCTCTTTCGTCCCCACTCCCAGAGCTGACATGCAATTCCACTGGATGATTATGCATGTACTATCACTTAAAACACATTTCCATATTACTTATTTTTGTAAGAGAATAATCTTATAAAACCCAACCCCCAAATCATATAACCAAATAAACAAGTGATAAATCATATGTTTTCATCTGCATTTCTACTCCAACAATTCTTTCTCTAGAGGTGGATAGCTTTCTTTTCCATAAATCCCTCAGAATTGTCCTGGATCATTGTATTGCTGTTAATAGCAAAGTCTATCACATTTGATCATTTCACACTATTTTAGTTACTGTGTTTAATGTTCCTGGTTCTTATTATTTCAATCTACATCAGTTTACATAGGTCTTTCAAGTTCTTTCTGAAATCACCCTGTTCATCATTCCTTATAGCACAGTAGCATTCCATTACCATTCTATACATTTTGTCCAGTCATTCTCCAATTGAGGAATATCCCCTTAGTTTCCAATTCTTTGACACCACCAATATAAAATATAAAAATGCTTCACGAATCTGTGTGTCCTCCTTGTGCAGTGGCCATGCTAATCTTCCCTATATCATTCCAAATTTAGTATATGTGCTGCTGAAGCAAGCACTCCAGAGAGGTATTTAGTAGTTATCTGATCTAACCTTGTAGGCCATTTTACTCCTAGAGGTGGATATATAATCTTTGCTGCTTATAGATGGCAAATTCTTGATACATCCTTCTTATTGTAAGAATAACATCTAATGCATAAGTAGATCAGTTTCTTCTACCCTCAGTATGGAATTCAAGGTGGATAAGAGATCTGTGCATTTGTTTAATATCATTTTTTATAAAAGAGTAAATGATATTATACTACATTATGGCAGTTAAATTGCATTATTTTGTTTTTTCTTCAGAAATCAGTTAAATATTATAAGATGTTTCCCTTATTTATTTTCAATGACTAATCTTTTTAATTTTTTATTAAAAGGCCAGCAGTATCAGATTCAATCTTTTGCAGTTGCTGTAGGATGATTGGATTTCTGCCTTGTTGTCTTGGAAGGGCTTGGGTCACTTATTAAAACAATGAGTTATGATGTGTAGGGTTGTCCAAGATGGACAAGCCATAATGGAGAGTTCTGATAGAAGGTGATCTGGAGAAAGAAATGGCAAACCACTCCAGTATCTTTGCCATAAAAACCCAATGGACAGTTTTTAAAGGTTAAAAGATGACATTAGATGATGAGCCACACAGGTCATAGATGTTCCTGGCATGTTGTGGTCCATGAAGTCATGAAGAGTGAGATATGACTGAATAAAAGCAATGGAACAATTAAATGATCAGACAAACTAAAAAAAAAATTTCTCTAGCTCAAATAAAGCTCTATGCTTCGACACTGTAGTTACTGAATATAGGTAGACCTGGGTTCATTCTTATCTCTAATACTTATTATTAGGTAGTGAAATCACTTAATGACTTTGAGCTTTAGTTTCTTTATTTGTAAAAGAGATAGTAGAATCTGTACCAAAGGATCAAATGACACACACACACACACACACACACACACACACACACACCCCCACACACACACCCATTTGTGTATATCTTCATAAAGCACTTTTAAGACCTTTAAAATGCTATATGAATATCAGCTGTCATTTTTCTTATTTGATATTCCAATGAGTATTTACTCAAATTTATTTCCATTAAAGATGTTACTTGTTTGGTGTCCCTCTTTTAGTTTCCAGGTATTCTCTGAAGATCAAATCTTTGAATGACATGTCTCAGGCATCTTATCTGTTCATCCATTCCACATTACAGATCACAGACCTATTGAAGCATTTCTGCATTTGTATCACCATTCCCATTAGCATATATAGAATAAATAATAGCACTCCATCCTCCACCCAAACACTAAGGATAAATTCTTTCATCCTTCACAACTGCAGGGGTGATATCCTGTAGGGTCCTGTGCTGTATGATATTCAGTACATTTTTTTTGGTTGAATAGACACAACCACAACCAGTAGACTATAGGTAGTTATTTTAGAAGTTGTCTCATATAGCTTCTAGGTTGACTTTTTTTCCAAAGATGCCTAGGTTGATCTGTTGAATTCTGCAAGAGGGTATATTTCTGATAATGCCTGCTTGATTGTCAATACTTTGCTTATCTGGTGCTTGGCATAGATGCCTACTATACTTAGAAAATTTCTGTTTATTGTATCGATTACTTTAAAAGGAGAGCTGAAACAATTTAACACCACAGTTAAATTGAAAACAATGCATTGACCTTGTAATTACTTGTATTAAATTGTTGTTGGAGTTTCAAGTCTTTTCTTTTAAACTCATTTTAGCTCTGATCATTTTTTTGCAATGCATATTTTATCTTAGTCCAAAAGAAGGCAAAATCTCACCTGTTCAATATATCTTATAATTTAATTCATGGATTCTGTGCCTTTCTCCAGACCATAAATATTTATATCCTGTTTTCTGAAGCACAAGATTATATATTGTAACCTTTGTTTTTCACTCCTGTTCTAAGGAGAGTAAACATTATTCATTACCATTTTGATATTTGGTCTTCATTTTCATATATTGTCTACAATTTTAAATATTGTTAATAGTACATGACCAGATTTTCTCCCTAAAAATTTTATTTTCTCTTCATACAGGGGAAAATGTAGTGTTGCACTTCTGAATGAGACAGAATCAGTTTTGTCATATCTTGATAAAGAGGTAATGATATACAACTTTAATTTATTCTTTCTCCCTTTAGAATGTATCTTTGTAGAAATGAAAATGTTTATCAACTTCTATTATCAAATTTACATTGTGTTAACCAGAATCTTCTTTTTTTTTACCTTGTTGAAAATAATGTTTTTAGAAGAATAGCCATTTATTGGAAAATTTAACAGCAATTTATAGTAGCTAATCTGTTTTCTAGTGTAGCTAAGGAAAAATTTAATGAAAAATGAAAATGTTTATCAACTTCTATTATCAAATTTACATTGTGTTAACCAGAATCTTCTTTTTTTTACCTTGTTGAAAATAATGTTTTTAGAAGAATAGCCATTTATTGGAAAATTTAACAGCAATTTATAGTAGTTAATCTGATTTATAGTGTAGCTAAGGAAAAATTTAATGAATTAGTGTCTGTATATACCAGTAATAACCATGAAAACTTGCCTTTTAAAACCATATATCTTAATTAAAATGGCATATTTGACTTAAAAACAGAATTAAATTTCGAGGATTTTAAATTTACTTTTACTTTTTTATTTGCCTCAGGTTTTATGATAATGGAAATGCTGATGTTTACTGTAATGATGAAATTGCTTTGAGAATGTTTTTTTTCCCCCCACAAAACTTGAGATAACAGTAAATGATTAATTTTAGTATAGGTTTTCTACCTATAGTTTCAGGATATAGTGTGTGTGTGTGTGTGTGTGTGTGTGTGTGTGTATGTATACACACATGTTTAATTTTAATGTTAAAGAGTATAGAGGAGGGAGATTGCTCAGCATAGTGGATAATTAACTGGCCTTGAGTCTCTGCCTTAGAATACCTGGGTTCCTGTCTAATCTCAGCTACATGACCAACTGAGTGGACCTGGAACAAGTCATTTGACTTCTCAGTATCTAAGGCAAACTTTTGACATTCCTAAATTGAAAATAAGATGATGTTTTACATTGTAATAGAAGTTCCTCACTAGGAGCTCCTCCCTTCTTTGAAACCTGATCAGCCAAATATCTTTCCCAAACTCTGGTGCCTGCTTTTCTGAACTGCTTATCTAATACAAATTTAAACTCATTTGTTTTACTGTATTAAGAAGAAATATAACCTAGCATAATGGATAGAGGTTTGACTTTAGCATGAGAAAGACCTAGGCTCAATCCCACCTTGGCCACCTACTGATTGTGTGACCATTGGCAAATCATTTAACCTATCAGTGCCTTTGGCCGTTCTCTTAAGACTGAAGTAAAAGCAAAAGCATTGCTCAAAGCAGTTGCTCAGGAGGATTTTACTACATTTTAAAAAATCTCCAGGTTTTACTTCATAATATATCAAAAATCCAACTTTTATGAAATGCCAGTTCAGCTTGCCATTTATAATTGTCCTTTGATGATCCATTAGCCTCCATTTTCAGTGCCTTTCTGTTACAAAGTTCATTAAACATATAATCTACATGTTGGTGCCCTATTTAACAAGTCCATCAATTTTCTAGTCTTTCCTGCATCCTCAGTGGAGATAAGTCCCCGTGAAACTCTTCAGAAATCATCTTATTCCCCAGCTTTCCTATCCCACATCATTCCATGGTCTAATAGTAGTCAGGAGTTCATTCATTCATATCATTAGGAAGGATACTAGGGGCATTGAGTCCAAGTTGGAGACAGATAAAACCTTATTGATAATATGCTTGGCTTTTGTGGACATTGAAGACCTGGAACACCGCAGATTTAGATGATATGAAGGGCATTTCATTGGATGGTTAACTAAGGGAGGACAAGTATGAAAATAAAGCTTCTGCCTTGGTATTCTTTGCTTTTACCCCAAATTTTTGTTCTCAAGAATTAGAAAAGGCAATACTTGAGAATTACTTGAGGAATTTCCCTTGCTCTGGTATTTTGTCTTCAATGGTTAAGATTCTTCTTATTTTTGAGGTTATCCTTGGGTTTTGAAATATTTTTAAAACTCAGCTACTCAAAATAGGTTTAATGTAACATCTGAAAAAAAAGTTTTTCCCTCCCAGTATTCACAAAACAATGGTTTTTTATATTCAAAAAGATAATCTTGGGTATGTTACTTATTGGAACCTAGGTTTTCAGGACCATTATGTTCTCAATTTGGTATTGTTAGTGATTCAGTATTGTGAAAATGGGATTGACTGGCCCCTTGCCTTGCCTACTTTTAAATTCAATCAACCCAAAGCAAAAACACCCCTACTTAATACTAAGTAAGGCAGGTTCAGAAACCATTCACTACAGTGAGATACACCTCCAGAAGTTAAAATTGTCCCTTAGGCAGTGTTAAGCAAATTTAAAGACCTCCTTTAAGATAAAAAAAATCCTACTTTCTAGGAACCTTTCTCTTTAATTCCACTGCTTTCCTTCTCTTATTTATTTATCCTATATATTACTTTGTATATGTTTGTTTCCATGTTGTCTTTCCCATTAGAATGTGAGCTCTTTGAGGAGAGGGACTTTCTTAGTGCCTGGCACATAGGCGCACTTAAATGTTTATTGCTTGCTTGATATTCATATCTTTTTTTTTTTAGGATACCTTTTTCTATTCTTTGGTTTATGATCCTTCACTGAAAACACTTTTAGCAGACAAAGGTGAAATCAGAGTAGGACCTAGATATCAAGCAGATATACCAGACATGCTTGCAGAAGGTATGTTTTATGATTATGTTGTTTATAATTAAAAAAACCCTATTGTCATTGCATGAAGGAGTCTTTTAGTGTCATTAGAGAGTGAAGATTCAAATATTTGAGCAATGCATACAAATCATAAACATTTTTACTTTGTAATAATCTCACAAATATTAGTGCCTAATGAGTTTTATAATAAATTAAGTGGATTATAAAAATCTGTTTTTTTATAAAAAACTGTTTTTTAAGTTGAAATATGGTGTGAATTTTTCAACTTTGAAAAGTATTTTTTTAAAATAAATATCTTAAACCTTCTTAAATATTATCTTGTTGTGACATCGTCTAAAAGCATTCTTGTGCTTCTGTCTTTGAGGTTTCCTTTTAAAACTCCAACTAGGAATTTGGTAGTGCTTTATGGGGTCTATCTATTGTATTATTGTATTCATGTTTTTCAGTTAAAATTACACTTATTCCATTGTTAATGTTGTCTCAGCCTCCATATTTTGGACATGTCATGACCACAAAAGTTTTCTTATACTATATTCCAAGATTTGTTTTACTTAATTATACCCATGTTTTCTTCCCTATATGAGTTTTTTACCTTCTCCCTTAATTGAGGAAATTTAGACAAGATATCTGAAGTTTAATGTACAAATGAGAATCCAAAATATCTAGATGGAGAATTAGATGCTGAGGCTGAATAAATAATCATTTTAAAAAAGGTATATATTCAAGGCAATGCATTCTGAGCTTTACTGATGATGAAAGATGTTAAAATCAGCAGGATGGGTTATTTTGATTGTGCATGAAACCATATTATAGTACTGGAACATAAAGGAATCTAAGAGAAAATCTTCTTTTTTGCCTACCAACCTCTTCAAGTTCCTAGCTTCCCTTAAATCTCAGCCCCAAAACTTAAAAAATTCTTACATTTGGTTTTGTATAATTTGCCTCTACGTACTAGTACTGCCTCCTCAAAATTACCTTGCACTCAACCCCTCAAAAACCACACACACACGCACACGCACACGCACACGCACATATTATTTACACATGTACATACACAAATAAACACATGCATACTTATGATACCATATACCATGTTCATATGTGTTTATACATATAGACTGTCATATTTAAAATAGTTGGAGACATAAACTGTGGCAGTTAAAAGAGTTAATGTCTTAAACTGTAAGAGTTAAACGAGTTGTCTGCCATAAACTGTGGTGAGTAAAATAGTGGAAGACTTAAATTGTAGTAGATATAAGAGTGGGTGAGTAAATTTGTGACCCCAGAAAATATGTTTCACTACAGTGTCTTGGTTTTAAATCAAATATAAGGTGGTCGCCAGGGAAATATTCCCAATTATGAGTATACCCAAGTCAACTGGGTTTTATAGAGATTTTAATTAATAATACAATGAGGAATTAAAGAAAGAGAGAAAGAGTAAGAAAGGAATAAGTATGAAGGCCCTTAAGCCAACATGGCCTAGACGAGAGAGATCAGTCAGTCAGTCTTTTATCACTCTCCACAAGGTCTGTCTAAGCAAGGATTCTAGTGACAGAGTCTCCTCAGAGAGAGTTCTAGCCAGAGTCCTCCTCAAAGAGCCTTCCAGCCAGAGACTGTTTCAAAGGGCCTCTCTCAAGAGCCTCTAGAGGGACAGAGTCCCCTCAGAGGAGCTCCAGCGAGGCCTCCTTAGAGATTGTCCTCCAAGAGCTTCCCTTCTCCAGAGCCTCTCTCAAGCGATTCTCCAAAAGGATCCTCTTTCAAGAGATTCTGCTTTTTCTTATATAGGATAGGGTTTTCTCCTATGTCACCTCCCCTAAGTCCTTACATCTACCAATCACTATAGACGTTTTCCATAGGACAACCCATTCTGAAAACACTGCTGGGTAGTCTAATCCCTTTAGTAAGTTTGAACCAGAAAAAACTTCTGAATAAGTTTTCACCTCTGCTCCTGGCAAGTTAAAAGTTGCCTGACCTTTAATAGGTACTTAGCACCCCATTGTATTAATTCTAAAAATAGGCATTACTTAAAGAACTTTTTGCCTCATTATAAGTATGGGCTTAAGTACTTTCATTGTTTAGCAAAGAGTTTTCTTCCCTAAAGCAGTCTTAATTAAGGGTGGAGTAGAGGTCCTCCCATTTCTGATCTAAGTAGAGTTCACACATTTTAGATCTAAGTAGCTTCACTGTTTAAAATGGGGAATAGTCCCATGTAAGTTTTTTTTCTCTTTGCTCCTTGTAAGTTTACAAGTCTGTGACCTCATTTGGGTTTCCTTGGCAAGGATGCTGGAGTGGTTTGCCATTTCCTTTTCTAGTTCATTTTTGCAAAAAAGGAACCTTAGGCAAACATGGTTATGTGACTTGTATAGAGTTATATCTAGTTTTGAAATCATGATTACGAGTCTTCCTGATTCTAAATGAAGTACTCTATCCACTGTAACACACATCCAGACAGACACATGTATATGCATTTTTTCTTTTTAAACCCTTACCTTCTGTCTTGGAATAAATTCTGTGTATTGGTTCTAAGGCAGAAGAGTGGTAAGGGCTCGGCAATGGGGTTTAAGTGACTTGCCCAGGGTCACACAGCTGGGAAGTGTCTGAGGTCAGTTTTGAACCCAGGACCTCCTGTCTCTAGGTCTGGCTCTCAATCCACTGAGCCACCCAGCTGCCCCCGCATATGCATTTTTATATAAATCTTTATCTATAGATATATTGACCAATATATTGATCAATATATATTGATCAATATATATTGATATATAATCAAAATATCTATAGATATATTGATAATATTCTATATATTTGTATATATAGAATATATACAAATAGAATATGTATATATTCTATTTGTATATCTGCATATGTTTCTTCACTTAAGATCCTTGAGGGCAGATGGGCCTGAAATGGTATTGTGGCTGTGTGAGTGGAGAAAAGGGCTTATATACAAGAGATATTGTGACTGGGTGTCTTGTGCTAAAAGAATGGTGATTTCCTCAACAATAACAGAAAAGTTGGGGAAGGGGAAGTCTTGGGGAAAAGGTAATGCATTTTATTTATATCACATTGAGTTTCAAGTGCTTTTAAGAATCCAATTTGAGATGAGATGTCGAAAAAGTATTTAGTGATATTGGGCTACAGATTTTTGAGGAGCCTGGAGTTGGAAGTGTAGAACTTATAATTGTACCAAAAGCATATAATGAGATCACCAAGAGCAAAAAAGATGATGGAAATGATAGGAACTATGCCCAAGCTATGAGGCATGTCCAAGGTTAGTGGGCATGACCTAGTTGAATTATTATTCACATAGGTAGAGATGCAGGGAAAAGAAGAAAGCAAATATTTATTAAATGCATACCAAGCATTATGTTAAGCATTTTAGAAATATCTTGTTTTATCCTCACAACAGGTCTGGGAGAAAGATTTTGTTATTATCCTTATTTTATAGTTGTTTAAACTGAGACAAATATTAAATGGCTCAGGGTTACAAGCTATTGAAATATAATATCATATTTGAACTAATTTTCCTGATTCCACGGATGATGTAATGTACCAACTAGCTTCTTCTTGGTAGAAGAATCAGTTGCAACCATGGACACAAAAATATAGAAGAGAGACAGTATCCAGTAGGAGACACTGAACAGCAATTTCCAATGTTGTAGATAGATAGCACGATCTTTCTAAATACTTATTTATAACATTCATTTAAAATATTTTTTTGAATTTTAAATTCTGTCCTCTTCAACCTCTTCCACTTTGAGAAGATAAGAAGTATGTCATTAATTACATATGTGATATCATGAAAAACATATTTTTCTCATAAAGCAAGAAAAATTAAGTTAAAAGTAATATGCTTCAGTTTGTATTCATATTTCATCATTTTTCTCTCTTGAGAAAGATAGCATTTTAAAAAATTTTATTTGGTCAATTTCAAACCTTATTCGTTGGTTTAAAAAATCATATTCTATTCCTACCTCCCCTCCCCCTCCCTTCCTGTTGCTGACGTGCAGTTCCACTGGGTATTACACGTGTCCTTGATCAGAACCTATTTCCATGTTGTTGATGTTTGCATTAGGATATTCATTTAGAGTCTACATCCCCAATTGATCCATTTGTTTGTTTTTCTTCGGTGTTTTTGCTCCCACAGTTGTTCTTTCTCATAGATCCCTCCAGGTTGTTCAGGATCACTGCATTGCCACTAATGGAGAAGTCCATTACATTCGATTGTACTACAGTGTATCAGTCTCTGTGTATAATGTTTTCCTGGTTCTGCTCCTTTCGCTCTGCATCACTTCCTGGAGGTTGTTCCAGTCTCCATGGAATTCCTCTACTTTATTATTCCTTTTAGCACAATAGTATTCCATCACCAACATATACCACAATTTGCTCAGCCATTCCCCAATTGAAGGGCATCCCCTCATTTTCCAATTTTTGGCCACCACAAAGAGTCCAGCTATGAATATTCTTGTACAAGTCTTTTTCCTTATTATCTCTTTGTGGTAGAAGCCCAGCAGTGCTATGGCTAGATCAAAGGGCAGACAGCAGTCTTTTATCGCCCTTTGGGCATAGTTCCAAATTGCCCTCCAGAATGGTTGGATTAATTCACAACTCCACCAGCAATGAATAAGTGTCCCTACTTTGTCACATCCCCTCCAGCATTCATTACTTTCCATAGCTGTTATGTTAGGCAATCTGTTAGGTGTGAGGTGAAAATTAAGGCAATTATTGAAAACTATCTTGCCCAATTATATGGGAATAAATATGCCAATCTAGGTGAAATAGATGAATATTTACAAAATTATAAATTACCTATATTAACAGAAGAAGAAATAGAATTCTTAAATTATCCCATTTCAGAAAAAGAAATTGAACACGCCATCAAAAAACTGACTAAGAAAAAATCCCGAGGGCCTGATGGATTCACATGTGAATTCTATCAAACATTCAAAGAACAGTGAATCCCAATACTTACAAACTAGTTGATATAATAAGCAAAGAATGAGTTACACCAAATTTCTTTTATGACATAAATATGTTATTGATTCCAAAGCCAGGTAGGTCAAAAACAGAGAAAGATAGCCTTTTTTTTTTTAAAGAAACCCATACCTTCCATCTTGGAGTCAGTATTGTGTATTGGTTCCAAGATAAAAGAGTTGTAAGGGCTAGGCAAGGAGGGGGGGGGGGGTCAACTATCTTGCCCAGGGTCACACAGCTGGGAAGTGTATGAGGCCAGATTTGAACCTAGGACCTCCCGTCTCTAGGCCTGGTTCTCAATTCACTGAGCTACCCAGCTGCCCCCAAAGATAGCATTTTTAAAAATCATAAATCATTCAAAATTGTCTTGGATCATTATATTGAACAGCATAACTTAAATCTTTCAAACTGATAACTTTTAGAGCATTGTTTTAACTTTGTCCAATTAAAAAATAATTTCCAGTGCTATAGATATATCAAGAAGGGTACAGGTGATCCTCATGCACTGGGGTGAAGCTGGAGTCCAGCACACCAGAGCAGATCACACCCAGGCATCAGATATTGAACCAGCAGCTAAAAGCTTCTCTAATTCTTAGTCACAGATTGTAAGGAAGGTTGGAAATCTGCTCAGTAGAAGATTATAGGGGTCTCATTGCTGACTCTTGGTACATAACTCTTGTATTGCCCATATGCATTCAAGTCAATCAAGTCAAAGTTCTAGTTGAAAAGGAGGACCAACAAACAAGAACATTTGCAGCAACAGGGATGCAGGGGACTCTGTTCACAATACCAAAGGGAAAAATAGTGCTTGGTGTTATTCACAGACCAGAGCACAGGACTGGAGAGTATTAAACACACATCTCTTTACATCATACTCTCTTGGAAGGACTCAAAGCAGATAGATACCCAGTGTCAGCTCTGAAGGTGAACACAGAGAATATGAATCTTGGAACAGTGCTTGCTTCACCACAGTTTCAGAGTCCGACTTTTAACAGTTTTTTAAACTAAAGGAAAAGAAAAGGGCAGGAATATGAGCAAATACCAAAACAGCAAACTCAACATAGAAAGTTTTTTTGGTGACAGGTAGACTAAAACTGAGAGGAAGACCGTAAAGTCAATATTTTTTCATCCAAAGCCTGCAAGAAAAATATTAATTGCTCTGAAGTAAAAAAAAAAATCAATGGACGAGTTTTAAAAGGATTCAAAAAATCAAATAAGAAAGATAGAAAAATTTGGAATAGAAATCAAAATAATGATGGAAAGTTATGAAAAAAGAGTCATCACTTTGGTAAAGGAGGCACAAAAAATACTGAAGAAATTAAAATCTTAAAAAACAGAATAGGCCAATTGGTAAGAGGCACAAAAATCCCAGGAAGAGCCTTACCTTTTGTCTTGGAATCAATATTGGTTCCAAAGCAGAGAAGACTGGTAAGGGTTAGGCAATTGAGGTCTAGTTACTTGCCCAGAGTCATACAGCTGGGAAGTGTCTGAGGCCAGATTTGAACTTAGGACCTCTAGTCTCTAGGCCTGGCTCTCATTCCACTGAGCTACTCAACTGCCTGTTTGAAAAGATATTTTAAAAAGCACTGAAGCAAAAAAGAACTTCTAAAAATACAGAGTTAACCCTTTGTACAAAAGAGGCACAAAAACATACTGAGGAAAAGAACTGTTTATAAGGTAGAATTGGCCAAATGGAAAAGGAGATAGAAAAAAATCACCTAAGAAAATCATGCCTTAAAAATTAGAATTGGGCAAGTTGAAGCTAATGATTCCTTGAGATATCCAGAAACAATCAAACACTTTCAAAAGTATGGAAAAAAATAGGAAAAAATGTGAAACATCTCATGGGAAAAGTAGCTGCCTTGGAAAATAAATACAGGAGAGACAATTTAAGAATTATCTGACTACCCAAGAGCCATGACCAAAAATAGAGCTCAGACATTATCTTTAAGGAAATTATTGTGTAGAGGTAGTTTCATACCCTCCCCCATTGGATTACTGACCTGCTTCATCCCATTTTTTGCATGCCAGTGCTGTGTCCATGAACATAAATAAAAGGATGTAGGTGGACTCCACCTGTCTCTACTTCCCTGAGTGGAGGGGTAGGGGTCGGATGACAGAGAGTCCTGCAGGATAAGCTACACATGGTTAGACTTAGAATAGGAAAGAGACTTTATATCCATGATCATCTGCTTTTTCTATTTCAAATGATTATTAATACTCTTTATGGAAAATGAGTACTTGGAGATGTTAATTTTAATCTAACATCATCAAGGAAAACTGCCTTGATATCTAGAGCAAGAAAATAAAATAGAAATTGAAAGAATCCACCTGTCACTTCCAGAACAATATCTCAAAAGTCTTAACTTCCAAGAATATTATAGTCAAATTCCCAAACTCCCAGGTCCAGGAGAAAGTATTATAAGCAGCCAAAAATAAATAATTTCTATATCATGGAACTATAGCCAGGATAAACCAAGACTTAGTGGTTTCTATATTAAAGCATCCGCAGGCCTGGAATGTGATAGTCTAATGGGCAAAGGAGGCAGAACTTCTATGAAGAGTCACCTAGAAAAACTGAACATAATCCTTCAGGGTAAAATAAGACCCAAGAGAATCATAAAAAGGTACGGAGGAAAGAGAATCAAAAGACATTCAATAAGGTTAAATTGTGTACGACCCTACCCAGCAAGTTGATTCTTATAATGCCAAAGAACTCTGGCAATTAGAAGGACAAGAGTGAGTGCGAGTTATGATGATATGATATCATGATGAGATGATATCAAAAATAAAATTAAAGCAAATCTCAAATGATAGACTGGAGCTAAGTATCTGGAAGTCATCAGTATATAAATAATAGTTAAATGCATGATAGTTTAATGAAGGAAAACATAATGTTGAGACAATTAAGGCACCTATGACAGAGCTTTTGAAAAACCTTAATAATTGTGAGATATGATATGGATGATAAACCAAGGAAATGAGACTTGAGTGTGGTCAGACAAGCTAGAGTACTGGAAGAGATCAGTGTCAGCCTAGTTTGGAAAGACTACCCAGAAGAATTAGGCAGTCAGCACTATTAAATGCAACAAATAGAACAAAAGGATTGAACTGAGAAAAAAACCATCAGATTTCACTTTTTTATTGTTGGTAAATATTGAGTGAGCAAGTACTTTATAGATTAAAAGCTAGAATTCAGAGGATTGAGAATTGGTTAAGAAGAAAGGAAGTAAAAGCCCTTTTAGGAGGCTTGCCTGAAAAGAGGGAGAAAAGATATAAGATAATAACTTGGTAGAGTCTATGAAGTTTTTTTTTTTTAAATAAGAAAAACTTCTGCATGTTTCAACACATTAGTGAAGGAAAGAGTAAATGAGCAGAAGTTGAATATGCAAGGAAGAAGGGCAATTATTTGTAAACTGAATTTGTAAACTGCTAGAGAAAAAGGGAGATGTGATTCAGTATACAAATAGAGTGGTCTTGATGAAGAGAGAGGTCATTTAAAAAAAATCAGACATTGGGAAAAGGAGGGGGGATATGATATCAAAAAGTTTTAAAATTAAAAGAATGGGAAAAAGGGCAGCTAACATTTAATGGTTTCAATTTTTAAAATAAGCTAAGAGGCAAGGTTCACAGTAGGACACAGGGCTTTAGGAGGGAAGAGAAGATTGGAATTGCTTCTTTGAGAATGAGGAAATGAACTAGGTAGAAATAAAAATGATCACCTTGCTTAGTGAGGGCCCGATTTAATTTGGATAACATCCATTTGTAATGTAACCAGTTTTACAACCACTCCTGGTTATAAAATTTCTTCAACTTCATTCTGAAGCTAGTGAGTAGGAACTAATTAGGAGGTAGGAGAAGTAGAGGAGGTTAATGATTGAGTAATCTAGGTTTTAGGTTTGGTAAGAGTTATGAGATAATAAGATATGATGAGGTTGAAAGCTTAAAAATATAGAGATGAAATGGTTAATTATTTGAGGTTAGAAAGAGGGAAAAATTATGACTAAGCACAAAAGTAATGGAATTCTTTGGGTTTAGAATTAATCCAAAAGATCTCTTTAGGAAGTAAGATCGAGAAAGTTATTTAGAATGCGATTATATGATTATGGAAAAATCAAGTTTCTCATTATAAGGAAGTAGAACCCTTATGGGTTATAGTGAGATCTAATGTGAGACTGGCCTTATGAGTTGCTAATGTGAAGTAAATTAACAGGTCATAGAATTGTCAACAGTGAAAAATCCACCACTAAAATATAGAGCCCGAGGTGAGTTAAAAAATTATTTAATTAAAGAAAAAAATAATTAGACATGCTTGCTGGAGATCATATTGAATGGAGTCTTCCAGCCCAAGACAGGTATGGACAATTTATGTTTGCAAGCCATAAAGGGGTTATTTTGGGAGGAATTGACTGTGGGGAGTAGAGTTTTCCAAAAATAGGCACTCTACAGAAGCAGGATGTTTCAGTATATTTGGTATCAAGGGCTGGCCACTAGGCAGGTTTATGCTGGTCTAGGCTACTTCAGTTAGAGTTTGTGATGGGCAGTTCAGCAAGGTCAGCTAACATATACCTGAAGCCTAGTTTGGGAGGAAGCAAGACTGTAGCAAAAGACATTTGGGTAATGAACAAGACTTTTGCCTCACTGATAGGCTATTGATTGGCTTTTTTAAAACTGTAAACTGGCGTACTCTGCATCCAGTACACCCGTATAGTAAGGATGCTCATGGAAAACAGATGTTTTATTTTTAAGAGTTTAAAAAAAAGATACCTATGGGATTTAAGAAAACCAATATGTAGGGATATATTATGGACTCTTTGTGTTATTATGTTATTAAATCTCTTAGTATGAGAGCAGGAGGTACTGAGGAGAGGAATATGTTCAACTTGATGCTGCTTTCCTTGAAAAAGTAGAGAATGATCTAGGGTTTGGTATACTACAACCATCATAATTTGGATTAGGTGCAAATTTTTGATCAAGTGGAAAAAAGGTTGATAAATGGTGGAGTAAAAGAAATAATTTGGAAGTGACAGTGGAAAGCAAGAAGTGTTCTGACATCCTCTCTAGGACCAATGTGTTGGGGGTGGGAGGTGGTGTGTGAGAGAAGATAGCGCTGGTGCTCACAAGGATAGCATGGAGAAAGGTGGTTTTCTTTGGATAGTGCTAGGTCTCATTGAAGGCTACTTGATAGAATGAATATAAGACAAGTCCAGCGTGAAGTGGAATTTGTTTACTTTTTGAAGGGGGATTTCAGAAGGCTCGATTGAAAGGGTGGGCAGGGTTGAATTGGGAAAAGGTAGGATAGGGTTGAGCAGGATGGATATGAAACATGGCAGAGAGCTGGGGATAGTTTTCTTTTTAGTCACTTGTGATTGATTACTGCAGGGATAGGGAAAGAAATTTGAGTAGCCATAGGATTGATAGTAGATGGCAGATGAATAATGAAGCTCATAGCCTCTGAGGGGTGTTGCAAAGGGCCCTGAGCCAAGCCTGTGCCTGTGTTTGGAGTGGCCTGCCAGCTGTTCTTGCTCCCCGTCCTATTGTATAGCTGATGTGGAGAAAAGACAGGCAGGGAAATATGGGGCAAGTGATAGTCCACCTCCTTCCAATCCCAAAATTCTAAATAAATATTCTGTGAGAAAATGTAGTAAATAAGAAAAGGGAGTGATTGTATATTAGGTTTCTTGGTGGGGTGGAGGTGAGGGAGAATATATCCTGTTAGATGGATGTTAACATGAATGAATGAATTGAGCTGAGCTTTGAAGGATGGATGAAATTTAGGGAGATCTCATGACAAGACATTACAGCTGGTGAACCACTGGAGCCAAAATGTAAGGGAGGAATTTAGTGAATAAATGAAATATTTTTAAATTTACTCCCCTTAGTCCTCTTGGATTTTTCTTCTGCTCTTTAACCAAGTCAAAGTATTTTTCATTCAACAAGCGTTTTATTAAGTGCTTTTAAAATTGTTATTATTTATTATTATAATATTTTGTTAAGTGCTTATTACTTACCAGGCCCTATGCTAAGCTCTGGAGATACAAGACAGGGAAAATCAAGAAAGGGTCTCTACTCTCAGAATCTTACAGTCTAATGAGGGAAGCATTTATTTTGGTACCCAAGTGATAAATACTATATATGTATATGGATGATAGCCTTTAAGGGAAAGGCTATTAGAAAAGACATTGGATAGTCAGAAAGAGCTGATGCTAGACATCATATTTGAACTGAACCTTTATAGGAGGACAGATATTCTGAAGAGGCAGAAGTTCAGAGGAAAAGTAGGTGGGCAACATGTGCAAGGGCACAAAGATGGAGATGTATTGTGTATCCTCACAGCTTTGTGAGGAACAAAGGATAGTACAGCTAGATCACAGTTTGTGGAGAGAGTAAAGGGTAAGGCAATGAACACTTGCATACTAGAGTTTATTGTTGGTCTAAAGGTAATAGGGAGGGTGCAGCTGGGTAGTACAGTGGATATAGAGCCACGCCTAAGATGGGAGCTTCAGGATTCAAATTAGGCCTCAGATACTTCTTAGTTGAGTGACCCTGGGCAAGTCACTTAACCCCTTTTGCCTAGCCCTTATCATTTTTCTGCCTTGGAACCAATACACAGTGTTGTTTCTAAGATAGAAGGTAAGGGTTAAAAAAAAAATGTGTGTATATATATATATATATATATATATAATAAGGAGCTAGTGAAGTTTATCAAATAAGAAAATAACATGGTTCAAAATTACTGGCATCTATGTGGAGGATGGACTGGAGTGAAGAGAGCCATGTGGCAAGGACTCCTTCTAGAAGACTATTGTAGTCCAGAGGAAAGGTCACAGGACCTAAATTGATGACCATGAGTGCTTGTGTGAGAGATGTTTACTTATTTCCCTGCCTGCCTTTTCTCCACATCAGCTATACATTAGGACTAGGAGAAAGAAGGAAAGAAATTATAATTTGCCAACAAATTTGTTAGCAATTTGGATTAGTGGAGTGAACAAAAGAAAGGAGTTGAGGATGACTTTGAAACTGTGAGCCTGATAACTAGAAGGGGGGTGGTGTTGCTCTTTTAAGTTGTAGGGAAGTTGTTGGAGTAAAAGATCATAAAATGTGATTGTGCTTTTAAAATGTTGAGGTTTTTTTTGAGATCCCTAGTTTGAAATGTCTGCTAACATGGGACTAGACTTAAAGAAAGACAAGGTTGGATAAATAGACTCAAGAATTTTCAACTAACAATAACTTAATCCATGGGAACTGATGAGATTACCTTGTGTGATAGTATAAGGGAAAAAAAGAAGAGAGTCCATGACAGAGATCTGGAGGACATCTATGTTTTAATGGGCTTCCTTGGAGGGTTTGGAAGATTCACTGTAAATTGTGGGGGCAGTGAATCATTTAATGTCAGAATGATTGCTTTGCTGTAGTGATGTCTCAGTTAAGATTAGATAATATGAATTTGTAGCAGACCAATCACTAGTTTCATGATATCTTTCAGTTCATTTTTATTTCAGCATATAAATAGGAGGGAAATCATAAGATAGTGGAAGTAATGCAGGATAGGAGTTTGGTAAGGAGGAGTCAGTGATAAAGTCAGTGTAGCAAGGGATTCAAGATTAGGAGATACTGTAGAACTGAATTAGTCCTCCAAGGAGCTGAGATAGGGGAATAGGAGATGGTGTTAGAAAGGATGGTGGGTATATATAGGTCTTGGTGAGAACAAAGCACAGGGTTAGCAATGGTAAGGCATAAGGAAACTTGCAATGGTATGGTCAGATAACGGGATTTGCATAAGCAGTGCTCTATTGATGCCCATTAACAGTAAATATTTTAAAAATTGTATGTTGTGGTATGATTTGATCAGTGGGGAAGGGGGTGGATTAAAGTTAAAAAAGGAGGTCAAAGTATTGAAAGAAGGAATTGGATGAGAAATTATCTTGAAAGCTGGTATACATGTATGCTGAGGGACTTTAGAACATTTCCAAGAATGAATCTCAAGAGCAGAAGATCTAGGAGCTAGTTGAGGAGAACTTCATTTATTTATTCATTTATTTATTCATTCATTCATTCATTTATTTATTTATTTATTTATTCATTTATTCATTCATTTATTTATTTATTTATTTATTCATTTATTCATCTATTTATTCATCTATTCATTTATTTATTTATTTATTTATTTATTCATTCATTCATTTATTTATTTATTTATTCATTCGTTTATTTGTTTATTTGTTTATTTATTTATTCATTCATTCATTCATTTATTTATTTGTTTATTTATTTGTTTATTCATTCATTCATTTATTTGTTTGTTTGTTTGTTTGTTTTTGCTTTAATCCATGTCCTTTCACTCTATTACTGTTATTCTCTCATAGTCACATAAGTCATTCAGTCTCCCAGCCTAGCTTTCTTATTGGTATAATAATTCCGATTGCAAACATATCCTTCCATGCTTCTGTAAATTTTTCATTTTTTTTTAATGGCACAGTAATATCTCATTAAATACATGTTCGTCATTCCTGAATCATGACTGTTAACAATTTTTTCTTGATAGGGGAGGCCATGATTGATTCCTTTAGGCGTTAACTCTGTGTCCTGAATTACTGTGTATTTATTTTGTATTTCTGTTGTATTTACTTATTTATTAACATTTTGTTCCCTTCTATGTTGTATGGCTGGCTACTCCTTGAGGGCGAGGACTCTTTCCCTTTTGTATTTTTTATCTCCAGTATCTGGTGTTTTGCCAAGCAAGGAGTGGGTGCTTAATAAGTACTATATTATTCTTTACTCAGGTGTCTGGTCAACCACTTCCTTTATTCTATCACTATCATAAGTCTAGTGCCAGAAGCATGCTCACTGCTTTTCCCTTGGCTTCAGATAAAAGTAGGAAATAGAGCATTTGTTTAAAAAGATATAATAGTTTGTTTTCTTGCTATGTCAATAAATGCACAATCAACAGAACTGAATTTACACAACTCCTTAAAGAAAATTCTTTACATTTTTCTATTTTGTAAACATAGGTTATGATGAAGCACACTACACTTCAATCAGAACGTGCTGGTACTGCATTTAGAATACATTTAAATAAGCAAATTATTAGTTTTCTAATGTGGCTTATTAAGACATGTATATACGAAAAAATAGAGCCTTTAACTTTGTTTTATACTTAAATGTTAAAATAATATCAAATTAAAATCAAAGATTTTTCAGTGGGTAAAATGAGAATCACATTGGAATAGGTGGTTTCAGATATAGCTTTGAGAGGGATGAGTATGTTACATATATTTACATGGAATATGTAATTATGTTTATAATATGATAATTATGTATGATATTATTAAATGTGTTAATAAGTTAAAAGGTGCCCTCAACAAAAATTTAGGAGAATTAAATTGATAGGCAAACTCAAAATTATATTGGAAAATTTAGTAATTTAGTAATAGTATTCTAGAATTTTTTTGAGAGCATCTTTTAAAAAATATATTCAAAGAATATATCTTTCAAATAATCAGACTTTTGCATATCCTTTACCTTTGAATAGGAGAAGGAGATGGCAGAGAACAATCAAAGCTGGAGGTTAAAGTTTGGGATCCAAACAGCCCTCTTACTGATCGACAGATTGACCAATTTTTAGTTGTAGCACGGTAAGTTCAATTATGGAATAACTTCTCTTTTGAAAACTATTCAAAGTGCTCCATATTTTTCAGTTAGTCAGAGAAGTTGAGGTTTTAAAATTTTCTTTATTCTGTCTGTCTCTGTCCTTCACTAGAAATAGGAGGAAAGGATACTTCAGGCAAATAGAAAAGTGGTACTTAACAACAGGGGGAAGTTAGTACTTCCTGATTTTTAGTTTGTTTCTGTTTTCTCTGACAAAGAAAATGACCTTGCTCTAGAAATAACAGAACAAAAAAGACTTAACAAGGAGTTGATACCCTAGAATAAGTAAGTAGATAATGAAAGAATATCTATCTTCTCTTGGTGAATTCAAGTCACCTGGGTAAGATGAATTACATACTGACTGAACCACTGTGAGTGTTATCTGAAATATCTTAGAAAGGAAATCCATTCTGTAAGAAATGTTAAAGGCAAATGTGGTACTGATGTTCAAAAATAGGAAGTGAACAGATCCTACAAACTCTTAAGGCAGTCAGCTGGGTTTTACTTACTGAGATAATTCTAGAATGGATCATTAAATGAAGTGATTGATGAACATCTAGTAAAGCAATGATTACCAAGGACCAGCTTCTTTTCATCACATATAAATATTGCTAGGCTAACCTCGTTATTTTCTTTTTTGAAAGGGATACTAAGCTAATAAATAAGAATGCTCTAAGTTGAATTTACCTAGATTTTAACAAAATATTTATAATTTCGTATCTCATTGTTGTGGAGATGATCAAGAGATATGAAGACCAATAAAATTACTTAGATGCATGCACTTAACAAATGGCCAAACCCAAAGAGCAGGTGTTATGGTGCAATGTCTGCATGGGAGGGGATTCCATAGTGGATTGCCCCGGGCAAAAATGCTTTCCTTGCTATTTTATATTTATACTAATGACTTAAATAAAGGCATAGATAACATATATTTAGGAAGGATTTAATAAAAACTTAGAAGAATAACTAGCAGATTGTATAACAGTATCAAGGATAGAAAAAATTTGTTCAATCAAGAATATTGAAATGATTCTGATAAGATAACATTTAGTTCCTGCTCAGTCATTTCCAACTCTTTGTGAACTGTCCATTTAGGGTTTTCTTGGCAAAGATACTGGAGTGGTTTGCTATTTCCTTCTCTAGCTCATTTTACAATGAGGAAACTGAGGCACACAGGGGTAAGTGACTTGCCCAGAGTTAACATGACTAGTAAGTGTCTGAGACCAGATTTGCTCCCTGGTCTTCCTGACTTCAAGCCCAGCACTCTGTCCACTTTGCTAGCTAGTTAGCTGTCCCTGAAGTTTTGTAATGAGGTATAAAGCCTTTTTATTGGTTTCTAAAAATCTCCCTGGTAAAAGATGAAGGCAGTGTGATTTCATAGTAGTTTGTTAGAAGAAGAGGTGAATTTTCCCAAAATATAAGTTACACTCAAGTTGATATTTTGATGTGACAGTTAATAGACTGAATATAATCTTAGACTACATGAAAAGAGATAACGCTTCCAGGGATGAGTTTAGCATCATATAAGTATTATATGAGATAGCATTTGAGCCCAGATCCTCTTATTCCAGAGTGAATATTCTGTACCATGGCAGGAAATGGTGAACTTTTATGGGGTGTCCTTATCCTGAGTTGGGAAATCTTAATTTCCCTGTGTGAATAAATAAATGAATATAAAAGCATTTATTAAGGACTTAACAGTTATAAAACACTGTACTAAGTCCTGGGAATATAAATAGAGATATTGTTCCTTCAGGAAGCTCACATGTGCTCTTCCTGAACCCTATCTTGTTTTCTTAGCAGGATGGAGGCAATATACAATACAAAATTATTATAATTATACAAAATTATATATATATATATATATATATATATATATATAATACAAATACAAAATTATAATTATACAAAAATTATAATACAAAAGTATTATAATTATAGTACAGAGTGACATTTCCTATTTCTCTCCCAACTTTGTTGTTTTTGTTCATTCATTTGTTTCAATCATGTCTGACTTTTCCTGACCTCAGTTTTTTGTGGTAAAGATACTGGAGTAGTTTGCCATTTCTGTCTCTAGCCCTTTTATAAATGAGAAAACTGAGGCAAATAGAGTCAAGTGATTTTCCCAGGGTTACACAACTTGTAAGCATCTGAAGCTGGATTTCAACGCAGGTCTTTCTGATTGCTTCGCCCTGTTCTCTATTCAGTCACTGAGCCATATTACTTCCTTAGCATTATATTTTTAGTGATTTAAAAACATTTATTATGTGTTAAATCTTGTGTTAAGCTGAGAGGGATACAAAGACAAAAATGAAATAATTCTTGCTGTCAGATAGTGTGAATGTCACAATATTTACTAATAAATATACACTTAAGAAGTCAAAACAAGACATTCTGTGGAGAGAGGAAGGCACTAAAAGTTGTGGCAGCTAGGTGTTGTAGTGGATAGACTGTAGGATCTAGTATGAGGAAGATCTGAACTTCTAATCTAACTGTGAACATTTACTCTGTGACCCTGAGCAAATCACTTAACCTTGTTTGCCTCAGCTTTCTTAGTTTAAAATGGCGGATGATAATTACACCTATTTACATGGTTGCCATGAAGATCAAATGAGGTAATATTTGTGAATTGCTTTGCAAATCTTAAAAGTATTTATGTAAACGCTATGCTGCTCCTGCTGCTGCTGATTAATTGTTTACTGAGGAAAGACTTCATGAAAAATGTAGTATTTGCCTTGAGTCTTTGAGGAAGTGAAATTTTTATAAGATTGATTGACATAAGGAGGTAGATAGTTCCACGCACAAAGATGGCCAGTTCAAAGGAAGGGACACCATTGATGGAATATAGTTAGTGCCTGAGGAAAATCAAAAGTCTAGTTTGGCTAAACCACATAGTACGTGAAATAGTAGATATTATAGGTTTAAACGTTAGGGTGGGGACAGTTTGTAAAGTTATGAAGTAAGAGGATGTGGGCTCAAATCCTATCTCACATACTACTTATGTGATGCTATCATGACATCATCATTCCTGGAAGCTTCATCTCTTTTATTGCAGTACAAAATTGTATCGCATCTTTTAACGTTCACATCACATCACACTATTAATGCATATGTAACTTACATTGCACCAAAACTCACCTCTTCATCAAACTGCTGTTTAATCACACTGCCTCCCTCTTTTACTGGGGATAGGGGGTGGGGAGTTGATTTTTAGAAATCAAGAGTAAGGCTTTATACTTCAATGCTCAACTTTAAAAGCCAAACTGTAATTTATGCTTTATTTTTGGAATAGTAGAGAAGGACTTGAATTATTTAGTAGGGGTATAATGTGACCAGATTTTTACTTAAGGAAAATTCCTTTTATAACTATGTAGAGGAGATATAGGAATATGGAGAGATCTGAGGAAGAGGGACCAAAGAAGGTATTACAGTAGTCTAGGCAAGAGGTGATCAAGGCCAAAGCAAAGATGTAGGCTGTGAGAGAAAATGATGGATATGAGATCTGCATGCTTCTATGTAGGTAGAAACAGCATAGCATGATAATTATTGAAAAAAATTTTTTTTAAATAAAAGGCTCAGTTTTTGGAGTATCTTTAATAGATTCTATCCTATACTACTGTTCCCATTTGTATTTTCAATGCCTTGTGATTGAATCACACAATGTAAGCCTATATTATATTGTTATCTCATTGTTTGATTTATGTTGGTAATAGAGAAGTTCCTTACCTTGATTCATTCCCCCTAAATATATTTTTTTAAAAAGATAGTTTCTTAAGGACAGAATTAGTTTCTTAAGGACAGAAGTTTGATTCTTTTCTTTCCACTACCATGATACTCTAGGTTATAAAATAAGTATTCAGCAAATGCTCAATTGGGCTGGCCTCACATTACTAAATAAAATTTTGTACTTCACAAAGGCTTGGTAGTAGACGCAGCATGAAATTCAAGACTATTTTGTATTAAACTTATATTAGTTACATTCATCACCACTGATGGGATATGTCACACTCTTAAATAGATAAATTTACTTTTCTGTATTTTGTACTGGCTTATTTGAGCAGGAGCTAGCAAGGACCCTGAAAATTCTTGCTACCATTTTGGTGACCATGAAAGAATTGTTGGCTTAGATTGTCAAATTTCTTATCTTCCAGACTCATGTGAAAATAACTTCAATAATTCAGGAACTCAGAAGAGCTAGAAGAGCCAGTAAGATTGTACCATTGTGTTCTAAATTGAGATGTCTGCAGTGACAGAGTACCCTTCTGGGCACAGGCTGACTTTCATGTTGAAATGAATATGTTCTAGTTCCTCTAAATTAAGTTGTTTCTTCAGGACAGACTCTCGAATTTTCAATCCTGAGTAGATCAGCTTTGTGAAAGGTATTTAAAAAAAGGCCAGTTATCCAGTATTCAAGGGAAATGGCAAGATCTGCTCAGAGATTATCTTCTGGGAGACCCTCCTGGTTGATATAAATGCCTGAGAAGGTTGAAAAGACAGCCTTATAATACAGGTTTAAGCAACATTGCAAAGGAAACCTCAAAGTTATTTGAAATCTGGAGAGTTGATTGACTTGAACAAATACTTCTGCAAAATCTGTAGAAACAAGCTAGGAGGCCCAGGTATTGTTAACAATTAATATACAGTTAAGGACACTGAGGTATTAATTTTCAGGGATGTATGACTGAGTCTGAGTGTACCAAGGTGGACAATTTAGACAGTGGTCTAGGATAGATCCCTTTGACACATAATTTCCAGTGAAAATATTTCTCAAAGAGATTTTTTCATGAAGTCAAAACTAGACTTAAGGAAGACACCTGATGAGATGCATTCTTGTTCCCTTATTTTTTTGTTTTACTAATTATAGTTATATTGTCCATTGTTTGTTACGGTGCCTTGTCTCTTATGGAAAAGTATGTTGCTTTTAGATTTAGAACACAAATAGAAATGTATATTCAGGTCTTTTATATTAGTTCCTTGTAAAATTGTTAGTTATATCTGTCTGTTATAGGGATCACTTTGGGTCCCTCTAAGATCCTTTTCTTGGGGTAACACCTGAGTATGGTTGATTTTGTCAAATAGTTACTACTGTTTAAATCAATAGCTCTGAAGCTATATAGGGTAGGGCTGAATTTTGTATTATTTTAATGCTCTGAACTTTAGTGATTTTGTTTAATTTATATTTTATTCCTGTGAAATTTATTATCCAATTATGTAAATATATTACACATACAAAATATAACACACAAACAATACAAATACTATACAGATAATCGAATTGCAGCATTGTCATTCTTTAGATGGTCCAGTGATGAAAAAGAAATTTATCTTGGACCAAAGGGAGAATTGTTGAGCGTGGATTTTGTGGACAACATAATTGACTGTTTTGTCCTATATATGCTATCTTTTTTCTTATTTCTGAGTGATGCCTCTTTGGTAATTTGTAATGTATTCATTACCTCTCTTCCCCTTTACTGATTTACTATTACAAAAGAAAACTCATAAAATCCCAGAAAATTCCTATTTCTCCTATCTAATAAAAAATGCAATCATTGTATAACATTAGTAAATTAATTGTTTAAAAAAGATTCTGTTTTCATTGTACTGATATAAATGACTATGCTATAGGATATAATCTTTCTTTTTAGCAACTTAAGCATCTTTTTTTAAGAAGTATCTTCTCCACACACATACACAAACACATATACACACATGTGTATATATCTATGTATATGGAATTGTGAGACATATATAACAATTATGTACTGATGATGCGTATCATACTTTCTCATGGATAAAAACGTTGCAGTGTACTTGTCAAAGAAAATAAACATCCATTTACCTCACTTATATGCAAGATAGAGTGGTAAATACTAGGGTAAAAAGACAAAATGAAAAATAGTCCAATCTTAAAGGATTTTATATTCTGATGGGGATAGGAAGCTATATATTTGATTATTTTAGGAGAGAGTAGTTACTTAGAACTAGTTGGATTAAGAAAGATTTCCCATGGGGTTTTGGTCCATGAAGAGAGCTTTGTTATAATGTATGCATTCTGAGGGCATAAAATGAGGATAGTGAGCATTCCAGTTATAAGGGGATAGCTGCTTATTTAAACATTGCAGGATTAAGGCAGAGGGAGGAGGCAGGTGATGTGGAGTCCATGAGTATTAATCGCATGCTGGGAGTCTACTGCCAGCAAGAACTTCACTGTTATTACCGAGATAGTCTAAAAACTAGCAGTCTAGTCTTTGGAGAAGATCAAGGAGATCACTGAAGTGTATAGGGAACCGTTTAGACCACTATGGGGAGGAGATACTTAAAGTGGAATTGACCCAATAGTGATAGGTAGTAGTGGTTCCAATCATTCTTCTTTCAGCTTTATTTTATTTATTTATTCATTTATTCATTCATTTATTTATTTGCTTATTTACTTATTCATTCATTCATTCATTCATTCATTCATTCATTCACCCATACCTTCCTCTTGGAGCCAATACACAGTATTGGCAGAAGAGTGGTAAGGGTTAGGCAATGGGGATCAAGTGACTTGCCCAGGGTCACACAGCTGGGAAGTGTCTGAGCCAGATTTGAACCTAGGACCTTCCGTCTCTAGGCCTGGCCCTCAATCCACTGAGCTACCCAGCTGCCCCCTCAGCTTTATTTTCTATTCCAACCCTTTTGCCGTATATGCTGGTTTTTTTGATGGCTTTAACTGTTTCAGTACCTTTTGAAATAGGGAAGAAAGCATGGACTTTGGTGACCACTCAGTTGGCTTTGATGGATTTACCAATATGAATTTTGGCCATCCCTGTCCTGGGTAGGAACACAACTGCCAATAATAAGATCTCTCAGGTACCCATGATTTTCATATATCACTCCATATAACACATATATGAGTTACCAAAAAAGAATGAAGATCTCGTATAAGTAGCTTAGCCCCAATGGGAAGAGTATCCTCAATAAGGGTAAGATCCTGACCATTAAAGTGAAAAGATGGTGGAAAAATTGTACCTAGAAAGGGGGATATCAACATTCCAGATGGCATTGACTTTGTTTTAAGGAACAAGCCACATGATATATTTAAGAGATGGATCTGAAGTTATTTACCCTATAAGGATCACTGTCTATGAGTTCCTGTGAGACTGCAGAGTTAATGCCCCAGTGCCAGATGGGAAGATCATACTCACATTGTATGTTCAAGGGTGTCATCAAACCTCTTTAAGGTAGAGGGCTCCCGGAGAAAACCTTCCCATCTCCAAAAGACAAGCAAAATGAATTTTTTCTTTTTTTTTCTTTTTTTTAAATTTTAAACATTATTTTATTTGGTCATTTCCAAACATTATTCACTGGAAACAAAGATCATCTTCTTTTCCTCTCCGCCCCCTCTCCCACCACCTTTCCCTCTCCCATACCCGACGCACGATTCCACTGGTTATCACACCTCATCATTGAATTTTAAGTAAATTTCCCTGACAGAATTCCCAAGACTTTTAAGAATTGTCCTGGAATAGATCCTGCCTATATAGCAATCTCTGCTCCCCAAGGATTGAATCAAGGATATTCTAAGGTTTTCTAAACCATCCCTAATAGTTGTGAGCTCCCAGAGTAAGAAGGATCACAGAGGGTTTTCATATTGTTAAATGTTGTCAGAGAATGCAATATAATCTTTCAGAATCTTGCTTTTGGCTAACAATGATTTTTCAAACAGGTTCACTGCTGATGGGAGGTGGTAGCATGAAAGCATTTCAAGGAATTTGACCCTATTTAAGTGGTGCCACTCTAACTAGCCTCCCCCACCTTTCCCCAGGAATAATGTAAATTTTCTGTCATCTTCAGCTCAGACCCTGGGCTATATTATCTATCCCCTCATACACACTTTCTTTAAATAGAAAGTATTAGACTGACAATTAAACTGTTGTTCTTTAGCAGTCTTGGTTCTTATTGTTAGTTGATGTTTGTCTAGGGTACAGTACTGGTGATATGACCGTCTCTGCTCATTCTCATTGCAGTTTATCGTCTTATTGATATGTATTTTATTCCACCTGTTTTCTTTTATGTCTTTTTTTTGCTTCCAAAAGTAAGTACATCCTTTCTTGTTGTCTCATAACGAAAGCTTATACTTTATCTTTGAAATTGCCTTGCTGGTTTCCAAAAGCCAACACAAAGGGAGAAAATGTGAATTTTGGCTTCAGCAATCTTTGGGGCATTCTGAAATTCTTTCTCTATAGGCTTGGGCATTTATAGGTTGGAATCCATCATTATTCTGTTCCTCTTCTTGACTCACCTTCTGGAACGTGCAGCATTTGGCATTAACTCTATGAATCTTTTAACCCTGACCAAATTTGAACAGATTCTGAATACTCTCAGAGGGATCAAATCCTTCTGAATTAAGTGCAGCCCTAGTTATGATCTTGGTATAGGAGTATAATGGAACTCGTATATTCCTAAGTTTTTTATGTTAATCTGTATAAAGTTGTTGTGCACTTAAAAATATAATTTTTATAACTGCTGTCTTCTGTAGGACATTGGAATTAAAATAATTTTTAAAAACAATTTTATCTCTTGGAAGTGGGTCTATGAGATTTAATTATTAAGTTGCTGTTGTGGACATGAAATCATATGACTTGTCAGTATACAAAATGTCAAGATTAAAGACTGATGGTAGGCCACTGGGAAGAAAATAGCAGGATATGAAATAAATTCACACTAATTATCAGGCTTTCTATATGCTACCAACAGAATAAATCAAGAAGGGATAAAAACTATTCTGCCTGAAACAAAGAAAGTATAAAACATACAGAAAGTCATTTTTCAAGATATTCAGAAGGAATTATATTACTACAACTACAAAATGCTTTTTTGCAAAAATCAAAGTATAAATAACTAGAGAGATGAATTGCTGGTGGCTGGTTTATGCCAATATATAATTAATTAATAGCATTGCTACTTGTTAATTTATTCATTCATTGCCGATTCTAATTAAATTATTATATGTTTCTTCCTTAAAGAAAATGTTTCTTTTAGAGTTATTTTTAGAACTAAGCAGAATGTAACTAAATTTATCTAGACAAATCTCAAAAGAATTATTTTTAAAGAGGAGAAAAGTCTTAGCAGTACCAGATCTTATAATACAAAGCAATATTCATCAAATTTGATTTGATATAGGTGAAACATAGAAAAGTTTATCAATTGAACAGATTAGGTAAGGAAGACCCAGAAATATTAGAATGTAGTCTCATCTTGTTTGAGTAAACTTAAATTTTGATTACTGGGATAAGAATTCAGTCTTTTATGAAAACTGTTAAAGATCATGTAAGAAATAAAGAAATAGGAAGGTGATCCCCCTCAGAACTATGGATAAGAGAAGATTTCTTGACTTACCTCAAGTAGATTGAATACCTGCTAAAAAGTGTACAATTTTGATTAATACTATTGACAAGTTTTGCAAAAGCAGTTAATGAAATTAGAATTGGAAGGAAACATGTAATTGTTAAAGAAAAAATCTTCAAATTTTTGTTTAAAAAGTCTAAAATCCAAGATATAGATGTAATTGATACAAAAGCAATTCCTGAATAGATGAATGATAATTGGATTTATTTTTGAAAACAAGCAATTTTATTTATTTTAAAAAGAAATCAATAGCCATGTGGAAATATGATTGAAATTGCTACAAGTTAGATACATGAAATTCTTGAGACCCCACATCCTACTTTTTGAAAATGACAGTCAGTGGCACTGTTGGAGGACAGACTACTAATATATTGTTGGTGGAGGTAAATTGGTCCAGACATTTTGGAAAGTAGTTTGGAACTCTCCTTAAGTCACTAGGTTATGCATGCACTTTGATTTAAGGATACCACTATATACTTCTAGAGAGATTAAAGACAAATAGAAAAGACTCCTATGTATACAGAAGTATTTTTAACTGTATTTTTTGTTCTTTCAAAGTATTTTTAAGCGTATTCTATTTGAAGTGACTGAACAAATTATGGTACATGATATTAATAGAATATTATTGCAACCATAAGATCGTCAATAAAGGAATGGATTCAGAGAAATCTTGTAGGATTTGTTCAAACTGATAGAATGTAACGAACAAATCCAGGATTGATACAGTATTCACAATATCCTCAAGTAAAACAGCTTTGAACTTTGATCATTGTAATTGATATTACCACACTTTTCATGTGTCATAATATCAGTGATCATTAAATGGTCTTCCGGTGATGAGTCCTATAGTTCCAAAATGAGACACACATTTTTTAGACACAACTAATAAAAGTTGAATTTCTTTTTGCTTGACTATACCTACTTGTTACAAAAAAGTTTTTGGCTAAAACTAGGAGAAAAGGAAAAGGTGCCAGTGAAATATTTCTAAAACACATTGAAGAGAACAGAAGGAATTTCACAAGGACAAACAGATAAGCAAGTTAGACTCATTTCCCCGAGTTCAAATCTGGCCCCAGGTACTCACTAGTTATATGACCCTAGGAACATCACATAACGTATTTGCCTCAGTTCTTCATCTGTAATGTGAGCTGAAGAATGAAATGGAAAACCATCCTGAGGTCTTTGTCAATAAAAACCCAAGTGGAGTCACAAAGAGTCATACATGATTGAAATGACTAAACAATAATGAGTGTCAATACTACTGTGTTAAATTTTAATATATATTTAAAAAGCTCTACATTATATAGATTCAGGTTATTTAAAATTTGCTTCTGTTCTTTGTCTATGGAAATGTTCTTTTTTTTTTTCTAGTTAAGATTTTATTAAAAACCATCTAAACAAATGATCAAATGTCATAGAGGGTCAATAATAAGCCAACCAGTTTATCTGGAACAGATATGTGATGGCCAGTAATGTTTAAATTAATCTAAAGAAGTAAATTGGAACCAGAAAATGACATGCATTATGTGCCAAACAATTGTTGAGCTTTTATTTTATCCCAGAAAGCTACTAATGTACCTAGAGCTGAACAATAAGTAGTATGCTTATATCTGTGCTTGAAGCATATCAATATGATATGGATGATAGTTTATAAATGAGGAACTGGAAACATTTTAATTTTTTTTTTGCTTGTAATTCTGCAAATTAAAGGTATAATTTTTAGTATTCCAAGAGAACTGTTATGAAAGTCTAAACTTAGATGGTAACTGTATGATTGGAGGGAAAGGATGGTTGCAGAATATACTCTCAAGTTAGGAATGACAAAAACAGCCTATTGGATAGAGGGTGAGTTGTGAGTAAAAAGAACTGATGATTCTGAGATGACAAGCTTGAAAGGATGGGGTTGCTCTTGGTAAAAATAGGAAAGTTTTGAAGAAGGATAGGTTTCAGAGGGAAAGATAATGAGAAGTAATAACATCACAAAGATCATACACTATGACTTGATTGTATTCTAGAAATGATCAGTTAAATATGAGAACAATTATCCACATAATAAACTATATTGAAATGAAAAGCAACAAAAATAATGAGATTATATCATTAAATGAAGAAAAATGGTTTGGAGAAGATACTGTACCCATTCCTATTTAAAACAAAACCAAATCTAGTAGGAAACATAGAAATAAGTGGATTTCCTTAATATTATTAGTATCTATCTAATTTGATATTTATTCTAAAGATGGTTAAAACAGAGAAAGAATACTATAGTATAGACTTAATTTCCTTGATGAGAATTGATGTGGAAATATTAAGGAAAATATTAATAAGGTGAAAGATAATGAGGCCTGTTTTCCCATGTTGAGTTTGAGGTACCTGTGGAGACTCTCTTCCCCCATCCAAGACCTCCTTGTTCAGTTCTGATCAGAGATTGGACACTTTTTTCTAGTTGCATGCTGCCTGTCCCCCATCCTCACCTGTGCAAGAATTAACCCTGAATTCTACTGCACTTTTAGTCTTTGACCCCTTTTTATCTCCTTTCCATTTGGTTGTTGATCAGTACTTGGCAGTTCATCTTGCTTGGATGAGCAGGAGTCACTGGACCTTCCAAAAAGATGGTAGAGCAATAGACTTGTCTCTTTACCTTCTAGGCACTGTCCTCTCATCTGTCATTGATTCCCAAAGCCTGGACCTGTTCACCTATTTTGTTAGAGAATCCTACTATATATGTTGTCTCTCCTAATTGTACGGTAAACTCTTTGAAAGGAAATTCTGTTTTGCTTTTCTGGTTGTATCCATAGCCCTTAGCTTAATTCTTGGTGCATGGAAAGTGATTAATAAATAGTTTTCTATTTTATTTCATTCAGATGGATGTATACACCCTTAGAGGCCTATAGCTAAGGAGAATGATATGAACTATAAATAGATTTGAGATTTCATTTTCATAGTGATGATATTTGAATCAATTTGATCTGATGAGATTATTAGCATTAAATGAGACAAAACCTTGTATTATATAAAAGATGGAGATGATGGAAGTTTATTATTTTTGTATTTATAGTACATTTCAAGTACTAGACTAAAATTCATGGCATTTTCCCCCAACTAAAAGAGAAGATATATGTTACAGGAGCTGCATACAGAAAAGAAAACAGTCCTGAATATCTAGAGTCTAGGGCACATAATTAAGTGAAATGTTTTTAAAGTAGACAGATTATTGAATTAAATTATAAAATGTACTGTTTTTGGAGAATTCAAATGGTAGTAAAAGACCTATATTAGAGGGAAGAATTCTAGAGCAGGTGAACAATGTAGTCTCAGTTTCTAGGAAGCTGATCTTTAGGGGCTTTAGCCTGGTCAGGGTTCTGGAATTCTACATTTTTGCTACTGTGACCTCTGTGGTCAGCATGGTCAGACCACAGAAACCACAGAAGCTTGTAGCCTTCACTTCTTCCACCAGATGCTCATGGCTGATAGTGCTGAAGTTAGGAGCACTTGATGGGGTTTCATGAACTACCTTCTTTATTTTGTTTCCTATCTTTTCTATCCCTCTATTCTTCCTCTATGCCCTCCTACACCCAAACTTATTTTTATTGACTTAATAAGAATGATTTATACCTAAGATTTTGGCCTTGATAAATTTATAAAATGTAAAATGATTTTTCGCATGTCTATATTTTGTTGTGCTCTTATAGTTAAATGGCTCTTAATTATCTGCTGAAGAATATAATAGTACTATAAAGGGGGAAAGAGAATAAAATTAAAATTTTCCTCTCTCTTTCTCTCTCTGTCTCTACTTTCCCCCATTCCTCTTGGTTTGCCTAGTGCGGTCGGAACCTTTGCTCGAGCCCTTGATTGCAGTAGTTCAGTCCGGCAGCCCAGTTTACACATGAGTGCAGCTGCTGCTTCAAGAGACATCACTCTGGTAAGCTGTTTTTTGGGAACTGGTTCCTTCATTCATTTCTTTATTTGGTTCTTCACTTGTCTTATAAAAGAGACCATCAAATGAAACACCATTGACACCAACACGTTATATTGAAAAAGTTAACCAGTTATTCTTGGTGTACGCTTATTAATTGAACAGGTATTATGGTTTAGTTGGATCATCAGGCAATCAAATTGTTTTTTAATATGATTTCTTTCTGCTTTTTCTAATTCTTGCAAAAATAAAGCATTCATAAATCAAATGCTAGTGTTCATTAACATAGCTATTTAAAATCAATGAAATATGATTACATTTTGAATAAGTTAATTTAGTTTTGTTTGTTAATAAGAAAATGAAAAATTGATACTTTGTAATTAGTGGTCATAGTAATATTGAAAGATTCCCTCTCTAGCTACTTTAGAAACAAATGTAGTGAATTTTAGTAATTTTGAACATTCCTAATTATTTATATAACCAAAATGAGGAAGTGCTCCTAATTAAATGAATGTTTTTGAAGTACAAATGAATCCGTTTACTTTCCTAATAGATAAAAATAATCCCATTGCTGATTATGTCTACATCTATATTTCCAGATGTAGTGATAGAAAGGTAACTATGAATGATTCCATTTTGTATCTCTAGTGCAATGGACCTGTAAATTGAATGCTTATTGACCCCCAGTTATTGGAATGCATAGGAGAAAGGCATGTAGATTCAGTAAGATATTTTATAGCATAAGGAAAACTTTTAAAAAAATGTTCTTTTTTTGTGGATAAAAACATGAATAAAAGCTATTTGAAAGTGTTTAAATAGCTAAAATAATAATGATAGTTGTGTTAATTGTACTCTAATACCAATAATTATGTCAGGTGTTTTGAACAGTAGCCATTATGGTTTTACCTGATAATAAGACAATCAATATTAGCTTCCAGGTGAAATTATTACTCTGCACTTATATATTCACTTCTTACCACTTTTTAGGGAGATCCTTACACGTGCAATTACTTTTAAGGGCTAAGATTCTTAGTATATATTTTTTTCCTGTCTTTAAGTATTTATTAGGACTACTTGCCAAGATTTTCCACACATTTAGCTGTAATTAATTGTGGTTTTAATGCATGACCCTATTCTTTATCTTTTTCTCTTTTATTTTTATACTCTTACCTGATGATCTCATCTTCTCCCTCCATTTGACCATCCATGTCTCTTAACATTAACTACTTGCAACCTATGTGTCATGCTGTATTCCTCACTATCCTCTCCCCCCCCCCCCCCAATCCAAATGTTTCCAAAGCCTGTCTATTTTACCTTTGTAGCATCTCTTGAGTTTGCCTGTTCTTACCTCTGATGCTGCCACAACCCTGGTGCAGACCTTTTATCACCTTCTGCTTGGATTATTGCAGTAACCTGCTGGTAGATCTGTGTGCCTTGAGTCTCTTCCCTGTGGCAATGCATTCTCCATTCAGCCACTAAAGTGTTGGTCTTGAATGCTGATCCTATCCAACCCTTATTCTGTAAAATCTATTGGCTCCCTGTTACGTCCAGGTACAAATCCAAAATTCTCTATTTGATATTCAAAGCCCTTTGTAACCCGGTCCTGTCCTACCTTTCCAGCCTTTTTACATCTTACTCCCTAATGGATCCTCATTGACACTGGCCTCCTGGCTGTTGTATGAACAAGATGCTCCATCACTTATCTCTAAGCCTCATCTCTCACCATCCCCATTCCTGGAATGCTTCTCCTCCTCTGTTCATATTAGTGATTTCTCTGGCTTCTAATCCCAACTAAAATCACACATACTGAAAGCCTTCTCCAACCTTTCTTAATTCCTGTGTCTTCTCTCTTTTCATTATTTCCAATTTATCCTATATCTACGCATATGTGTTTTTATACACACGTACTATATAAATATATGTAGGTATATATGTTGTCTCTTCCAAGAGATTGTAAACTCCTTGAGGGCAGGGACTGTATTTTGCCCCCTTTTTGTATCCCCAACATTTAACACAGTGCCTGGTATATAATTTGCTAGGGAAAAAAAGTAAATTGTCATAATACATGTAAAGAATAATTTTTTTATATGTGTGGCTCCTGGTCCAACGATGACAGTTATTTGATTTATCTTTGTATCTTCATGCCTAAACACATATAAAAATAGGTAAAATAGTATTTTCATTCATTCACACTGGCATTAGAGTGATTTTTTTTTCTTCCTCATATCAATTCGGAATGCTTTTTTACTGGGTATATCTTCTCTTGGATGTGAGAACATCTACTATCACTATTCTACACACACACACACACACACACACACACACACACACACACACACACACACACACACACACACACACTATTTTCCACTATTCTATATTTTAAATATAAAAATAGATTCCATAATTTTGAATAATTATATAAAAATTAAAATTGATGTCATTAAAAACTATTATGTTATTTTATTAAACTTTGATTAGGTGTAAGAATATTTTAGCAATAAGTTAATATTAACAATTTTTGGAAAATAGAATTTTGATAAATGTTCATCTATTAAAAAATTTATAATTCAAACCATTCTAGTTAAAGTGAATATTTCAGACCTCCCAGGTTAGAGATATACAGACTATTCTTGCTTTACAAAAATTCACATTATGCAAATTTGAGAATTCTGAAAGAAATTAGCATTTAAAAAAATACCTATGTTAACTTTATAGTACTGAGTTCTCTCTTTCCCCTTCTGCCCCTTGGCTCAGTGCTCAGCAGCCTCCCACCCTTTCCATAATCCATCTTAAAAAAAACCCTATTCTTCCAAGGGAAAACAGGAAGAGATCACTATTGCTACTACCACCCTGGTCAGGGCCTTACATGGCTTGAGACCTTGAGAGAGAAAAATTTTTCCCAGATTGACTCACCCATCTGGCCTAGTATGTCTTCCACGATTCTCTTGTGTCTTTCCCACTCCCTAACTCCAAGGTGATTTTTCTCTTTTTTCTGGCCAGATCCCAATATCAATGGTCTTGGCCTTCTCTTCCTCTCCCTCGTATTTCCCTGTCTCTGGTTTCTACATGTCCTTGAACCATGGGCCAGTCCTCTCCCTCCACAGGTACTTGGCCTCCTTCCTGCCTCCCTCTCCCATATCTGAGGGCAAATTCTCATTCTGTAAGGAACAGTCTAGTTAGAAAAAATGAGAACTGTCTGTGTATTAAAAATAGAAACTTAGTGTCTAGACTTTCCAATTTGACATAAATATTGACCTATATTGTGTAAGTTGAAAGTAGTTGTGACAGACATCATAGAATGTCAGTCAGACTTTTTCTTTAACCTTTTTCTAGGCTTAAAAACCCCCCAAAACTTCTTTATGAGATAATCCTTCTCATATGAAGACATTTAATCCCTCTCACTGTAATACTGATATTTCAAATGAATGTGTCTTTTGGTGAGTTACCAACTTATGAACAGGTTGGATTTAAAAAATTCATTAGTTTGTAACTTAAAATTCATTTTCCCAGAGAAACAAAGTTTTTTTTTTTTTAGTATAATTAAGCTCCCTGTCAAGTCACCAAAAGTCTATCATCTAAGACCACGTTGCCACCAACAATAAGTACTTAGCATAGTGTCTGGCACACGGTTCGGCAATACACACACACACACACACACACACACACACACACACACACACACATACATACATACATACGTATGTATGTATGTATATGCTCATTTCTTTCCCTTAAAAACTTTATATTTGTGGAGCCATTACTTCTGATTCTACCAGGCAACAGGGAAAATTTAATTCTTCTCCATTTACCCTTAGATCCAGCAAAAATGAACCTCTTTTCTTCTCACATCTTTCCTTGATTTCCATTAGAGGAAGACTCTAAGAGATATAATATCTATGATAATATATGAAAGGAATGGTGTATTTTAGAGGCTATAGAACTATAATTCTGAGGAGGTTTATGAGAGTCTTATTGGAATGAGAGGAAGAGGGACAGGAGGTTTTTTTAGTGGAGTTTAGCTCTGCCTCTTGAGGCAGATCTGGTTAAAAATCCATGGAAAGAAGTTGAGGGAGTAGAGTAGTGAGAACACTTACCATTGTTTTTATAGGCCACCGTCATGTCTTGGCTATAATAACAAATATTTTGGGAGAGCTTTAGTTAAACTTGTCCATGATTTTTAAAAAAATCTTTATTTTCTGTCTCAGAATCAGTATTAAGAATCAGTTCCAAGGCAGGAGAGGTAAAGTCTAGGCAATAGGGGTTAAGTGATTTTCCCACGGTCACACAGGTAGGAAATGTCTAAGGCCAGATCCACACTTATTCATAACTTGTTTTCATCAAGTCTTCACACTTGTGCCCATAGAGTTCAATCTGTTGGAACAGTGCTTTCATACTCTCTATTCTGATGATCAATAGGATTTCCAACCTTCTAATATTTGTTATCAATTAGTGATGGCCTCGTCTTTCATTTTCTTCTAAAAGGAATGATTCCTAGCTGTAAATGTCATAATCCTTTTTCTCTCTTTTATTAAATAAGATTTTTTAAAAAAAGGCATTCTTTTTATTTGTTGTTAAAATGCTAATATTTTGTTTTATGTTGTAAGCATATTTTCACGTTTTCACTAAATGCATTCTCGATCATTTTGAGAAGAAATCAGTGATATTCTATGATTTAGTATGAGAATAGTGTTCTTAGATGCATATCCAGAGTGAGCATCATTCTTCTTGGTGTCTGTAGAGCCCCTGGACCACTCATACAATGATTTCTGCTTTACTGAAAACTACCAGATATCATGAAAAGCCCTGATATACCCACAGAATCTTCTTTATACAAGGGAATGGTTTCATTACTTATTGTAATTATTGCAAATTGGTGCCTGGGTGGAATATATAAAATGCCGTGCCATTAAGTGAAAATAGATTCTATATCCAACTGGATTTATATGATCTAATTTTTATTGCCATTTGACTCGATGAGTGTAAGTGGCTATCAATAGTGTTATATGAACAGACCACATAGACCAGAATTTTTGAGCAACTCATGGAATTGGCTCAATCTTTTGCAGTACAAGTCTGAACCTCAAACCTGTCACTTAATCTAATCCAAATCTACACCTGTGTTTTATGACATAGAAGCTACAGAATTATGTGCTGTGCTCTGCATGCATGTGAAGCTGCAGCACTTGTCATTTGGAAGGATATGTTTGGTTGGATAGTTTCCCATGAATATGGCAATGCTAATAAGTAGTGTTACATGCCAGGTACTGTATCAAGTACTCTGTATATATTATCCCATTTAATCCTCATGATGACAACAACATGATAACTCAAGATAACATAATATAAAAGTGCTGTTATTCCCTTTTACTGTTGAGAAAATGGAGGCTGACAGAGGTGAAGTGCCGTACCCAGACCTAGTAAGCTTCAAAGTCTAGATTTGAGCTCAGTTTTTAATGAATCTAAGTCCAACAATCTGTCTACTGTACTAGGAAACCGCATGTGGAATAGTTTTGGTCTCCTTTTTGTCATTCTTTGTTTACTATAAGCCAACAAACTTGATATGTACATTTGACTATCAGCATTGCTGCTATCAGCTCCACCCAGTAAGATGTTGGATGTCACCAAAATAATTTGCTTCTTCGTCCTCAGATCCACTCCTGTACTCTCTTCCCTTTGTGGATTTTGTAATCACCACAGTTTTGAATGTAATAGTTATTGTCCTCTGACTCCTAAGAATGTCAGAGGGCTTCATATGTTTCATCTTTGTTAACTCTTTTGTTACAATTAATTAAATCATACCTGAAACACACCAAACTGTCGAGGATGGCATAACATGCAGTCTTATTTCACTTAACAGATCCTTTAACAATAATTATTTTAGCAGAGCCTTTCTGGGCAAAATCTGAGTGGGAATTTATGTTGGCTGAGGGGGAATAGATAATGCTACTGTTTGGGACGAGTTTCTAATGGGAAAGACCAGGCTAGGCTGAAGAAAGGGTTATAGTCTACTCATTTAATATGTATATAGGCTTGCCCAAGTCTAGTGATGGCATCCCTTGTTGAGAGGGTAATTCAGAGAATGGCTAGGAGGTAGATTTGTGATGAGGTCAAAGGTGAGGTGGATTGTACTGAGAGAAAGAAAATGCTTTGAATATGAATCTAAGGGACTAGTCATCCCCTTAAATGGAAAGAGTTATTCATCCTGGTGTGATGAGAGAAAATAATTCATTTATTATTTTATCCTCTGGTATTAGCATTTCTGGCAAATGTCATTTAGACTCATTATCTTTAGTTTCTATATTTATTAATGTTAATAAAAATCAAGAGTTGACATATGTGATATATTTAAAGTTTTTGTGAATAGAGTTTTGCTAAAGACAACCAATACTGTTAGAGCTATATATGTATATATTTGAGAAATTATTATAGTCTTTCTTATCTAACATGAATTAAACTTCATTTAATTTTTTCTTATCACTGAATTTTTTCACTTCATTGTTTAATTTATTTAAAATGAATAACTATTATAACCACCATCAAATAGCCTTATATCTAGAAAAATTGTGCTAGGAATTATAAGAAACTCAATAAGTATGTTTCTTATTCTTCGTAAGCTTGTCTATTAGAGCAGTTTTGGTATTAGAATATGTAAATTAAATATGTAGAAATACAATTTAAATGCTAGTTTTTTATGAAATTTCAGAATAATTAAAAGAAAACTTTTATGACTCATTTAAACCATGTTCTCACAATTAATATACCCTAGCAATAAATGAGGTCTTATTAAGAAAGATATTTTGTTTCATCGTCTCTATTACTTTTATTCCTGAATAGAGACTGAGGGTATTGATCATTCAGCTATTCGGCATCATTTATGAACTCTGTATATTATTTTTTTTTATATAGTATTTTATTTGATCATTTCCATGCATTTTTCATTAAAGACAAAGATCATTTTCTTTTCCTCCCTCCCTCCCCCCGTGGCCGACGTGTGATTCCACTGGTATCATATGTGTTCTTGACTTGAACCCATTGCCATGTTGTTAGTATTTGAGTTCATCCCATTCACGTTCAATGTTATGACTGTATGAACTCTGTATATTAAAGTACCCGTCTTGAACCAATATTAGTTTTCAATTACTTTTGCATCAATTAACTTAATTTTGAATCTTTTAAAGACTCTTTATAGCTCTTTGAGATTAGTGGGAATTTTGTGATAGCCTTATTTGTATGAGTTTTTGGATTAAAGATATCTTTTAAATTGTTTCTTTTTACCATTTTTAAAATTTGAAAAATTTCCATGAATATTTTATAGACTCACTAGCACATCATGAAAATTAACCTTCCAAACTAATAACAATGATTAAAAAAGTAAAAATTAATATAATTTTTAAAACCATTAAGTTATTACACTTTGACCATTTTAATCTAGGATTGACAGTTTTATGGGTTTGGGCACTGCTGACATTGGTTATTAGTTGTAGCCCCAAAGAGATTCCCTTCATGAATTGCTGCATTAGAAAAGTTTATAACCCTGCAACTAATCTGTTGATGGACCTCTCTCAGTTTCATTAGACTCGCTCTGATAATAGACATTTGCTCATGTCCTGAGGCCATACTTGGAGTCTTTCTAGCTTCACTTAACAACTTTTAGTCACCTGATCAGTGTTCTACCTTTGGCATTATGACGTAATAGAGTTGTATGTCACTGGAGAATCTATGTTAACTTCATGAAAAATATCTATATATTACCTATAACATTATAGTCTACAGGAGATTATAGTAATTTAAAAACAGGGAATATGACCTGCCCTTATTTTAAAAATCAATATTTCTTTTCCTTTACTTATTACCTTTTGTGTGATCTTAACATAAAATTTAAGTGAAAAGATAAAACAACTTAAAAACTATAAGACTATGCCTCCAAACAAATTTTTGCATGTTTCTGTTTAGTACTTAGCAAAAGAATACCATGATTTTCTTCAAAATTTCCTCTTGCAGTTTAGATTTGGGATAGTGGGAACCAAGGCAATCACTTTAAGTCTTTAGCAGAATATCAGTGTGGTAAAGACAGTTTTTAGGAAAGATTTACTATCCTAGCTTCTATTTTGAGGGAGGATTTAATTTGGGTGATATGGAGGTAATTACCTGATGCAATATCCAGATATGAGATGAAGGTCTGTGAATTGTTTGAATTTTGCCTGGGATCTATATTTAGAAAAGGCTTTCTGTGCTGTACTGCTTTTGATTGGCTTAACCTCTTTGAGAATAAGGAGCATGTTATTTCTTGGTAAGGTGACTGTTCATCTATTGTTACTGGCTGCTCTGCTTTCTTTTCTTCTCTGTGTTTACTATTTCTTTGCTTTTTAAGTCCTCTTCTGTCCTATAATCCAGTCCAAAGAGAGTTTTCCAAACTTTGAGGCATGATCTTCTCTGCAATTTGTGGTAGGGGTGAGGGTGTTGCAAAGCAATGGTCAAAATTAATTTTTTAAAATACAACTGCCATAGAAATACATACGATTTTTTCAGGGAAAATAAAGTTCAAATTAAAATTTATGAGTGTGATGAAAAAGCAAATTTGTTATGACAATGTATGCAGCTCAGCAGTTATTATAGTATTGCTCAATAAGCCAGCTTTCATCAAAGCCATTACCTGCCAGCAACTGACTTAAGCATAAGGAACATTAAAAAAAAGACAAAAAAATGATATTACCTCTAAGGAACTTATGTTTTTATATAATGCATGTTCAAGTGAGGTCAAATTTGAGTTAGTATATGTCAAATCTCAGTGTAAATATAATCTGTTATAGTCCATTAGGGTGAGTTCATGGTACAAGAGAACTGTTACCAAATTTTATTCTGTATTTGAACATTAAGTGTATAAATGCAAAAAAAAAATTAAATTTTTTTTATTAAAGGTAAAAGTAACATAATATTTATTATGCTTCTCACTCTCTTTCATTTTTAGTAGATATAATAAGCTGGTTTCCCTCCCAAAAAACTATAACATAAACAATGAAAATAAGTTGAGTATTCTAGATAACCATATGAAATATTCCCACTAATAATTACTAGTGTGTGACCCTGGGCAAGCCACTTAACCCCAAATTACCTAGCCTTTACTATTCTTTTTAGTACCCATTTTATGGATGAGGAGGGTGAGGCAAACTGTAGTTAAGTCATTTGCCCAGGGTCACATAATGAGTGAGCCTCTGAAGAGGTATTTGATGATCTAAGGATAAACTGATTCCAGGTTCAGCTTTCTGTTTACTTTTATCACCTCACTGCCATTATTAAGTTTAAAATGTTTATAGTCCATGTTCCTTATAAAATATTTTTTTTATGATATATACAGCCATTTCTGATTTGAAGGGGGAAAATCCACTGGATGAGTTAAAACTTGTATAAGTAAAGAAAATTGGTTTAAATTTATTTAAACAAATACCAGAAATTCAGAAACATGATCTAGAAAATCCCAGTCTTAAAAATAAACATAACCAATGTGGAAGTTTGTTTTAACTGACTAAATATTTTTTGAGGGTTTTATTTGTCTTAACTTTCTTAATACATATTGTGGGGTGTAGGGGTGGACATGAAAGGGAGAGAATTTGGTAATGAAAATAAAACTATTTCATTTTTATTTTGGTAATTTTGGTTCCCTCTTTATTTTTAGTTGAAATGTTAATTGACTAATCAATTTTATTTTTTCTCAAAAAACAGCTTCTAATTTTATGTATCAATTTAATTTTTAAAATTTAATTTTATTAATATTTTTTACCTTGATACTTAGTTTGGTTTTTTAAATTTCTTGATTCTCCAGGTTTGGTGGTGGTTATTATTGCATGTTACTGATTTGTTCTTTTGTTGACTGAAAAGTTGTATATAAATTTTCACTCAGGACTGCTTTGAAAAATTTTCATAATTTTGTCTGATAATTTTCCTTATTGAAATTTTATATTTTTTTCTATGATTTTTTTTGATAGAATCTTTAGGATTGTTAGTCTACAATTAATTTTCAGTCCTTCAGAGACTTTTCTTGAACATTTTGTTGCATTTTGTTCCATAAAAGATGTATTTGGTATTTCTATTTTTCTCTCAATAATTTTGTGATATCTTTGTTATTTACCACATGCTGAATTTTATTAGAGAGCTTGAAATTCTGAGAAATGTATGTGATTTTTTTCTCATTCAATAATCATTAGAGAACTATCTTTTCTAAAAATCTATTCCTGTTCGCATTTCATTTTTTTTGTTAGAGTCTAGATGGGAAAGGAATATTGAGGTGTTCTATGATTATTGTTTTCATATTTATATTTGAAAATTTAGTTCATGTTTTTTATTTCCTTATCTGAGATCATGACTACTAAGAATGTTTTCTTTAATATAACTTCCCAGAAACACAATATATTTTGCTCCAATCATTATTTTAAGTCTGTACAAATTGGATATTTGTTTGTTGTAAGTAATGTATTATTGCATTCTGTTTTTTAATCCATTCTACTATTCTCCTCCATTTTTTGGGGGGGGGGGCGCGTTCATCCCATCTTTTGCAGAAGTAATTTTTCCTAATTATGTATATAGACTGTGAGTGCCTGGAGAGTAGGGAGTATTGTTTGCTTTTCTTAGATGCTGCTTACTACAACTGTATTGGCTTGACTGTTAACTCTTTTCCTTTATTTTGTTTTTTATACTTTAACGTTTCTTCTCTTATCCCCCACCTCCTCTCTATCAAAAGGAAGATGTTGAGATAAGAGTATGTGCAACCCTAGTAATTTATATTTGATGCAGTCTCCTTTCATTCATCTACTTCTTTTCCCCTGCTTGGTCCCTGTTATTGAGTCTTACTCTCAATTTCTTCTTTTTCTTTTATTTCCTTCTTGCTCTGGCCTCTGAAGATGGATTTTGTTTTTCTTTTGTCTAATTCCTCTCTGATAATTTCCTTTCTTTAAATCCCAGTTTCCAACCTCTATACCTCTTTCCATTTCTCTGGTTCAGTGTATTTCTACATTAACAGTTTAATGAATGTGTATGTATTCAGCTTTTTGTCTCATTCTGATGAAAGTGAGACTTCTATATAACTTTCACACTTTCACACTTTCACACAACTTCAAAAGGATTTTCATTGTATAATGTTGCATACAGAATTACTATCATAAAACCCTTGATGGCAATTTTTTAACCTATCTCTAACTATTGATATACTCTGAACACAACTCTAAGTACAAATGAAATTATTACTATAAGCACTAGTTGGAAAAGTTCATAATCATGGCAAGTTGCAAGCCATATATGTTTTATATGCAAATAGTTTCTATCATGAAATATGAAATCCTATGTTGTGTACTAGATAAATTCCGAGAGTTTTAAATCCATCCAGGTTCTTGGTTTGTTTACCTGGGCAAGTCACTTAACTTCTATCTCAGTTTTTTTCATCTGTGAACTGGAAATTTTTTAAAATTAATTTTTAAAAAATTTTATTTAATTAGTCAATTTAGAACATTATTCCTTGGTTATAAGAATCATATTATTTCCCTCACCTCCCCTTCCCTGACCCCTTCCCATAGCCAACACACAATTCCACTGGGTTTTACATGTGTCCTTGATCAAAACCCATTTCCATGTTGTTGATGTTTGCACTAGGATGATCATTTAGAATCTACATCCCCAACCATATCCCCCTCGACCCATGTAATCAAGCAGTTGTTTTTCTTTGTTTCTGCTCCCACAGTTTTTCCTTTGAATGTGGATAGTATTCTTTCTTGTAGATCCCTCAGAATTGTTCAGGATCATTGCACTGCCACTAATGGAGAAGTCCATTACATTTGATTGTACCACAGTGTATCAGTCTCTCTGTATAATGTTTTCCTGGTTCTGCTCCTCTCACTCTGCATCAATTCCTGGAGGTTGTTCCAGTTCACATGGAATTTCTCCAGTTATGAACTGGAAAAATTCAATAGCACCTGCTTCCTAGAATTGTTTTTAGGATAAAATGAGATATTTTTAATGTGATTTGCAACTCTTAAAAGTATTGCATAAATGTAGTTATAATTATTTTAAAACTCTTTACCTTCTGTCTTAGAATTGATATCAAGGCAGACGTTTAGTAAGGGCTGGGCAATTTGGTTTATGTGCGTTGCCCTAGGTCACAAAGCAAGGGAGTCTTTTAGGCCTGATTTGAACCCAGGATCTTTCATCTCCAGTCCTGTTTCTCTATTCACTGAGCCACCTAGATGCCACAATACTAATTATTATTTTTAGTAGTTATAAGAAGAGTTGAATTTCTTTAAATTCAGTAAATCAAAGCTCTAATGAAAATTGTATAATGGAATGGGGACAAACTTCCTATGGAAAATATTTTGATGGATACTTGAAATATTAAAATTTTCCCTTTTATTTAAAGGTAAAGCCAAAAAGTTCATCTCATAACAAAATTCTCTTGAAATTTTCATATTTTATAATATTAAGAAAATCTGTACAATGAAAATGAAAAGTCAATGAGATTCATTTTCTTCTCCAGGTCTATGAAGTGACAAATTAAAGGTATGATAATTTTAAAAATAATGTTTTGAACATATTTCCCAATTTATTTGGGATATACCTGTCCTACAATGTATAAAGATGAAAACTCTTTGTTAATTACCACTCTCATTTTAAAGACCCATACATTTCAAAACGTAAATAGACATAGAATCCATTTATCAGGAATAAATAGATGATACATTTATTCTTGTTCTTGAGCAAGATAATTAAGACATTAAGACAGAACTTTTAAACAGACATTTGAACTTGAAAATCTTAATATGTTTAGACTGCAGGTGAATAAATGTCTTTCTTTGTCCAATAAAGTGATACAAATTTTATTGCTAATTATATAAAGTCTTATGAATTTCGAAGGAAGTTTTCTGATATAGCACTTAAAAAAAACAAAATATTGATCCTGACTAATGGTTAAACAATAAAAGTATAATCATTGACAACATTGTGAGAAATTTTGCACCAAAAACCATATCCATTCATCACATGGTTGTTATAGGTTATATCTCTAAGATATTTTAAAAGTATGAATGATTTTATCAATAAATATCTTAATCTGATATTTTAGTAATAATACGGAAAAATATCAGTGCACTTTGGGTAATATAAATAATTCTCGAGATGTGTCAGTACTTTTAGAGCAAAGGCTTTAAAAAAATTAAATCTCAACATTCTGTTTTACATTATAAAAAATTCTCCCTACATTATTCCTATTCCCCCTCCCAGAAACCTCAATTATATAACACATAATTTTTTTAAATATTAGTAAAAACAACAGAGACCAATCAGCAAAACCTCAACACATCAAAAATATCTGAAGATATATGTATCATTTCATATCTGTGGATCTTACATTTCTGTGAAGGAATGATTTAGTGTATCTTTTGATATTTCTTTTTTGAAACTATGCCCCCCCTTATTCTTTATTTTGAAACTTTCACCTTTGATTGTTTTGTGACCACCAACACCCCTTCTTCCCCCGGCCCCCACCCCCCATTTGCATGGTTGTGGTCAGATAGCATATTATTTTCTTAGCTCTGCTTCACTCTGCATCAGTTTATGTAAATGTTTTCATACTGTAAGGAATTATTGCTACAGAAAAACTTGCAAAGCAGATGCAATGAATGGACGCTTAAAGATCTGCCCATCAAGGAAAATTCCAGAGAAGAATGTGGCCTAGAAGAGGCAGTTTAATAAGTTGGCTCAGAAACTGTTTGAGTCACTTCTTCTTCTCTTCTTGGATATGAGGAAGAAGGTACCAGAGAGATTTTTCTATTCCTGTTTGGTTATTGGCTTTTCCTTGGAAGATTTAGGATACAGCTCTGAAGATTTCAAGATACTATCAATATCCCTCAAAGGCTATTCAGTCATACTTACTTAGCATTGAATATATAATAGATTAAGGAAATCCTAAATTTCCTCTTTCCCATCTAAATTCCCTTACCCTTCTTTCCTTTAATATAAATCCCTGTTTCCGGTATTATAGCAAGTGATTTGTCTGTTAAAAACTTCAGTCTCCTTACCAATTCTGAATCCCTATTTGAATCCAACTGAAAAGATAGCAGAATTGGGGGGGGGGGCGGAGAGGAAAGAATTCTGTCTTTCTAATTACCTTAGTTCTCAGTGTGTTTGCTTCCAGCTACCTTAAACAACCCAGTAAAAGAGCTTCCAATACAATGCTTATTCATATCTGTTCAGGAGCTTAGTAGCATAGTAAAATTCTGTAACATTTATGTAACACTGGTCATCCACTTTCTAATACTTTACTACTCCCAAAAAATGTTGTTATGAGTATTTTGTGTATTTGGGAATTTTCTTATCTGTGACCTCTTAGGGTATATGTCTTTTGTGGAATCTAGTTCATTAAAGGATATTAGCATTTCAGTTATTTGATTTGCACAGTTGTATATTATTCTCCAAAATGGTTATCCTCATTTGCCCTTTCAAACAGCATTTTTATGCTTATTTTCCTGCAGCCCCTCTGGCACTGACTATCCCCATCTTTTGTCAGTTTTTTTCTGTTTAACTGGGTATGAGGTTATTTTGATATTTATTTCTCTTATTGTAGAGGTGTGTTTCTTAACCTGAGGTCTATTAAAAAGTGGAGGGGAATCCATGGATAGATTTCAAGGACTCTGTGAACCCAGATTGGGGAACCCTCCCTCCCAACCCCCACCCCAATCTTTGTTTTTCAGTATAATTTATTTTCTTTATAATCATATGTATTTTTATTTTATTTTAAAACTTAAAATTTTAATAGGTTCTTAAGTGACACCAGACTGTCAAAGGGGTCTACAATACACAAAAAGGTATTTGTTCATTTTTTTAAGCCTTTACTTTTCCTCTTAGAATCAATACTGTGTAAGGACCAGGCAATAGAGTTTAAGTGACTTGCCCAGGATCACCCCATTAGGTTTCTGAGGGAGGATAAATTTGAATCCCAGACCTCTCTTCTTTGGCCCTGGCTGTATATTCACTGAACCGCCTAGCTGTCCCCTCGTTGTTTTTAAGAACATTTCTTCCTGTCCTGCCCAGGATAAAAAGTCCAGTGGTTCCCTGCAGCATCAATCATCAGATTTTCCTAGAAGCTATGATAGGACCCAGTGCACCCTTACTTGGGCAACTTGGTCCCCCATTTACACTCCTAGATTCACCATATTAGTACTATACTTAGTACAGACACTTAATCAATTCAGCATATTACTTCAACTTAGAACTTCTGATGTTAAGAGATCAACCAGCCTCAGAATTACAGGTGTGTGCATACCTTTCCTTTCCCCTCTCTCTCTCTCTCTCTCTCTCTCTCTCTCTCTCTCTCTCTCTCTCTCTCTCTCTCTCTCTCTCTCACCCTCACTACTTCACTCTCCCTCACTCCCTCCCTCTCTCTCTCTCCCTCTCTCCCTCTCTCTCTCTCTCTCTCTCTCTCTCTCTCTCTCTCTCTCTCTCTCTTAGATAAGTAATACCTTAAGCAGATATATTTGATGATTGGATTAAGAGGGTTATTTTATGGTTTGTAAAAAATATGTGTAGAACAATAGACTACAAAAAGCTTTTGGCCTTATCACAGCTTTGAGCATGATGGTCTAAATTGACCTTAATGTTGAATAAAAATAGCACAGTATCATGTTTCAGTAATTTTGTTCATGTATACACATTTTCTTTTTGATTGAAATGATGTTCTAAGCCCACATTTTCTGGCAGCAAGTAACATTTAAAAAAATATATTATTAGTGATGGAATTTTAACTGAGAAAACAGATGGCAGAAGAAATCCATGTATTTTTGCATAACAGAAAGAGAGAAATGCATGGCCAAGTCTTCCTTGTCAATCTTTCTCCTAAAATGCTGCCATTTGTCAGCTCCATCTGTTGTAGAATCTATGAAATGTGACAGTACTTTCACAACTGTTTAGCAGAGGTAGCATATTGTATTGATTTTGTTGTGGTTGCTGAGATTGAAATTCAGTGAGATATGAACAATTAGTATCTATATCTCAAACAAAAAAGGAAATATGTATGACAAGGTGGATAGTAAAGAATGGTCTGAGTTAAATATATTACTTCTAAATGGTAATGCCCTGAGCAGCTAAGGATTCCTTTCTGTCTCATGAGATTTTGCCTTCTGATTTATTTAAGGTAGTTTAAAGTCAGGTTAAACAAAAAATGTCTGATAATTTGTATTGGGTGTAAACAAATATTGAACTATTATTAAACTGTTGATACCCTTTGACCCAACAATACCACTGCTATGTCAAAGGCAGAAGGAAAGGTCTTAAATGTGCAAAAATAATTCATAGTGACACTTTTTGGTAGTAGCTATAAAATGAAAACAAAGTAGGTGCCTGTGGAGCAGGAAAAGACTGTGCAAACTGTCACATGCAAATATAATGAAATGCTTTTGTTCCAAAAAAAATGAATATGACAAAATCAGAAATAATGAGAAGAGGTGTGATTTAGATCAAAGTAAGCATGATATGCAGTATAATATACATAACTACAATAATGCAAATGAACCAATTAAAAGGCAGCTATTTTAATAAATATTCTTGATTCAGAACATGAAACATCTCCCTCTTTTCTAATGTGTGTTATTGAATGTTTAACTTTATGTGTAATCACTTGGTCATTTTTGCTTAATTTCTTTCTTTTGCTTTATATGAGTGGTTTGTTCAGTTCAGAGTTTCCAGGACTATGCCTGAAAACAACTGTGCTGTAAAACTACATTGATAAAAAAATTCTTACAACATTGTTGATATAGAAAGTATCCTGGGGTATATATCCTGATCACTGGGATCTTTCAGACATTGCATTTAATGAAACAATTTTTTAAAAAATCATTCATTTCATTTCCATTTATAATCATCATTATAATTCTTTTTTCAAGGATAAGGCAGTATTTTCAATATTACTGCTTTTTTATATGAAAATTTTAGGATCTATTTTGGAAAGAACATTTATCTATCATTTAGAAGAATGTGAAATATTCATTCATGGACTGGGAAATGTTATATCAGCTGAGAATAGCTCAACTCAGTCAATTACTTCCAATTCCTTTTCAGAATTATTGCTAATTGTAAACTACTTTCTACATCTTGAGTAATTTTTGTGTCAGAGTAAATCCAGCATTGTTGATTTCATTAATAAAGATCTTCCTTCTCAAGATGCAGATTGTAGCCTATCCCTGCCTGTTTAACCTGTCTAATTCTTACACATTTGCTTATATCAGTACTCTATGTGTTGAGGTTTTCCTTGCTCTTGATATTTCAAGGATGTCTGTGAAATAGTATCCATCAGTTTTTTGTTATGGCTTCATCATTTTTTTGAATTTCCAATTCTCTCCCTACTTCCTGATGTCTCCTTGTCCCTCTAAAAAGACAAGCAATTTTATATTGAATATACATGTGCAGTCATACAAAACATTCCCATAATTCCCATGTTATAAAAGAAACTGCAAACCAAAAGAAAAAGAATATTAATAATGTTTAAAAAGTGTGTTTCCATGTGTATTCGGTCATCATGAGTTCTTTCTCTGGAGATTGAGTAACATTTTTTTCATATATGTCCTTTGGAATTATCTTGAATCATGTTGCCTTGAATAGTTAAACCATTCACAATTCATCATCATTCAATATTGATGTTACTCTGTACAGCATTCTTACTGGTTCTGCTCATTTCACTTTGCATCAGTTTATGTAAATATTTTCACAGTTTTCTGAAAGAATCCTGTCCATCATTTCTTGAAGCATGATAGCTTTTTAACAATTCTCCAATTGATGAAGATACTTTCAATTTAGATCTTTGCCACCACAAAAAGGGAAGTTATCAGATTTTTATACATATACGTCTTTTTCTATTTCCTTGAATCTCACAGGGATAGCATCCTAGTAGTTGTATTACTGCAGTGTCCATGGGGCATCTACATGGTACAATGTATAGAGTGGCAGGCTTGGATTCAGGAAAATCTGAGTTCAAATCCATCTCTAGATACTTCAGTGCCCTGTGGACTAGTCAGTTAATCTTGTTTGCCTCAATTTTCTCATCTATAAAATGAGCTATAGAACAGAATAGGAAAAATACTCTGTCTCTGCTAAGAAAACTGCAAAAGGGCCACGAAGAATTTGAAACCACTGAACAACAGACCACAATAAATATTTCCCACTGTTGCAACGAATTGGAGTTAGGGTTATCTTTTTATATTGGTTTCGTAGAGCCTTGTTTATTTGAATTTTTGCAACATTAATTGTAATTGTTCTTAAGATTTGCATTTAATCATCATATTGCCTTTGTCTTGCTTTAAAAGCTTTTTGTTATCTTTAGCAATCACAGAATCACAGAATTTCAAAATCAGAATAGATTTTAGGACCATCCATTCGAATCCACACTCAAAATGGACTGTCATTATTAACACCGTGACAGTGGCTATCTATCCTCTGCTTAAGGACCTTGAAAGGGAACCCTCTAACTCCCAAGGACTTCTTACATCTTCTACTCCAACATATTCTCTTTGATCCCGTGATACTGGCTCTTGCCTGTTTCATGAACAAGTCACTCTCTCTCTCACAGTTCTACCAACAATGCATTAGGGGTCCGTATTTGTAGGACTTTCTGGCCATGCCCTTTCCTTGGTTTTAGCGTAAAACTTATGGTTGGACTGAATATATTTTTAGTTGGTCTCCAGTGGTTTATTTACAATAGAGTGAAGATATTAAGGAAGAAAAAAAAAAGAGGAAAATGAGAGAGATACCAGGCAGGAGTTCAGAGGCCCTAGCCAAGGGCGGGGATTGTGGTGGGGTCAGGGGAGGCCAAAGGATAAAATCTAGCATGGCATTCACCCACAAAGCCTTCTCCAAGATGAGGGGCCTCCTCAGAGGATTTTGCTTCCTGCAAAGCCAAGGAAAGGGAAATAATAAGCCTTGCATTCACCACATGACAGTCTAAAGGAAGCAACCTGAGGTCTCATGCTTGAGCTCCTTTACAGTGAAGTTCCACCACCAAGTCCCTCTCACAGGAAGTGACGTGAAATATAAAGGCAGTTCTTTATGTCACTTCCTATGTCTTACATGTACCAATGGTGGCTTAAACTTGACCTTAGATGGCCTAGGGGGTCAGTTAGTTGTTTCTGATTTGTCACTTGCTAGCACACATGGGTCATAGACCTTCCTCCACCATACTTACTCCTTAAGTAGGGGTATATACACATATACATATACATATGCTGTGGAGTAAATCTAAAATCCACATTCTCCTTCCTCTGCTTTGACCATTGACTTTCCTGTCTTCCTTTAAGCCCCAATTAAAATCCCACCTTCTACACAAAGTCTTCACTACCTGTTCTTAATTCTATTACTTTTCATTTATTTTTAATCATTTCCTTTTTATTCTATGTATAGCTTGTTTTGTATATTTGTTTCCATGTTATCTTCCCAGTAGATTGTAAGTTCTTTGGCTCTTGTAAGGGGTGGTGGGTGGGTTAATTTTTAACAGGTGTAATAATTAAAATAGTGGGAGTCATAAACTGTGATAGATAAGAGTGTTTGGCTTAAATTGTGACTGCAGAAAATATGGTTTCAAGACAGTGTCTTGTTTTAAATCAAATATAAGGTGGTTTCCAAGGAAAAATTCCCAAATATTAAATATACCCAAGTCAGCTGGGTTTTATAAAGATTTTAATTAATACAAATGAGGAATTAAAGAAAGAGAGAGAGAGAGAAAAAAAGGGAATAATGAGAAAAAAAAAAGCTAGGCCAGCCTTAAGAGAAAGAGATCAGTCAGTCTTCAATCCACTCCCCACAAGATTTGTCCCAAGCTAGATCCTAGTGTTCAGAGAGACACCAGGCAGCTTTGGCCTGCTCCATCTCCAGAGAGAATTCATCTGAGACAGTCCCCAAGAGAGTCCCGAGAGAGAGAGAGAGAGAGAGAGAGAGAGAGAGAGAGAGAGAGAGAGAGAGAGAGAGAGAGAGAGAGAGAGAGAGAGAGAGAGAGAGAGAGAGAGAGAGAGAGAGAGAGAGAGAGAGAGAGAGAGAGAGAGAGAGAGAGAGAGAGAGAGAGAGAGAGAGAGAGAGAGAGAGAGAGAGAGAGAGAGAGAGAGAGAGAGAGAGAGAGAGAGAGAGAGAGAGAGAGAGAGAGTTTCCTCTCTCAGCTTTTCATGTCCTTTTAAAGGGAATTTTCTCCTATGTCACCTCCCCTAAGTTCTTACATCTACCAATCACAGTAGATGTTTTCCAAAAGACAGACCATTCTTAAATCACACCTAAGTAGGCTTAAACTTTTGATTAAGTTCACACCTGAAAAAACCTCTGAGTAAGTTCTCACCTCTTTGTTCCTTGTAAATTCACAAGTTGCCTGACCTTTATTGGTACTTAGCACCCTTTTGTATTAGATCTAAAAATAGGCACAATTTAAGAACTTTTGCCTTACTATAAGTATGGGTTTAAGTATTTTTCATTGTTTAGCAAGGAGTTTCTTCCCCTAAAGCATGCTTAAGTAATGGTGGAGTAGAGGTCTCACATTCCTGATCTAAGTTCCTTCATTGTTTGAAATGGGGAATGGTCTTAACCAAATCTTATGAAATAGGGTCTGAGAATTTTTAAGATTCACACAGGGTTGGATTTGATTATTTAAGAATGTGGTTGCCAGGAATTTAATTAACTCATTTATTTACAAAATGTAGAAAGAGAGAAGCAAGAAATCAGAGAGAGGATAAGGTAAGATATCTAACCTGAGCACTAAGTAATTAACTCCAGGCCCCTTCAGGCAGGGAGAGTTAGTTCCAGCTGCCCTCAGCAAAGCCAAGGACCTGGGCCGTGTCTCTCAAGAGGTCTCTCCCGAGGATAGTTTTTTTCAGAAAATCCAGCAGTTGGGAGCTTTTCACTCATCATGGGTAATTCAAAGGAAGAGATTCAGAATAGCCTCACCAGGAAAAACAGGGTCTCACATCCAGTCAGCAGCTTCTTCAGCAGCCTCAACTCGAAACCATGAAGAATTGAATTCTCACAGGAAGTAATAGCTCTTTTTAAAGAAGCTTCTTTTGTATCACTTCCTATGTCTTCCCTAATTTTATGTCTACCAATCACAGTTGACGCTTTGTTTCGACAGTCATCCACTATCAGACCTCCCACTTAATGTGTGAAATGGGGTGTTTACACCTTTGGTGATTAAATCTAAAATGGGCAGATCTTCATATTCATCTTTAAATACCTTTTCCAAGAATAGACAGGGGTTACAATTTAATCTTCACAACAATGAGAGAGTTAAGTATTTTCATTGTTATAATCAGGGGAGAGTTAAATTTAATCTTCACTTCTCTCTTGTATCCTTAGCACAGTGCCCTGGCACATAGTAGATGTTTAATAAAGGTTGATCTATTGATCCCAAGGCAATATATTCCACTTTTAAACATCTTCAATTATTAGGAAGCTTTTCCTGATTTTTAAAGCTCCAATATTTCTTTCTGCAGTTTCCATCTTTGCCCCTGGTTTGGCACATTTTGAAGGCAATCAGAATGAATTTAATAACTCCTCCATATGAGAAATTTTCAGATACTTGAAGATAGTTATCATGTGTCTTCTAAAGCATCTCTTTTTTCAGTATGAACCTGCTCAGTTTCTTTGTTGATTCTTCTATATGACTCAAGGCCCTTTACCATTCTTGTTGCCCTCCAGATAATCAATGCCTGTCCTCAATTGTGGTTCAAAGAATTTAAAATCGATGAGCAACTTTCTCCTGTTCTATTAATCAATTCTAATATATCATGCACTGGAGAAGTAATCCTTCTTGCCCTACGTTGGATGTTTTACTTCCCTAGGTCTACATGCTATGCTTCTTCTGAGCCAGCCAAAGTTCATGTTTGCTGCCATATATACTCTTTTTAAATAAAATAAATTTTAATTAATTTCATAAAAAAAATATTTTTCCATGGTTACATGATTTATGTTCTGTCCCTCCGGGCTTTCCTCACCTTTCCTGGAGCTGACAAGCAATTCCACTGAGTTATACATGTAGTGCCTTATACTCTTGACTCACATTAAGATTATAGTTTACTAAAGACCTCCAGTCTTATTCATAATAATTGCTAAAATCTGTACTTTTAAAAAATAAAATATACTTCACAACCAAAGTCCAATTACAAATCGCATTTAGGCAGAATCCGGAATCAATATCTGAGTGATTGAATTTATTTACTTGTATTATCCTAATTAGCCAACAGAATACAGTTTGAATCAAAATTTTTTTTTGGACCTGGCTAATGTTGGAATTTGTCATGGGTTTTCTTTTTCTTTACTTCTCAATGTGTTGATGAGAGGGTGGTATGAAGAAGAAATTTGGAACTAAAAACATAATGAAATTGAATTAAAATTCTTAATGAAAAAAAATATTTGAAAAGCTATCTAATCAACATTATTATTCATAGAACACATTGAATTCAGCATTACCTATTTGTTTTAAATGGTGTCTCGTATGTCCTCGCTGATGAAATTCTTCCTCTGTCATACCCACTACTTTTTGTAATACCTGGTTTCATGGATGCATAATATTTTCTTCTACTTTAATTTTTGGATATAATCAATAAGCTTCTCCAGCATTTTTTAGGAGAAAAAGACTGATGGGAATTTAAAATTGTATATAAAGAAAAGTTGGTTTGTCAAATTTTCATAAATTGTAAACTATCTAACCATGTGTTGTTTTTAAATAATCAGTTACTATAGCCTAAAATATTTTATTGTGACTTTAATAACATAATTCTATTGCTTAAAATTAGACGAATAGGTTTTGGCATGTTTGCTTTGTTTCCTGGTTTCATGGTATGTTTCATGGAATAAATGCTTGTTGTTTATCGTAATAATTAGGTAAAGAATTTGGAAGAGAATTAATTAGTAGTTCTTTTTTTTCCCCAGGATGGGGTGGTTAAGTGTCTAAGAAAACTTAGCTTGTTTTGTTTTTGCATCTTTCAGTTACAGAACTTTTTTCATCATACACATGCTATAAATAAACCAATTGTCATGTTCTGAGTAAGTCAGCATGTATAGGTGATGATAACATATACCTGGTAATATCTCAAGTCTACATTTTGTGATTTGACATAAGTTTTCAAAGAGCAAAGAAATATTTAACAACATTATTGCAGTTACTCTGTGCAGTTAATAACCATACTCATATTTAAAATAATTAAACCATTATTACTTAAACGATGTGAACTTTTTTTTTGCACAAAGATGAGTAGATATCAATAGTAAAGATAGAAACACTAATCAATATCCTTGATTAGAAAAAATAATTAGCAAACTCTTATGTGAAGACACTTTTATTCTTATTTTGTTGTGGAAAGTAAATGGGTTGATCTTAAAATAGTCATCCTTCTTTAATTAACTTAGTTTCCATAAATAAATGATGCTTATCTTTCTAAAAGAGATATTTCAATTTTACACCTCTTAAATTTAATCATCAGGGATCCAAGGTCAGAATATTTATGTGCCTAAAATCTAGGTGTCATTTAAGGGAAAAAAACATAAAGCATAGCCAGTCTTAGACCATAATCCAGTATTTGATTTTTATACATATATTTTTCTGTTTCTTTCATTCATACATACATACATACATACATACATACATACATACATACATACACACATACATACATACACACATACACACATACATACACATATGTACATACATATATATACACATACACACATACATACATGACCCCATATTTAAAAAAATTATAACAATCATTTCGCCATAATACTTCCTTCTCCCTAGTCAATCACAATCTTGTAACTGAAAACTATTTAGCAAAACTAGAAGATATGTACATTTTATATTTTCCAGAAATGTACTGATCTCACTTCTAGATTGAGCTGAAGAATGTGTATCACCATCAATTCTTTGAGATTGAGATTGATCAATTAGTACTTAACTGCCTTTGAGTTATGTTATTATTCACACATTTTTAATTTTGGTTATTGTATTTAATATTTCACTGGTTCTACTTCATTCAGCATCCTTTCATATAATTCTTCACACTTAGCTATGAAATCATCATGTTCATAATCTTTAGGACATACTAATATTTCATTACATTTATTTTTTTACACTTAAACTACTTCCAATTAAAGACCATCCACTTTTTTCGTGTGTGTGTGTGTGTGTGTGTGTGTGTGTGTGTGTGTGTGTGTGTGTGTGTGTAATACAAAAATTGCTACTGTCAATATTTTGTTACATGTAGAATCTTTCCTTCTGTCTATGAATTACTTGATGCATATGCCTAAAAGCAGAATCATGGGGTCAAAGCACACAAACAATTTAATTATTTTTCTCACATAATTTCATGTTTTCCAGAAAGTTTTCACTGATAGTATATTAGTGAAACCCCCCCCCCCCCCCCCATCTTGTCTAGGACATACATAGTGTTCTTTTTAAAAGGATTTTGACATTACTTAGTTTAAGAAATTGAAATACAAAACTCCAAATTAGCAAACCTATTAAAAGGTATTTGTAAGTAAGCTTTTTCATCTTGACTTTTACGGATTATTTAGGGAGAAAATGATAAATTTGGTTCCTATATTGCCAAGGATTTATTTTATTTTTTTGCTGAGCCAGATTACATAATCTTAATTATTTTGAACATTATATTATAGTTTTTCATGGGCCTATGTGAATGAGATATTCCTTCTAATAAAGAGGTACAAATTATGATCCTTCTAAGTCTACTTATCTTCTGTGCTATAATAGATAGTAATTTCTGAGTATATTGGTGAATTCTCTAGGTGACTAATGGATCAAGGTTTACTTACCCTCCTCCCTTGGTATCCTCCTGGTTTCCTCCCTCTCTTCAGAAGTGTTTCAGCTTCCCCCTCCCCCCTTTCTTCAGTCTCCCTCAAATCACTCTTTTATCTTCTTTTCTCAAGTAAGGGTTTATTTGGGGAAGACAGGACGAGGGTAGAGGATAATGTCAGAGGGGTTGGATATCCTTTTTCTCTACAGGGAGCTTTGGTTTGGAGGATATTGGGGAATTGGCAATTCTTTCACTCTTGTGGAATAGAGTCAGAGAGATAGGTATAAGATATATATAAGATAGATAACTGTCTTTCTTCTTCTTCCAACCAGCCAGGTAACCTCCAACTTGATTAATTCAAGTCCAGAGACAGAATTAGCTTCTTCACCACCATCAGCTACACCAGCCAAAGCCATGTCCAGACGAAAGCCTCTCCTCCTCTGTCAGAAGCCAAAAGCTAAGAAGCCCAGTTCAGCCCCATTTAGCCCAGTTCAGACATTGGCTTGGCTTGAACTGTTCATTTTGACTGACAGATGATGTCCTTTGCATGCATGTATATTCTCTCTTTTATAGTGCCTCTAGTACATGTTAATAGTTTTCACAAATTTTCCTATATGCAGAAGAGCATTTTTTTTAAACCCTTACCTTCCATCTTGGAATCCATACTGTGTATGGGATTCCAAGGCAGAAGAGTGGTAAGGGCTAGGCAATGGGGGTTGTGACTTGCCCAGGGTCACACAGCTGGGAAGTGTCTGAGGCAGATTTGAACCTAGGACCTTTCATTTTTAGTTCTGGTTCTCAATCCACTGAGCTACCCAGCTGCCCCCAGAAGAGCATTTTTTAAAAGTCTAGAGATCATGGAATTTTACAACCTCTGAAGAATTATTTTTCATACCCAAAAGGCAATGAAAACGTGTATGGTTGGGTTGCCATGAGCAGGCTTAATAATTTATAGACAAGGGGGGCAGCTGGGTAACTCAGTGGATTGAGAGCCAGGTCTGGAGATTGAAGATCCGAAGTTCAAATCTGGCCTCAGACACTTCCCAGCTATGCGACCCTGGGCAAGTCACTTAATCCCAATTGCCTAGCCCTTACCGCTCTTCTGCCTTGGGACCAACACACAGTATTGTAACAGTTCCAACAGTTCCAACACAGAAGATAGGGTTTTAAAAAAATAATATCACAGGAAAGGGATTAAGAAGAATCAAAGTAATAGAATAAAAGAAATATAAGAGAGAACAAAAGAAGATGGATAAGTCATATGGAAAGAGCACTTGATGACTGATAACCTATGTGCTTCACTGGTATCCTTAAACTGTAAGACCTTTCTCCTACACTCCAGCATCTGAGGGGAAATGAGTACACATGGTTGTGTTGCCTGGAAGGCAGTGCCTCCATTGAGGTAGCAGATTCATTTGATTAGATATAGGCTTGGTTAGCCTGGATTTGATAGACTACCTATCCTACATTTGTTTGCAGATCATAATTCAGCTCATTGTAAACATTTAAACAGTATTACTGAAAAAGAATATTTAGTTATCTTCATTTCCTATAAGTCACTTTTACTTTCATGGTATTAAAAATGTAAATGACACATTATTCTTAATTAACTTTGTCATTGTGAATATACCTTGTTAACCGTTGCTATTTGTTAATGAGTAAGTAATTCTGAGCTCCTGACCTCCCTTGTCTCTATTTCTTATTCTCTTTAGTTCCATGCTATGGACACATTATACAGACACAGCTATGATTTGAGCAGTGCAATTAGTGTTCTGGTACCACTCGGAGGACCTGTTTTATGTAGAGATGAAATGGAAGAATGGTCTGCTTCTGAAGCCAGCCTATTTGAAGAGGCTTTGGAAAAATACGGAAAAGACTTCAATGATATTCGTCAGGACTTTGTAAGTAGAAAGTTGTAAGGCCTTTTTTGGTGATTTAAATAAGTCATGGCATGAGCACTGTATTGGACATGCAAATATTTTAAAGCATTTATCTCCAAAGCTCATGTTTCAACTGCTATCTTTTCACTACACAACAAACATGAGTCTTTTCAGGATGAGAATCAAAGTTTGATCGTGCTTCCCGTTTTAAGGGAATGACTGCTTTACCAATGAATAAGACTAGAAATCTGATGTTCCTTGAGCCTCTACTACAAGTTCCAGTAATAGGTCCTTCTCTCTGCTTTTGGGCAAAGGCAAAATTTGGACATGATTTAAATTTTTATTATATTTTCTATGTTGTTATCTTTCAATTATTTAGTTATGTGAATCTTTTATGATTTTGATAGCAGGCATTTTTCTAATAATGTAGTCTAGTTGAGAATTATACTTTTTATATCTGTATGCCAAAGAAATGAAGGGGAAACACACACATGCACACACACTTTTGTACAAAAAAATTCATATCATATGGTGACAGAAAGTTATACCATCAGGGAATTTCTTTGCTGAGATATATCTTAGGAATTGCCCTTTGATAAAATCTCCTCATTTTACAAAGAAGGAAACAGATTAATTCATGTAGGTAATTGAGTGGCTTTTTCTTCTTTTCTTTAGATTTAGCATCTTCCTCCTCATAAAACGTTGACATTATATACTGCAGTATTTTAAATTGATATTTACAAACCAGAGGCTTTTATTTGAGGATTAGAAAAAGCTTCTAAGACTGACCTATTCATTCTATTTCAATTTTTAAAAACTGAACTATATTTTCAATTTATGTGCTGTTATATATTCAATGTGATTTTTCTGTAGGGAATGACCACATTGTTTCTTTTTTTAAAAATCCTGATCTTCTGCCTTAGGATTAGGACTATGTAGTGGTTTCAAGGCAGAAGAGTGGCAAAGGCTAGGCTACTGGGATCAAGTTACTTTCCCAAGGTCACACAGCTAGGAAGATTATGAGGCCAAATTTGAATCCACTTCCAAACCACTGAGCCACATAGCTGCCCCCACCACATTGTTTCTTGACCATATAGACTGCCTCGGGGATTATACAAAGTAATTCCCATGTTAAGATGTTGCTTATAACCCCTCAAGAGCCACTTCCATGGAAAGTAGAACTACACTTTTTATTTATTTATTTTTATTGAATATTCTTTCCTTCTCACTTAGAATTAGTTCTCAAGTATCAGTTCCAAGATCTGTAAAGATTAGGCAGTTCAAATTAAGTGATTTTCTTAAGAGTCAAAAACCATCTCCAGCTACCTACCTGTTGCGCGCGCGCACGCGTGTGTGTGTGTGTGTGTGGGGGGGTAGGTAGCTGGGAAGTGCCTGAGGTCACATTTGAACCCAGGACCTCCCATCTCTGGGCCTGGCTCTCAATCCATTAAGGTATCCAGCTGCCCCCTACTATAATTTTTAGCAAGAGACTGGTTGTGATATTTTTTTCTTGTAGAATTAATTTAAAATGTCATTAATCCTGACAAAAAGGGAAAAAATCTCCTATGCTAGTTTAATTGGAATTTATTAAATCCCAGAGATATAATTTTAACCTGCTAATTACTTGTCCAGTTAGTTTCTCACTGGTCAATTAATTGTGATATTAGTACATTTTTCATATTTTATGATTCCTTCCTTCATCCCTGGACAGCCTTTCCCTCTCACCATCTGTCTACCTTTCTCTCTTTTCAAACATAGTTAATTCTTTTTCTAGATTAAAATCTTTCTAATTTATAAGCAAATAATAGATTAAGATACAGTCCCATCTTATGTATTTTCCTACATATTATTTATATAGGTATACATTTTAAACAAAGTCATAAGTTGTTGAGCATCTTGAGCATCTTTGTAGCCATCTATCCAAATTTTAAGCTTCTTAAGATGACATCTTTTAAATTTCTTTTCTATCTTACTTTTTAATACATAGCTATACTCTTTGTGATCATGCCCTATACAATTATTCCTCACCTTTAATGGGAGTATCATTCCTTAAAAACAGTGGGGAAGTAAAAAACGCATATGTTGTTTTACTGAGCATATGGGAAACAGGGAGTAGGCTTCCCTGACCACCAAAAATTGTAATCTTTTACTTTTGCTGAAGATACATTTTCTTGCATGCAGTTCTGTATAATAAAAAACATATTATGATTATATCCACTTTTTCTAACACAGTAACAGTGAAATAATGCACAAAATGCAAGGGAGTGGCGAGGCAGTGCTGGAAGTGACTGGGAGGGTCAGGGGCTGTGATGTCAGAAGCACTCCACGGTAAAAATGGGGGAAAGGGTGGCTTGTCAACTCTAATGATCTTTTCAGCTCTATGGCAATCACATGCCTTGAAATGAATATCCAGCCCCAGGCCTTAGTCCAGAACTCTACCCTGATGGCTAGGGGTGGCAGCATCTCATATACCTAATTTTTTCCTATGTTTTTCAGTTCACTCATTGAACATTTGAGAGGTTACTTTACACCTTTTTGGGGTGGATTCATGAATAAAATTTGGAATACTTTCGTCCTTTTTGGAGATATAAACATTGCATTGTACTTCTTTTCCTTACTGCATATCAACGTGAATGTGTGTAGTTGCTAATGCAAAAGTAAAAACATTACTTATAAAATCGTGCATGTCTATAAATGACTAACTGATGAAGTTATGTTTTATTCTAGAAGCAATGAGGAAGCATTCAGGATTTTTGAACGGGGAAGTGATTTGGTTATAACTATGCCTTTGAATCTCTTTTGATTAAAAAAGGAAGCTTTTATTGCAATAGAGAAATTTAGTGGAAAGGAAGATACCTGGTTTTATTTTGGACTTAATATCTTTGTGATGAGGATGTAACATCTATGAAGAGATGCCTTTGAAGATAGTGGATGTGGAAGGACTGAAATTCAGGAGACAAATAAAGTCTGTATATATGTAGCTTTAAGAATCATTTGCATAGAGGGCAGCTGGACGTCTCAGTGAATTGAGAGCCAGGTCTAGAGATAGGAAGTCCTGGGTTCAAATCTGGCCTCAGACACTAACTAGCTGTGTGACCCTGGACAAGTCATTTGACCCCCATTGCCTAACCCTTACCACTCTTCTGCTTTGGAACCAATATATAGTATTTATTTTAAGGGAAATGTAAGGTGTTTTTTTTTTGTTTTTTTTTAATGAATCATATGCATAGATCTGGTGCTTGAAGATATACTTACTGATAATGATGTCCAAGGGAAAAAGAAAGTATACAGAAGAAGAAAGCCTAGGACAGAACTTTCGGGAGAGCTCACCTTAAAGTATCTGAAGATTATGATTCAGCAGTAATGAGTGGTACTCACATTTTTAGGAGAAGTCACGAGAAAACAATGTCATGGAAATTATGGAAAGAGAAAAAATCCAAAAGGGAAGGAGTTTAGCAGTGTCTAAAAATCCAAATGAGATCTCAAGGAGATTAACTGAGAAAAAAGGTCATTGGATTTAGCAGTTAAGAGCTCACTAGTATTCTTTGATACAGCAGTGTCAGTAGAGGGGTAGATTCAGAAACCAGGTTGCAATGGAATGAGGAGTAAGTGTGAAAATAGCAGTATAAATGGCTTTTCCTATTAGTGAAAGACTGAAAGGAAGGTGAGATATAAAGTGTATTTGGCGACTTGGAAAATTCCTGGAATTGAATAAGGGTATTTAAAATATTTTTTAAAAGATTTATGCTCTTTTTAAAAAAATCCATTATTTCTGTGTCTGTTGCTCCCTGCCTCCCTGAATTGTGACAAGGAAAACCAGGCTAAAAAAACCACTCCTGCCTGATTAAAAGTGGTAGAACTGAGCAGGTTTGTTGGAGTTGAGAGGCAAACTAATAGAGAGGAAGCAACTGAAAATAACCACGTATAGAAGTTGATATGGGAAACTCCCATTTGAGATTAGGGGAAGAGATGAAGCACATGTCATCAGGTTCATGACAGCCCTGTAAGAGGTTATCTCCTGGACTTCACACATCAGCATTGTACTTCCATCTTTGATGGGTTGGACTTGTGCATCTGTCGTCATTCAGTATATGGGGTACATCAGGGATGTTGAAACAGGTCAGGGACGTTAGAGTGAATGTTCTTATGGTTTTACCATTTTTGACTAGGAAACAAGAAGTTTTTAGCATTGAGAAACATAAATTATTCTAGAAAAAAGGAGGAGATAGGCATAGAAAGGAAACGTGTCTACAGCAGATTACTTGTTACAACAAAAGGTTAGCCTCAAACAACTGGAGAGGTTTCACAAACTCCCAAAAAATTATGTAATTTTGACAAAAAGATGTAAAGTTCATATTGAAAACGTGGATTATAGAAATTAAATTATTTTTCTGAACAACTTGATTTCTTTCTTGTCATAATCCAGATCGAAGGTTTTTTGAGTTTGCCCAGACCAAATTAACAAACAGATTTCTTGACTTATTTGCCCTCACCCGGGATTTCTCTTGTTCTGAGGGTTATCTTGTACCTAGGTCTCTACTCAAAGGGACGAGGGCCGTCGGCATTCATGGAAAGGACAACTTTATTAAATACAACCACAGATTAAGTAAGGATCTTATTTTTGTTCAGTCATTTAATTTCATTCATAATCTGACTCCTTATGATTCCATTTGGGTTTTTTTTTTTTTAAGCAAAGATACTAAAGTAGGTTGCCATTTCCTTCTCCAACTCATTTTACAGATGAGGAAACTGAGGAAAATGAAATTGTTGTGTGAATTTATATAAAATTTACTCACTTACTCTATTTAAAACCCTTTCTTGTTTGATACCAGTGTCACCCTTTGACACAGGTACTATGGTAGGAATTAGAAATCTGAATGATTTCCCTGGTGCCCTGACGTTGTGTCTTGGCATATAGAAGGGGCTGGCTGAATTGCTGGTGTGTGATCAGTGTCCTGTCCAGAAGTCAAGCCTGTCCAATCGGAGGGTCTCAGGAGGAGTGGCTACAACTGGCTGTATAAGAGAAGGGACAGAGGAAGTATACTCTGTCTCTCTCCCTTTTTTGGAGTTTTTTACACTTGGCACCACACTGGCTTTTCTCTCAGCCAGCAAGTCACTTAAGCCAATGCACCCTTGCTACTTAGAGTTTAAGTTGAGGTAATGTGGAAGTGGTTTTATTTAGGTGCATCCAGGTTATCATGTGATCTCTCTCTCTGTCTTTTCCTGTCTCTCTGACCTTTACTAAAGAATAATTACACACTAATACACAGTTTTCAGAGAATTTTATCTTAACAGTTATTTCCATAAAGGTTACATAGCTAGTAAGTGTGTGGGGTCAAATTTGACCTCGGGTCTTCCTGATTCTAGGTATAGTACTATGTTCCCTAAGATATCATGCCTGTTGTAATAGGGGAACTTTCCTAGAGGGACGTAAGATGAAATGTCCCTCTTACGAACTCCCCAGGCCTGGGAAAGCACAAACACCTTGGCTTATAGAAAACAAAGTTTATTTTATTAAGGGAGTAAGGAAAACTGGCAGGTAAGACCCCAATACTCTTTTTTGTTTGTTTGTTTGTTTGTTTCACAAAACCCTTACCTTCCATCTTGGAATCAATACTGTGTATTGGTTCCAAGGCAGAAGAGAGGTAATGGCTAGGCAATGGGGGTTAAGTGACTTGCCCAGGGTCACACAGCTGGGAAGTGTCTGAGGTCAGATTTGAACCTAGCACCTCCCACCTCTAGGCCTGACTCTCAATCCAATGACCTATCCAACTCCCCATTATTCTTAAATACTAAGTTCCATCCAACTTCTAAGTCCCCTGTGAAAGGAGAGCCTTTTTCCTCCCCAACCCTGCTCTATCTGACTCCCAGAGATAGCTCCAATGCTATCTGACTAACCTGATCTGCCCACTAGTGATTAACAAATAGAAAGGGGAAAGCCTAGTTTTGGCTGTACTAGGCAACCCAAATTCCAGATGAAAATCTTTCATTTACCTTAGTCCAAGAAGATTTCTGGCAGATGGATCATTCTCTGATGATTTCTGTACTCAGGGGAAATGGTGCTCTTCAAAGATTCTCTACCAAGAAGTCAATAATTTCTCTATGAAATTTTGACTACCTACGTAAAATCTCTCAGAGCAAAACCTCCTCCAGCTTGGTGGAAATCCAGGCATAGAATCAAACCTTTTTCCAGTTCAGTGGAAATCCCAGAAGTTAAATAAGTCAGTTATTGTCAGTTCAAACTCTCACAATTCCTCTCTCCCATAATCCTCTCCCAGGGCTTGTATTAAAATTCACTTCTTTTAGCTAATCCATGAAATTAGTCTATCCCTAACTTACATTCCTACACTGTCCCCAAAATAACTCCAACCTTACTCCTTCCCTTTCTAGCAAGTCCTAACCCCACAGAAATCTATATCATTTTCCAGACTTAAAGTACTACTTCATGCCCCAAATGCAACAAACGTGTACTCCAGAAGAGAAAGAAGTCAAGGTTATTACTGTGGGAAGGACTCTTCTCCATTGTTGAACCTTCATTCTTAAATTTAATGTGAAAGCCAGAGGCCAGATTTGCTCTTCTTTGATGTTTCTATTCTTTGCTGCTCCTGGCCTCTAGTTCTGGACTTCTCCCTACTCTTCCCTTCAGTCATCATTCATAGTGGAGTGTTCCCTGGATACTTCTGTGGATCTATATTTCTCTCTCTAGAAAACTAAATCTCCAACTCTCTATCTCCTCTCTCTATCCTTTTTCTGCTGGAGGCTGGGTTTATTCTTCATCATTCCTACCCCCAGAACTCCATGGGTCTTTTTTCTGTGAGTGGCCTTACTCTGTTGAGCCTCTTACTACTTCCCAACTGCTGTTCTCTCTAGGCCACCTTAGCAGTATATATTTAGCGGTCAAGAGGGTTTAGTTGAATCAGGGAAGAGAAGAGAGTGCAAGTGACCATGACAAATAGAATGACAGAAGGAACTTGATGAATTGAGCATGAAGCCTCATAGATAGGCAGTGGAACAGTGAAATGAGCATAAAACAGTGTGTGTGTGTGTGTGTGTGTGTGTGCGCGCGTGCGTGCGTGTGTATAGATAGATATAGATATAGATATAGTATGATTATCTTCTATTAGAGACCAGAGTCCTAGGGTCAGAATTTAAATTCCTGTGGGAAAGGATAATGATGTTAGCCAGAGTGCACAAAAGTAGCATGTTTTGGAAAAAGTTTGGAATCTCTGTGGATGTGATTCCAGTAATGAGAACTTTGGGTCAAAAGGTTTGAAGAGTTCAGTGTGTGTGTATTTATTTATTTATTTTTTTGCGTTAAATCCAAGTTATTTTCCAGAGTGGTTGAATAAATTCACAGCTCCACCAACAATGAATTCGCCAGCCTATTTTCCAACAAATGAGTTTTCTCATCTTTTGCCATTTGCCAATAAGTGTATAGAAGGGTCATCTCAGAGTTCTTTTTATTTAAATTTTCTTAAAATTCTTTTAATGTTTTTAAGGTTTTTTAAGTTTGGAAACATGTTCATTTTGCATCATTTCATGACTTCTAAAATAATTTGCATGACTTTCCCCATATCCAGTATCTCTATGTTGGCACATTAATTTACCTTTTATTGGTACATTCTATAATTGTACATTACACTTCCCAGCCAAGGACTCTCCCTACAAAGTACACATGCATACCAGGTATAATTAAACAAAAGCTAACTGGGTAATTGGCAATCTTCCCAATTCACTTGGTGAAATTATAGGTGAAATGGGAAGGTAGGAGAAGACAGTGATTTGTATTATGAGTGAGTATAGGGTGGTCCATTCAGATACTCTGCAATTCTTTTTGGAGTCAATAAATTTTTTAGTCAACTTCTTAATGAAAATATGTAGGATGTTGGTGAAAAGCTTATCCACTAGGAGGGCAATTAAAAACCCAGTGGCAGACAGAAATTGAGTTATGTGTAAGAACAGGCCTAGGAAACCCAAATAAGTGACTTATTCAACAAGCTACTAGGAGAACAGCATGAGGACTGAACAGAAAGACACTGGGGCCTTCCTGTGCCAGAAATATGAGTTACTTTGGTTGCTCTCTTTCCCTGTGAACATATATGTATGTCTATACTTTCCACTGACATAATCATTTTTGAGGGAATACACTTTAGGTTTATGGAAAGAATGCTTTGTTACAGTTTATACTATGCCATTTTCAGTAAATGCCATTGCTTTGTGCTAATTTTGTCAACTAGCTAACTGGTAAAGGTGAACACAGTAGTTGAGAGGGCTCTTAAGCTATTATTTTAGGGGTGTAGTCCCATGGAATATCTGATGATCTTGTACTATATTGATATCACCTATTATATTTGACCCATTGTGTTATTTTTCACTGCTGACTTTATACAGTAGTCATTGTTGTGAATATTGCCCTTTTGTTTCTAATTTCTTTACACTGAATTATTCCTTGCAACTCTAATCATGTTCCTTACATTTTTCATATTTTTCATTCTTGTCACTTTCTAAAAGTTGTTAAAACTGTTAGTGCTACTAACATAATATAGGATAAACAGTCTAATGAGTTTTTATGATTTTATATTACTGGACAAAACATCAAATTTCATTTTATAGGACCACAATACCTCTGTTTCCCATGAGAGCAGTTTATTGTTCTGAAATGAGGTTTTGTATTAATATTTCAAAAATATAAATATAGAACGCACTGATTTTTTTAAAAAGGAACATCAAATTTAAAAAGGAGAGGACAAATTTGTAGACACAATGGGGCAATACTTGGGGGATTTTAATTAGTGTAGAAAGGAAAGAGTGAGTTAACTTCCTTTCTTGGTGTAAGAAATTGGATATTTTAGTTTAAAGACTTTTGCCAACTGTGACAAGGAAATCACTTTAATAGACTGATATATATTAATTTAAGGTTGCCAAGGAATTCAGCTATGTAATTCCTAAATGAAAACTCAAGTCAGCAGTCAACCTTTTATGGAGTTTTTAATTACAAACAGGAGGAAGAAAGGTATTAGAGATAGAGAGAGAGAGAGAGAAAAAGGGGAGAGAAGGGAATAGGGCTTAAATACCCCCTCTGTTTAGGCTGGGCCAAAATGCCCAAGCCCTTAGATAGCTGAGGCAAAGAAAAGAGATTAGTCCCTATCACTCACGTGACCAAAATGGAGAAACAGTTTAAGAGGCCATTGTAAGTAAACTATGTATGTTATTAAAGAAAGTGTCACTAAGAAGCAATGCTACAGGGAAAAGTTATTGATATATCTATTGCTGGAGTTCCATTTTTGTGGATAAAATTGTGGAAAAAATGAAGTTCTTTCTGCTCTCAAACTGCCTAAAGCCCTAGCTGTAGTTCATTGCTCTGCTCATACAGGTGGCTCTGACCCTGTCTCTAGAGGAAATGACCGAGCAGATGCCGCTGCAAAACTAGCAGCCATAGAAGGACCTGGATTAATTTTAACATTAACAACCACTGATAATTTAAATTTATCACTTTCCTATAATGAAAAGGAAGTGGAAAAATGGAAACAAAAATTTAAAGCAAAACAGATTAATGGAGTATGGGTGTCATCTGAAGGAAAACTCCTGCTCCCTAGAAGTTTCTATAACCAAATTTGCCAATCTATTCATAAAAATGATCATTTTGGCACCCAGGGCATCGTGGACTCTGTCAAGAGAGTATGGATAGCCCTTGGTATAACTACTATAGCCTGTAAAGTATGTTCTGCCTGCTCCATTTGCCAGGCATATAACCAACATGCATATCGTGGAAACAGTCTCAGGGGCCTCCACCTCCAGCCTCCTTCAGAGCAAGCTTCTCAGAGCACCACCTCTCAGAGCAAAACCTCTCCAACCACCACCCCAGTTCTCAGACCCCGCTATCTTTAAGGAAACCATCTCAGTTCCCTCCCCTCAGTTCTCACATCTACCAATCACTGTCCATGTCTTCCCTGTGCCAATGGTGGCTCTAGCTTAACCCAGGACCGCCCAGAGGTCTGCCCCTTTGCACATGTCTGTTGAAGGTCATATTCTCAAATAATTAAATTTTGATCTATGCTGCAACCCTTCCTAAATCCTGTTAGGACTGAGTAGGGTAGAGATTGTAAGTTCCAAGACCTGGTTCTGTCATTCCAAATATCTCTATTGTATCAATTCTAAAATCAATCATGACTCAAAGAACTTCCTGTTCTATGCTTAAGTATAGGTCAAAACCCTTTCCATTGTTCAGCAAAAGGTTTCTGTCTTAAAGTAATCTTAAGTAGGGAGGAGAAGGACCCTCCCATGCCAAGGTGGGGTTCACATTCCAATAGACTATCAGTAGGAAATTTTTCAAGTATGAAATTTCCCAATGGTGAAATTTCCAACATTTATAAGTCTAAGAAATTTTAAGGTTTACAATCCTCCCTGATGATCATTGGGAGACTAGTCTCCCCATTGATCATTTAACATAATCATTTTGTAGTTCTAAATGCACTTCTAACTATAGATATACACAATATTCAATTTTCTAAGAGAAATTAGAATAGTGAGAGAGGAAATAGAAAAGAAAAGAATGCAAAACCAATGTTTTGCTAGGCTCATTGACAGAAAGCCAAATTAGGGGCAGTCCCTTTTGGCATAACTGTGTACAATTACAGTAAATGTTCAATCAAAAGTTCAGTCCAATCAATCATATCCAAAGTTCATTCTTGATCTTCTTGATGAAGTGTAGGTTTTCGGCATCTTTCTGCAACAGTTCATTCTCTGGATATAAAAGTTTCAAGCTTCTGTCTTGAAAATCTTTTCTCGAAGAGAATCAAAATCTTTGATTTTTTTTATAACAGTAAAATCTTAAACAAAAATCAAAATTCTTGGATTTTTATAAAAATACAATCTTAAACAAAAAATATCAAAAATTCTTAGATTTTAAAGTAAAATACAATCCCCCCCTGAAGCAAGTATTAAAAAAATATCAAGTTTAGCTCAGTTATGGGGGTGTATGTGTCAATTATCAAAAAAATAGAAAAATAATCAAAAAAATAAGAAAAATTCAAAATAGCCCTTGTATAGGTCCAGTTTAAAGTAATTTCTATCCCACAAGTATGTAGGACAGAATACAGTAATATTTCACTTAGCCATTTGTAGCCAAGACTACAGGAAGTTGCCATAATATAAGAAGACAAGAATTAGAATTCTATTTTAATGGGGAAATGTCATTCCCTTGTCTGATTTTTCCTCAGGGATATAGGGAGCCAGCATGATAGTCAAGCTTTGTACTTGTTTGAGTACTTCGAAAAGAGTGTAGATACAAGGAAGTCCTACAACTTAAACACAAGTTAAGCGTCGCAACCTCGAGTCTCACTTTAATATTTCTTGTGTGCTCTATTGGCACTATCCAGGTTTAGTCTGCTCCTTGTTTTTATCCCTCTTCCTGGAATCAGACACAAACATTAATCACAGTCCTATAATATTTTTATCAATAAATGGCAGGTTCCCATAGTTTAAAGCTTTTAGGCATATATTGATATTATAGCAAGAGTATAATATTAACTTGTATTACTGCAGGGAAAAATAATATTAATATTAATTATGTGTACCTTCAGTACAAAAAATGAGAAAAAAATCAAATATTCTGATCAAAAAAATAAAAGAAAAGAAATAAGAAAAATAAGAAAAAAAATCAGTAATTCAATATGTTATTGAAAAAACAGCATCCATTTGTCTATGGATTATTATCTCCAATTCATATGATAAGATAGAGTCACAATTCATATGATAGGATACAGTCAATCAGTCTCAGCAGAAGATGCTTTCTTCACATGTGAGCAGTGAATCCAAGAGTCTCTTTCTCTAATCTTTATAGATGTTGGAGTAGTTAATAATATTTGGAATGGTCCTTCCCATAAAGGTTGAGTTGCTCCAGTTCACTTGAAAGTCTTGCTATAAACTTTATCTCCTGGGTTCAGGTCATGCAGAGAAAAGTCTAATGGTCCGGCTTGTACTGCAGCTCCGGATTCATGAAGTTCACATAGTTTGTGCTGTAACTCCTGTATATAGGAAGCAATAGTAATATCTCCCCCTAATAGCGATGTATAAGCCGGGGAGAAAGGCTTAGCCTGTATAGGTGGATGTCCAAAAAGCATCTCAAATGGTGAAATATGTAAGTCTCCTCTAGGCCCGCTTCTAAGATAAAATAGGGCCAGAGGGAGAATTTCAGGCCATTTTAAATGGGTCTCAGTGCATAATTTGCCAATCATAGTATTAAGTTCTTTATTCATCCTCTCCACTTGGCCTGAGCTCTGGGGATGATATGGAACATGGAATTTTGGAGTTATCCCCAAGCAAGAATATATTTGGTTTAAGACAGAATCGGTCAAATGACTCCCTCTATCAGAGTCAATACGTGCTGGCAAGCTAAAACGAGGAATAATTTGCTTTAAAAGTATCTTTGCAACAAAATCTGCCGTGGCTCGGGTCGTAGGAAATGCTTCTGGCCATCTGGTTAGTTGATCTACAATTACTAGACAAAATTTATAACGTCCAGCCTTTGGCATCGTTATGAAATCTATCTGTAGATGTTCAAAAGGTGTGTAAGCCAGAGGACGTCCCCCAAAGGCTGTTTCTATGGTACTGAGAAGGACCCTCCCATGCCAAGGCGGGTTCACATTCCAATAGACTATCAGTAGGAAATTTTTCAAGTATGAAATTTCCCAATGGTGAAATTTCCAACATTTACAAGTCTAAGAAATTTTAAGGTTTACACAACAATGAGTAAACTAAGGATTTGGTCTTTGATATATTGAGAAATAATATTTCAAATATTCTGGATTTTTTGTCTGTCAGCCTAACTAAATTAATTGCATCCTCCTTTCAGTATTGTGTCATTTATTTTCCTATTCCATAGCTAAAGGAAAATGTTTATAATATGGTAGTTATTATTTCCTGAAATAAAGTTTCCTGAAATAAAGTTTTTTATTGAACAATGGTTATATTTTGTAACTTTACCTGTTACACAATGCAGTTATTAAACTGAAAGCTATGAAATATTTTATGTTTGAGTATTTATTACAAATCTAAATTAAAGGGGCAGCTAGGTGACTTAGTGAATTTAGCACCAGACCTCAAGATCCTGGGTTTAGAACTGTGTGGCCTTGGGCAGATCATGAAACCCCAATTGCAATCCCCTTATCATTCTTCTGCTTCAGAACCAATAAACACTGTTGTGTTTCACACAGAAGGTAGTTGTTTTTTTTTTCAAATGTAGGTTAAGCATACATTTTTCTTCAACATTAGAGCAATTGTAAAATCAATGGGCCAGTTTCCCATTCCCAAATGACTTTTTGGTTGTAAGTCAGCATCCTTTATTCATTCAGTAAGCATTTATAGACCATCTATGAGACATAGAGTATGAATATAGTGGGAGATAAAAATGAACTGAATGTAGCATGAAATCCATTGTGCTCACAAGCTTGAATCTTTCTAAATTTAAGTTATTTCTGGATATATGATTATGGGATTTGGAATTTTGAAGGAATTTAGAGATCATATAGTACTCTCTCCCCTCTAGTTTTACAAATGAGAAAATGGAGGCCCACAGAGGTTCAAGGTATCAGATGGTAACTAGCAAAGCCAAGATTTGAATCTAGTTTCTCAGACCCTTAATGCATTGTCCTTTCCTCAGTACCATAGAAACAGGATTATGATGTTGGTTTTCCTTAGACAGTATTATTTTAAAGAAGAGATTTTTATGAAGATTTATCGTAACTACAATTTTTCAATTTTTTAAAATTTCAAACATTTATTTTTCAGCTTCCATGGAAGTCTTTGACAAGCATCATTGAATATTATTACATGTGGAAAACTACTGATAGATATGTACAACAGGTAATCCTATTATTTTGGCATTTATGAATATGCTACAAAACAAAGAAAAAATTTGATTCAGTGATTTGTCATCCTGTGGCATTTTTATAACTACTCCCAAGTTTAAGAGGCCATTCTAAGTAAACTATGTATGTTATTAAAGAAAGTGTCACTAAGAAGCAATGCTACAGGGAAAAGTTATTGATATATCTATTGCTGGAGTTCCATTTTTGTGGAAAAAATTAATCTTCCAAGTTACTCGTCTTTCCTCTTAGGACAAAACAAACAAACAAAAAAACTTGAACCACTTGATACTTCTTAGTTTTCTGAATAATTTAAAATGTACTTGTGATACCAGATCACATCAACATATTGGATATATAGTCATAGTTGTTTTGACTACTTATGTTTTTTGTAATTTCAAGAATAAAAGGAGGGGAGAGCTGGGTGGCCCAGTGGATTGAGAGTCAGGCCTAGAGACAGAAGATCCTCAGTTCAAATCTGACCTCAAATACTTCATAGCTGTGGGACCCTGGGCAAGTCACTTGACCCCCATTTCCTAGTCCTTACCAGTATTCTGCCTTGGAACCTATACCTAGTATTCATTCTAAGATGTAATGTAATTTAAGGGTTTTATTTAAAGGAAAAAAAAGAATAAAAGGAAATAGTAGTAATTCTTATATACATTATTAGTAAAGTGTTCTCCTTTTTTTTAAAATTTAGAAACGTCTGAAAGCTGCAGAAGCTGAAAGCAAATTGAAACAAGTCTATATTCCAACTTAGTAAGTACTGAAGCTTTTCTGATGAGTTTAAAAGCTGGATTCAGTGCAAATTATGCCCTTTCTTTATATTCAACCTTAATTAAATCACCAAATCTTTTTCTCCTGCTGTTTCTGATTCAGTTAAGGAATGGAAACCTTCTTTATCTTAAGACTGCAAAAATGTGATTAGGATAAAATGTTAACAGAGGAGACAAACCAAAGCAGACAAACATGAGGCACTGGGACATATGTAGTGGACTCTGCCTTAGTTTTAATGACAGGGAAAATGTCAGAAAACACAATCATATATGTATCAGGTAGATTGATTTTTGTGAAATTGTAGCTTCTGATGTCGAAAATTATGTTCAACTTTTTTTGTCATTCATCTAAGCCATACATATTTGCCTTGATCTTTTTAGTTGCCAGTGCTACTTAGAGTATTTTATGGTTTTTGTGAAGTATTTGATAACTTTATTTTAAGCTCATAAAGATGCTAGACATAATTTTCCTCATCAATGTTAATGAAAATCTTCTAGAATCTGAGGCTATAGAGACCTAGAAGAACATCTAGTCCCACCTTTCCCTGACTAAGAATCCCTTCTACATTCCTGCTATCCTTCATTTGAAGAACTCCAGTGAGGGAGAACCCTTGGCAAGCCATTACATTTTTTGGTCATTTCTGTTTGTTTGGACATTTCCTTTTGTACTAACCCTAAATCTGTTTCCCTGCCCTTTCCACCCATTGTTCAATGTCAGCTCTCTGAGGCCAAGAATACCAAATCTAATTCTCCTTCCATGTGATATCCCTTCTGATACTCAAGAGAGCTTTCCTGTTCCCTCTGACATTCCTCTAGGCTAAATATCCACAGAAATTTTCTGTGTTATATTTTTGAATCTCCTCACCACTTTTGGATGAATTTCAACTTTCCTATATGGTTCCTAAAAGGTAAATTTCCTGAACTGAATTCTAGTTGGGTCTCAATTATGGTCGAGTTAATGGAACCATTATTTCTCTCATTCTGGACACTATGTCTCACCTAATGGAGTCTTGAGTTCTTAATGCAGCTTCAGGTAGCATTAACTTCTTTTGGCAGCTGTATAACTTTCAATGGCCATCAGATTGCAGTTCATTTAAATCCATATATGGTCGTATCTCCTCTGCCCTTACTTTTGACACTATTTTTTTGCATCCAAGTATAAGAGGTTATATTTAGCTCCATTAAATTTCATCTCCTTTGATTAAATACATCCTTCTGCTAAATAAAAAAAAGTTGTCATTTCCTAGTAATATTCAACCCCTCACTCCCCACCCCCCCAATAAAACAAAATAAAAACCAGTTAAGCAAAACAAATGTATAACACATTGTCTGAGTCTGGTTGCATATACTTCATTCCACATTTCTAGTATATTATTCCTCTAGTGAGGGGAATGCTTTTTCTTCATTCCTGGAGCTCATCATTGCCTCAATTTAACTTTTTTTTTTCTTTCATGTTATCTTGATTTTGCTTGATTTTTGGGCAGCATGAATTCATATACATTTCCCTTTGGTTCTCTGAATTCTCAATATCATTGTTTCCTACAGTGTAAAAATATTGTTACTTTTCATATACTACAATTTGTTTAGTTACTCCTTGGTCATTAGAGACCCATATTTATCTAGTTTCTTGCTGCTATAAAAATTGTTGCCATAAGTCTTTTTGGTAGATTCGGGACCTTTCCCTGTCCTTTATTCCTTAGGGTAAATGTTTAGTTGTGTACCATAAGATGTGAATAACATCGTCTCTTTTCTCTCACAATTCCCAATAGTCTAAAATAGTCTAAAATTCATTGTTTGGCAGCTATAGGGTATTTCTTTGCCTGTCTTCCTGTAGTCCTGCTAATATTGGATTATTTCTGTCTTTCGTCATCTTCTGCCAAGTTGCCAGTTTGTAGGATGTGAGGTAAAATCTCAAAATTCTATAATTTGTAGCAAAATTTTTGTTCTTGAATTACCAAACAGTTTCCGTCAAGAGCTTCTACTGTACTCTCTTTCTTGACTAAAAGTACTCCTCCTTGCCCTTTCTTGACTAAAAGTACTCCTCCTTGCCCTTAAACTATGATCCAGAAATGGGTATAAGCAAATGGAGTTGCCAAACAGCATTTGGTCTTACATTTAGTGCTAGCACAGGGGAGCCCTGTATTCTCTTTCTAATTAATTTCCAGGTGCCTTTACTATCTCCAGCCTGGGAGTGCCCAAAGCTACTGCTGCTTCTGTCTCTACCAAACTAGTCCTACCACTGGTATTTCATTTGCCTTTCAGCCTCCAATCCTGTATCACAAATTATTCTTTCCAATTTTTATTGTCTTGGGCTATAAGGCTGTCTCTCTCTGACTCTTGTTGGCTCTGCCACTCAGGAGTTCAATTTGAGTCATTATTTTAAAGTTGTTTGGAAAGGAACATGTGGAGGGCTTAGCTGAGTGCTTTCTCTGCTCCTCCATCTTGGCTCCATTCTCAGAAGTCTTGATTGATTGTTTCTAAGGCTAACTTCCTCTTTGAATTATTAGGCCAGTGGCTCCTACCTATCCTTTATTCTGGATGTTAAAAATCCTATCTCTTGATCTAAACATGTTAGACTTCTACAAACAATTATAGTGCATTGATCATTTGCCCTTAAGGTTCCTATTTCTACTTTACCAACAATTTCTTTTGGGTTAGAATTACATCAAAAATAGCAATTCCTCCTTTATTTGAATTTATTAATTTCTTTAAGACTCAGCAGATGTAGTATTAAACCTTTTCTGATATCCCCAATTGCTAATGCCCTCCATCCTTAAACTATATTGCAATTAGACACACACTCGTGTGTATATATGTAGGTATGTATGTTTACAGACACCCAACCATCATTACCTTTTTCTTTTGATGAATTAAGTTGTTATTAAATCAAGTCACAACTCTTTAACAACTGCTCTACTTTTGACAATGCTGGGCCTTCAGAAACTAGAAAATTGAAGTGCTCCATAACTCTAATATGCTTCCATAACCCATTTGTGACCTGTTTCTCTAATTTTTCCTTCTATCCAAATGATCTGCAGTATAAATGAAGTGAGTAGGTAGGAAGCCTTAATTAATAAGTGCTTTGCTAGGTGCTGAATAAACCGTTAACCATACCACTTCTCTTTTCACTTCCAACACTTCTTAATCAGATATTGTCTACTATTTTCTCTCTTCGGTCACATGGATTTCTTAATGATATACAGTTCTATTTACTCTCCTAGCTATCTCTTTTGTCAATTGACTATATATATTCCACCTCACATACTGGTACTTGGAAGGTCAAATTTATTTCTTCATGCTAACATTTTCTAGTTCACCCCATTTATTAGTTTGTATATAAACATCTGAGTGAATTTTAATGCTATCATTTGTATATTTGGATATGTTGTACTTAATACTCTTTTTGGTAACTAATTTGTCAGATCTATGTGGCTAGCTTTCTCCCTAGCCCTTTTGTTCAATTTTAAATCCTTCTGTTAATCCTGATTAATTTATAAGATTCTAGGTAATTGTATTTTTTCTGACCCTTATTATGAGGCCATAGGCAAGAGTGTGACAAATACATTTTAGTTATGGCTTAGAAATTCCAATTCTGTTATCAGATGCTATATTTCTAAGAATATAGTAGTGGTTCTTTTCCAAATGTCCATTTTTATCTCTTGAGCCCTCTGCCTTCATTTGACAAGAATAATGAAAATAGTGTCTGTGCCTCCAGGGTCTTCAGTTTTTTGCTCAGGATGCCATAATTTATAGTAATGCTTTTTTAGATTTCTTTTGGCAATATCATTTTGTCCCCATAAAATTCACCAGAAGTGGGCATTGAGTATATAATATAATTTCTGTTATGTTTGTCAGATCAGTAATTAGCTATCTTAGTATTCTCTTTTTAAAAATCACTCTATTAGGGGAGATTCCTGGATTGCCTCAAACCTGATGGCATATCCTTTCTTAGAGCCCAAGAAGCTCCTTCTATGAAGACAATGTAAAACCCTAACCAATGTTAGATAGTAGTACCCAAGTACTATCTAAATGTCATTGGTATTTATTCCAGAGACAATACCTTTCTCTGACCTATAAAATGAGCTTCTTTTACCTACTGATTAAGTTTCATGCGTTTAGTATTCCTACCATTTTTTCATCCTCTCACCTCCTGATACAAAGGAGAATTCTGTTTAAACATTTACATCTTTTTTTCTTTAATTCCTTCTTGAAACCTAATTTCCTTTCTTTGTAATTTCCGGGTGACCTAGAGAGGAGATATGTAGCCCTTTCAACTTTCTTCTTCTAGAAGAGAGATCATTCAGTCTTTTGTACATTCTTAAGTGTTACATGGAAGAGGAAGAAGCACAGATATGGCATTGTACCCTGCAGTTAACTATAAAATCATCCTCATCCTTCATATTTGCCTAAAGGAAGGTGTTTCTTTATTTTCTTTGCTTTCTATGCTAACTGACATTACAAACTTAAGAGAAGAATCTAATAAAACCCATCCATCTTGTTTTAACTAATGGCTGAACTCCTAATACTTGCCTCTTTATTTCTATATATTGGCCTCTGTCCTTTCTTAGGGAATGGGGCTTAATAAAAGCAGATAAGACAAAAAATTCTGCTACATAATGGGCACTTAATAAATGCATGTTGATTGTTATCTGTCACAAGAAAAAGTAATTTAACTAATGACATTTTTCTACTTCATTTCACTTTGGTGTTGTTCTCTGGATAACCCCCTTTACACTATTAAATTTCTCTTTTATAGTGCTGTCCCATGAAATAGAAATTAATTTTTTTTTCAATTTTGGTAGTTCAGACTTGTTCCCATCTCAACGTGTTTTATATTTTAAGGTATTTTGGGAGTTTGTTGGTTTGCTTGTTCAGTTAATATATTCAGTATGTATTTGTATTTTATTCAGGGTACTTGGGGAGAAACAAAAGAAAAATGTATGGCATAGTCTCACAGATTATTGTTTTGAGCTGAGTGCTGAATTTGTTTTCATTTTGTAGTGTTCTGAGTCCTTTGGTAATTGAATTTAGATATATTATTTAATACATATTTTTTTGAACAGGTGGCCTCATAAGGAATAAATTATGATCTTACATAGTAACCTTTTCATCAAGGCTAATAACACTGGCTTTATTTTTCTGTATACAGGTTTATAAGCCAAGTATTTCCATTCAAAGATACAATGTGATATTTTTTCCACAATTCAACTTTTGCTTGTATTTATATTTTATACTATATCTTGTTATTGAAATATTGCTGTGATTCATGAATCTTAGAATCTTATACATTTCTTATTAATCAGACCCTACGTAAATCTTATGAATATATAAGATGCTTGGGGAAATAATCAAGGTTCTTCTTAATAATTTTCACAAATAATGAGTTTTGTCTCTAGCCAAAGAAAAGTACATATAGATTGGTTTCTACATGAATTTTGTGAGTTTTTATATCTTGCTTTTGTAAAAATGGAGTCCCAGGTTCAATTGTAAAGATTAAAAATTTAGGGGGAAACTGAGGCAGGTAGAAATTAGTTTCTCTCTGCAAGGAGTTTTATATTTTTAGAGGTTTATTTAAGATTAAAATATAAAGAAAATACAAGTAAGAAAGGCATGTGTCTAGGCCCAAAGAGTCTAGTCACGACCACTCATATCTTGCCTGCTAGGTGGAGAGCCGTATGTACTCTGAAGCAGAAGTAGGAAAGAGGCCCCAGTAGCCTTTACATCCAGATTAAATAGAAATTTTTGACCTCGCCTAGGTGGAAATCTCAGTGAGATTAGAGGGCATTCTGGGAGCTAACAAGGACTCCTGGGAAATGGAGTCCCAGGTTCAAGTCTCCATATTTACACTTTGCAATGATCCTGAAGTTCTGACTTCAAGAGAAAATTTTTGGGAATCCACTCCAGATTATGGTTTACTATTCTGTATTTTTTTTAAAGTTACTTAAACAGTATATATTGTGTGCATGTGTACCTACCCACAGAGAGACACATTTATATGTTTCTATGTTTATAAACATATATTTATGTTTCTGTTTATCAGATTAACATGTGATTATAAAGATAAGATATAGAATCTCTATCTTGAATATCTTTTAAGTATTAAATTGCCTTTTCAAATCTATATAATATCTTTTGTAAAACAAACTCTATTTGTTTTTAGAACTTTTTTGTGAAAAAAGATTAATTTATTTCAGCTGTAAGTTATTTTTTATATCTTTGCACTTCAAGTTGAATAATAGATCCTTGACAAGAAATTTGAACAAATCTTCATTCTTCAGCATTCTGTTCTTAGTCCCAAATCAAGTAGGGTCCCATATTAAATTACAAAACTAACTTTGTACTTTTCCATCATTTTTTTTTACTTTAATATATCAACAATATGCCTAATTTTTATTAACTTTTATTCAACCCATAACATTTTTCAAGAAAATATTTGCTAGCATATCAGTCAAAATAGCCAGAAGGGGTAGCCATTTCCTGTCATATATTATATATATATCTTTTAATCAAAAAAGTAATTACCACATGTCAGTCCTTTCAGACCAAACTGCTAAATCACCAGTTTTCACTTTGTATATTTTTCAGCTGCAAAATACAACACTATAAAAACAGTCCAAATAAAAACCTGTTTGAATTAATTTTCATATTAAATTTTATCTTTAAAAGTTTTTTGTTTCAAAATACCTCTTGACACCAATTAGTGTCAGGCACATATAGCTCTAATTTATAAAGGAAGAAAGTCAAAGAACATAGTAGCTAAATGATTTATTTAGAAATCATAGGAAAATCAATGAGAAGATAAAGCAGTTCTTTCAACCAGCCTAAAATTTTAAATTCCTTAAATTTCCCTCATAAGTGAAATTTTGACCTCAATATGGAACCAAATTTATGAGTTAGACATTCGGGGGGGATAATGGGAAGGCAGAGTGGATGGGCTTTCACAAAGCAAAAAGGAAGATTCTTAGGGTTTTTCAAAGGCTTATTGCAGAGAGAAAAATTTGGAGTTTTTGTCATTTATCTTGAGCAAAGTTGTCCAGGTGTCATGTATCAAAATATTTCCGTTGAGTTTTTCTTATCATTTGAGGTTTTTGGTATTAGTTCTTTTCTATTTAGTACTATACGTCAGTTTAATATTTTGATTATGTACCATGTTTAAAAAAAATATTTGTTAGAGTTTTAAATGTAGCATAAAGTATTAAATCAACCACAGACAGTTCTCATATTCTAAGTAAAGTGATTTTTACATAATGCACATTTGTGGGGAGGTAAAGGAGGGAGGCAGAAAGGAGGCCCATGTTATTGATGTTTCTTTCACGGACACATGGGGGTCAGCCAGAGACAGAGAAATGAGAGCTGAATGAGGAATTCTGATGGAGCAGATACCTGGGGCCTGGACATGGACCCAGATAGGAGAAGATGGGAAACAGGCTGGGGTCAGAGACAGACATATGATACCCAAGTGCAAAAAGATAGAATCCAAACGTGGATGGAATGGATGAGTGGAATTGGATAAAAGTCTCTTCTCTCAGCACCTGAGGTCTTAAGGCAGGCCCAAAGGTGGTGGTGATCTCTTTGCATGCCCATTCTTTTGCTTTCACTTGGAGAGATTTTTTGAGATTTTTTTTTTGTGTGTGTTTATTTTGAAGGAGGTTAGAGAAGGGCCAGGAACCCTGAGCAGAGGGGCCAAAGTCAAGATAGAAAGCACAGTGTTATTATACAGTAAAGTTAACATAGATTATTTTTGGAATGGAGATTTCTTTTAGAATTCGTTGTGTAGTGTGAATTTATGTAAAGGGAGAACTATCTTTATAAATGACTAAAGCTATTGGAAGAAAGTATTACAGAAATAATCTTTCATCACTTTAAATTTTACTTAAAGCAACAAACCAAATCCAAACCAAATATCTGGCAGCAATGGCAAACCCAACACTGTGAATGGAGCTGTGGGAACCCCATATCAACCTCAGAATGCACTGATAGGACGGGCCTGTGAGAGCTGCTACAGTGAGTACTGAAGGTCACTCTGGTATGAGTATGGTGTGGTAAATGCTCTGGTGGCATTTGAAATCAACTTAAAGACAACTTAAGTTTTTCATGTTCTGTTAAAGAAATGGAGTTGCACAAATAATACATTATAATTAATTTGGGGGAGAGATGATCTTTCATAATTCAGCCATATCAAGTTCTTTCCATAACATGGCAGAAATAAAGTATTTTTTCTGGAGATGCAAAATGGTGTTCCTGGGATTTATTTCAAGATGATAGATTTTTTTTTTGAAACTTTTTCGGTGTGATCTACAGTTAATCACAGCCAAATTTCTAGAAATATCAGAACAAAGAAAACAGTGCTTTGCTCTCAATGTTTTGAGGCTTAAGAATGATTGAAAGGTATTTTAATTGATTGAAGATATTGTGCTCAGGTTCAGCTCTAATCCAAGAAAAGATGTTATAAACCATAGATCAATAAATTAGTAGAGTAAATATGTTGAATATACCTAAAAGAAAAAGAAAAAAATAACTTCCATTTCTAACATTGTTTGGTAGCAAGCAGAATTAAACCTTAAAAAGGTGATTTCCCCATTTTAAGTTTTCACAAAATGCTTTTATAATTCTGAGTTGTAATTTCTAAAGACATAAATCACATCCATATTTAAATTAAGTATGATAATGACTGATTTTTGTCTTATCTATGCTATTCTTCCTTTTCTTGTAGGTAACAGATAATATAATTGACTCTCTTTTTAAAGAATTAATTTCATTGTTTAATCAGCATGATTGCCAAGTGTTTTCTATAATTAAATTTCAATAATATTTTAAAAAGGCACACTAGTATAGAAGATAACTTATTTAATAACCTCTAATGGCACTGTATATGTTACAGAAATTGCTTTTGTGTTCTTTTATTAGAGTATTTGTGTTTATAAAATGTATTCTTTTTAATTGGTTGTAAAATGAGAGGAATAAAAATTAGAAAAAAGAACATAATGAAAGACCTCTTTGGAATTCTACCCTGGAATATTTTTATTGATGTCTAGAAATTTAGATACATTATTTTCTTATTCTTAGCTACACAGTCTCATCAATGGTATTCTTGGGGGCCACCGAACATGCAGTGTAGATTATGTGCAACCTGTTGGCTGTATTGGAAAAAATATGGTGGCCTGAAAATGCCAACACAAACAGAAGAAGAGAAGCTGTCCCCCACCCCAACAACAGAGGTATGTATACAATAGGATTTATTGATAAGGTTTGGTGTTTTTTTTTGCTTTTTTTTCCTTAATGAATATTTCTCAGTGTCTTGGTCTCTCTTGGTAAGCAAAGAATTACGGTGAAAAATTATTCCATAAATATGTTAAGCACATTGTGTGTGATACATTATGTTAGTGTCAGGGATAGTAAAATGAGATAACACACAGTCCAGTCTAGAGGGGAAATCAGGCATACACAGAGATTACTTTGATACATAATTAATGCCTCAGAGATGTACAAAATAGAATGCCATGTGGTATGCCACCAGGCAGTGTTAGCAGCAGATTGATGAATAGGTTTCATGGAGAAAGAGGCATTTGAGTTAGGTCTTAAAGGATGGATGGAAATTTAGGTGACAAGGAGGACAAGGGTAGACATTCCAGGAACTGGAATAGCCAAAAGCATGTTTAGGAAGGGCATGTCCTCTTTGGTTGGAATGTAAGGAAGAGTAATGTGAGTTAAGACTTGGATTATGTAGGGTGGTACGAGTTTATAGAGACTCTTGAATAGCAAGCAAAGGAGTCTGAATTTTTCTTTCTGGGTAGTGGGCATATTTTGAAGCAGATGAGTGGCATATCTTATTTGTACAGGAAAGTTGTAGTGGGAAGTGGAGTCTAGAATATGTTAAGAGGTTCTTGCAATAGTTCATCCAAGTGTTTATGAGGGTGTGTATTAGGTTTGTGATGGGAAACAAGGAAGAATGGATGGATGCAACAATTATTGGGGAGTTAGAATCAGTGTAAGGCCTCTTAACTGATGCGATTTGCAAGTACAGTAGAAGGAAGAAAAAAATAATTCCATTGTTTTGAAACTAGAAAATTGGATGAGTGACAGTGCCGCTGAAAGAAGTAATGAATTCACAAAAAGTAAGTACCTGTCTTAAGGGCTAGGATGAGGACCAGGAGATGGAGGAATAATTTATAGAGTCTGGAGAATTTGTTGTATCGAAAGCTGAAGATGGAGTGAATATCTCTGCTCCTTAAGGATAAATTCTGATGTCAAAGAAGAGAAGTACTTATAAATGAATTTAATGTTCATAAGTTCATTCAGAAGGAGGTTTCCATATAGTAGTAAGGATGGAGGGCAAGGTGCAATTTTTTTTTCACAATGGGTGGTGAAGACATTTAAGCATAAAGTTAAGTATAACATTTTAACATCTTTGCAACATTAATTGCACTTATTGATTACCAAATTAAACAATATTGAAAATAGTAGGGCCAAACGTTACACCAATCTTCCCCCTATCAAAAGCACTGAAATTCTATTTATCAAATAATGTGTGAAATGTTAGCCATACTTTTTAGTCTTATGATATTTGCCAAATGAAGGTTTGTTTTGTCACAATGACTGAAATATTTCCATTATGTATATAATGGTAATTTTTTTTTTTTAAACTAAAGTCATTTAGAATCTCCCCATGGCACAGAGGGAACCCTCTGTTCTCTTGTGCTACGCCAGCAGAAGACAAGTTGTATCAAATCCTACCAAGCTTGAAAGATTTCACAGACTCTGGCCTCTGAAGATTATGTATCAGTCAGTCATCTGGAGATCATCCTAGCTCAGTTCCCCAAGGCTCATCACCAGATGGTTGACTGCTAGGTGGTTTTGTTGTTTTTTTTTTCCGGTTTTAAGAATTCATAAAGACCATATAGTTATGGAATTACAGAATTATAGCTTTCATGGTAAGGAGCATATCATAAAACATGGTTCATTGAAGTATAGGAAGGTGCAGATGAAACATAGTACAAAAGTAGTTTATTTGGAAAACACATTCTTATGAAGAAGTCATTAATTGCTATTGAAAAATTAGAAGTACCAGAGTGGCAGGATGAATGTGCAATAACAACTTTTTATCCATCTTGTTTTACTCTTGCCAAATCTCCTTTTTTCAGATTGTCCTGGCTCTTTGAAAAAAAGTACAGAATGACAGGACCTTAATCTTGTGGCATGAGTAATTGAAATGTCACTGTAGCTGCATTCTTAGATTGAAAATGTCAAACTATATTAGACCCTGTGTCTACTAGTAAAGAAAATATTTTCTTCTGTTTCTGCCTCAGGGATTCCCCCAACACTAAAGTTGATAAGATGAGATTAGCCCTCTAAGCGAGTCCTCAATTTATTTTTGCTTTTTCTACTTCAGCTTTTGGCATCTTGAGAAGTATAAACCCATAAAATCCATGTGGTAATCTTGCCCCACACCTGGTTTTAGGGACAGACTGTTGCATCATCTCCACATCTTAATAAATGCATCAAGATGCATCTTTTTATTCATGTTTCAAATGATGTTGGATTTTATTACTTTATGTAATTTTGTTTCATGGTTTTTGTAGGATCCCCGTGTTAGAGGTCACATGTCACGTCAGGCCACACAGGGAATGCCAGTCCGTAACACTGGAAGTCCAAAGTCATCTGTGAAGACCCGCCAAGCTTTCTTCCTCCATACTACATGTTTGACCAAACTTGCTCGCCAGGTCTGCAAAAATACCCTCCGGCTGCGGCAGGCAGCAAGACGACCCTTTGTCCCTATTAATTGTGCTGCCATTAGGGCAGAATGTAAGATGCTTTTAAATTCTTAACTATATGTGCTGTGCTTCTGATCATTTTTCTGTTTTTTTTTTGTTTTGTTTTTCTTTTGATTTTTTGTTTGTTTGCAATAAACATCATTTCTTGTCTACAGCCTTTATTTGGTTTAATTTTTTTTTATTTATTTTTTTTGTCTATTCTAGTTTCAACTTACCAGCTTAATGAAATACACTAGAACCTCTTTACATTAGCAAAGTTCTATAGAGTTCAGTAAAAATGTGGTCTATTTTGTATCCTTTCCAAAAGATCCTGTTAAGAGGCACTTTGACCCTATAAAGTGAGTGCCATAGGATTGGCCCTGAGCTATTGTGAGGCTTTATTATATTCTGAGATTTTTCAGTACAATACAAAATCTTATTTGAATAAGTTAATATTGCATTTTCATAAAGTCTTATTTAACATTTAGCATTTTTTGTCTTTTTGCCACCTCTTAATTTTCTCATTAGCATTTGCAACTATTGCTCAGCATTATTGAATAGTTTCATGAGTCTCACTGTCTTTCTGTGAGACTATAAATGTATATACATTTGTAGAACCTTGAGTTATTTTGGACGAAGATTCTGAGAAAAATCTCTAAAACTAAACTGTAGGTGTAGTATTAGACTTTTATTTTCCTGTGTTCAACATTTTTTCCATTGCATATACATGTCATTGAATCATATATTTCCATGTATTCTTTACGTGATTGTATTGCTATCATTTTCTACACATAGCACTTGACATTGGGGTTTTGAATTTACATTGTCATCAAGGAGATTATCCCTTCACTACTTTAACAACCAGACACTTGCCCAGGTTTGGAAGAATAGCCTGAATTCATTTTGAGGTTGAAAAGAGAGAGACTATCTGAAATGAATTTTCTTTCTTAAATACAAATTTCTTATAAAATTGTACAGTTTTGAAACATACAAGTAAAAGTTCTCTGACAGAGTAAAAAAATACCCCTTACAATTAATATAATAAATACAGATCTTTTATGAAAGTCCCAGGATTTGGGGAAGAGTGGGAAAAATTAAAAACAGCATTAAATCAACATTGATAACTGCACCTATATTGTTTCTTATTGACACTTCTGGCTTATAAATTTAATTTGAGCCAAAGCTTTCTTCTTTTAAGAAATAAGGAAAGAAATCTTTGGGGGTTCAACCCTTCACTTCATTTGCTTTGAAAGGCATAGCTTTATATGTAGTTTAAACTTTGAAAGAAATGAATTTGGAAAGGAAGTTGTTGGGAGAGAAAACCAATGAGATATATTTTTTAAAGAATATCAGAGACCCAATGACCCAGGTTCACCTTTGTTTCTTTAACTGGGGAAGAAACCACAGAAATTAAAATTAGCCATTGAGGAAACTTGTGATTGAGGAAACCTGTGATTCTCCTACAAATTTACCTGTTAATTTGTATACTGGCTTTATTTTCGTTGTTGTTTCAATGTTTCATTTTTTTCTCAATTAAACTGCCTTTTTGCCAATGGAGTCAAGATTTAATTTACCTGAATTTTTTGTTTTAAAAAGTGAAGTAGATTGTCATTTAAATAAAACCTCACCATTCATGTTAGTGAGGTTCAAAAAGCACATTACCCAATAATTTCTAATCATTAATGCTTATCAACTCCTGTGAGAATACTACATTTAGAATGTAATTCTTACAAAAGGTTGAATCATTCTCTGAGGCTTTCTATTTTAATTTTTCAGGAGCCAGTAATTCTTTCTGTAGACAAGATAAGATGCACTTTCTTTTCTTAGCATCTTATTGGTTATAGTTTGTGTCTTTTTAGCTTTTTTGATTATTTCATTCCAACCATAATAACAGTTCCCCTGATTCCTCAATTCCTTTATGGGGGCATTCATTTAGAATGCTTTGTCAGTGAATTTATTATTTTATTGGGTAGCAGTTAGAAATTATGAAAGAAATGATCATTGAAGCATTCTGATTAATGCAGCCAATTTAAATTTGAATGTACTTTGAGGAGAACACAAATTTTTTTTTATGTTGGGAAAATATCTAATTGTTGTTAAGTAGTAATCACCATCTTGATATATCAGCCTGACTTTTGTTTTCCAAATAAAAATTGAAGTTATGTACTGTATAATTTTACCCCCCTTTACCTTGTTACTACCATTAATACTTAATAGTGAGGTAAGGTCATTGGTACACTGAATCATGTGGAGGTGAGCTGTGGCATATGTAGCCACACTTAAAAGTAGTAAAAGAAATTTTTTTGGAGTTGAAAAATAGTTTGAAATGCCAAAACTGAAGTTTTGGGTTTATTTTCTAGCCTCTATTTCAGGATGTTTGCAGATAGTACATGACACATCAAGTTCTAAATTCCTTTTTAAACAAAATGGGGGGGGGTACATTAGTGTAGACCTACCACATTTTTGTTCTTGAATCGTCTTATAAATACTATTTTTAAACATTAACAAGACAGGATCATCAGTTACCAGGTCACTATAACACTTAAGGTGATGAGATGTAGAACTAGATTAACCTTGATGAAATCCACCACCAATATAAAAAATTGAGATATAGATTGAATTCTATCTTGTTTCCTCAATGTTGGAAAAAATTGAGATTATTGAAGTTAATAAAAAGATTTAATAGCTTTTCATAGGCATGGCTAATTGCTACAAGCATCCCGACCCTCAAGGAAGTTGGGAGGTAATTTATATGATTTGGCTGGCATGCTATTTTGCTTATTTAGCCACTATGGACTGTCCCAATCATCTGTTTGAATTTTGATTCCTTCAGCCGTATAAAATAAGGATAATTATTTTGAAGATTATTTTCAGGATCAGATACTAGTATGTGTGAAATGATATATAAATGATAGTATCGTTGTTTCTTGCTTGTCATATTTCAGGATAATAGACCTACACATGATAAAGAAGACTATGAATTTTTTAAAAAATTACATGAGAGTTACTCCTAGCAGTGTTTTATGTTGAGAGATAGAATAATGAGGCACTCCAACCTAGTTTAATTCTCCCAAGGAGCTAATCTATCCTCAGTGGGAAAAATAAATCCTCATACTCATTTTTTACATGCCAGATTTCCAAATAACTTCCCAAGAACTATATCATATTCTTTCTTGACCTTTCTGTAAATTCCTCATTGATTAGGACTCTATGAAATGTTAAGTCCAAAAAACTTGAAATGAAAGTTTTGCTTAAGTAATAATAGAATTAGCAAGTCATATTTATGTAGCATCTTATGGTTTAAAAAGTTTTTCCCCCCCTCTCCCCCCCCTCCGAAACCTATGAAGAACAAAACAAATTTTATTACCATAATTTTATATGTGAGGAACCTGAGGGTTCTGTTAGGTAAAAAGTGACTTGTCCATCATTACATATCTGATCCAGGAAGGACTGGAATTGAAATTTGACAATAACCACAAAAAATTGGATTTTTCAAGAATTATAAGATTTTTCCTTCACATACTTTTTTTTTTCATATAAACTTAAACCCATTGTGTTCTATTTCAAATAATCTTCTTTGCAAGGATTTTTTAAATGGCTACATTTCAGCATATAGACAAATAGCAGAGTAGTGTTAATTTTAATAATGATTTATCAAATTTTTCTCTCAGATATATTTCACTACCAATGGAATTTGATGTGTGAATTTCCCAAATGTAATGATAGATAACTGTCTTATTTGACTTTATGGAGAACCCCATCCTAAGGTGTTGCTAACAAATTTTGGTTTTATCAATTGACGTAAATATTTACAAATGTTATGGGTCCCAGACATTATCAGTGACCTCAGAATTATGTGAAATCTTTTTTAATAAATGTGATTCAATTTCTACTTTAATTTTTCTGGGGAGAAAAATAATGTAATGGAAAGAAGAGATCAACTATGTGACCTTGGGTTTCACTTCTTTTCTTACTTAGCTGTAAATTGAGGAACACGTACCTCATCAATAAGCCCTTTTTAGCTTTCACATTCTCAATGCCTAACAATGTAACAATCCCAAAGACAGGTACAATGTATTCTTTGTTTTATTGTTGACAATTTGCTTTAAAGTTAGGTACTAAGTAAATTTTGTATTGTTATCAAATGTCAGTGAATTTGAAATAATCATACATATGGTTCTATCTCTAAAGCAAAATGAAAATTTTTTTAAACTTCTAGAATGAAACCTTATTTAGAATGAGATTTTATTTTAATTTGCTTTCTCTTTCATTTAAATTTGAATCTATAGTAATTTCACTTTCCTAGGCTTTTCAGAAAGTTCATGCTCAAAATATTAGTTTTCATCACTTACATCATCTAATCAGAAATATTTGTTTTTCTTTAATTTCTATGATGTATATAAACCAGTCCCTGGAAGGTAATTTTTCAGGTGCTTCTACAGCTGTAAAATTCTTTTTCTCTAAGCACCTTGAATTTCAGTTTCCCTATAAAATGAAAACTTACCTTTATTTAGCACTTGAAAAATTATTGTGTACTCCTGTCTTCGGTAGGTAGTTTATATTTTACAGAAGAGGAAGCTCAAAGATCAAAGAGCTGGCCAAAAGTTACCTCAGTAGTTAAGTGTTAGAGCTCAGACTTGAACCCATGTCAAAGCACAATACAGGTCTTCTCAAAGGGCTTTACTCTCACAAGGGAAATCTGTAACAGGAATATTACTAGAACCATCAACATTTGCTAACTAGATAACAATTATGAGCAAATTATTGTAAGGTAAAAACCATTTTACCTTACATTGGGGTGATTTGGTTGTATCCACACATGAGTTTGTTGACTATACTCCCACAGTGAGTTTCTTGATTTACTTGCTTGTCTTTTCCCTCAGAACTTCCCCTATATGAAAATAAATGCTCCTTCATCCCTTAGCTTTGAACACTGGGGCTAACTTGAAAAAGTAATAATAAAAACGGGGGGAAATGATGCACTTCTGCCCAAGAAGGATTTGACAAGAAACGTTTCATATATAGGCTTAAAAAATATAATGATAGTCTCCAAAATATTATCTAGAGAAAGATTACTTTTGTGTAACAACCATGTCAGACAATGTAAGTCTGACATGCAAAATATGTCACCTGGTGTTTTTGTTTAGAATAGAAAGCAAATTAAATTTAACCAATGATATGAGCACAGTGACAGTCTTTATCTAAAAATAATTGGAATGCTGTGGTGCTTATATTCCCAAATGATTGTTTTCTTTTACACATTTCAAGTGTGACTAAATTTTAAGGCCTAGTAGCATTAAGAAAGAAATATCCTAATATATTAACTTCTCAGCAACTTGATGGTGCTAGGGTGTTTGTTTTTTAAGAGCTTCCTTTTAGTCCTTGTGAAGCACTAAGCAGTTATATAAAAGTGGGCCAAAAATGCATTTCAGCCTGAATCTTCATTAATTTGCATTTATTCATAAAATTCACAAATAAAGTATTTTCCCAAATTGAAATAAAGAATTAGGTATTTGGAAAACAAAGAAATTAAATCATAAAATGTCCCCAGTGGTTACATTATTACTTTAAAAATGATTTCTATTATGCATACAAAAAATTAATGGGCCATGTCCTGGTCTCTGCTACTTTTAAGTGCCAGAATGACAGTGTTAGACTGGCAGAAAGACTCAGGTTCAAATCCTGCCTCCAACATATGCCATATGACCTTGGGCAAGTCATTCATCCTTTTCTCTGCCTCAGTTATCTTAACTGTAAAATAAGAAAAACATCAATAGCACTTAACTCACAGGGTTGTGGGAATTAAATGTGGTAATATATGTTATGCATTTTAAAAGCTTTTAAAGAAGTATTCCATAAGTTTTTTGTCTCTGAATCTATACGTTATTTCCACTTTAAAAAATGTGTGTTTGAGCAATACTTAGGGAGAATAAAGAATGAGAAACCCCCAGAAAATATTGTTTTAACCTGAAATAATTAAACTGGAATACTGGAACATATTTTATAATGTGAGGGACATCCAACTTCAGTTTCTCAGCTCCCAAGGTTGCTATGTCCTAAAAGATTCTCTTGGGGAGTTCCTGGGAAGCCAAAGGGAAGCTTCTTGTTTTCTATGGGAGTGCATGAATGCACACATTTTTCAGATATTGGTAGGAAGTGGCATAAATGCTGAATCGAATGGGTTAAAGTTACTGTTAGAAAAAAAAAAATCAAGGCCAGTCCCATTTGAGAAAATCCAAGACAAAACCAAAAATAAAATTTCTTTTTCAATGAATGATTTTTTAAGATTTCTAAACATTCCATCTCTGTAACTTTTCTGGTAAGAAAGGTTTCCGTACACTGCTACTAGTATTTTCTATCCATGTGACAGCTAATTAAAGCACCTGTGTTTGCTTGGGCTGTGTTCTTTGTCTTTCCCTGCCTGAAACATTTTCTAGTGGGTTTTAAGCAGTCTTGTGAGGACTTTTATGAGCTAATATCCATACCAACAGTATCTTTCTAACATCTGATAGATGAAACCCTCTGTCTACAAACAGGCACTTACCCACTCAAGTCTCAGAAGTAATGACATTGTAGGATTCTACAGCAGGGTAAAAAATGAGCCGTGAAACCAAATGTCCCAGTGAGGGCATCATCTCCTGAATTCAGATATGCCAAAATAGGTTAAGACTTTCTCACTGAACCTGCTGCAGCTGGCTGGAGCAGGAAGGGACCTTTCTCTTGTCTTAATCCTGTCAATTGCCTTGTTCATCTGCCACGCAACACTACATTCATCTCACGGTAAGATTGGCTCAATGTTACTTTTCAGAGATCTCTCTCAGTCACAGTGACTCATCTCAGCTTCCTAATGACTACAGAAAGGTTGTCCCTGTTCATATGTAATGCAGAGGACTAAAAGGAAGGGCTTTCAGAAATGGAATATTTTTTTTTCTCAAATGGACATGTTATTCTGGCATATGTGTGAAGGCATATCTATAAGGATCTCTTTTCTGGGGCTTCTGGGTGGGAAGTACATATCAAATTCAGGAGTCAAAAAGAAACTAGAAAGTGTTCCATTTTTCATCAACAAGGGTGGGGTGGGAGACACACTTCATCACCTTATTCTGCTTAATATTTTAATTTCCAAAATGTCTGTGTATGTAGATGGAGAAAAATAGGAAGCTTACTGGTGTGTTTGTGTTTTATTTCTTTCCTCAGATGCAGACAGACATTCAGAGGTATCTGGAAGTCCCCTGAAAAACAAAAGCACTAGAAAACCTTTGGCATGTATCATTGGTTATTTAGGTGGGTATGTTATATTTGAAAAAAATATAGAAACATTATTTTCCATGTTAGGCCTACTTAGTAATTCTGTGTGCAAAAATCCCGTCAGAGCTCATACATACCTTCCAAATGACTTAAATTAGATCCATTCAGACCTTCATTTAGTTATGAAATTCCAGCTAGAGATTACACTTTAAAAAGCAATACTTTACATTGTTTTTTTTCTCTTGCTTTTACTCTGAAAACTCTCAAGCGTAAGGGTCATTAGAACTCTTTGTTCCTTTTGCATGTAGAAACTTTAATGCTTTCATAATTAAGAGTGGTATTGCCATAAAAAAGATTGTTAGGCAGTAACCTCATGATTTCTTTGCAAAATTCTGGATGAATAATTTATATAATGATGGTTATTAATATACTTCAATGCAAAAATGAGATTATATGCACGCTTGAATTGTTTGTTAGCTTTTCATTTTCTCATAAAAATGAAACACATACCTACGTTAACATTCAATCTTCTCTCAGAAAAAAAAAAATAGATTTATAGTAATCATACTCTGTGCTTTTTAGGACATCCAAGCTTTCTCAAAATCCAGATGAACACTTTTGTTTTAAATGTTATCATCAGAGCAAACTACAGTTCCACAGCTCAAAACAGCTCACTTTATATTTGATGTCTTGCCAGGGAAAAATAGAGCTCTTGTGATGTTCTCTTTCCATTGATATGTGGACATCATGGTATTGGATTAGTTAGTAGTTACAAAATGCTTTCCGATTTCAGTGTGGATTTGGAATTCAAAAGACCAGAGTTAGAGTCCTAGTTCTTGACACTCTAGGACCATGGGCAAATCATAACCTCTAGAGACTCGGGTTCTTCATTTGTAAAATGGGGGTGAAATTTGCGTTGCTACCTTGTATGCTTATTGCAAGCAAGGCACACTTAAATGGGGCATCTAAATCTGAGCTTCTATTATACTCTACTATAGGATTTGATTGCATTATTTTCCTTCAGGAGTTCCTACCTTCATCTTTTATGAATTTTTGAAGAAACAGAATATTCCATTGCACTGTGTATAATTGTGGACTCCTTTAGGCCAAGTAACTGTACTGACATGGGCCAAGTTTTTCCATGGACTAGGTAGCTAAGAGGTAGTTGGCCCAGAAGAACCATGTCAAGGTGTACAGCAAATCAAAGGGATTATCTCAAGCCCTCCATTTTTAGGGGTTACCTGATTGCTGAGGATGGGTTGTGACTTGACCACACATGGAAAGAGAAGGGGGACCATTTGGTTGGTTCAAAAAGAAGGCTGTGGTGCTCATACCCTAAATTCTTCATCCTTTGTCTTCAAGAGAAAGGGACTGTAGATGCCTGATTGGCAGGAATATGCCTATTCCTCCTTAAATATTTATTTTTTATTAATATCAGTAATTTTAATAATTTACGGTTTGCAACATTCAACATGTATTTTCTCATTTGATTCTCACAATGCTGTGAGGTAGTTGTTATAGTCGCCGTATCATCAATGAGGAAACCAAGAGGCCAAGAGGTTAATTAACTTGCCTATGGTCTCATAGCTATTAACTATCTGAGGTAAGATTCAAACTCGGGTCTTTCTGACTTCAAGTCCAAAATACTAGCTACTATATAGGCTTTTGTTTCCGCTTTGTGACATCTTTTCTTTGGTCTCCTCTTTTTTTCTCTGAAATGTTTATAGCTATTGACTATTATTCCAGAGTCAGGGTGGTGTAATGAAAGAGCACTGGATCTGAAGTCAGAAAATCTAGCTATGCCAACTAATTCTTAGGCATTTGACCTTAGGCGAACCACTTACTCTCACTATCAAGTTCCTTCTAGCACTAAGTCCTGTGAGTAAGAGTTCATATGGAGCAATTTATGCTGGATCCGACCCTCCTACTCTTTCCCTGTGCTCATTTCAGATCCTCTGGTCTGCCTAGTTTTAATCTAATTACAAATGGAGATGTGAAATGGTGACGAGAATACCTGGGGAAATAGTTCTGGGTTTCATTTTAAGCATGCAAAGTAAATAGTGTTAGTCAGACCTTTCAAGGAGTTATCTGTCTCCTAGGAGTCTGCTGATTTCTAATGCAACATCCTTGCTGGGCTTCCAGTGAAGAGTCAGATGCCATGTTTCTTTAGTAAGATAATATATTCTGAGAGACCTCAAGTGACTGCTTTTGCATATAGTCTCCACCCAGGCTCAGATCTAGAGCTCAGGAGGAGAGCAAACTCTTTTTTAGATAAGTAGAACCATGGTAACCAGCACTTGAGGCTGATTCATTATGTGCTGCCTTGAAAAATACACTGGTTCATAAGGAAATGATTTTTAGATCATTAGAAAATGAGACATGTACCTAGTCAGCATCTAGAATGCATGGAAGTATTTTAATAACTTGTTCCTTGTTGAGAAAAACCTTATTTCTTGTCAACAGAAATCCATCCTGCAAAGAAACCAAATGTACTAAGATCTACGCCAAGCCTGCAAAGCCCATCCACTAAACGGATGCTTGCCACCCCAAACCATGCATCTCTGAGCATCCTGGGAAAGAGAAACTACAGCCATCACAATGGCCTGGATGGTATGTACGCCTAGCACCACAGGGAGACATTATAATAGGCTGAGGCTTTTTCTCCCTTGCTGGGGTCACCATCTTGAGAAATGAATCATAAATATGCTCCCAACAGGCATCCCCCTGCTACTCTAGCCAAGCATCCATACTTGCAATGAGATGGAGAATTTGCCTTTGCCATATTATATTGAATTTAGTCCACTGGACATCTCTCCAGTTTACTACAAAGCTTTGACATTTTTTCATCAGTGCCCCAATATGGGTAACTAATAAGAGTGATCTGAAATTCAGATATTAGGAGGCTGCCTTTCCTGCCCGAGAATGTCTTTTTCTTCGCTCTTAAAACCAAAGAAAAGGTTTACCTCCCAAATCAATTTCCTTGAACAAATATGATGATTTTGCCTTGCATGTGAGTCATCAAATGGTCTCAGAGGGGCCCTTCTACAGTATAGTGCTCACTTTGTGGTTAGTGCTTGCCCCTTCCACTTATAATCTCTGCTTTTTTAGTACTTGGCTGGGCTGTAGGTCACTAAGGTAGCTAGCTGGAAATACCTGGAGTCAAATGCCGTACTTTGCTTGTAATAAACACTTAATAAAATCACACTGAATAAATGAAAGACCAAGCTAGTGAAAAATGGAAAGTCAGGATCATAGTATATCAACTTTTTAGCATCATAGTAACTATGTTGGATTTGTCTATGCTATAATAACTTCAGTTGGAACGGAATTATAATTTTTGCCTGAATTGCAAACATATCTGTAATAAACCTACCAGAAAATGCATTATACATTTCAGAACTTTTTGAATATACAACTATCATGGTTATTTTAAATTTTCCCATGTTTCTTTGGACAAAATTGTTTCCTAGATTTTTCATGCCTTGTTGAGCTCTAAATTCTCTCTGTGATGGTAGGGTACACTGGAAGTCCCATAGGATGAAGATTTCCTTGGAAATGCTTTTCTTCTACCTGTCTGCAAAGTTTTGATGGTTGTAGTAATGACTAGCAGTGAAACTTTGGAAGAGGTGGGTAGGAAAACTGCTTACAAATCTTTGGCCACCAGTGCTGTTATATAAATGTTTTTGGAGAATGCAGACCATCCTTCAGCTCTTGGAGATGCATTCTTCGAACCTTTGCAGAAATATTTACCTGCTCACAAAAACATCAGCTAAATTTTCGCACACTAATCAAGATCCCAGCTATAACGTGCCTATAGTTGGTACAACTGAAGTCTTAAGGAAGAGACTTGGTATATTTAATTTTTATTTGATTTTTTTCTTGTCTCCAGCCTTTTGTTTAATTCCATAGTCCTTTGTGCCCATCTTTCAGTAGACAATTAGAAGTAGATAGATTTTGTGGTGTTTGCTATAGGAAATCACATCTTTCTTTGTCTTTGAGGAATGTGATCCTAGCCACAAAGGTGGTTTTTTTACCACAGTACTAGAATATTTACATTTTATCTTTGCTATAAAAGGTACAGAAGCTGATGAGTAGAACAGTGTCCTTTAGCTTGGACAGTAAAGAAACCTTCTTTAGACATGGCAGGAATATTTTATTAGTTCCATTCCTGCCATCTCCACCTATCTCTTAGGTATTATAGTCATCCAGTCTTACTGACTCTTAATACTTTCTCTGTCCTTTTCCCTAAGGGAGAGTACATATTTCCTGAATGCTATGTTAATAAAATAGTGCTTGGGGGTGCTGCTTCCTTGGAAAAGACCAGCCTAACCTGGGATCAGTTTTCAGCAGCAGCCATTTCCTCTCTTTATGTGAATAATTAAAGCCAGCTCCCTGGTCCTCTCTTTCTACTTACAAAGAGATACAGGCACACAAAACAGGGTCGTAACACAGAATTTGTGTATTCTCAAAGAACAGATAATCAGCACACTACTCCTTGGACCTAGACCTGTATGGGCAGGCTTCTTCTAAAGCCCATGTACTCGCACAAGGGGGCAATAAGGAAAGTCCTGATAAGACTGAACATGGAGGATCTGCCAACATTCCTTTGGGGGAATCACACTTCATTGCTTGACAATAATTTGCTCTCCATAAACAGAAGTTTCCTGGTTATATCCAGGGTAACACCAAACTAGCCACTGTCCGTTTTTATGAAAGGCTGCCTGTGAGCTAATCAGTACCATTTCATTTCCATAACTCCTGCCACTTTTCTTGCCCACTCCATCCCCATTTATTCATGCTTTCCCTTGCCTGGAATATTTTTGCAATTCCTTTCCTCCATGGCATAGGCATTCCTTTTGTAATATATAACCAGAAGGAGGTCATATACACTCACGCTGGGGAATGAGAGAGAGAGGGGTGTGATAGAACTAAAGAAATGGAGAGAGGGGAGAGATTGATCCTCCCTCCTCTTCCCCCTGGGGAAGACAGCACAAATTGTCTTCCTGAGGGACAGAACGTGTCTCCTCAGGGATCAGGTTTGGTATGTAGAGGTTAATGACTGGAGGAGAAGGTCTTAGAAAAATAACCCACTGCCTCCCTTCTTGATCTTGACTGTTGCTGAGATACAGGGCAAACTTCCTGCCTTTGGATCCTCCCGATATCCCAATTGCCACCTTCCCCTTTGAGACCTGAAATACCCCTCAACCCTGGTCTGGAGCTAGCTCTCTTCCTTGGGGGGGAAAGGTATGATTCTCCCCAAATCTTGTCACCTTCCTTGATGTTAGAAAGCAGGCAGATCTGATCTAAAGGGATACTTTATTCTTGGGGACTCACAAGACAGAGCGAATGGGGGTGTTGGGTAAGGAGAGAGGGAGATAAGAATCCCTGTGACTTAACAACTGACCTCCCCCCCAAATCCTGAGGGGTTCAGGCTATCTCCCTGACCCTCCTTTTGGTCAGTTATTGGGTTTGTTCTTCTTCCTAAGCTAATCTGGCTAAGAGTTGAAGTCCAGGACAATTTTGGGAGAGAAATCTTAGTAGACAGCTTTCCATAAATTCCCAATCTACTTTTTTTCTTCAGCTGGAACCAGAAAGATTTAAGGGTTCACTAGAAGGTAGTCAATGTTCAGAGGGATCCTTTGTCTCAGAGGTCTTCTCAGACCATCCACTCCAGGAGAGTTCACAAGAAGTTATCTGGCAGTTTCAACTTCCTCTAGCTCCTCTGTTCCTTTCTGGAATCTCTTGGGCTGTTCCTTTGTATTGCTGGATCTGATTTTCTCTTTCTTACACTTTCCATAGGAAGAAGAGCAATTTTTGCCAAAAGCACATAAAAAGCTACTCATAGTTATATTTATAATGACCTTTCAGATCAAACAGTCCTACCTCCTTCATGGTAGATGAGGAAACCAAATATTAATGAGCTTAATTGACTTACCTAAGTTCAAAAAGGTATTAAATAGAAAAATTCAGGGTTCAAGACCCAGGCCACCTGTCTCTATATCCAGTTCATTTTCCCTTGATGGAATAACATATATAGTGACTCTCTTGGAACTTGGAACTAGTCAGAGAATAGAAGAAACCATATTCCTTTGGGAAAGGAAAAGAAGTTATTTTTTTAAAAACATAAATGTAGAATTGAAAGGGACCTAAGTCTTTTCCCCTAATTTGCAGTTGAGGAAACCAAGCTCAAGGGAATTTGTGACTTATTCAGGATTACAAAGGTATTGTCAGAGGCAATTTTTGAAACCAGGATTCTAATTCTAGAAATCGCGCTCTTTTTACTACACTGTATTTTTTTTAAGAGTATAGTTTTATACTTGAACTTATATGGAGTTTTCTTCTGTGCAGTAATATGGAAAAGGTAACACTTAGTAATTTGACCAAGGCCACATAGCTAGCGTCTGTCAAGTTTAAACTATGGTCTTTCTTTTTTTTTTTTAAATTTTTGTTTTAAACCCTTACCTTCCGTCTTGGAGTCAATACTGAGTATTGGCTCCAAGGCAGAAGATTGGTAAGGGCTAGGCAATGGGGGTCAAGTGACTTGCCCAGGGTCACACAGCTGGTAAGTGTCTGATGCCAGATTTGAACCTAGGACCTCCCATCTCTAGGCCTGACTCTCAATCCACTGAGCTACCCAGCTGCCCCTTAAACTGTGGTCTTTCTGACTCCAAAGGTAGCCCTAAACCTGACTCTTAACTCATTATGTCACGTTGCTTCTCTGAAAATAAGGGAACAATAATAAATTGCCAATAATCTAAAGGGCAATAGAAAGATACAGGACAGGTGTACAGAGAGGTGTACATGTATATTATTAATTGGAAAGTTAGTATTACACTCTGATTTTTTTTTCTTGTGAGAAAGAGGGAATAAGGAATTAAGGAAGAGACAATGGAAATTCAGAAATTGAATGATAAGAATCTATATTGAATAGAAGGTGATGGGTCAGTGACTCATCAAGAATATAGGATAGGGGCTGCTATGTAGCACAGCGGATTGAGCATCAGGGCTGGAATTGGGAAGACTTGGCTTCAAATCTGATCTCAGACACTTCCTACTTTGTAACCCGGGGCAAGTCCCTTCATCCCAGTTGCTTAGCCCTTACTGCTCTTCTGTCTTAGAATTGATACTAAGACAGAAAGTAAGGGTAAGGGGGGGAAAAGACTGTAGGATAATATATGAATAGCCATTAAGGAAGGCTTCCTGGGGCTATCTTTCGTGAAAAAGATATAAACAAAAATCATACAGGGTAATCTGCACCCATGGAGAGAGTACCCACATTAGTGAGATGATGGGTTCATTTAAGTTGCAATATAGAGAATGTATATCTGGTTTAAAGATGCATGCCTCTATGAGGTATTTACATATGAATGTACATGTGTGTATATTTGGACTGTGTATGGAGGAAATTCGTGCATCTTTTGATATGTGTGATCAAATGTAGTAAGTCCACGTACCAGGCTCCTAATGTCTTTATTACGTCTTTTGACATCCAGGCCATTTATAGTCCGTCTAAGATATATTTAGCTCAGTCCTATCCTCTCTCCACCCACTTCTTACCTTTCTCATATTTTTTATGTTGGCTCTCGACCATACTTGTGCTGCCTGCCTAACTCTGTGCTTCTTACATCACAATATAACTATCAAGAAGATTGTAGCAGAGTCTTGCTGTCTCTGGATATATGTGTTTGTACATTCTCACCGTTAATAGGAAAGGCAAAGGTAATGTCCATTAAAGAAAATTGCCTTTGATGAAATGTGAGGAAATTACTTTTTTCTTGAATTTCATTATCTTTTTTTCCTCTGTTCCTTACTCCAAAAAATGAAGAACTGAGAAACCAAGATGGTCTATTTAATTATAGATTGTTACCTACTCTTAGGACCCTCCTCATTCTACTGTTTTTTTTTTTTTCTACCAAATTCATTATTAGAGAGAAGGGAAAATTGGGAAGAAATTCAAGTGAGGAAGGGATGGTATTGGACTATATCTAGAAAGGTCATGCTCTTAACATTTATATACTTTTGTACCTTTTACTTTTTAAAAAATTTCCAAGTAAGACTTTTTATCTTAGTTATTTCTTGGGCCATATTCAAGGAAGTAGTATTTTTTGGACACCTAAGGGGAAATCAATCACCTATTAATTAAGGTCAAGGTAGAAGTGATGGCATCCAGAAAAGAGGGAAACCTTAAAGGGATTAAAAGTTTGGAATTTCAACTGTTTCTTATCATTTGAAACTGTTGATGATAAGATGGAAAATTTTTCAGGAAACTGGATTTTTTCAACCAATATTTATTGATTTCTCACTTAGTTTTTGTAGTATATTTGATTTTTCATATAAAGGAAATATCATCCTTTGGGATTAGTATGGTTTTCCAGTTTTTCCTACTTGAGATATCAGGTATTCGAGCCCCTGTTCCTTCCTTTTGTGCAGCAAGATATATTATAACTATCAACACTCCTGTGAAGAGTGCATCACATTTGAATCAAGTCTCTGTAGATACAATATTGTCATCCAGGGTATCTGCAGGATCATGCATGTGCCTTATTTCTGAAATCAGTTATTCAACATCTCTAACTTCTGGCATCCATGCTCCAGGAAACTGGTGGCAGTAAGTGATGCTGTGCCAGTGAGCAAACTCTGGGGATACATATGCTGTCCCTGAGAATCCCAGCAGGAATAGATCAGTAGGAACAGCTGATGGCACTGTTCTTTCTCTACAGGCCTGGGCTGCCTTCTGTCACAGTTTATATGCCATTTCAACAGACACAAAGGATTTCCTGACTTTCAAATCTCAAATGCTGTTTATAGAAAACTAGCAAACTTTATTCAAATGAGCAAAAAAAAGTGGCTCTGAACTTGCCTCTGGCAACCGTTTATTGAGGCATACTATTATAATCTGGTTAAATCAACTAGAGCATCTCAGTGTTTTTGATTATTTGAAAATGGGCCATTATATTTTCAGGGCTTATTGAATGTGAAGCCATGTATCAGAGCAGAGAGTGTGTTTAGATTGTCTTTATGTGCTCTAAAGCTGTTGAAGTCTGAATGGAAATGGGGGATGGAAGGAAGATGTATTAGGTAATCAACTATACTTTCCTGGAGTGCTCTGGGGTAATGTCGGATTGGCCATCCAGGAATACAGCACTGGGCTTCTCATGAAGAGCCCAACCCAGAGCCAGCATCATTTGGCCCCATTTGGAGGTGCCTCTGCCCTGTACCCCGAGTGAACAACTTCTTTTCTGTTAAGTATGCGACCATTTAAAAAATTCACTTATTTGGATACTCTGCAAGAAGCCCACAGCAGGTATATGAGCATCTGTATCTGAACATCCACCATGCCTTTGTCCCTGAATGCCTAGATGTAGTGGGCATTAGTTAGTACAGTATGTCACAGGGAATGTGTAGCATCTAGAGAAGCTTTTTGCCTCATCCTTAAACATTTTGTATCTCTCAGAATAGCACTGTGAAAGAACCGTGGTGCAAGGAGGTGATTCTTGGGAACTCCAAAGCAGAAGACAGAATCAGAAGGAGAGGAGAGAAAGCTTTTGTTCTTAAAGGAGCAACCTTCAGCTGTAGGAGCTTTGATCTATCCTTCAGAAGAACAGACCTGGGTTACTGCAAGAGGCATCTCAATCCTCCCTAAAGGAGATTTTAGTGGCACTGCTACCCATTCTGTGGGGAGCCAACCCCTCCCCAGCTACTGCTCCCTCGTCATTGTAGATCTTCAACATTGGTTTGGTTTCTGTCTAGATAACCCGATGTCTACCTTATTAACAACAATAATAAATAGGTAATAATCCCTTGCCCAGTGTGTATGGGTGCACGCGCACACGCACACACACACATGCACACGCACATGCACACGCACGCGCGCGCACACACACACACACGCAAAAGAAGACATGAGTATTTGATCATTCCCAGGAAAATAAAATGCCAACTCCAGAAATCCAATGATTTAGTGTTCTGGCTGAGCCAACATCCAAATGAGTGAGCTGATGCCTCCCAAGTATGGACCCGTAGGGTAATGGTGATGTAAAGATTTGTCAAAGTAGGGAGAAATGAATTTGGTATGGAAACTTTCTGACTCATTTTAAGACCCTGAGGCTTTGTAAGATTCTCTTATTCTGTATAATTGTCTAGTTTCCACTTCTGCATGACTGAACACTCATAAAACATCTGAATTGTATAATATGTTCTGAAAAGCTCTTTCAGAAGTTTGCTTCACTCTAAATTTAGAGTGCCTATACTCTCGTATTGGCAGTACAGTCTCTAGATTTGCAGAAGGAACTAAATTTTGGGTAGAAAAGCTGATTGAAATAAACTATAGGATGATTTTACATGTCTGTATAAATGAGCAGAAGAGTTTTATTGTGGGCCAATGTAAGCATAGCACCTTTTGGGGTACACCTTTCAAACTACATGTATAATGAAGGGCTCTGAGTTCAAGGCATGAAAGGAAAGTAGAGTCATCCCAGATTATGCTCTAGACATAAATCCAATATGCCATTATAGCATGAAAAACTAAACATTACATACCATGGAGAACAGTATTTTAAATATAATAAACATCATTCTATCCTTGTATAAAGCTGTAATGAATATTTACTGTGACTATAGTGTACAGTTCTGGTTGTTTAACCTTAAGATAGCTATAATGGAACCAAAGACAGCTCAAAGAAGGATTTCCAATTCAACGAGTATTTATTAAGCATTTAGAATATTTACTAGAAAAAGAGAAAGAATCCTTACACTTAAAGGGCTTACATTATGTTGGGATATGATCCAGTGTATTTGTGGGGGGTAGCATGAAGTGAAGCTGCCAATGTAGAAAATAATTAAGAACAGGACTCTTTAGCCTGAAAATCTAAAAATGTAAGAAAAGAATGCCATCAAAACCTATCATTTCACGAATGCTTAGGTGAAAACAGAATTATTTACCAAATCCTGAAATACTAGAATGAGGGAATCTTTTTGGATAAACTAAAAGAAGTAATATTTCATATAATAGGTAATAAATGGACACTCATTTTTCTAAGAGGTGTATTGGTAGGAAATATAAATGGATTTTTAAAGTGTTTGACAGGTTTCTAAGTGAAATGGCCATGAATGGCTTCTAAAGGAAACTGGACTAAAGCTTATCTTTATTATGCTTAATTATGCTCATCCATAGTAGGTCCCCTGAACCTGCCTTTTTCAGTAGAATACTGGGAAGAACCCTAGGTCTTACCCATTTAATGTGTGGGTTTCCAAAGGCATAGCTCTATCTAGAATTTTAATGGCTCTTTTTCTTACTAGTTTCTGTTAAGGTATATGTTCCTCCCAGAGGTACTTATGACTTGAGGATAATCTTTTATTAAAGCTACAAGAGAGACAGAAATAGAATTGATATTGTCATTAGAGTGTACTATCTGGACAAAAAAGAGGGCAGAGATAGGGAGTTCAGGAAACATCACAAACCTGGCACAAAACATGGTATATTAGTGTTGGGGGACTTCAGTTATTTCAGCTTCTGTTAGAGCCTACACTATCTTCCTCCAAAATAAAGTAGCTAATAATTTCTTAACTTGACTTAATGATCATTTCATCCCTTTTTGTTTATTCTTTACACTAATAGAAGAAGTTGTATTTATATGTTTGATTTTGATATTAAAAATATTTTCAGATTTCCCCCACTCTGAGAGGTATAATGTAACAAAGGGAAAATAAGGCAAAACTAATAATTCATTGACTTCATCTGAAAGTATATGCAACATTCCACATCAATAGAACTCTCAAAACTATTATTTTAATAACTTAAAAAATTTTTAGTTTCACATTCCATTTCTCCCTCCATCTAGCATCTCTCCATTGATAAAGCAAAATATACAATACCCATTATGCATATGTAGCCACGCAAAATGTATTTCCATGGTAGTCAGATTCTGAAAAAGTAGACAAGAAAAACAAAAGAAAGGAAAATATATTTCCATCTGCATTCTAAGTCCATCAGTTTTCTAACTGGCAGTTGATAGCATTTATATCATGAGTCTTTTCAAACTGTATTAGATCATTTTATTGATCAGAATTAATAATTCTTTCATAGCCAATTTTCTTTCATTATCTATAAGCAAAATAATATCCTTTCACATTCATATGTAATAATTTGTTCAGCCATTCCCCAATTGGTGAGCATCCCTTCAGTTTTCAATTCTTTGCCACCACAAGAAGACCTGCTCTACGTATTTTTCTTCATATGGGGCTTTTTCTTTTTTCTTTCATCTCCTTGGGTATATAGACCGACTAGTAGTATCATTGGATCAAGAATTTCTTTTTTAAAAGTGTTTTTTAAAATGAACAAATTTAATTTCTCTCCCTCCTACTCTCATTCCACTGAAAAAAAGAGAAAACTCTTGTAACAAATATGCATTGTCAAGCAAAAAAGAGTCACTCATTACCTGTACACAAAAATGTGTATGTTTGATTTGACACTGTAAATCTGTCATTCTCTTGTTAAGAGATGCATAGTATGTCATCATCATTCTCCAGAATGATAGAAAGTATTGCAGTGATCATAATTTTTAGAGCTTTCAAAGTTGTTTGTCTTTACAGTGTTTTGATAGATAAATTGTTCTCTTGATTCTGCTAATTTCATTCTTTATTAGTTTATAAAAGTTTTCAAAATTTCATCCTTCAAAGAGTGAAAAAGAGCAAGGGGAGATTTCATTCTGGAATCACTCAGTGGTCTGACTGTACAGATATTTTATTCAGGACTGACTCCTCATCAATAATAAATCATTTCTTATTAAAATATAATAAATTCCTTTTTTCTTTTGTTTCTCTTAATTACACACTCACCATGTGCAGCACCTATTGATTTCCTCAAACAAAGTATTAATCATAGATGGATACATATGAGGCGTCTGTGTAGGGCAAAAGACTGCCTTTAAAGGTCTCCTTCAACAAGGTATCTCCCATATAGACATCAAAATTAATTACGATTTCTTAAAATACTTAGCAATAGTGTGAGAACCTCATTTGACAATCCTCTGATTATAAATATCAAGCCAGATAGAAAAGAGGAAAATGTGTGCTCCCCAAAGATGCCAATGATGAGAATCCAGCACAGTCTTAGTTGAAGAGGGATGCATTATGGGTGATACTTTTCGGATGCTCCTATTTCTGGATGTCATTGTAAAGTAAGCCTAGGAATATTGGAGAACCACCTAAAAAGTATGTAATGTTTTTAAAGGTTGGGGCAGTTTCTGTGCTAGAGAAGGAAATGGCAAACCACTCCAGTATCTTTGCCAAGAAAAACCCCAAATGGAGTCACAAAACATCAGATGTGACTGAAAAATGCCTCAACTCCCCTTAAAAATTGTACTTAACTATTCTCACAGGGAAAACTTAAGTGGATAAAAATGCTTATTGATAATATGATGACTGGTACTTGGATGGACAGCCTACAAATTGTGTGTGTGTGTGTGAGAGAGAGGGAGAGAGGGAGGCAGAAAAGGAGGGAGGGTGAGCATGTGTGACACATAAATTGGGTCTAGAATCAAACATGAAGAAAAGCATGGGTTAGATTGTCTTCAGAAAATTGCAGAGTTCTTTTAATGATCCTAAATTTCTCTTGGAAGCAAAAATCTGTCTTGTTAACTAACACCAATGTTGTTCCAATAGTGTGTTTTTGCAATTTGTGAAACATAAGTCTCCAGTGAATTAAAAATAAATATAATCTAAAAGTCAGTAGAGATGCACATGAATCAATATGAGTAGGTTGCAAAATTTAAAAATCAAGAAACTTTGAAAAACAAGGAAATATTTCATCAAGGAAATTTATGATTTAAAGAAAATAGACTGGCCATTTGACTAGAGTGAGGGACAAGTTTATTGCTCCCCTGGTATCTTCAGAATATCAAGAGAAAGAGAGGAAGATCTCTAGTATATGATGAGTGACTCCATTGGTGAACTTCTGTGAAGAAAAGGAACAAGAGTTTCACCAGCTGGCTGGGTCTGGATAGTTTATGGTTGGCAAGTGTTGAAGAGAACATCCAAACTGATAAGATCACAAGTCCAATTAAGAAGATTTCAGTAAAGTCTTTGATCAAGTCTCCCAAGCTATTCATGGGGAAAATATGGCAAGTTCCACTATTAATACATGAGGTAGATACAGAACTGGTCTAGCAGCTGGATCCAAAATGGTAATACAGAGTTTAATATCCACTTGCAAGGAGATTTTTAGTGGAGTTGCTCAGAAATCTATGCTCCTTATCAGTGATTTGGACAGACTAGAAGTGATCCTTATCAAAATTGCAGATGGCATAGCTGGATAGGATAGTGGGATGTGAATCTGATTCCAAAATGACCTTGTCATTGGGTGAAATTAATTTAATAAGGTTAAATCTGAAGTCTTAGATTTTTTTAACAAACCTTACCTTCAGTCTTAGAATTGATACAAGTATCACTTCTAAAGCAGAAGAGTGGTAAGGCTAGGCAAATGGAATTGAGTCCTAGCCCATGGTTAGGAAATGTCTGAGACCAAATTTGAACCCAGACATTTCCATCTCCAGGCCTGGCACGCTATCTACTGAGCCACTATACTTAAGTCAGCTTCATAATATGAGATGGAAAAAGGTCATGCCAAGTTAAAAAGCACTTATTAAGATGCTAACCGTTAGGATTCAAAGAAAGGCAAAATCAGTCTACTCTCTAGGAGTTCACAGTCTAATGCAAAAAAAAAATTTTTTTTTAAATGCAATAAGTATGTATACATGAACAGAAATTCAAATGAAAAGAGATTTGTAGGTTTAGTGTACTTTTAGGTCAGCTGTGCTATGGCTGCCTTCAGCTACTTAAAAAGAGGCTTACTATCCAGGACTTAAGTTGGTGATAGTCTCATTATACTCCACTTAGGTCAAACCATGACTGAAGTTTTGTATTCATTTCTGGGAGAGATAAACTGAAGAACATCCGAAGAATGGTCAAAAGTGCCATGATCAGGCTATATACTAATTAGTTGAAGGAACTGGGAATATTTTATCTGGAGAAAAGAAGACTTAATGGGGCATGATAGCTTCTTTCAAGTATTTGAGGAGCAGACCTCTAGAAAAGAAATTGGCTTTGTTCTGCATGACCTCAGAGGGCAGAACTAGGAATTGTTGGACGTTGCTACAAGAGAAGTTTAAGGGAAAATGTAACGATTTAGTGCTTTCCAAAGGTGGAATGGGCTCCCGTGGAAGGAACTGGATTCCCTCTCCCTAGAAGGCTTTCAGCAAAGGCTACATGATGCCTTCATGTCCTAGAAGCATTCCTATTCAGGTACTAGACCAGAAGAGCCTCCTTGGTCTCTTCTGAACATGAGATTTTGTGATTCTGCATCAGCTTAGACCCTTGAAAAAGGAACTTTTTGAATCCTCACTTAAACATGGACATCTCTCCCTGGGACTGGTGCACTGTGTTGCTAAAGTGATCCAGGTAAGAAGGAAAACTAGTGGAGAGTTGAAGAGCATCCGGATAGATCTGCCCACTCTTAGCCAACTAGCATTCCAGTGGAAATACATTAATCTTGGGCCACCTCAAATCTCTTTGGTAGTCTGCCAAACCACCTCCCTCAAAACTCTGTTTTGAAATCTCATGAGTAACACAAGATGGTATTGATATAGTCTGCAGACAACTTCTGTTTTTCATTTACTCATTTCTAACAAGATTCCCTAGATGTCTTCAAGCATTGCAAAGGGAGATGAAAGCTCACCGTTCCCCTTGGGGCTTTCATTGCAATTGGGGGGCAATTTGATTATTTCAGTATTTGAATTGGGACTAGATAGGTGAGCCCCTCACCTTTGGTGAAAAATATTCACATCCCATTAGGAGAACTCACTTTGTTAAGGACTAGATTCTCTATGCTGACCTCTTGGTGACTCCCACAGCACAGTAGATAAAGTTCTGGACCTGGAATCAGGAAGACTCATCTTCCTGAATTCAAATGTGGGTGACACTTCCTAGCTGGGTGACCCTGTGCAAAAGTCACTTAACCCCTTTTGCCTCGCCTTTACTGCTCTTCTTCCTTGAAACCAATATACAGTATTGATTCTAGGATGGAAGGTAAAGGATAAAAAAAAAAAGAAATCATGATTGATTTATTCACATATTTAAAAAGTAAAAATACCTTTAGTCATGTGTATCTTCACATTCCCTCTGTCTCAATTATATTTCCCAAGGTGTTCACAGAAGAGGTGTCAGCAGTAATCTAAGCATGCCTCTATGAACATTTCCTCATCAGTTTAAGATTAGATTAGGTTCTAAGTGGAGCAAGAGCTCCCTTCCTGACCGTTAACTCTGCACACTCTGCATTGACTGTTCGCCTGCTGACCCCAATTCTCTCTCTCTCTTTTTCTCTCTCTTTTCTAGAACTCACATGCTGTGTTTCAGACTGAGGGGCCCTCATCCCACCCTCCAAACCAAGACTCTTCACTGTCCCACTGATGTTCACAGCTTTGGCTTAGGAAGAGGCACTTGTGCTCCTGGCACTCTCCAGCTTGAAACCCCCATGATCTGACCCCACGCAGAATCGGTGGCCCTCAGTGGGGAAACTTGAGTTCAGGTCCCCAAAGCTACATCTCCATTTTGTGAATCTATAGCAATTCCTTTAGCCTCTCAAGATACAAGCTGCCCAAGAGCAGGACCCATTTGGGAATGGAGGAGACGAACGTTGATCTTACCATAACCTAGTCTTATCTGCAGCCCTCTAGCATCACAGCATTTACCGTTTTTCTCTCCCTCCTTTTGAGCACATAAATGGTCAGCTGTATCTCCTAGAATGAAGCAAGACCCGAGCCCTGCTGCCTTGGAGAGACCGTCACGTTTCACGGATCAGCCCGACTGGTTTGTGAGGATCTGTAATTGTGTCTAAGAGGGGGTTTCTGAAAGGCTTCGTACGCAATGCGCTCCTATATATACAGCCTGCTGTGGCATCTTTTCTCCTTTTCCAGGCATCACATAACCACCTTCCATAACTTCCTCTTTGATGCCAACCTCTTAGTTGTGTGGTTTGGGATTTTGTTTGTTTGGTTGGTTGGTTGGTTGCTTTTTTTACGGGAAACTGTCTGTCCCCCAGGCAGCAAGATCTCCAGAATGATCTGTCTCAAGAAGCAGAAATGGCCTTCTGTGATTCCGTGAAGCCTCTATCCTCGTCGCCTGTCTTTGTATTGTCGGATATAGCCTGAGGCCTTAATGTTCACATGTAGCTCTTAGAAGCCTTCACTCCCCTCCCTCCTTCCAGTGCTTCGACTTTGCCTCAAATTTGTCACCAGTGATAGGACACAAGTTATTTTCTTCCCTTTCTAAGGGGACATTCTTCTCCCTGGTGATGATCCAGGTGTTCTGAGCTCCTCTTTACCAAGTGATCCCCGCAGTTCATGTACAGGACAGGCCAGCAGAGGATAAACTGGGCTGCATCTGCCCTCAGATGGCTGAGACAAGCTGAGACTGACATCTGCCCACTAAAGGACAGGTTTGCCCTTTAGGAAGATGGAAGGGGAGAGGCAGAGAGAGAGAGAGTGGGAGAGAGGGAGGGGGAAGGAAAGAAGAGAGAGAGAGGGAGAGAGGGAAGGGGAAGGAAAGAAGAGAGAGAGAAAGAGGGAGGGAGGGAGGGGGAAGGAAAGAAGAGAGAGAGGGAGGGAGATACAGACAGACCTTGGAGGTCCCGGGGAATCTGCTTGAGCACAGGATTGCTTCTCTTCGTCTTTTGGCTTGAACGCCCATCCTCAGCACCAGTCCTTTGTGTCTTTACAACTAATTATCAGCTGAGGCTGAATTGGAAAAAAAAGAGAGGAAATAATTCTCCTTTGAAAGGTGAATGTGGCCTTCTTTTCCCAACGTCAGTAGGCAGCATGTAGATGACATCCCCGAATCTGACTTTTCGTGTACGTAACTTTTTAAGTCCCATTTCTAGAAATAGGAGGGGAATCCGTGGGAGCTATAGGCACAAGCCACATTGTTTTCAGTCATTTGTCCCTATGCTATTTAAACCTCCAGGAGTTGTGAGACAACATTGAATTGAATGAGCCCTCGGGTTCCTGTTTCTCTGGGCACCTGGATCCTTAAGAGATGGATCTGAGTGAACATAAGAGATGCACAATGGGATGATACTCTGGGTCAACGTTTCAACAATTTAACTTGACTTCCATAAGCATTAATTGCTTCCTTTTTTTTTTTTAATGAGGGCAACCCAGGAATATTTCCAGATCTGTTCTCTAGAGTAATAGAGGTTAATGACTGAGTACCAGAAAAGGAGCCAGATAAATGGAGACCAGGATGAGAAAAGGAGATCAGGGGCTTAGAAAGTCCAAAAAGATTCCTTTGAGGGTGATCCTTGGGGCGAAGGGGAAAAAGTAATCAAATTTTGTCTGCCTGCTTGCATGGGCTACGTGATAGAGACTTCTAATCTGTTCCTGTTTTAAGAATGTTTTTCTTTTTGCTAAGAGACTAAATGACCCCCTCGTCCTCTCCTGTCCCCCTTGAAGCCCCTTAATAAATGTAGCCTTCTGATTTTAATCTGGCCATTGATAACTCCATCCTCTGAGGATGTTACAAGATGGACCCTTCCCCAGGTTCAGGGAGTTGTCTCTACAGGGCCAGGTTCTAAAGGGGAATAGTCCCCTCGCCCTGGATGCAGGCGACTTTGGACATTCCCCTTTGGAAGGATGCTGGCTCCCTGGGCACTTCATTCGAAAGGGAACCTTTCTCCATTTGAAGGTTCTCTGGCCAGCAGCTCCCTGAGCTGCCTAGAAGCAGACTGGAATGTGAATGCTGGTGGGGGATGGAAGGGGAGAGTTTTAAGAACTACCACTCAGCCTTCTGATCCAGCTTTATCTGACTATCGGACTCCTTGCTACTCCTGAAGGTTCCGCAGACTCTCCCATTGTGTGACTATAAAACCCCCGTAGCATGGCCAGTTTCCCTGCAGTCTGATCATATGTCCTGGGGAGTTTTAAACCCACCCACCCACCCACACACACAGCAAAGTAAATGTTCTTATGACAAGTCAATTAAGGCCGACCCTTTTCATTGATGCTGGCATCACTCCCTCTCTGGCTCCACTTCTTCCCTAGGGCATGAGTAGTTGGAAGAAAACTGAAATAAGCTATTGGTCAGGTTTTCAACATTTTTGTTAAAATTCAAACTATCTCAGAGCCCAATTTCCATTAGCGTTGGTCCATTAAAAAAAAATTAAAACCCTGACCTTTGATCTTAGAACCAATACTGTGTATTAGTTATTAGTAAGAGCAGTAAGGGGTCTTAAAAAAAAAAGCAGTAAAGGCAATGGGGGTCACCCAGCTAGGAAGTGTCTGAGACCAGATTTGAACCCAGGACCGCCCATCTCTAGGCCCGACTCAATCCACTGAGCCACCCAGCTGCCCCAGCCTTGGTCCATTTTAAGATTTAAGCCATGTGTTAGTTCTTCTGGCTACCCTGATGAGATTAGACATGCTTTCTTCCCAGTAAGGTAGTGATACGCCCAGTTATACTAAGTTCGAGTAAAGGCTGGGGGATAAGCTGCTGGGAGATGCAAAAAAATAAAATAAATTAAATAAATTAAAGGATTCAGGACCTGGATGGCGGTTTGGATTTAAAGGGCCCATAAAGTCCCCTCCAACTCTTAGATTCTCTGAGTCTAAAAAGTATTCTTTTTGTGATCCAAGAGTCCTCGCTTCTGTTAGGACTAGAGATATTTGAGGTCGGGAGGAGTCACCCCACTTTGTGTTTAAATATCACACATTGAGGATCTGATGCAACCAGAAGATCCGTTGATTGCTTCATTTGGTTCAAAGGGGCTCTTTCCCCAACTCCACTATGCTTCCTCCCAGGTACTCCCACAACCCAGTAGCTTTGTCCTTGCTTGTATCTTGGACCCTAACTCCCTCCCTCGCTGTCCCCGATGCTTGTGGTGTGGCCATGAATTACCAGCCCAAACCAGGCTACTTTAGAAATAGAAATAGAAATAGAAATAAAAATAAAAATAGAAAAGGAACCAGACACAGAGAGGCCAGAGTCTCACTGCCAGTTGATGGCAGAGCTGGATTCTATCTGAGGTCTTCTGGCTCTTTATACGATAGTGCCATGGCTACCTCTAGTTAATTTTGGGAACACCCCTGAGGAAAAAAAAGAGAAAAGCCCTGCTTTCTACCAGTTTATTAGCCTCAGGAGTCACGCTGCACATTTACTTCAGACAAATAAATGGAAACCACCGTCAGGGTCGATAACCTGACCAGATTTAGTGTTTCACCAGCTCTGAAAATTTCCTTTAATGATGACAGCGGATTATGTCTGAATGAGTAGCGTTCCTCATTATTCCCCAGGCCCCAGAATCCCCAAGCTGCAACTAGGGAGAACCTCTTTAGAGTCTAGATCGTTTGGCCCCAAGTCACTCCCAGGAGAAGCTGCTCTGACATGGGAAGAAACAAGTCCAGTGTTTGTACCCATCCAGATAATGCTTTCCGTGAGATTTCTTATTTGGAAATTTGAAGCTAAGCTTAGAACTGGTTTGGACTTAAGACTTTCCCCAGCTTTTTTTTTTTAACTTTTTAATCAAGGTTAGGGAGTGGAGAAAGGAAAACATTTAAGGGAAATGAGTAATAACCCTCTAATCTCTCCTCCCCAATGAAGATTGGAACCTCTAGGAAGAGAGAAATAGGGAAGAAGGCTGGGGGTAGAAAAGAGGCATACTGAAACCTGAACCATTCTCTATTTTAGAGGAGACCTGTGGATTTCTCCTGTTGTCTAGTGTGTGAGAGTTTCCAGAAAATGAAGGTGAGGGTGGTGGGGATATCCCAGAGACAAAGCTCCGAGGGCATTTACATTTTTATTTGTAAAACTTTTGGACTCTGATTTGAAAAGGTCCTTCTAGCTCTTAAAATTAATTTCAAAAGGGACTACATAAGTGAAGGCAATAAACAGATGGTGGCTTCATTTCTCTAGCAAAGATATTCTTAATCTGGGATCCATGAATTATTAAAATATATATTTAAAAGCATTATTCTGAGAAGGAATTCATAAACTTTGCCAGATTGCCAAAGGGGTCCATGAAACACAAAAGCAGATAAAGAGTACCTGCTCTAGAATGAATAGAATCTGGAGTGATTAGTCACTAGTACTGTGGATAAAACCACAAAGGAGACAGAACAGCCTTTCCTCAACTATACTCCAGAAGTGTGTCTTCTGTCCTGACCTGTCCTGACCAACCCAAGTCCCTAGGGGTTGGATGAAGGTCACCTTAAGTCAGCCTGCCTCATCCAGGGATGGGCAATGACTTTGAGCAGATTTATTTCTCCAAAGGTGAACTCAGCCTTCATACGTACCTAGGTTCCTGAAAGATTCAGATAAATTCATAGAGAATGGCACCCTAACGAGTTATTGAGGGGAGAGAGAGTTGGAGACTTCCTTGATCCCTCAAGATGCTCTCCAGGAGGCCATCTCAGCTCTGCCAACTTCTTCTTGGGACCCTACTGGAGATAAGATTCTAGATTAGAATCTCTGGAATTTGGTAGTGGCTGCCATTTGAAGCATCCCTGTACTAAAGATAAGATGCCATTTTCTTTGGGGGTGGATATAGGTGGAAAGAGAAAGGAGTGATCTACAAGCCAGTTCCATGTAGTCCCTTTGTGGGGGTAGAGGAAGGGTCAGTCTTAAAGGAATACATGGTAGGACTCCACTGGGAGTTCTCACCTACATGTGGATATCCCACTCAACACCAGGTACACATCCCTTTGCACCATCAAATGCCACACACAAACACACGTTTGCTCCCTGAGTGCTTCCCGCATATTTTTTCCTGAACTTCGGTGATTTAGTGCTGTGGCCAAGATCACAGGAACAAACACCAGACACAAGACCAGATGTTCCTTCTGTAAGTTTGCTTTATTAAGGTAGAACAGGGTAATTCATGACAGGTGGCTGAACTTAGCTTTGAAGAAACCAAGCATGATCCATTTCCAAGCCCCTTCCGAGTTCTAGGACCTACTTCATCTTCCAAGTCCTGTCTCACCACTGGTTTGAGACTGGGACCTGGAGAAGTGTTTCATATCTGAGAAACCCATCTGTCTGCAGCTGTATCTGTCCAGCTCTCTTCTTTTGAATTTCTTAAAGTCCGAGGGCTGACTGGGAAAGGGGAAGTTCACTACAAAAGTTCTGTTCCCATCAACCAAAATTTGTATGATGGCGCCTCATGACCAGAGTAATCACATCCCTTTGTCCAAGTTTCTCAGATATTTTCCTAATGATAGATAAGACTGGGGCCAGTAGGGCAAAGGGTTGCTTGGTTTCCTACGTAGAGACCAATATCTGGACCTAATCCTGCAAAGTTCCTGTATTCCTCCTTGAATCTGTCTACCTACTTGAATCTGGTTTGGTAGAAAGAGCTGCCTTCATCACCCTCTTGTTCATCACACGTTTGAGCTGACTGCTCTGCCCTACAGAGCAGCACCTTGCTCTGGTGGAGAAAGCTGGGGCTAGAGAAAAGGTAGAGCATAGGATCAAGGGTGCTGTTGAGGTAGGTGAAGGCCAGTGCTCCATGGAACAGCTCTGTGCAGAGGTTGAGGGTTTGGCAATTACTGACTCGCTGAGCTAGGATGGAGGCTATAGCGAAGACAATGCTAGGCAAGAAGCAGGAAATGTACACGGTGACAATTACTCCCAGTACAAGCACTGCCCGTCGTGTTCCTGCTTGCTTGTCCAGTTTCCGTCGTCTGATAGTGATGATGATGCTGAAGATGGAGAAGAGGATAATTCCCAGTGGCAGAAAGAATTCTAGCACATAGAGTATGTGGTGCCAGCGCTGGGGAATAGAGCCTGTACTGTTTATTGTAAAGCTGAGGCAAGAGAAATTGGAGTAAACAGGCTGATGATCCTGCAGGAGTAGGGGCATATTCATGAGCAGGATGAGCACCCACAGCCCCACGGAAACCTGGGCTGCGGATCTTGCAGATGCCCGGCTCAGTGTGTGGTGGGGCCATACAACCTTCAGATAGCGATTCAATGCGACAGCAGTGAGGAAGATAATGCTGGCTGTACGGTTAGTGGACATCATGAAGAGGTTAGCTTTGCAGGCACCAGGTCCAAAATTCCACTTCTGGCCATTGACATAATAATCGATCCGAAAGGGTAAGTTGATGATCAGGAGGAAATCAGCAATGACTAGGCACAGGAGAAAAATGGTATTAGATTTCCAAGGTCGGATATGGACGCAGAAGATGAAGAATGCAAAGCCATTCCCCACTAGCCCCACAATACACTCCAAGGTCAGCACTGGCGCCAAGAAGGCTGACAAGGCAGGGGTCGCTTTCAGTTTGCAAGTGGACATTTTCCCTCCTTGCTTTGTACTTCAAAATCTTGAAGAGCAGGAAGACGATGGCTGGGACCCCCTCAGGATCACTTCAGACTCGTGTTGTCCATCAGGCTACCTTCAGTGATGAGCGCAGGACTAGACTACTAAAACAAAGAATAAAGCTAACTAGAGGTCTAATAGCCAACCACAGGAAATAAGGCAGCAATAGTCAATTGTGTAACGTCCGTGGGTTTTCATCTGACGTTCTCACGGCTGATCAAGATCAGAAGCATAGAAGAACTACTTTCATTCCCACTACCGCTGTGCTTTGTTTGACCTCCCGAAGGGACCCCAAAACTAGGACTGGGGTTACATCTACTTGGAAAATGACAGAGCTGCCTTCACAAGAAAACTCTGCCCGGCGGAGGGAGGGATGACTTGCCTCTCTGACCCTGTGGCTAAAGTAATTTATTCCCCTGTCTATCCTGGGCTCTGGGATAAGGGGTCTGACATCATGTTTGGATACTGTGGGATTGGTCCAGCCTCTGGGCTAGAGAAAGATCTTTCCTGGCCCAGCTCAGAGGTCTGATTTCCCAGCTGAAAAATGATCATTTTCACCAGAAATTTGCTTCGTTTAAACACTTTCTTTCAGTATCTTATTTATTTGTGAACATGTGTTATCATTCCTCTCAGATTGTAAATTCTGAGGACAGAAACTGTCATTTCGTCTTCGTATGCCCAGCACTTAGTACAGTTCATGGTCAATATTTAGTAAATATTTGTGGAATTGAATTGATTCAGAGATGAGGGCTTTGCATCAATTCAAATCAGATCTACTGTTTGCTGAACTTGTACAACATACAGTTCTAGTAACTGGACTCTTACATTGTTCATTGTAATTAAGCCGCTCCGCCTTGTTAACTGTGTTCTTGTCTTGTTTGTGAGCCTGAAGTCACTGCTTTGGTGCCTAATCCCTTCTAGTCCCCAGGAACTGGATTCCTTTCCCTGTGACCCCCTCCCTGCTGGCTGCCATCAGGCTACCCCAATGCCCAGCTCAGTTTGGCTGCCAGGACCCACCTGCTGCCCTGCCTGGCTGCTTCTCTGCTTATTCAGCCTGACATGGCACTCCCCTAATGTAATGTCCTTGGACTTTCCCACCCAATTACCTGCCCATCTCCAGTGCATCTTTCTAGTTCCTGGAAATCATGGAGAAGTAAATAGACGCAGGGCAGGAAATAGACCAGATGTGTACTGAGGAGGTTAGTCAGTTTGCCTTTCTCAAGGCTCTTGACCGACTCAGTGACTTCTGGGAAACTCCGGTGCAGAGTAGAGTGCCTGATACTTAATAAATGCACTTAATAAATGTTGGTTAAAATGAATTGAATTGTTGAATTGACTCAAGTTCACACAGGACCATCACATTGACGTGGGGTGGTTCTCTCCTGGCTCCTCAAATTTGTGTTTTTAGTGCCTGCAGCACCTGAGCTAGAAGTCTCTTCAACTGAGTCCCCATCTAGGATGGGGTCGTTTTCTGTCATCTTCTGAGAGACCAGGGATTTCTCCTCCAAAAACCATGGCCCTATGAAGAATAGCCCTTCCTCTTTCACTTCTGTCAAGATGGCCTCTCCAACCACATTTACTGCAATCTGGAATTGGCAGCCACAGATGAGAATATTTTGCTTGCAAAGGGAATATAAGGAAATCCAAGCATAGGAATGATATATGTATATTATATATATGTGTGTGTGTATATGTGCATGTATATATAATATGCATATACATATATAATACAAACATACATATATAGTTATTAGCTACTATAATGATTTTTTTAACCCTTACCTTCCACTTTAGAATCAATACTGTAGATTGGCTCCAAGGCAGAAGAGTGGTAAGGGCTAGGCAATGGGGGTCAAGTGACTTGCCCAGGGTCACACAGCTGAGAAGTGTCTGAGGCCGGATTTGAACCCAAGACCTGTCTCTAGGTCTGGATCTCAATCCACTGAGCTACCCAGCTTCCCCCTACAATGACTGTTTAAAGCAAAAGTTGGTGACCTTTCGTAAAAGGCACAACAAATTGCTGATTTAAATTGTCCCCAGCCTCCCACTGAAAGGGAGCGAGGGGGCACAGAAGCAGCTGCCATGCTCTCGTGTTAGATGCTCACCCAGTTGACTTAGCTAAACCTACCAGAGAGACATGGTGAAGGATACCCCCACAACAATGCTTTTTCTGAACCTTGGATTTCTGGCAGTCCTGGAGCTTCAAGGAGGTAGAAGAGTTCCATACTCTGTCCCCACCATTTAATGCACATACACTTCTTGCCCCAACCTTGACCATCTTGCAAGCTGTGGTATAGTTGTCATATGCTGCCAACTTTTGTCTAAGCAACTCCTGGCTGCCCTCCTCCACACGCCAATCCCTATTCCTCCCTGATCGTAAGTGCTACCCTGGGTTCAAGTCATCATCCATTTAAAACCATAGCTCAGGATTCCCCACTGGGGTTTGTTTTATCAGCCAGTTCAAGGCAAAAGTCATTCAATTAAACAGGACATCCAGAAAGCTGATGAAGATTTCCATGTGCCGTGGGGCACGACATTATTCCCCAGATTAACACACCACCAGAGGGAGAGGGCTTACATATGGGAAGACATAGAAGCAGGGCACACACATGAACATATGGGAAGAGCCATTCATGTCTCCCTTGCTGCTGGGTGCTGACATCATAGAGCAAGCTGCTTTTCCCACCAAGCTGTCTCCTTCCCTGCTGTGTGTCTCCACTGCCCTTTCTGCATCCATATCTTGGGTCTCCATAGCAGCGAGGTCTTGCCAACTCTATCTTGATTGCTGCGGGAGGCATCTTGAGCTCTTTACTGGGGCACCTAAAGAGGCTCTTTTCTTTTAATTAATTAATTAATTAATTAATCTTTTCTTTTCTTTTAATTAAATCCATCATCAATTCATACCCTTAGAGGCAATTTGCTGTAATACATCAGCCTCCGTGATGCCACTGGTTGCCACTCAAATCAACCTGGGAAAACCCCCAAAGGACCAAGTGTAGCCAGTGTAACTGGTGACTTTGGACTCGGTTCCTTTGTTCTACATTAAAGAATGCCCTTGTCAGGCATTCTTGGTGGCAACAAAGTCTCTCCATACCTATTTCACCCCTCTTGGCAAGCGCTGCATGGCAAGGTTTGGCTGTATGTGAGCTTTCCTTTTCATCTAAGGAATTGGGTAGTTAGCAGCTCCATCCAACCATGCCTATTTCTCCTTCCACCAAGTGGTCCCTATGCTCTAATCACTACCTTCAGCTGCAGGGGTTGTGGGGAGAGGGGAGGGAGGAAGGGAAAGAAAAAGGAACGAGTGAGGACAAGTCCCCCAGACAGGAAAAATGATGCTGCTCTGATTCATTTTTATCCTAGGGAAAAGGAAAAAAAATCCCTGAATCTAGTTTAGTTCTGCTCTTTGGAAAGTGATAAAAGATCATTACGAATTATATTTTCTCTTAACTTCAACTCAAAGCCCCCAAATGAAGGATGAAATCTGGGCTACTTTTGATGGAACTCAGACCCTCATGCTGATCTAGTTGTGTTCTGAGTTGCTCATTAGCATCCTTCGATACCGTCCTCCCACCAGGCAGTTAATACAGGGACATGCATCCCAGAGGCAATTAAAGCTGACCGTACTTTTATCTGTGAATCAAAACCAAGAAAAAGAAACAGCTTAACGAAGCAAGAGAAACCAAGAAATATAAAGAATTGAGCACCTGCCAGCCACAGATACTTTAGAGACAGAGCATGAACCTTTTTGCAGTTTTTAAAAATTCTTAAAAAGATGCACATTAACATCATCAGTCTGTGTGGCTGCTCCCTTGCTTTGTAATAGGTGAAGCAGCATGTAGGTGAAGTTCCAGCTATGTTATTACTCTATATTGTTCGTGACCCCCATCTGGGTTTTCCTGGCAAAAACAAAAACAAAACAAAACTAGGGCAGTTTGCCATATCCTTCTCCAGTTCATTTTACAGACAAGGAGACTGAGGTAAGCAAGGTTAGTTAAGTGACTTTTCCAGGGTCATACAGCTGTGTTGTAGGTGTTAGAGGCTAGAATTGAACTCAGAAAGATGAGTCTTCCTGACTCCAAACCCAGTACTTTCTCGACTATGCTGCCTAGCTGCCATATTGTTTGTTTCCATTCAAAATATTTACACTTTTGCAGCCAGCTTGCTGGGCTACACTCACTATTCCTGCCAATGACTCCTTAAGACCCCTGCAGATGCTTTTAAAAAAAATCAATCAAAATGGAAAAATTGTTCCCCCACCTGAAACCCCTAAATATTGATAATTCCAGTCTATCCCAGGGCTGGACAAGGACACTGTCTGGGACAGCTCTCATAATTTACAAATTTCAGAATATTTTCCCTGGCTTACAGGGTCTTTCTTGGTTGCTTTGGTCATTGGAAAAACAGATTCCATTTCTTGTCTGGGACATAGGTTTATTTTTCAACTTTAAATAAACACTGGCAGCCTGATCTTGGTTTGGGCCCACAACCTTCCACTCATTTCCCCTAAAATGAGCCTTTCCATCCAGGTCCATAGAACTTCCCTCATTTAATTGCCTACGTAGATCCAAGACTCATAGAAGATAATCCTCTCTTCCTTAACTGATTCCCTCTTCTTTTCCACTCTAAAGGACCGCAATCTCTTTTACAACTCCATTTTTCAGGAATTCCAAACTTTCATCAGGGATTTGACCTTGGACAAAAGTATGAACAAAAAGCTTTCAAAAGAAAAAATAAAAACGATGTGTTACCATAGCAAAATACTCCAATATCAATAAGATAACCATAAATGAAAATAACTCTGAAGTTTTGTCTCTCATCCGTTACACTAAAAAAAATATAGACTGAAATAGTCAAAATTCAAGAACTTATGGAAAAATAGGCACAACATTGCATTGTTGGTGGAGCTGTGAAGTGACTCAACTGTTCTGGAAAATAATTTGGGATTATTAAAGGATACCTTCTCACCTAGGAATCCCAATATTGATCCCAAGGGGTAAAAAAAATAGGAAAAAGTTTCACATATTCTAAAACATTATCAGGCACTTTTGTGGGAGAAAAAGAAAACCAGAAACTAAATGGATGCCTGTTGATTGGAATGAAAACCAAATGAGGTATATGAATGTAGGAGCATATTATTATATCATAAGAAATGAAGATGAATTTAGAAAAATACAGATTCTTATGAATAGAGTTGAGAAAGCAAAATCAGAAGAGCAATATGCTTATAACTACAGTAACAACTGGTACATTATTGGTGGAGTTGTGAATTGATCCTACTGCTCTAGAAAATACTTTGGAATTTTTCATATCCTTTGACACATGAAATGACAACTGAACCCAGATTCATTAGAATGACCAGTCTTTGTTTCAGAGAATAGATATGTAAACATTTCTTTCCTCTAGGTAGGTAGAGAAGTGATATGTATATGCTATCAGTTTTTCTTAATTATTTTTCTTTTACACAAAAGGAATGGGAGGTATGTTGAGGAATGATTGTGATATAAAGAAAATGCACAAGAGGCCAATAAAATATTAAGAAAAAAGATTTTTTTTCCTGTAGCATATAGTTTGTGAAAGCCTGCCCAATCTCTTTAATAGCTTCTTCAAGGATGACGGGGGTATTTGTAGATTATTATGGCAGAGATTTTGTAGAAATGGGCATGAGTCAATAATTACTCTCCTTCTTCTGGCATATGGTCAAAATATTTTTTACAAGCCTTTGGTATCATTTTGTCTTTGAAAAATAATCCCTTAATGACTTCAAGATTATGTGGCCCCTAACATAAACATCTGTGAATATTTGGTCTAGTCCTGTTGCTCTTCCTATCTTTTTTCTTCAGAGCCATTTCACCTTAACATAGCACACGAAGGACTAGGACATCAGAATCTAAATGTGGTAGCTTTATTCACCTTGGTGCTGAAAAAAATTATAATTAAAAAAGTCAGTAACTGAAAAATAAATATAAAAGGGAAGAATAAAAACGAATAAAAATGGCCATTGGTTTCAGAAAGATGTCTGCATCATTAAAAGTATATAGTGTTATAAAAATCTTGAAGATCTTTTCCATTTTTCATCTTTAGTCTTCCTTGTCCTTCTTTTCTTCTTCCTTCTTTATTCTTGGACTGACTATTCTCAGTTGGAGCCCTTGCCAAGCTTTCTAACTATCCACCTAGGAAAAACTAGATGAATGAAGAATTTTTGTTGTCCAAACTACATATATTTGGATGGTAGCTAATTAAGATGGTCCATCAGTATGTATGTTTGGACACTAGACACACAATAAGCCCAGCTTTGGGAACTTATGTGATGCTTTTAATGGCCCAGGTATCTCTCTGAAACCAATGACTATTTTTATTAGTTTTTATTTTTCCTGTTCTTTTAAAAAAGTTTGTGTTTATTTTTCAGTTAATGAAGTTTTTTTATTGCCTTCTTTGTGCCCCTTTGGAAAGCCTTCCATACATAACTTTATAGTGAGGCCAAGCAAATTCCCACATTAGCCATGAATGACCAATACTTTAACAATATAATTCTGATGGTGCCATATGGCCGTAATATGGTGTAATAAAATCTCAGAAAAAAATTAAAGTTAAAAAGCTTCCAAGAGGCAGTGGAGAGATTCTTGGTGGACAAGAGCAGACCACAATGCATTGCCAGTGAATAAATGAAAAGCACAAGAGAAATGTCAAAGAATAATATCAGAAAAATGTATGAGTGGGAAAAGGGCATTGTTTAGATAGCAGGTATGAAGAACAAACAACCGAGAGCCCTTGCCCATTAGTATCTATCCAATAGCAAGACCTGCCCCCCCCCCCAGCTAATTGGGTGGACTCCCCCACCTCCGTGAAGGATTATAGGAAGACATGAACAAGTCAATGAGAATAGGGAGACATGGCTTGGGTTTTAATTTTCAATGAATCTCATCCTTGTCATCAAAGAACATTAAGCTGTGCTTATTCCCAAATTCATGGAGAAGAACAACTATCAGTAGAGAGGTGCTAGGACAGAAATGTGGGTGTTAGAGATGGATGAGGAGTCTGCAAAGCCTATTTGTCAAAGTTGCTCCTACACCAGCTTTAATTCAAGGAAGAAGTAAGGAAAAATGAAAGTTAGACAGTGACCAACTTAAACCAGGCTCTCTTTCTGAGCCTCCCTAAGAATCTTGCATTTCATACAGAGGAGTGAGAAGAAAGAGGGAGTTCACATTTAGGTTCCTTTGTTATGAGAGCCCTGGCTGCTTTGGTTTGCACTGATCACCTGTTTAATTAAGGACCCAGAGGCACCATGCTAGGCAACCAGCTTGGTACCTGTGGCCAAAAGCTCTTCTGAACTCTGCAGGAATAAGTGTCCTTGGGACAATAGGCTGAGGACCTCTTTTCCCAAAGCCTTTGGGTTAGCAAGAGGCCAACCCACTGGCTGGGTCCAGAAGCTTACACCACATTGGCAGTGGGATTTTGGTGTATTGATGGGCTCCTGTTGTTGTTGTTCAATTTTATCTGACTCTTCATGACCCCATTTAGAGTTTTCTTGGCAAAGATACTGGAGTGGTTTGCCATTTCCTTCTCCAGTTCATCTTATAGATGAGGAAACTGAGGCAAACAGGGTGAAGTGACTTCCTCAAATTCACATGGCTGGTAGGTGTCTGAGGCCAGATTTGAATTTGGTAAGATGTCTTTCTGATTGCAGGTTCAACACTCCATCCACTGTGCCACCTGGCCAACTGGCCCTAGAAACACTTTTTCAGTGATATTTACCTCCTCTACATGTCATACACCCGAGAATGCTTATATGTGTATTCTTTCCTCTGATCCTTATGAACTGGAACTCCTCAAAGGTCCTTTTTTTATTCCTGAGAGATTTTTTATTCCAGTGACCATAAATGACTTTCTGTGGTTGTCGTGGAAACATCTGCCTCTCTCCCCACCCCTCCAAGGGTAGAAGATGATTGTCAAAGATAGAACCAAATTTCCTCCTATCCTACATCTTTCCTCACACTGTACAAGGTGGCTGCTTCCAACAATCCTCAGCCAACCTAGGCTCCTGACTTGTGACCCCTCCGTACTTTGGGGACCCCTTCCCGATGCCTTGAGTCCCTGTAAGCAGGACAAGAACCAGGGCTCAGTGCTTGTGCCAGATCCCTTCTTCCCACCTCTATCCCCTAGCAGGAAGGTTGGGAGAGCTGAGCAAGGTCACTGGAACAAATTTTGTTCGTACCCATCATCTCACAGTGACACACATGGATAGACACAATAGCGTGAACTTAATGAGGCACTCAAAAGAGTTTTCTTTGAGTGACTCCCTCTCTCAGAGGTAGAGAAGATTTGTACAAGGTTCCCATGAGAGGATACAGAAGCTAAAATGCCATATGAAAGTGAGCTACTAGACTCTTATTTTTAAATTTAATTTTATTAATTAAAAAAAATTTTCCATGGTTACATGATTCATGTTCTTTCCCTCCCCTCCTCCCTCCCTCCCTCCCTCCCATAGCCAACGTGCAATTCCACTGGGTTTTACATGTTAAGACTCTTATTTTAATACTCAAAAAGAGTTATTATCTCCTAGGTAGTCCTTCCAAAGACCATGATCCATGCATTCCTGCTCTTCCATAACTTGCCTTAGATCTTTGAATTTATGAATTTATTTAATGATAATAGGTGAATTTCATGAATAATAATAGCTAGCATTTACATTGCTCTTTGGAGTTCGCAAAACTCTCAACACGCATTATTTCATTTGATCCTTACAACAACTCTATAAAGAAGTAAAAAAAATCATTCCAATTTTACAGATTAAAAAAACCTAGAACTTAAGAGACTTACTCAGAGTCAGACAGCTAGTAAGTGCCTGAGTTGAGATTTGAACTTAAATTCTTCCTGACTCCAAGGCCAGCACTATCCACTGTGCTATCTAGATGCCACCCATTCGGAGGTTCACCCAAAGCACTGGGCCTTCCTTCTATTCTCTAGTGATCGAGTGAGAGAATGAATAGCAGCGGAGCCAAGGAGCCTTCACCTGCCATATGGCCACATCCTTGGTGTTCTTTCCCCTGTGTAGCTTCTTGTTTGTAAAGTGATTCTCTGGAGACTGAAGGCTTCCATGACTTACAACCATAGAACAAGCCCAGAAACGACAAACCACAGATGCTCAGTTAACATTTCTTTATCGCCAGCTTCTAAGAACTGCACTAGAATGACATTCTAATAACACTGGACAGGAACTAGGTGGGGCAGGTCGTCAGCATTTCACAAAGCCTACTTGCAGAGGCAACATCTTTCATGCCCCAAGCTGGCAATTCAAAAACTACTTTGAGGTCTGCGCTTGAGGTTATGGGTCAGGTTAGGTGGCCTCTGAAGAGTCCTACTGTGGGATCCTATGATAGTTGGAATATATCTCAGGCACTTCAGGATCACAGGGACAGAGATTGAGAGGTGGAAGGGGTCTTAGATGGAGAATCTCACCTCTTTATTTTGTATATGAGGAAATTGAGGTCCAGGGAGGTTAAGTCACATAGCTCCTAAGTGTCTAAGGCAGGATTTGAACCTAGGCTTTCCTGATTTCATGTTGAGCATCCTGCAAGTTGTGTACTAGGAAGCTTACTATCAAATTGAGGGGATAAGAGGTACATAAATAGAACTCAAAACACAGTAAGAGCCACAATGGGGTACAGCCAGGAACCAGCATATAAGAAGAAGATGGCAAGTTTTATCTGGTGCAGATAATAACTTTTTAATGTGTTGTATTTTATTCAAAAAAGCAACAAAGTTGCACCAAGGTCATATCATTATTATATGGGTTTATCCCAGTGGCTTCTTGTTCTCTGGATTCTGGGTCACTGCCAAAGCCACACAATCCTGAGCTCGCTCCCAGAGATACCTTCAGAGACACAAAGGGATATAGAGTCACATGCCAACAATCTTCAAGGATGGATTCAGAGGAAGATGGGTGAAGGGGAGAAATCACTAAGGATCCCAATGGGGAGGCACATGATAGGTCTCCAGGGGCAGAGACAGAATTGTTCCCAGGGAGGAAATGTCTTGGGCAAGGTGCATTCTAGAGAGGGTTACTCACATGGTCCCTTTGGGCACAAGGAGGCTGTCATCGGGAGCCAGATGTAGTTTCTGTCCCTCAATGGTCACCACTGAGGATCCTTCCTAGGTCAGAATAAGCAAGAGGAACTTATGAGATACAGAAAAGTATACTCCTGCCATTTCTAAATGAATGGGCCACCAGTACTGAGCTCACTCTGATTAGGCTGCACTTAGTGTTTCCTGGGTTATCTTCAGTATATTTATATGCCGGTTCATCTCTCTCTCTCTCTCTCTCTCTCTCTCTCTCTCTCTCTCTCTCTCTCTCTCTCTCTCTCTCTCTCTCTCTCTCTCTCTCTCTCTCTCTCTCTCTCTCTCTCTCTCTCTCTCTCTCTCCCCTCTCTCTCATCCTCTCCATCCATCTATCCATCCATCTCTCTGTTTCTCCATTTGTCTGTCTCTGTCTGTCTATCTCTGTCTATCTCTGTCTCTGTCAGTCTGTCTCTGTCTCTCTCGCTCCCTCCTCTCTCCAAATGGGTTCCCTGAGAATCAGATCTAGGTCTATATTTGTGTTTGTCTTGGAATGAGAGCCCCTAAGAGCATAACTCAGTAGTGTGAACAAATGTCTGTTTCAGATTGTAATTTCCCAAGGGTAGAGATAAGGAGTAGGAACATTCTTTGGAAATCCCTTTTTTTTGGGGGGGGGGGAGCGGCTTGAGTCTGAAGAACTAGCTCAAAATCCTCATGTAGTCAGTTCTCTAAACTTCTCAGCCATAATCCTATCAGCCTCATCTTCGGAATCTTACCAGCTGCCAAAGCCACAAATCAACATTCAGCTTAGGGCCTTTGCTGCTGCCAGATCCACAGACTTTTACCTGTTGGGGAGGAGGAGAACACAAAGATCCCCACTGGATTCTAACTTATTAGCACCAAAAAAAAAGTTATTCTTCTAAGACACATTCCAGTTTCCAGTCTTAATACTTTGGAGGTACACAGCTCACATTAAGGAGTTCCTAGAATAGTGATGGTGAACTTTTGGCACAGGTGCCAAAAGTGGCATGGCATGCAGAGAGCTCTCTGTGGGCACTTGGCTGCCCCCCCTCCCCAGCCCAGCCCAGTTTATCACTAAAAAGGCAGAGGGACTTGAGTGGAGTTGATTCCTTCCCTCTCTCCATGTGACTGATGACATTTTTTGGCATCCCCTGCCCCTCTGCCCAGCAGCCCAATGGAAGTACACAGGGGGTAAGGTGGGTGGCTCATAGGCGGCAGAACTGGAGAGGAACAGAGCACTGGGGATGCTCCCCTCCCCCTCTCTACACTCATAGAAGACATTCCTCACTTCACTCACCCCTCTGCCCAAGAGGCCAACAAGAGCGCTTCCTCCCTCCACTGGGTGAGGTAAAGAGGGGGCCAGGGCACACCTGGCACTCAGTGGGAGGGGGACCCGGTACTCTGTCTCTAAAAGGTTCACCATCACTGTCCTAGAAGAAGCCAAGCTCTTTACCAAATCAACTCATTCCTGTAACTTCCAAACAACTCCTCTCCATCTACTTTCTGCTATAGAGAGGAACTTCGGACATGTGCTTTTCATGGAAATGTTTTCACCTCCCCCTTGACAAAAAATCCACCCAAAGACACCCAGCTCTATTCACATGTATACATCTACACATCTACTCATAATCACAGGCACATAAGTATGCATTCACACTAGCTTAGCTCCTCTACCAGGGCTTTCCTAAAGAAGGTCATGAGCTCCTTACCTCTGTTTCATATGTGTCTCCAAACATGCTGAGGGTGCTCCCTGCCTTCAGTTCCCTCCGGTGGGTATCCAACCATCCCTGAAGGGACAGTGGCTCCATGACAGTCCTTGTGCTCAGTGGGAAGGGGGGCTCTTTGAGCAGCTGGTCTATAAGCCAAACCAATGAGTCAGTGCCCCCACAGGAGCATCCACCAAACCCCCTGACCACTCAGCATTACCCGAGGAGCCCTGAGACGTGATGGCCAAGGTTTCTGACATGAGTCACAGAGAGAGATCAAGGTGAGGAGGAAGTAGAAGGAAGATTCCATTCCCATATGCCCTGTGTTCAACAACCATGCTGATTCCTCTTTGGTGGGGTTAATGACTTAAAGTGTGCCTTCTCTCAGAGGCATCTGGAAACTGAAAAACTTTCCACCATCAAAGCAATTAATGCCTAATGGGGGAATTTCAGGCATTCTAGAGGGATGAAGGTGAGAACTCTCTGGGGTTACTGACACCTCATGTAGGCTTTAAAAGAAGACAAAAATGAGAACCTTCAGGGAAAGAGATGATGCTCCACCTAAGGCTCAGCACCCAGAACATGCATCCTGCCCCCACCCCATTTCTCCCTATGCAGAAAGATCACTTAGAATTTCCTCACCTGGGCAAGGTTTTCCTGTCTTGTACTGCTCAGAATTGAAAAACCTGAAGGTAAAAACATGACATGTGAGAGACCAACCCAAAAGTATTTGTGTTCATCTCCACCCCCACCTTGTCACTGGTGCTTTTCCTATTCTCTGCCATCACATACATATTATCCAACTATGTCCATGCATGAGAAACTGAGAAGACACAGAGATGAGGCATTAAGCTCCATGCAGTCTCATGGGTATCTACCCCAAGCCATGTGGGAATCCCTTCATATTCCCCTACAATCATTCTCTACTCTCATTCCTACCATCCCCCCTTAGATTCTCCAACTCTCTCCTCCTCTAGACCTACCATATCCTGTCTCATAGGAATTATGGGGAATAAGGAAAAATGGTCCTGAGTAAAGAAACTGATCTTTCCATTTAACCTTCCAAAACCTGGTCCCTGTTTCCCAGCAAAGAAACTGATTCTAAGTTCTTGGGCACAGCTCTGGGGCCAACACTATCATCCTTGAGCTAAACCAGGGATGAGGCAGAGGAGAGAGAGGGAGATTGATATTGAAAGGCAACTGATGAAGTGGAAAGAGTATTGGATTTGGAATCAGAAGATTTAGCTTCTAATCCCACCTCTGCCCTAAAGCAAAAGCTTTAGCAAGTCATACAGAACCTCTCTGGGTCAAGGCTTTCTCCTGAGGAAGGCTGCACCAAATGAACATGAAGGACTCGATGACATTCCAGCTTTAAGCCAATGATGCTATGATCTGTGATCCTGGCACCCTCAGAATATTGGAGCATCAAGTGCCAAATCCTCTCCTCTCCACCCTCATCTCTCTCTCTCTCTGTCTCTGTCTCTCTGTCTCTGTCTCTGTCTCTCTCTCTCTCTCTGTCTCTCTCTCTGTCTCTTCTTTCTTCTTTCCTTCCCCCTCCCTCCCCCCTCTCTGTCTCTGTCTCTGTCTCTGTCTCTGTCTCTGTCTGTCTGTCTCTCCTTTCTTCTTTCCTTCCCCTCTCTCCCTCTCTCTTCTTTCTTCTTTCCTCCCCCCCTCTTTCTCTCTTCTTTATTCTTTCCTTCCCTCCCCCCCCCCCCGTCTCTGTCTCTCTGTCTCTGTCTCTGCCTGTCTGTCTGTCTGTCTGTCTCTCTTACTTACTCCTGGATGATTGGTGCTAGTTGTGTGCCAAGATCCTCACAGTAGAACCACTTCTCAAAAAGGACGTTTGTTGTATCTCCCACATAGTACCTGCAGAGGGGGGTGATACATGTCAACCTATCCATATGGGAGGGAAGGGACAGGTATCCTGGGGACATGCCTTTTGATTGTCTCCCTTGGGCCCTAATCTGGAGGCATGGCGATGTTCACTCTCCACCTCCGCCTCTAACTCCCTCCTCCCCTTACCTCTCAGCTTCCTGCACAAGATCATCCTAGAGATGGGAGTCAGGGTATAAAGGAGGACCCATCCCATTGCACCCTGTGTCTTGGGTTTCCCTATTCCCTAGGCCATAGTCCCCCCAAAGTACCCTAGCCCTGCTTCTTTATGACCACTATCTTTCTTGAAGGTGGGTCTATTCTCCTCTCCCTCCTATATAGGTTATCCTTTTACTCCCCATCTCCTTGCTTGGGAGGAGGGTCAGGACACAGATTTTAGAAAGACTCCTCCAGTCCCAAGTTCCCTAAGTAGAGTTCATAGTCCCTCTCTTAACTTCTGGGGTATGGGTGGAGGGAGAAATGGGACATTAAACTAAAGGAAAAAAAGAGGATGGGGAAGAAGGGGTGGGCCAGTTTTGCTTCTCCACCCTTTCTCCCTTTTGTAACCTATTGCTGTTAGAATTTCATGTCATCAGACCCCCAAGAAGTCCAGGATGGATTTCTGTGAACGTGGATGAGGGAAAAAAAATCTGTCCATATTTTCATTAACCTTCATTTTCCTTGATGATCCTCTGCATTCTATTTTATGTATGTTAAAGCGGGATTATGAAAAGAGATCCATAGCCTGGCCAAACGAGCCATTTTGCAGAAAAGGTCAAGAACCCCTGCCTTAGAAAGATGGCAAGGATGACTCTGAGCTCAGTTCTTCAGCCCAAAGCAAATGAACCTGCCTCAGTGGCTATAGAGACATATTCAGGATAAAAAGAGGTTTGAGCTAGTTGGTTTCTAAGCTTGCTTCTAGCCCTGCCCTCTGTCATTCTGTTCTACTCCCTTGTTCAGAGCCCCAAAGTACTGTATTTGGACTGTACATGACTATTGAGAGAGACACCACTATTACTGCCCAAGGCAGAGGGTTTTCAGGCTTGGGCAGCAATTTAGGAGGTCACTGGACTCACCCTCCCATAGATCCCATCTCCCTCCCATAGATCATACAAACGAGACCCTATCTATAAAGTACTTTGCAAACCATAAAGTGCTACATAAATGCTAGCTATTTGTTATTATTATTCGATCATTGTTATTGTTATTATTCAGTTCAGTGGTGCACATTTATTAACCCACCTCTGACCCGCCCTGCTATTAAATAAGGGATTTTAGATTCTATAACCTCCCCTGACTTCCCAACATGTTTACCAGTCAGAAGACTTTCCCCTTGGGTTAAATTTGAGCCATTTTCTCACTGTAGTTGGTCTCTTCTCAGCCAGAAAACTTTCCCCTTGGGTAAAATTTGAGCCATTTTCTCACTGTAGTTGGTCCCTTCTCAGCCAGCAGACTTTCCCCTTGGGTTAAAATTGAGCCATTTTCTCATGTAGTTGGTCCCTTCTCAGCCAGTGACTAAGCAGTGCTACGGTGACTCAGCCCCTTGGACAAGTGTCCCCATGTTATCCCTAGCATGGAAGCCTGTGCCCTAAAACCCAAAGGAGGTAGAAGGCAGGCACCTGAGCCCATCGGTCTCTGTCTTCAGTCTTTCTCGCTCTACCACCAGCCCCACAGTGTTGGCAAACCTTTGTGGTGAGTGGGGGATGCCAGCTGGCAGGAGGAATATCTGGAGGTAAGACATGAAAGAGGTTTTGATCGTCAGTAAGGACAGTGACATCAGGTGGGGCTTCCAGCACCATAACTGCTCAGCTGGGGAAGAGGGGAAAGAAGTTGGCAGAATGGTAACTACCCACCATGGATTAATCTTTTTTTGGCCAGTCACATTTCACCTTGAAGAAGAGGGAAAAACCTAAGGCCACTCACAAAAGGGCTATGGACCAAGAGATTCATGTCTATGTACCAGCCAAAGGGGAGCCAGAAGCCAGAAGTGATGGTAGAGAATCCAAGGAACTAGGTATGATGTGGACAGATGGGGCCCTCTAGTGATGGCAAGATGATGATCAGTCCTGAAAGTGTCCCAGTCACAGAATCACAGAATTTGACAACTTCTCAATGGCCGGGTCATCCAGTCCATACCCAAAGCCCCCCTACCCCCACCCCACACCTGCCAAGTCATCCAACCTCAGCTTGAAGAGTCCAAGGAGGGGGAGGGAGCCTCCTTGAGGCTTCAGTCCTTTCCTCCTTGCCTAGACCTTCTACCCTTCCTAGGTTGATCCTCATGCTCCTTCTTCTAGAGTTGGACCTGAAAGATCTATTCCCAAGGGTCTTCCCCAGACCTTTCCCTCCCTGTTCTTCCCAAGGTGCTCAATGGGCAGAGCTACCCAGCCCCATGACCCCTTCCTTCACTCACCTCCCCCTGGCGGATGAGCACATCTCTGCGTTGGCCTTTCTCCAGGATCCCAAGAACCATGTGGCCTTCAAGCTGGTAAAAGATCTATGGCAAGAAGGAGTGACTTAAACCTTCTCCAATAAGATTATCTTGAGTATCTAGAATGCCTTGAGATATCAGAACCTCATTTCTGTCCAGGGCTGATGGAATTACCATAAATAACCATGAATTCCCCTAGGGTCCTGGTGGGGTTTATAAATGGCTTAGGAGCTGCCCCTGCCTGTGGATAAACCACAGTTGTATAACAAATAGACCCTCACCCAAGAAGGAGGCAGTGTGGTCTAATGGAAGAACCAGTGGATTAGGAGTCAGAAGACCTGTGTTTGAGTCCCAAGTCTCCCACTGGTGACTTTGGGTAAGTCGTTTGACCTCTGTGAGCCTCAGTTTCTTTATCTGTAAAATGGGGATCGTTATATTACCCAGGAAGTATGAGGAAAACTCTACATGAATGTAAACTAATGACTTTGGTGAACTTTGAGGGATTCTTGTGTGTTGGAAGGGGACTGGATGAGAAATTTTCTTGAGGATGTAGTGACTGGATGGAAGAAGCTTCAGAAAAGAGAACCAGCTGGGTGGTAACAGACATAGGCTAGAGGGCTAACTATTGGGGAGCTTTGGGGTGTGAGTTTTCTTCCATCACTATAGGAAGGGGAGAGTAGCTGTTCTCCAAGCACTTTATTCCAGTCATGGCTTTCTCCAATTAATAGTGTTTACTGAAATCAACCTAAAATGACAGTTAACACTATTGCACCTCCTCCACCAAAAAAAAAAAATTGATTTCAGAAAGAAATACAGGGTAAAACAAAATGTCAAAATGTCTAAAGACCACCATGACAAGAATAGTTAGCATTTATATAGCACCATTGTTTACAAATTGGAAACTAAGAGGACCAAGAACACACTTCTAGTAAATGTCCAATGCAGTATTTGAACTCAGGTCTTTCTAAATCCAAGTTCCAAATGCTAACCACTGTACCATTTAGCTATTTTTGCTCTTGTTGCCAGGATTTACTATACTCAAGGGTTCCACTAATTCTGCTTATATGTATGTCTTCACATTTATCTTCCTAGATAGTGCAATGGATAGAGCTTCTGGAGTCAGGAAGACATGAGTTCAAAACCAGCCTTAGACATTTACTTGATGTGTGACCCTAAGCAAGTCACTTTACTTCTGTCTGCCTCAGTTTCCTCATCTGTAAAAGGGAGATAATGATAGTATTACTTCTTAGGATTATTGGATCCAGTGAGATATGAGCGTTTACATGCAGAGCCCCCGCTAGTAGTTATTTTGAGGCAACTGTGGGGCAGTAATTATTCTAATTCTCTGTGATGTTTTGGTTCTAAATGACAGATTCCCTCCAAAAGCCTTTCCCTCATTTGCTGCTTTTCCTGATCAATCCAGGGAGCTAGGCCAAGGTTCTAGGCAGCTTCTCTCTTATGTTGTGCATTCAGAGGGTTCTGGAAACATAGTGGACTTTGGAAGGAGGGTTAGGATTGGGGGGAGGCAGGTGGATAATTAGCACGTGAGTACTAGATTTAAAACTGGATGTTAGTGTGTCCTGAGGAGGAAAGTGAGTCAAGAACAGAGATAGCAAGTCCATCTGAGGGAGAGGAGCCAGAGAGAAAAACTGAGAAAGAAATAGAAAGAGTCAGAGAGACAGAGAAAGACAGACACACAGACACACAGAGAAAGAACAAATATACACAAAGGAGAAACAAAAAGACTCAAAAAGACATACATGAATCAATAAAACCAGAGCTATCTACACACACATCTACACGGGGAGAGGAAAGAGAGAAAATAAATAGAGGCTGACTGAGACGGAGACAAGTAGATATTGAGAAAGATTTATCCACAAAGACAGAAAAAGCCTGAAGACGTCTAAAGCCAATGGTGGCCATTCCTTAACCCATTTACCTTTATGCATGAAAATGCATGAGCATTTTTTTATTTGTTGTAGCAAAGAGCTGGAAATAAAGGAGATGCTCATCATTGGGGGAATGGCTAAACAAATTCTGGTGCATTAATGTAATACAATATCATTGTGTTAAAAGAACTAGCTATGAGGAATTCAGAGAAATAAGAAATGTAGATTTCCCTTACTTCTTATTTTATAAAAAGATGTGAAAAACATAAAAACACTCAGGAAAGCCATATATACATGGCAACTTATCACCATGTAAATGTAAAGAATTACAAAATAAAACTGAATGTTGGGACCAAGCTTGGACCTAGAGAAAAGATGGAAACATGTTTCTTTCTTTGGAGAGGTGGGAAGGTTCTGGGATGGAACATGGGAGTCTTTGGGGAAATTAATAAAAGATAATTAGCATTTATATAGTACTTTAAACAATATAACAATGCATACCCTTTGATCCAGTAATACCACCACTAGAACTGTATCCTGGAGAGCTTTTTTAAAAAAGAATGGGGGAAGGATCTACTTTAAAAAAAAATAATATATATATATATGCATATATATATATATATATTTATAGCTGCTTTTTTGTGGTGGCAAAGAATTGGAAACTAAAGGGATGTCCCTCAAGTAGGGAATGGCTGAGCAAATTGTGGTATATGATGGTGATGGAACACCATTGTGCTATAAGGAATGATGAGCAGGATGATTTCAGAAAGAGCTGGAAAGACTCCATGAACTGATGCAGAGTGAAATAAGCAGAACCAGGAAAACATTGTACATAGTAACAGTGCTACTGTGGAATGATCAACTGTGATAGATTTAGCTATTATTGGCAATACAATGATCCAGGACAGTTCTGAAAGACTTATGACAAACAATACTATCCACCTCCAGAGAAAGAACTGGTGGAGTCAGAATAAAGATAAAAGCATATTATTTTTCAATTGTTTATTTGAGTTGCTGTTTTGAAGTTTTGGTTTTATAAGATTACTCACAAAAATGAACAATCTGGAAATATGTTATACAGGAAAATACATGTATAACCTAGATTGAGTTGCCTGGCAGCACTAGGAGGGGGATGAGCAGGGAGGGAGGGAGATGAGTTTGATCATATAATTTGGGCACAGTTGTGTAGAAATTTATTATAGTATGTCATTGGTAATAAATGAAAAATATTAAAAAAGAGTAGCAAAGTATTTTTCACTTATTATTTCTTTGGATCTTCACAACAACCTTGAAAAATAACTGCTATTATCCTCCTTTTACAGATGAAGAAACAGAGGCAGACAGAGGTTAAGTGTCTTGGTCAGGGTCATATAACTAGTAAATACCTGAGGCTGGATTTAAACTCAAGACTTCCTGACTCCAGAAACTCTATCCACTGTCCCATCTAGTTACCTCTCCCAGGTAACGTACGCTCTCAACGTTTGTTTCCTTATATGTAAAATGTGAAAAATAAAATTGATGACTTTAAAGTACCTTCTAACTCTGAATAGGAGATCTCCTTTTACACGAATGAAGTTCAAGGATGTTAAGAGACTTACCAAGGATCTGGAGTGGTAAAGGGCCAACCATCTTAATTTGGGGAAGATACTGTCCTTTTTAGATTTGCACCAAACATTGATTTTTCCACATGCCTACCCACAGTCACAGGAAAAGCTAATATTTGTTGGCAGTTGGGCTCTATAGATTATCGGACCTGGAATCAGTGGGGAAGAGAGAATTTTCCCCAGGATATTCAGTAATAATTACTTCCTTCTGATATGTTTACCACATCATCCCCTTTTATATCCACTTCTCTTACCAATCCCACAATTTTGTAAATTGTACACTTGTCCAGTATGGAAAGAGTTGGGTGAATATTCAAGCCCTTCCTCTCTGCTCAAAACATAGGAGACATCCCACCCTTCTCCAGGGCTCATACCTCTTCTCCCTCCTCAATGTGGTAATCTTTTCTTTGGTTTGGGCCTCCGACAAACATGACTTTAAGTTGGGACTGATGCCTGCAAAGAACATATAGAGGTAATGAGTACAGAGCCTGAGAAATGAAGGTTAGAGGATAACCCCCAAAATGGCATTGGGAAGGGGAGTCTCCATAAACTTTAGAAAAGAATATTTACAACTGGCTTTATTTAAAATGATGTAAAAATAAAATCTCAAAAATAGAATTTCTCAATCACATTCCATATCACAGACCTTTCAAGACAATAGTCTTTCTTCTGTTTTATTGGTAATTTTTAGCTTCATTTTTTACTTCCTTCTAAGTGTATGACCTATTTTGTCAGTGTCTGTGTAAACATCTGTGACTGTCTTCCAGTTTAAAGTTCAATGTCTAGTTGTCTTACCTTCTCTTTTCTACACCATCCCACTCCAATAAGGAAGTTAGACTGTGGGCTGACTAGAGAAACCCATTAAGGCTTGGACCCAGTTTAGTTACTTATTAAAAAGCGTATTTACTTATTATACTTACTGGGAAAAGATCAGGAGCCTTTGCTCTCTCTACAAAACCACTTGGCAAAGAGGAGCAGAATGATTTTTTTGCTAATAGTGCAATTTGAGAGATTACAGAGAATTTAATTCCATACACTAAACCTGGTCCCATGATTTCAAAAAGTCTGAAATATTAGTGCTAGAATGAATCTTGGAATCCAACCTTATGCTTTTAATTTTTACAGAGGACACAGATGGGGTAAACTGACTTCCCCAAGGTTACAAAATCCAATGTGGCAGAACTGAGATGAAAAAACTATAGATGGACCAAGTTGACTCTTGGTTGATAGATGAAAAGGCTTCTGGGAAACCATTTGAAACTATGTACCCCATATCACTAAACTGTGCATACCTTCTGACCTAGAGATAACACTACTAGGTTGATAGATCAGAGATCAAAGAAAAGGGGAAAAGACGTCTATATACACAAATGTTTATATTAGGTCTTTTTGTAGTGGCAAAGAAATGGAAACTTAAGGGAGTGTCAATCATTTGGAGAACTACTAAGCAGATTAAAACATGAATGTAATGGGATATTATCCTATCATAAGAAATTATAAAGGGAAAGACTTCAGAGAAATCTGGGGAGACTATGCAGAGAGAAGTGAGCAGAACCAGCAAGACAATTTATACATCATTATAAACAAAACAACTATGAAAGATTTAAGAACTTTAATGATCAACCACAATTTCAGTGGACTCAAGAGGAATTATGCCACCCACCTTGGACAGAGATAATGAACTCGAAGTGCAGAAAGAGACATACATTTTTGTACATGGCCAATGTGGAAATTTATGTTGCTTAATTGCATATTTGTTATAAGTGTTTTATTTATTTGCTTAAATTAAAGGGAGGTAGTAAGGAGGAGACTGCAATAGAATGGAAAGTTAGGCTGTCTTAATAATCTATTGTTCCCAACTCTGCTTGTCAGTCAGTGTTGGGAGTGGTGCTACCCAGTCTGTAGCTTTGTATTAATGGCTATTTGTCACATACCAAGTCACATATCTACCTAGTTGTACATGGAAAATTGTCACATACTTGCTGTCTTGGGGAGGAACTGAGATGCAATGGCCCATCCCCTTGTACTGAACTGGACTTATTAAAATTGTCTTTATTTTGTTATAAAAGTTATTTAAAACCTGGGATCCAACGTGAAGTCCTTCCTGACCTCCAGTGATCAGCTTTCAACAGTGCCTTTTTAATTAAGTAAACTCCTTTTAATTTCTCTTTGTCCTGAGTTCTGACAAAAGCCAAAACAAAGAATTTTCTTTTCAGCAAAAGGGTTCTTCCCCTTAACCTTCAAATGAGAACAGAAGGAAAGCCAGAAGGAATAACAGACAAACAGGTCGTTTTTGAAAAATCACATGGCAAATTTATTATATACAAAGCAAGCTCTTCATAATAGATTCACAATTTTAGTTCAATTCTTTCTATTCGACTATGTATCTATGTATCCATGTATCTATGTATCTATCTGTCTATCTTTCCATCTGTCTATCCATCCTTCTATCTGTCTATCCATCTATCCATCTATCCATCCATCTATCCATTCCTCCATCTATGTATCCATCCATCTATTCATCCATCTATCTATTCATCTATCCATCCATCCATCCATCCATCCATCCATCTATCCATCCATCTATGTATCCATCCACCTATCTATCCATCTATCATTTATCTATCTGTCTATCTATCTATCTATCTGGAAATGCTAATTTTACTTTGTGTCTGTTAAATTCATAAAAGAAAGTAAAATGGCAGAAAAGAGGGAACAAAAGGCAAGATTTCCAGGTGAATGGTCCATCTATTAGTTTTCCCTACACACTCAGGTGCCTTCTCCTATAACATCCACTCAAACCATCTAATTACCCCATTCCTCCCCAACAACCTGAGCCTAGCTACTTTTCACTCTTTTCTGCTGGAGGAATGCAAATATTCCTAGCAATGGTATCACTGTTTCTGAGCCAAAGCTCCCATGTACTTTGTAAACATCCATTCTGTTTCATTCAACCAGTCCTAGTCTGCACCTTGCTCAGAAGGGCTGTACTTTGTGCCCACATTGAAGAGAAGGCACACCAGGCTAAGTGGGTTCAAAACTTCATGTGTAAGCAGTTTGGGAACTGAGAGCTCACCATCCTATAAAAACAATGCTCAGAAAAGGCAGAGAGCTAGCCAAAGCCCACTAACCCCAAATGCAATTAAGCCACATAGCACTAAAGAAAACCAGCTTTTATAACATTATTTCTACGAGAAAATCCATTCTGTGTTTTGCCTAGGAATTTCTTTCTTGAAATTCTCATATCTCTTTCTACCTCTTAAGAACAGGTAAGGACCTCTTATGGTAGGATTCCCCATCAACTCCAGTGAGTAGTAGGGTCCAGATTTGATAGGTGGTTGATTGCTATGAAAGCATGGAAGAGAGTAGAGGTAGATAAGGCTTTTATTAGAGGGTAGTATAATGTAATGGAAAGAACATTGGAATGGGAATCAAGTGACCCAGGTTCTAACTCTCACTTTATTCTTATTACCTGTTAGATATAGGACAAGTTCCTTAACTTCTCTGATCCTCAATTTTCTCGTCTATAAAGTGAAAGGGTAGGACTAAATGACCTTCAATGTTCCTTCAAAATCTAAATCCTATGAATTAGATGAGGAGGAGCAAGAAGCAGAGTAGTGAGAGAAACTTTAAAGAAATGGATTGCTGTGGAAAAGAGGCAAAAACCCAAAATATACCTCCAAGGTTTGAGATCTGTGACACAGGGGAAATAACAGAAATAGGGCAGTTAGAAGTAGGAATTTAGGGGGCAGAGGAAAAAAGTTGAAACACTAAGGAGGTGTCATTGGTACCATCCAAATGGAAAATCGATCAGGCTTTTGGAGTTGTGACTCTGGAGCTTGAAAAAGTTCAGGTTGGTCATGATAGTCTGCAATTTTAGTTCCTGCTACTGGTAGAGGCTGAGGTTAGTAGATCACTTGTCTGAGTAACAGTAGAATTAAACCATTTGGGTGTCTGCATTAAGTCTGCCATTCATCTAATGAGACTCCAGAATCTAGGGACCACCAGATTGCCTAAGGAAGGATGAATCAGTCTGTGTAAGAAATGGAGCAGGCTTTGCAAAGCTTCAGTGTTGATCAGCAGTGGGATCAGGCTGATGAATGGTCAATGCATTTTCAGCCTGGGCAAGAGAGGGAGACCCAGTTTTAAGAAAGAAGGAAGGAAGGAAGGAAGGAAAAAGGAAGGAAGGAAGGAAGGAAGGAAGGAAGAAAGGAAGGAAAAAGGAAGGAAGGAAGGAAGGAAGGAAGGAAGGAAGGAAGGAAGGAAGGAAGGAAGGAAGGAAGGAAGGAAGGAAGGAAGGAAGGAAGGAAGGAAGGAAGGAAGGAAGGAAGGACTGCCAGTGTTGGGAGTTCTAGTTAGGAAGTCACCTCATAGAAGAAGAGCAAATGAAAAAGGATAAGATTAAGAGGCAGCATGACAGACTGGATGGAGAGCTCATAACAGAGTCTTGGGTTCAGTCCTTTTTTTAACTCATATTGGTAATGGGAGCTGGACAAATAACGTAATCTCTCAATGTCCCCAAGGAAATCCTCTGACTAGAAATTGCAAAACAATTACTGATCACTGTTTGTAGAGGGAGTTTCCCCAACAGTGATTCTGTTCACCAATGAAATCCCAGGTCTGGTTAAAAAAATAAAAGTAAACTTACCACTGGAGAAAGGTAAAAAGAGGAAGGTCAAAGGTTGAGGACAGAACTTTGGGAAATGTTCATATCTAGCAAATGAGAAGAAGATGATTCAAAGAAGGATTGGCAATAGGAGGAAAAACAGGATAATCAAATTTCTCTAGTGGAGAGGGGGAAGTTTCACGAGAAAGAAGGAAGTTATATTAATAGAAGCAAAAAGTCCAAACTGAGAGGAAGAGAAATTGAAAGAGAATTTGTGTGTAACCACTGGGGTGTAACATTTGTTTGTTATTTATGTATGTAGGTTAGATGAGATGCCTCTAGTCACGTCTTTCCTGAAGCAAGTAAGTCTGGGGTTGGGGGAGAAGGGGAAGGAGCTATTCAGGGGAGTGGAATGTGGGGTTCCACTAAAGGATGTTACTCCTCCTTGTGATAGTGAGTCACTTGGGAAAAAGAAATCAGCTCAGGATTGGGGAGCCCTTTACTAGTTTCTCTCCACCCCAGACAGGGGACAGATAGGCCAGGAAGGAGTTCAGAGCTTTGGAATCTCAGTCTTCATCTTATAGCATGGCATGAAGAAGCCCATAGTTATGGTGCTTACCAAGTCGCCCCCCCCCAAACCACAATCTCCCCTAAAGAAAAAAGAACAGAGGATGAAGGGAGAATCTAGAATTGCTGGCCCCTGCACACCCCTGGTAAGGAAATGGCTATCTTTCTTGTTGTTACTTTTCAGACAGGGAGAAACCAGTGTATAGCAGTGCTAGTTGGGAGCTCTCTGGGGACTGGATTAGGGATGAGAGACCAAAGGGTGAGGCAGAAGGGCTGATGGACATAGAGGTAAAGAGACTCTGTCACCATAAAGTTCAGCATTCTCTGCTGAACCCCTGATCACTTTAAAAATGCTTCATTTTCTTCTCACAAGTCAGCATTCTTCAGAGCTATCAGATTCAACGATTCTTCTCTTTTACTGCTGCCAACCAACCAATCGATCAACAAGTATTTATTCATTATATGCTGGGCACCATGCTAGGGATGCAAGTACAAAGTATGAAACAGTCCCTGCTCACAGGGTGCTTACATTCTAATGGAAAAGATGAGTACATATAAAAAAAATATACAACTGGGTGGCTAGGTGGCTCTGTGGATAGAGACCCAAGCCTGGAGATGGGAGGTCCTGGGTTCAAATCCGATCTCAGACACTTCTTAGCTTTGTGACCCTGGGTAAGCCTTTTACTCCCCTGCATTGCCTAGCCCTTACTATTCTTCTGCCTTAGAACCAATATATAGTATTGATTCTAGAAGAAGGTGAGGGTTTAAAATACATAAAAATCATAGCATAACTATAAAGTGAATACAAATAAATAGATATAGCTATATTAACTACAACATAGTTTAAAAGAAGACTTCATGCAGAAGAACATAATTTGAGCTGTATCTCAATAAAGCAAGAAGCTTTACCAGCTGTCTAAAGTGTCTTGATCCTCTAGATCTGCTTGGCAGGGTATGGACAAAAACCCTCTCCGACCCACCCAATGCCTCTAAGACTAGAAATTGGAAAGTAATTTTGAATCAACACTGATGGGGGGAGTTTCCCCAACGGTAGTGGTCTCCACCAATGAAATCACAGGTCTGGTTAAAAAATAAAAGGGAACTCCCCACTGGAGAGAGTACGGTAAGAGGAAGGTCAAGGGTTGAGGACAGACCTTTGGGAAACATTCACATCTAATAGCTGAGAGGAGGAAGGTGAGCCCATGAAGGAGTGAGAGAAGGATTTGTGGTAGGAAGAAAAACAGCATAATGGTGTTCCTCTAGTGTGCAGAGAGGACTTTCACGGGAAAGAGGGAAGTTGTATTAATAGATATGAAAGGTCCAGATTGAGAGGAAGAGAGAAAAGTATGAAAACCCCCCAAGAAAAAGTGGATTCTCTTGCTCAAAAACCCCCAAACCCCAAACTTCAACATCAACCAAGGAGGGAAGGTAAAATGCAGAAGGCAGAAATAATTGAAGTCATGGAGCATGGAGAGAGAGCCACGATCTAGTCAGAGATAGTTGATGCCTTTCAGGGCAAACTGGCTCATTTTCCGTTCTCATCTGTCTTTCTTCCTAGCTTGTTAAGGCTACTCCAGTAAAGGGTTTTCCTCTCATCTCTAGCTCTCCTTAGGTTCAGTGACTGTTCTGGCCATTTGACCAGCTGCCTCAAGAGAGAAGTGTCTGTCCCCTTTAGTCTTGCTAGTGAATCAAAGCTCTTTAAAACGGTAGGTACTTCAAACAGTGGCACTCCTGGTTATAGACTGCCCACCGCTATGGAGTACAGGCTTCAGGGTTTGGGCTCAGTTGTCAAGGAGGAAGGTTGATTCCCCAGGCTCAAGTAACATTTGCATCTCTTGCCCATCTCCACCTCTGGCACATCTGATTGAAGGACGTCTCTGGACCTAATCTCACTAGAGCACAGATCCTTTGCAGGAAGAAGAGAATCTTTTTGTTTTTCAGGGGGAGGAGGGGTAGGGGAGGAAGGAAGGACTCACATGAGCTTGTTGCAGACTGGGGGAAGAAAGGAGGATTTGTTTTTTTCAATCCACGTCTTCACATTCACCGGGAGTTCCATGATCAAGCCCGGGAGAGCAGCAGCTGACTGACTAGGGATTCTGGTGGAGACCTGAGTCCAGTCAAGAAGTGGCTCCTCCCCTAGGCTCATAGGGCACCTCGCTAATTAGCATCCTTTGGCTCAAAGGGTGACCTACTCCCCGGGGGACCTGGAATAGACCCCAGGCACCCATCTTCCTCTGGGCTGGAACCTTTGCTCTAGAATCCACAACACCTACTTTGGAATGTAACACCACCATCTCCAGCCCCTGGCAGGTCTGAGCCAGCTGGGGATTTGGGGGAAAGGGGAGGTTGAGGAGATGTTCCTGGAGGTGTTTGGCATTCTGAGTGGGTAAGGAGGGCTCTGGTTGGAGGGAGAATGTGCTGGGGGGAAGAGACCTTGTAGGTTACTTTCCTCTGCTGGACAGTCCACAGTCTGGGCTTCAGGTGGTCTGGTGCTACGCCCCTCTTCCCCCCCCCCCCCCCCCAGTCTCCTCTTTTCAGTCCTGGTCTTCTCACTCACAGATAACTGTAACCAAGATTCCCCTGGTTCCCTCCCTGGGCTCAGATAAGAAAATAGCATCCGGAGACTGACCCTTCTTTCCTCCCCTCCCCTTCTCCCCACCTTAGGTACCTTTATTTGCCCCCAGACACTGTGATTTCTTTCTCTCCCCATGCCCTAGCCTTGAGGTGGAAGGCTCATGTTCTTGCACCTCTTAAAGGGCCAAGAAGACCTCGCTTCTCTCCCATTCCCCTCCCCTGTTTACACTGGCCTGTGGACACACCCCTAATGACTTCCCAGAAATCGAGAAGTGAAATCAAATCTTTGAAAACAACACTGTGAAGTCCTCCTATGTGGCTGGAAGCAACTGAAGCACCATTCCCAACCGGTTGTGATTTCCCTCCCACAAAACTGGAAAGAGAACGAGAGAGAAGGCAACTTCAGCAGGGATGTTCCAGGGATGGGAACCTCCAAGGGTTAGAGGGTTGCTGAGGACAGCAGCATATATTTGGGTGAGTAGAAGCTACTTGTGGGGAAGAAGCAAAAGGCAACGGCTTCCAATGAGACAAAGAACCTCCCTCTGCTACAAGGTGCCCCTACTAATGGTCACACGACCGGACCAGGATGTATTTGCTGGGAGAGGGGGGAAAGAGTGTCAGTAATTTGAGCAGAAGTTTTGGCATAACCAGCAAAGATATATTATCTTCCTGAACAAGGATTTAGAGTGTGGTTAGCCTGGGTCCTTGAAGACATCAGATCCCTTGCAAAAGAAGCTAAGTTGTAGAAAGTATAGCTTTTTTTCCCCATTTTTTATTGTCATGCAAAACCCACTTCCATACTGGTCATTATTGTAAGAGCAAACTCATCCATAACCAAACCCCCAAATAAAACCTTAAATACACTCATGTGAAAGACAATTCCTTTCTTTGTCTGGAGGTGGAGAGCATTCCCAGGCATAAGTCTTTCAGGATTATCCAGATCATTACATAGCTGAGAGTAGCCATATTTTCAGATAATCATCATACAATGTTGCTGTTACTGTGTACAATGTTCTCCGGGTTCTGCTTATTTCACTCTGCATCAGTTCTTGCAAATCTTTCCAGCTTTTTCCGAAATCAACCTGCTTATCATTTCTTATAGCCCACTAGTATCCCATCAGCAACATGTACCTCAGTTTGTTCAGCCATTCCCCAAATGATGGACATCCCCTCAATTTCCAATTCTTTGCCACCACAGAAAGAGCAGCTATAAAAATTTTTGACAAGTAGATCCTTTCCCTTTTTTTTTAAATTTAATTTTTAAAATTAACTATTTGGAATACAGACTCAGTAGAGTCATTGAAAGTACAGATTTTAATAAAAACAAATTTAAGTCAAAGGTCTGGCCATTTCCTGTGGAACCAAAATTGGTCAATATATTTAATTTGAATTGTGCTGCTCTTTAGTATAGTATTCATGAATATTATTGTAATCGTCATGTAAATTGTTATACTAGTTCCTTTTTCTTCACATGGCATCCCTTTATTAAATCTTCCCATGCTCCTCTGAATTCTTTATACAGTATTCATAATTTATAAAATAATATTCCATTATGTTCATATAACACAATTAGTTTAGCTGTTACTTAAATGATAGGCACCTACATTATTTTCAGTTTTTTACTGCCGAAAGAAGTCTAGCTCCTTTTAAAAATAAATGTTGATTCTCCTGGAAGGGGTTACTTGCTTTGGTATGAATTAGTTTGTGTATTGGTTTGTCCACAAAAATGAGGGACCTGTATGAAGCCATTGAGTAGAAGTGTGGTATAATAGATTGAGCCCTGGAGTCTGATTTTAAAATTTTATTTGTCCCATTTGACACTGGGCAAATCACTTTCTTTCCACAAGCCTCAATTTTTTCATCTTTAAAACGATCGGCTTTAGAACCAGAAGAACAGTGTACACAGTGACAGCAAGATCATGGAATGATCAACTGTGATAGAATTAGCTACTCTCAGCAATATAATGATCCAGGACCCTTCTGAGGGACTTATGACAAAGAATGCTCTCCACCTCCAGAGAAAGAACTGGTGGAATCAGAATACAGATGAAGGCACATGATTTTTCACTTGTTTATTTCAGTTTTTGTTTTGGGGTTTGGGTTTTATATGGCTATTCACTTACAAAAATGAATAATATGGAAATATGTTTTGCCTGATAATACATGTATAACCCAGATGGAATTGCTTGCTAGCTCTGGGAGGGGGGAGGAAAGGAGGGAGGAAGACAATTTGGATCATATAACTTCAGAAAACTTATGTGGAAATTTGTTATTACATATAATTGGTAAAAAATATTTTTTAAATAAAATAAAATGGTCCACTTTGACTAGATGATCTATTTAGTGCAAACAAGTAGAGCAGCCTCCCTTGGGGGCTAATGCTATTGAGATGGAATATATTCTAAGATGAGTTAATCTGGTTGGTAAAAAAACCTGCTTTTTCTGTTTTGTTTTCACCCTAAATGCCACCCTTTGTTTATTAAGTTCTTAAGGAATGTAACTGAACTTAAAAAAAAGGAAAAAAAAGAAAAGAAAACAAGGTTCCAGAAGATAAATGTGCTTTTCCTATGGCATTTATTGGATGGTTCAAAAGAATTTAGAGTAATATTCTCCCAGGCACTGAGGTTAATAACTTTTTTTTTTTTTTAAACTCTTACCTTCTGTCTTGGAGTCAATACTGTGTATTGGCTTCAAGGCAGAAGAGGGCTAGGCAATGGGGGTCAAGTGACTTGCCCAGGGTCACACAGCTGGGACGTGTCTGAGGCCAAATTTGAACCCAGGACCTCCTATCTCTGGACCTGGCTCTCAATCCATTGAGCTATCCAGCTGTCCCCAGGTTAATAACTTTTGAATCATCTTTAACAATTTTCTTCTTCCTCCCCAGATCAGTTTCAGATGAATTGCTTAGAAGTCTTCTTTTTTACTTCCACATCTCTTAACACTGGTCCCCTTCTTTCCACTCAGGTGACCACTGTGCTAATTTAGACCCTTCTGCCCTCTACCTTGACTAATATAATAGAATCCTAATTAAGGGTCTCTAATCCCAGTCTTTCTCAACTCTAATCCAGCTGCAACCCAATGAATAAAATAATTTATGATTGTCCTGAAGTACAGGTATGACTACTGCCAATTCCCTGCTCAAAAATCTTCAGTGACTTTGGCAATTCCTTAGTGTGACACTTGAGCCTTTCCCCCCCTAGATTGCAATTTGATACAATTTTTAATAATCATTTTTTGACATTTTTTGATTCATGTTGTCTCCCTCCCCAAGTTGTAAAATGACATAGGTTATTTTCGTGTTATCATACAATACATAATTCCATATTTGTGATGGTGGGAAAGAAGACACATCACTTGCATTAGAGAGAAATCCATGGAGAAAATAAAGTGAAGAATGGCGTGCTTCAACCTCCATTCAGACTTGGTCAGTTCCTTGTATGACAAAGGATAGCCTTTTTCATCTTGAGTCCCTTAGAGTCAGTTTATATCCTGGCATTGCTGATAACAGTTCAGTCATTCAGAGTTGATCGTTGTATGTTATTGCTGTTACTGTGGACAACGTTCTCCTGGTTCTGCTACTTCACTCTGCATCACTTCATATGTCTTTCCAGGTATTTGTGTGTGTGTGTGTGTGTGTGTGTGTGTGTGTGTGTGTGTGTGTGTAATTAACTTGTTCATCATTTCATATGGCACTATAGTTTTCCATTATCCTATCCCACAACTTGTTCAACCATTCCCCAATGGATGGACGTTCCTTCAGTTTCCAGTTCTTTGCCACCAAAAAAAAAGCTGTTATGAATATTTTTGTACAGGTAGGTCCTTCCCCTTATCTTTGATCTCTTTGGGATACAGACCTAGAAGTGGTATCACTGGATCAAAGAGTTGGTACACTTTTAGGGCCTTTGGGGTATGGTTCCAAATTACTCTCCAGGATGGTTATATCAGTTCATGGCTTCTCCTTGAGGTTTTCCACAATCTAACTCCAACCCATCTCTCCAGCCTTCTTTCAAGTCACTCCTCTGCCATTGCAGCTTCACCCAGTTCTCAAGCGCCTTATGTCCAATAAAGCTAGACCAGAACCCCTCTCCCCCAAAAAAAGAGGCAGCAGTGGATTGAGATCCAGACCTAGAGATGGGAGGTCCTAGGTTCAAATCTGGCCTCAGACACTTCCCAGCTGTGTGACCCGGGGCAAGTCACTTGACCAGTATATCATCATATAAATTGTTTTTCTTGGTTTGCTCATGTCAGTGTGTATTCATTCATATCATTTTTTCCAGGCTTTATGAAAAACTGTCCCTTTCATCATTTCTTATAGCACGTCTTATAGCACAATGGTGCTCTATTAAATTAATCTATCATAATTTGATCAACCATTCCCCAACTGATGGACTTTTTTGCTACTACAAAAATAGTTGCTATAAATATTTCTGTACAAATGGGTCCTTTCATTGATCTTTTTAGGACATAGAACTACTACTGTCATTATTAGATCAAAAGATATAGACATTTTAATGTCTTTTTGGGCAAAGTTCCAAGTCATTTTCCAAAATGGCTAGACCGATTTGTAGCTCTACCAACAGTGCATTAATGTGTATTTTTCTATAGCCTCTCCAACATTTCCTAATTTTCCTTTTTGTCATTTTTGCCAAATTGATGACTGTGGGGTAGAACCTCAGAGTTGCCTTTATTTGCATTTCTTTAATTATTAGTGATTTGGAGTATGTTTTTATGTTTTCTCATAATTTGGCTTTCTTCTTTTAAAAACTTTTCATATCCCATGACTATTTATTTAAAATAACCCTTACTTTCTGTTTTAATAACCCTCTAAGGCAGAAGGGCAAGGGCTAGGCAAACAAATTTAAGTGATTTATCCAGGGTCATATACCTAGGAAATTAATGAAGTCAAATTTGAACTCAGGCCCTCCTGACTCCAGCCCTGATACACTATCCACTATACCATCTATTTGCCCCTCTTTGACTATTTATTAATTGAGGAATGGCACTTATTCTTATAAATTTTCATCAGTTGCGTAGAAACATGATCTTTGTCAGAGAAACTCAATGCAAAAAAAGTTCCGTTACTTACTTCTTTAATATGAACTGCATTAGTTTGTGTCTGCTAAACCTTTTTAATTTTATGTACTCAAAATTGCCCATTTTATCTTCTGCCATCCCCTCTCCTTTGTTTATGAACTATTATCCATAGATCAGAAAAGCAATTGCAATGTTTTTAAATGCATAAAATGAAACACATAAAAATCAATTACATAGAACCATAGTTATCAAAACATATATATTTAAAATAGCTCTTGTATCTCTCCTTTTTTCTAAACTCACACCACCACTACCCTAATTCAGGCTTTCATCATCTCTTGAGAGACTATTGCAGTGGCCTCTCTTGATGCTAATCTCTTCTGCTCCAATCCATCTACAAAGCTCCCCAGATGATCATACTTAAAGCACAGGTCTTCCCTTGTTACTCCTTTTTAAAGAAGTTTCAGTGGTTCCCTATTGCCTCCCAAATAAAATACAAACTCCTCCGCTTAGTGTTTAAAAGACCTTCTCAGTCTGATTCCAGCCTACTTCTTAAAACTTAATCCACATCATTCATTTTTACTCACTCTAACTTGTAGCCAAACTCTCCTAAGAGCTGTTCCCCAAATTTAGCATTCCATTTCTACCTCCACTGGATTTGTACAAGCTGTTGTCCTCCATCACTAAAATTCAGTAGCTCTTCACCTCCAATTCTAAAAATCCCTAGGTTTCTTCAAAGAAAATTCAGTCAGTCAATAAATATTAAGTGTTTACAGTGTTTTGGAAACACAAAGAAATGCAAAAGGCAGTCTCTGTCCTCAAGGAGCTCACCCTCTAATGGTGGAAGACGTTAAAAAGGAAGGGAGGAAGATATCTGGCACAGGAGGTCTAATGAAGTTCTGTAGTCAGGTGGAGGCTCTGGAAACAGCTCTCTGATGGCCAACCTATCCAAAAAGAGGAGCCTCAGGGACAGCCAGTACTGATGGGGTGTGAGTGTCAGCGTCAATGTGATGCTTCAAGATGGAGTGTTTCTGGAGAAGATGATGAAGTCCAAGAAGGCAGCTGGGTGGGAAATAATGACTTCTCAGATGTCAGCTCCTAAGTGGGGTTCTCTCTACTTGTAAGTACTCAAATGAAATTGTATGTGCTTAATTCAATCAAAGAGCATCTATTTGGGACAGTGGGATGGAGCACTGGATCTGGAGTTGGAAGTCTGACTCATCTTCATGAGTTCAAACATGACCTCAGATACTTAGTACCTGTGTGACTCTGGACAAGTCACTTATTCTTGTTTGCCTCAGTTTCCTTATCTGTAAAATGAGCTGGAGAAGGAAATGGCAAAGCACCCTAGTATCTTTGCCAAGAAAAAACCCATGTGGGGTAATGAAGAGCCAGACAGGACTGAATTAATTCAATGGAACAAATATTTATAAAGCACTTCCTGTGTTTTGGTATTGTGCTCAGTGCCTGAGATACAAACACAAAGACCTGCACCCTCAAGGGGTTTACATTTTATTAGGCAAGACATGAGGTTCAAAGGCAGAGTCGGAGGGCAGGGGTAGGGTTGGAAAGTCATATTTGCAGAATGGCCAAATTTGACAGGAATAGAAGTGAAGGGAGTGGGTGGGCAATATGAAGTAAAACTGGGCAAGATTTAAATAAATGCTTACTGATTGTGTGGGACTTTAAAACTAGGCTGGGTTTCTATTTTGTCCCAGAAGCAAGAGGAAACTACTGAAGACTTTTGAGCAAGGGGATGATGTGGCTAGAAACCTGTCCTAAGAATACTCATTTGGAGGTTTTTCAGAGAATGAATTAGACAGGGGAGAGACTAGAGAAAGTGAGAGCACTTCCAAGAATGGTGGAAATAACCTGAGTGATAGATAATAAGGACCTGAACTAGAAAAGTGGCAGTGAGAGGGTAGAGGAGGAGTATAGAATACATTTTGGAGGTAGAAGACTTGGCAAATGGTTTGTGTAAATGATATATGTCCAGTAGACTAAAAACTCCTTAAGGGCAGTTCTTGTCTGTGTTCATTGGGGTAGAAAACCTTGCCATTAATAAGTATCATGAACAGAATGCCCAGCAGGTAGTGGTCCTTGGAATCAGGAACATCTGAGCTCAAATTCTGCCAGGGACACAAACTAGTTGTGTTAATATGGCCACGTGCCCTTTCAGTGGCCCCAGGCAATTCTCTAAGAGTATACATTATGTGAAGTTTCCAGTCTGTATCTGCTGAAGGAATTTCTATTTAGGGAGCTTTCAACACCAGTGAAATCACAGACTCCATACCCCCCCACCCCCATGGCCCCCAAGTTTACTGAATTGGCCTTAAAGCCATACTGATTTTACAAATGAGTCAGCAGAGACCATGGAATTCAATTAGGGCCAGATTCAGAGGGGAGTCTCAAGTCTTTCTCTCAACACATCACACTGTCTTTCTAGATCTGGTGATTACTAGATGAATTTGATTTCTGTAAATGTAAGGAAATGCACAATCAATCCCCAAGTGTTTATTTAGAGCCTACTGTATACTAGGTCCTATGGATAAAAGGAACGAACCTCCCATTTTTTTCCAAAGCACCAAAGACTGCTGTAATCTGGGTGATTGAATGGAGGGCATTGGCTCTACCCCTGAGAGAGAGACAGATAGACAGACAGACAGACAGGCAGTGTGAAAGGTTTTTTACTCAAGGAAGAGAGACCTACTGAAATGCTGATGAATCTGCTCACCTAGATGGGGGAAGGACCCCAGGAAGTCTGTAATGTTGAGAAGCCAGAAGATTTTGACTGAGATTTCAGTTAGATCTCTCAGCCTTGAGAAGACTAGGAGGGAAGTCTGGCCAAAACTTTCTCCTGAGGACAGGACATCTTTCCCCCCACAAATTCCCAACTGAAGTGACAGTTGAAGAAGACATTTGAGTCTCTGTCAAACTTACCTCATAGCTCCTGGTGCCCTGGGGTCTGAACCATGCCAGTTGGGCCAAGATCAGGGCAAGTCAAGCCTGACTATCTCAGGGGGCCCAAGGCTACCAAGGCCTGGGTTCCCCTACTCAAAGAGAGAGGGAAAAAGGGTAGTTAGAGAGGGGACACCTTCCCCTGCTTTCCTCACCAATTCCCTTCCTGTCAGCCATTTCTTTGTGTTACCCTAGCTGACTTAGTTATAATAAAATTGTTGTCTGTTCCCAAAGTAACTCAAGTGTGAGTGGGACAGCTTGAGGGGGAGAGTAATTTCCTTGAGAAGAAACCTTTAAGCTCTAGTAGTGGAGGAAGTCAAGAGATAGTTTAGGGAAACAGCCATAGCTGAGGAGGAAAGGCTGAAGGGGGAAACTACTCACTCCCTCTCTCCTCTCTCTGGGTGAGCTTCAATTGCCAGCTGTTTTCCCTGGTCTTTGCTTTGAGGGGAGAAGATATCCATTCCATCTCTATCCCTTTTACCACCAACTAATTCCTCCACTACATCTGGCACCCCAGGAATTAAAAGAACCCCCGTTACAAGAAAGCTTCGGTGACCAACTGTTACTAATTGACAGTTGGAATTCCTCAGGTCAGCAGTCATTGTCACTGGTAAGGTCTAGGGGTTTCCACACAGGATCAACAGACATCTTGATCCCTGGTGGAGGGACTAGAAGCCATTCAACAACTGTCACTCTGGAACAGTTGGAAGACAGGGGATAGTGACGCCATTGTAAAAAGGGGCTGTGCTAGGGCAGCCAGTTATAGGATCTAACTATTTTAGATCCTATAGAGGCAAAGCTTGAAGTAACAACAGACATTTCTAACTGTTAGCTTCTGACAGTTAGAGCCTAGGGAAAGAATAGATATCAAAAATACAAAATCCATATAATTAAAAGAGCTGAAGAAGGGTGAAATACCAAATGGGCAGCATGTTCCAACTGATGTTATGGTCTACTGTAGTGGCAGGGATAGCTATATACTTAGTGTGTTATTTACATATTATATATTATTATTATATAGTTATTATATATATTATTTTACATATATATATTATACATTATATATATAGTTATTATATAGTTAGTGTGTTATTTACAATATAGTAGCTGGGATGCTGGATAATGCTCTGGGGACTATGGCTAATATGACTATGGCTTGTACCCAGTTACCTATAGATATGACTTATCTTTGGCAAACTATCCCTCAAATCTACATAGTATTCTTGGCAGTGACAAATATTCTAAAACACATCAAAGCTGGAGCCAACCACATATTTCAAAAGAAAATTGTAAACACCCTAGTAATTGACAACAGACTAGAGGCATTGTTTGGGCAGTGTGAAGAATGGATTTAGCTCTCCCCTGATTATAAGAACAAAGGTACTTAGCTCTTCCTTTAGGGGGAAGATTAAATTGTAATCCCCTGTTTGTTTTTAGATTTTAATTCCCTAAGTGTTAACTCAGTGTTTAAATCTACCCATTTTAACTACAAAAGGTGTTAACTAACCAAAAAAGGTGTTAACTAACTACAAAAGATTTGAACACCCATTTCATACATTGAGTGGGTAGTCCTGGAAAGGAGTATCTGCTGTGATTGGTAGATGTAAAATTTAGGGGAGGTGACACAAGAGAAAAAGGTCCTTAAATAGAGGAACCAGAGGCACACAGATATCAATAGAGAGATATTCAGTCACTCGGAGTTGGAGTGAAGAGAGACACTTGATGAGAGACTGGAAGACAGACACTCAGACTTGGAGTGAAGACACTTGGCTGTGGAAGTGGACCCCTGGAGGAGCTTATGTAGGAGACCTCAGACTGATTTCCTTTAAGACAGTCACTGTGGTGAGTGAAAGGCTGACTTAGTTTCCTTGCCCTCTCTGGAGGTGTGAACTTCCGAGAAAGGCCCATTGTCTTGAGACTCCTTTTCCCTGGCTGGGGCTTAGAATTTCTAACTGGCTCTGAGGAAGTCAGAGCTCTCTCTCCCTCTCTCTCTCCCCTTTCCTCTCTTCCTTAATATCTTCACTCTATTGTAAATAAAACTACCATAAATTACATTTTACTTTAGTAGACACGAAACATGACATTTCGGTTCAGAATACATGGGCACACAAAACTGCATGGAGAAAAACAAGGAACAGATTAAAACCTTTCTGGAAAAGAAAGCATTGGTCCAAGATTCTACAGTATGACAGAGGCTGGCACTAGAACAAAAGTGCTGGGATGAAGAGTATGTGAAATTGATCACCTCAATGGAGGAGGCGCCTTAGGAGTAGAATCAGGAGCAGGAGAAGACTCTGGCTGGGAGAGTAGTGAGGATCTCTCGGTCTTGAGAAGCCAAAGAGAGAAGTTGGGAGAAAGACTTTCTCCTGAGGGTTCCCTATTTTTCCTGCTGGTGCCTGGAAATCTTTCCCCCCAACACTTCCCAATTGAAGGGACTTCTGGAGAGAAACCTGAGCAGACTTTACCTCAGCTCCTGTTACCCAGGGGTGAGTCAACCTGACATTCTCTCAGGGGTCTCAGGCTGCCAAAGCTGAGGAGGGAGGGGAAAGGGTTTAGATAGAGACAGGGACCCCTTTTCCCCACTTTCCTTTTCCCATTCTTTCCTGCCCATTATTTTCTTTTGTATTACCTGATTGAGTTGACATTAAAAGTTATCTGTTCCCCAAGCTGAGTGTGAGTGAACAGATCAAGGGGAGACCCTTTGGTCTCGAGTAGTGAAGAGGGGACAAGAGGGACAAGAGTGAATCTGGGAGAATGGCTTTAGCTAAGGAGGGAAGGCAAAAGGGGGAAATATTCAAATCCCCCCTCCTCTCTCTGAGCCAACTCGTTACATCTGCTGTCTCCCCTGAACCCTGCTTAGAGAAGGGGGTTCTCCTCTCTTTCCCCCTCTCCATACCGAAAGTCCAAACTTCCCTTGGGGTACAAACTTCCCTCTTTTACCTTTTTTTAATACAACAGGACTAGTCAATAATAGTGAATTGAATGGGGATGGAATAAATGGAAAGGGGATGGATAATTACACTTTGACATCTGCAAAACCTAAAACATCTATTGACTATCCAAGCATTATAAACCATGGGGCAAAAAGGTACAGAGAATAATGGGAAACCTATGCATTCAAACAACACTATAGCTAGTTTGCAATATGAGGCAGAGATTCAAGAACCATATGTATGGATCAAAGTGGGAGATCAAAGTTATAAGACTCTCATTGATACAGGGGCAGCTAGATCCATACTAAAGTAATTCCTAGGGGACACCACAATAGAGGGTCTGGTTTCATTGGCAGGTGCTACGGGACAGATAGAACAAGTCCCATAACTGAAATCTAAGATGGTAATGTTAGGTCCACTATTCATTGACCATACATTCTTTCTAATACCAGGGTGTCTGGATAACCTTCTTGGACGAGACTTTCTTTGTAAAATTGGGGCAACTTTACAATGTGAGCAATCAGGGAATATATACCTCTATTTACCAAAACAATCCCTGAAGCATTATCCTCTCTTATTTCTGGGACAGCTTGATGAGACCTATAACCTGCCAGTGGCAGTTATAAAAAGGGATTTTTCTTTGTGGGTTGAGACTCAAGAAGGAGCGAGGAGTCTGAGAATATGAGTGAAGAATGAGAGACACAGACAAGTCAAAGTAATTAATAGGGCAGGCTTGATCCCTATGATATTTTCCTTGATAGAAGAATTAGAGGAAAATGTGAGAAGCTTGCAGACACGTGGAAGTAAGGATTCCAAGATAGAAAGCATGTGGCCCAGAGAGGTCTTAGTAAAGGGAGAGACAGTAGTGAGAACTTGAAGATTGCAGCAACAAGAAGGAGGAATCACTCCTTTACCCTAGGCTTTATTGGGGATTGCCAGGATCAATGACCACGTAGCAAAGCATAGATAATTCAGACTGGATGGGAAGGTAATGGTGACACCTTTTGGGCATGTTGGCTTCAACCCGCACTTTTACAAAGGAATTTGACTCCGCACCAAATGTTAATGAGTTTTCCTTGAACAAAGGTCATCAGAGTTCAAACCTTGTGTCTGAAGACACAATATCCATGCATCAATTATATTTCTTAGATGTGAATATGCTTGGGATGCTACAAGACCACTGACCAGTAGCAGGCTATAACATCACTTTATGACATTTCTACAGACATTCCACAGGGTGTATGGGTGACACAAAAGAATGATGTGGGGATGATTAAATCTGTACAACCAGTAAAGATAGAGGTCAAAGATTGTATACCTCCCAAGATTCCTCAGTCTAAGCTCAGCAAAGATGCTGTGGAAGGCATAACATCTATTAGCAGCTTGCTGGAACAGAGCATACAGTGTCAGAGTATAATAGCCCAATTCTAGCTATTAAAAAGAGCATGCCAAATTCTGATGGTATAATTGGCGATTTGTACAGGATTTCAGAGTAATCAGTAATATAATTAAGAAAACCCATGCCATCACACCATCTCCCAATGACATAATTTCTGAGATTCCTAGCAATGCATGCTGGTATACCGTAATTGACTTAAGCAATGCATATTTTACAATTCCCCTCCATCCCAAAAGCCAAAATATATTTGCATTCTCATGGAAAAAAAAGAAATATCTGCTGGACTCATTTAGTTCAGGGCTGTAGTGAAAATGCATCAATTTTTTGCCAACTGCTGAAAAGAGACCTAGAAAATATAAAATTCAAACATAGTAAGCTAGTGCATTATGTAGATGATCTGCTTCTTGCATTCCCTGATGCCAAAACATGCCTGGAAGACTCAAAGAGATTATTAATAGAATTGTATAAAAGAGGACATAAGGTCTTCAAAAGAAAGTTGTAGTGGGTTCTCCCAAAAGTCGATTACCTAGGCTTCATCCTGGAAAAGGGCACCAGGAAAATATCCAGTAAGAGAATAGCAGATATATGGAAGCTAGGTATTCCATGGACAAAGAACAACTTAGGGAATTTCTGGGCACAACTGGATTCTCACGTCATTACATCTCAGGATATTCACATATTTCCAACCATCTGACAGAACTGTCCAAAATGAGGTTGAGGAGCCATTGAAGCTCACAGAAGAACATCTAAATGCTCTGTCCACATTAAAGCAAGCTATCCTAATAGCTCTAGCCCTTGGCATACCTAATTACTATAAGGATTTTCGGACAGGGTTGCAAAAGGCATGGTACATTGTTTGCACAGCATTTCCACTGCTGCCCTCATGGTTAAAAAAGCTAATGAATTAGTGCTGGGATGCAAACTCCATGTTTATTCTGCACACCAGATAGAAAAACTGCTAAAATCACTGAATAGGTATGCATTTACATCTGCAAGGCTATCCCAGTATGAAATCATTTTGCTGGCAAATGACAATCTAACTTTGCATAGATGTGCACCATTGAATCCAGCTACACTAATCCCTGACCTACCATTGGGAGAAGATCCCCTACATGACTGCACCCAAATGGTAGAAACAGTGCATAGGACTAGAGAAGATCTGAAGGACCCACCACTCATTGATCCCAATTTAAAAATATATTCTGATGGGTCTTCATACATGCATAGAGGGAAAAGGATTATGGGGGCTGCAGTTGTGATGGGGGATTAGACCCTCTGACATGCATCGTTACCAGGTCATGTCAGTGCTCAAGGGGCAGAGCTCAGAGCCCTCATAGAAGCACTTGTGCTGTCCAAAGGAAAAAGGGTTAACATATATACAGATCCTGCTTGTGCATTTGGAATTTTACTTGCCACAGGACAAACCTGGAAGAATAGAGGATTTTTCACAACAACTGGAAAGAGGATAGCATATGAGAACCTCATAAACCAACTCTTAGAAGCAGTGAACTTGCCAAAGGAAGTGGCAGTGATCCATTGCAAGGCTCACTCCTCTGGCAAGCACAAGATATCCCTAGGAAATCACAGGGCAGATGTGACAGCAAGATTTGCTGAAAGATTTGGTCCTATCCATGTTCTGAATTTCTCTCTGGTGGATAAGCATGATATCAAACAAGTATACTGCTGAGATGAGATTCAGTCATGGCAAGAACATCTAGGGGCCAGATTAGTCAAAGGTATCTGGTTAGCACAGTGAAGAAAGCCCATCTTGTCCAAAAAGCTGTACCAACATCTATGCAATGTGATTCACTCCAGAGGTTATTACAGGGTGCAATCCATGCTGGATGAGGTCCACTATTTTTGGGAAACTACAGAAATATCAACAAATGCTAAAAGAGTGTGTCAGGCATGTGACCTCTGTAGATAGTTCAATCAAGGTCTTTTCAAATGCAAAGCATTGGGAGGGCAACCCCTAGCTTATATACGCCCTTTCAGTGTCAGAAAAGGGGGGAGAGAGAGAGAGAGAGAGAGAGAGAGAGAGAGAGAGAGAGAGAGAGAGAGAGAGAGAGAGAGAGAGAGAGAGGAGAGAGAGAGAGAGAGAGAGAGAGAGAGAGAGAGAGAGAGAGAGAGAGAAAGAGAGAGAGAGAGTGTGTGAGAGTGTATAGGGGTGGGTGGCCAATGAAAACGGAAGAAAGGTTTGGCCTACACAAGGCAAACCCAACCAGACAGCTGGCAGACACTTGGCAGAGCCCCTTTTTCCTCTGGTTCCCTCACCCAGGGTACTTTCTAGTGGCTTACCTGCCCAGATGATGTTGGGGCAGAGAGATTTAGATAGCAGTTTCATTGTATATTTATTCCATTAAAATCCTCCAAATTACATGCAAAAATAGTCAACAATCATTTAAAAAATTGAGCTCCCAATTCTCTCACTCTATGATTCCCTTCTGGAGAAGGCAAGCAATTTGATAACAATTATACACATGAAGTCATAAAAAAACATTTCCACATAAGCCATGTTGCAAAAGAAAACACAAAATGAAACAATAAAACTGGGAGTTTTCTCTCTGGAAGTAGGAGTATTTTTCATCATGGGTCCTTTGGAAACTGTCTTGGATCATTTTCTCTGTTCTCTGGAGAAGCTGAGTTGTTCATTCTTATAGTACTGCTTCAGCAGGCATTTATTAAGGTCTGACTATGAGCCAGGCATTACAGAAATGCTAAAGATGGTCTCTGTTCTCAAGGTTCAATTTGTCAACAAGATTTTATATATAGAACTGGCATTCAAGAATGCATGAAAAGGCCAAGCTTCTGTGAGTTAACCCAGAGCACTTAAAAAAAAAATTTACAAGGCCAAGAAAGTAGAATATGAACATGTTTATTTCAAAGTAAAATTTTAATATTTCATTGTAATTATTTGTATTGACAGTGTATTTATATAGAGATGGGAAATTTTTTTTTGTTAAATATAATTCTTGACAATTGATGATCTGCTGGATCCTTCTTCTAGTCTACTATGTGTCAGGCACAGTACCAAGCTCTGGAGATATAAAGACAAAAACAAAAGTAAATGCCTTTAAGGAAAGCTTAAATAAATTCAAAATATATACAAAGTAAATCTGAGGAGAGGGCCTGATTCTGGGGATGGGGTTAGAGATAAGGAATCAGGAGATATAAGGATTCCACCCTGGTGGCTGAGAGCTTTCAGTTCTTCGAAGCCAGGGAATGCAAAGGCACAGGGGCGGGAGATGAGTGTCAAGGGTAGGAAAATAGCAAAACTAACTTTAAAGTTCTATGTTTCTCCGCTAGGGCAGATGTGTTTTACAGAAGACAGCAAACACTAAGGGACTTTTCACAGGCCCTTGGGGGTCACTAAATCCTTTTGGGACAGGAAGGCCAAATATAATTCACTTGCAATGTCAGACTCAGTTCTCTGGGCTCCCAACTTCCCGTCCCATCCCGAGCATCTCTACAGTCAGTTTCCCGTATTCTCCCGGCCCCGCCTGAAATTTCCTCTGCCCAGGTATGCCCTGGCTCCATCTCTTCTGTCCTAATGTTGTGGTACATTCAAAGCTCCCGCTCTAACTTCTAAGCGCTGGCCTTTCCAGCCGGCTTTTCTTTGCCGCTAAATACGTCAGCCCGGTCTTTCTAAACGCCTCCCTAATCTCCTTTGCATGAAGACCCCGCCCACAACGCACAAAGCCCCACCCTCCAGCTGAGTTTAGCTTTACCCGGACCCCAACCCGTATCTTTGAATAAAGAACCCAATCTCTGGCTCCACCTTCTCTTTGTTGCTGCCCTTTCGGTTTCTCCCCGGGTCGGCCCAGTCCCGGACCCTCCTCAGTCCCACTTCCATCGCTTGTAGTTCCGGCCCCCGAGCTCTGTTTCTTTGTGGCCTCGGGCAGGCGGAAAGTGCCACGGGAAAACTCACGCGCCGAGTCTCACACGCGGGGAGAGGATAGCGGGGGCCAGAACCAGGCCAGCCCGTGGGGAAAAGGACGGTGCCCTAGGCTGAGGCCCCAAATCCGAACTAACGGTCTCCCCCTTCTCTACTTCCCGTCTCCCTTAGGCAAACACCGCCGTGATCCCGGGGCTGACTGAGTACAGGACCTCATGGCCCAATCCAGACCCTAGAGGCGTTGGGCTGCGGCTCCGGGCGCCGCTTATAGACAGTAGCGGGCTTGGAGTTGGCCCTAGAGTTGAGGGCAGTCAGCGCATGCTCCGTGCAGTCCTCAGAATCGTCCCTACCTCATCACGAGGCCATCGCGAACCCTGATAGGGCAATCCTGAGGCTCCTTCGCCGGAGCTCCAGTGGCGCAATCGGTTAGCGCGCGGTACTTATACAGCAGTACGGGCAGAGCGATGCCGAGGTTGTGAGTTCGAGCCTCACCTGGAGCACGTCCCTTTTGTGCGCCATTCTCATTTTTGCCTTCCTTCGGGCCCAGGAGCGCCCCTCATTTAAATAAATCTCCTCAGCCCCCTCTTAGCTACTGCGTCAGGAGGGAAGCTAGCGGTCCCAGCTGAAGAAGGGCGGTGTCTGGCAGTCCTTGCCTCCCGTCTAAGCCTTAGGATCGCCTACATCGCGGAAATCCCCTGCCTCGGAGCCAGCGCAGCCCGGACCCCGCGCCGGGGATAGCTCAAAGGCGGCTCGACCGAACTCGAGGACTGGAGAGATTCGGCTTTCCTTGCCTTTCAACGCCTCTTTGTCTGTCCAGGGCTCGTCTTTGTCATTGCCCGGGCCTAACGGTGCTCTGTGCTTAGTCTGGTTAGAGAGCGGACTGTGTAGGCGAAGAGAGGGGGTCTGAGTAGAGAACGTGCAGATGGTGGAGTGTAGGGGTAGATAATGGGGGGCATCGGCGCAGATCTTGGGGTACCGAGGTAGATAATGGGGGCATCAATGCAAATGCTGGGTTAGGGAACGGAGGGGCACTGGTGCAGATGATGGGGTACAGCGGTAGTTAATGGGGGCATCGGTGCCGATACTGGGGTGTAGGAGAAGATAACGGGGAGCATCGGAATAGATAGTGTGTGTGTGTGGGGGGGGGGGTTAGGATGGATGGAAAGGTTTCAGTAGCTTCAAAAGAAAACACCTAACAAATTCTCATTAAATTTAACAAATGATGGAGACGGGGACCCTCAAAGTTTAAGGCAAGCCATCCCTGCTCTCATGGAGCTTATAGGACCCTTAAAGAGAACACACACACGCAGCATTAATACAAGCTTGATAATACATAATAAACACGTTAGAAAGACGCAAAGCAAGGTGTTCCGGGTGTTCTGAGGGGACCAAATTTTTAGGGGAGGCAGATCAGGAAAGGTATCCTGGAAGAGACGTAACATCTCAATTCTAGTCTATGAAAATTTATTAAAAGGCTGAGGGCAAGGCAGTGTTCTAGGACAAAGACAAAAATGAAAAACAAGCTCTAAAAACCCTCATTCTATAGGAATTGAGTCATTTTAAGGAATGGGTACGAATTCTACATTCGAAGAGGAAGCTGGACAGAGGATATTATTACAGCCTTAGGGAATAGGGAGAACAAAGGCATGGAGAAAGTAAAGTTCAGGGCAAGCTTTTGTCGGTAGAACAGTACAGTTTGAACTGGAGAGTTTATGGAGGAGTAAAGTATGCCTGGAATGACAGAGAGCCTTGAATGTTGGGGAAAATAATTTTAATTTTAGGCAATGGGGAGTTACTGAAGATTTTTCAGCAGAAGAATGATATGACCCGTGTGCAAAAGGAAAAGTTGAGGTTCAATGGAAAGAGCTATAGTTGGAGTCACAGGAAACCAGTTTAAATTCTCTTCTCTCCCTGCCCCATTTACTAGCTGTGTGACCGTAGGCAATTCACTTAACTTCTCTTGATTTCAACTTTCTACTCTATTAGAAACGACTATTTAATCTCGAGAAAGATGCAGGTGCATTCCAGATACGGGGACTACTTACTGGTTCAATGTCATGGAGACAGAAGATGAAGGATGGGAAACTGGGCATGAGTAACAAGGATGGAGAATATATGAGAGAGACATATGAAGTGATTGGAAAGGGAAGTGGAATACAGAATATGGAAGGATTTAAATAATAGGCTGAGGATTTAATATTTTATCCTAGAGACAACGGAGAGCTATTGAACATTTTTGAGTAAGGGGAAAATGGTTAGAGCTGTGAGTTAAGAATATCAATTTGGTCGCAGCATGAAGGATGGATTGGAGGGGGGAGAAATAAGAGGTAGTCGGACCAATTAGGAGGCTATTAAAGTAATGTAGTGGAGAAATGAGAAAAGTATGAATTAGCATAGTGACCGCTAGAAGGTGAAGAGATTGAGATTGATGTAATAGATGTAAAGATAGACTGAATAAGGAGACAAGTAGTACATGGAAGTTGAGGGAGAGAGAAGAGGCAAGAATTCCTCCAAGATTTATGAACCTGGGAGTTTAGAAGGATTGTCATGCTCATAAAAGAAAAGAGAAAGTTTAGAATTAGAAGAAGGAGGGGGTTAGCTGGGTAGCTCAGTGGATTGAAAGCCAGGTCTAGAGATGGGAGGTTCTGGTTCAAATCTGGCCTTAGACACTTCCCAGCTGTGTGACCCTGGGCAAGTCACTTAAACCCCATTGCCTAGCCCTTACCACTCTCCTGCCTTGGAACCAAGACACAGTATTGATTCTAAGCAGGAAGGAAAGGGTTTTAAAAAATTAAAAAAAATAATGAAGGAAAGGGTTTAAAAAATTTTTTTAAATAATGAGGATAGGTTTGAGGGAAAATATAACAGAGCTTCATTCTGGACATGTTATTTTTAGATGTTTTTTTAATACATCATGATTGAAATGACTTTTTTTCTGGTGAGAAATTAGAGCTGGATTGATACAAAATGATACAAAATGATTTAATACATCATTTAATACATCATGATTGAAATGGCTTTTTTTTCTGGTGAGAAATTAGAGCTGGATAGATACAAAATAATACAAAATGATTTAATACATCTTTTAATACATCATGATTGAAATGGCTTTTTTTTCTGGTGAGAAATTAGAGCTGGATAGATACAAAATGATACAAAATGATTTAGTACATCTTTTAATACATCATGATTGAAATGGCTTTTTTTCTGGTGAGAAATTAGAGCTGGATAGATAAACATGTTTCAATCTATGAAGAGGTGACAGTTGAACCAATAAGAATAAATTAATTCAGTAACAAAGATTATGGAGGGCCTTAACTTTGGGGGAATATTTATATTTTGGGTAAGCAAATGAGAATGGAATTTTAGACCAAATCAGACCCCTGGACCTTCTTTACTATGAGATAAGAGGTGAAATTGGTTAGTTTTGGAGGCTGAGGAATTGGAAAGGTTCGGTAGGCTGAAGATTTTGCCCTATGACATTTGACTTGATGTGAGACTAGGAAAGAAGTTTGACAGTTGAAGTCTCTTCAAAAGACATTTAATGATGTGGGTGATGATGGTGATGGAATACTATTGTGCTATAAGGAATGATGAACAGGATAATTTTAGAAAGAGCTGGAAAGACCTCCATGAACTGATGCAGAGTGAAATAAGCAGAACCAGGAAAACATCATACCCAGTAATAGTAATATTATGGAATGACCACCTGTGATAGACTTAGCTACTCTCAGCAGTACAATGATACAGAACAATTCTAAGGACTTTTGAAAAAGAATGCTATCCATCTTCAGAGAAAAAACTGTTGAAGTAAGAATGCGGATGGAAGCATCTGATTTATTACTTGGTTTTTGGGTATATGTTTTAGGATTTTGGTTTTATAAGGTTGTTCACTTACAAAATCAATAATATGGAACCATGTTTTGTGTGATAATATACGTATAACCCAGACTGAATTGCTTGCCAGCTCTGAGAGAGGGTAGAGAAGAATGGAGGGGGACGATTTGGATTATATAACTTTGGAAAACTCGTAGAAATTTGTTATTGAAATAAAAAATAAAAAACAAAAAAAAACAAAAAAAATAAAAGGTAGTCATTGAAGTTATACTTTTGTGAAACTATTTTTTTGCCTGTGTTTTCTTTTGCAGCATGGCTAATATGGAAATAGGTTTTGTATGAATTCACATGTATAATCTATATCATATTGCTTCTCAAGGAGGGAGGTGAGGGGAGAGAAAGAATTTGGAATTGAAATTTTAAAAAAATGTTTAATTTTTTACATGTAATTGGGAAATACTTAATAAAATATAAATAAAAACAATCAAAAACAGAAATAAAAGACAGTCAATAAAATGGGTAAAGGGAAATAGCTGACATAGCAGAAAGAGGGCTGATTTAGAAATCAAAAGACCAGGCTTCACATCTCAGTTCAGCTACCTATTTGACCTACTTGGGCCAGTCACTTAATTTATGATCCTCAGTTTCCTCATCTGTAAAATGAGGGGGTTGAATTAGATAACATCTAAGGTCTGTTTCAGGTCTAAATTTAAAATCCAACAAAAGAGAACAATAACAGGTTGAAGGAGAATGAAGAGTAAGTAGTGTCATATAGGGTGAAGAAAGAGACAGTATCCAGAAGCAATGAATGGATGACACTCAAAACTGCAGGGAGGTCAAAAAGGATGAGGAATGAGAAAAACTTTCTAGATTTAGCAGTACAGAAATCTTTGGTTACCTTGGAGAAAGCAGTTTCATTTGGGGGATGACATCAGAAACCAGATTATAAGGGCCTGAGATGTGAGTGGGAGGTGAGAAAATGTAGGCAATGAGAGTAGAAAGCTGTTTCTACCAGTTTGGTTGAGAAAGGAAGAGGTATAGGATTATAATCTGAGAGAATGACAGAATCAATCTTTTTTTAAGGACGGAGTAGACCTGGATATGTTTGTAGGTGGCAGGGAAAGAGACGGTTAATAAGGAAAATTTAAGAGGAGAAAAAGAGGGAATGATTGAAGGGCTACACTCCCTTTGGAGATGGTAGGGAAGGTAGAGTCAAAACAGCATCTGTTTTGCATTAACTGAGATAGTATTAGAAGACAACGTGGCTATCCTCCAATGTGGTTGATTTGAGGAAGTAGGGTTCAAACCACTGGTTCAACTTCCTTGTTGCCAATAGCATAAAATGCCTAGCCTCTAGGAAATTGGCATGATAGAGGTTTATCAGAATTTTCACTACCTCATGAAGCATCTTTCTAATTGAGTTATGTTTTGGTGAATGTAAAGGAACAGATCAAAATCCATTAATACTAGTAAATATATTGCTTTTATCTTATAAATAAATATATTTTCATTAAATTTTATAGGCCACAAATGTTTCATTGAGTTCTAATACTGAGTCTGAATTAATGGACTGGCTCAGGTTGGTCCAGTGTGTGAGTGAAGACATCAGCTTTTGCAAGATGGTCCACATCTTCATCTAAGTCAGGAGCAAAGGAAAAAGAACGGGGAATGATGAATTATAAGTCCCCAACATCTCTTGTATCCATTTCTATCTCTACTCACACCACAGCCACCATGATTTTTACTGGCATCTCCTCTTGCTTGAGCTACAGCAATAGTCTACTGATCTCTGTTACAAATCTCTCCCATCTCTGATCTCTCTCTAGTTATTCCATACTCCTGTCAAATTGATTTTCCTAAAGCACAGGATTGATCATGTCACTCTTCTGCTCAAGGATGGCTTCTTGTTGCCTTTAGAATAAAAATCCAGAATCCTCTATTTGGCATCTAAAGATCTTTATAGTTTTCCTCTAACATTTTATGCTTCTGCCAAACATGACTTGCTTGTAGATTTGGAGTTGTACTTTTGATGGATGACTTCTATTTTATGAGGAAAGTAGGGGGTTGGAAATTATGTCCATCAATTGGGGAATGGCTGAGCACGTTGTGCTATATGATTGTGATGGAATGTTAGTACACCCTAAAAATAATGACAAGAGTAATTAAAAAAAAACTTGGAAAGACCTACATGAAATAATAAAGAGTGGAAAAAATAGAACCAAGAGAACATAATATACAGCTACAGAATTAATATTTGAAGAATAACTTGTAAATGTCCACTTCTAGAAAAAGAATTAATAAAAACACGAAAGAAATAATTTATATATACATATTTTTGGGTTGGGTGATGTCTTCTTTGGTGTGGAGAGGGGAGAGATGGAGTGGGAATTAGTTTTTGACAATATAAATAAATTTAAAAAAGGAAATTAGGAGGTAAAGTCCTTTACTGAGATGGAATGGATATGACTGGCAGTATAACAAGGAAGAGAAAGGATCCAAAGGTAGCTGATGACATATGGTTGAACTCAATCATAGGATCAAGACTGTGAGGGAGGGAAGAGGGGCCAATCTAGCTCTGAGGGAACAGGAACAAAGGTGAAAATAAAGAATAAATTGAAGGGGGAAAAGCAAGAAGAAAGACTGAAAGATAGGAATTCTGGGATTTTGGGGGAATTTTAGTGTTCTGGATCATGGAGGTAGATAATGGCTTGCAAGGCTGAGGTCAAGAAAAGCAGGAGAAATGGGGAGAAGGATAAGCTTAAAGGAAAGGGTGTTCTAGAGAGTATTAACAATGAATCCCCCAAGTAGGCAGAATCAGAGAGAAGACAGTGAGACAGGGAATGAAACTGAGAAAGGAGCAGAGTAATCTGTATGCCATCAGATAGCTCTTAGAGTTGGACTGAGTGACAGGGATGAATTGTGTGAACTTTAAAGGAAGAGTAGGTGCTAAGAGATGGTGGTGGCATTGGGACAGTATGGAAGTAGAAATAAGAATTGAGTCATATCCAGGTGTATGTTGGAGCAAGCTTGTACTGGCTTATGAGAGTTAATTGCTACATTTTCAATGTGAACATTTAATACTTTGGAAATCATAAAATGCTACAAATCAGAGATTGAATGAACTTGTTAATTGTCTGGAAGTAAGAAAATGTTAACAATGCATTTTAAACCATGTCTGGAGATGGGAGATCCTGAGTTCAAATCTAGATTCAGTCACTTCCTATTTGTATGACTCTGGGCAAGCAAGTCTCTTAACCACCATTGCTTAGCCTTTACCAACATGTTTCAGCCTTAGAACCAAATGCATAGTATTGATTCTACGACAGAAGGTGAGAATTTAAAACAAAACAAATCAATGTGTATTAAACTTAACAATGTACCATGAATGAATTTTTTCTTTAGAGAACTGGTTTTTGGACATTTAGCATCACACCTCTACACATACCCTTACACTTCTTCCTCCTGGCACAGTGCTTTGGTAGGACATGAAAGAAATACTCAGTATAATGAAAGAAGGTTAAAGCCTTCTTCAGTGTCTTTTATAGAGGGCTAGGTTTCTATTCATGCTAGAAAATAGAGAAACTATGAAGGGAAGATATCTAAGACAAAGGGAAATTCTGTTAATGGTAGAGAGAGGATCATGGACCTAGAGCTAGAAGGGACCTCCGAGTCAGTCAGTCTAACCCTCTCATTTGACAGATGGGGAAACTGAGGCCCAATCGAGTTGCCTAAGGTTCTATAGAAGCATCAGAAGTGAGTTTCAAACTCAGGACCTCTTCAGAGCCAATTTTCCTCCCAACATATAATTCCAATACTTGTAGGTAGAGGTAGCAATGGTTTATGGTAGGGTAGGGCTAACGTATGTAAGAATTAGTTACCTACTCAGCTGGCTAAAAAATAGCTCTCCAGTTGGTAGCTCTTCAAAAGGGGGTGATTGTGTCTTTGGGTGAGGGGGAGCTGTTGCCATTTGCAAAGGTGTAGATGTAAAGGGAGGCAAAACTCTGACCTATGTGTGACTAAATTTAGAGGGTGCCAAGTCGATCTTGTAGGTGTAGGAGGAGAGGCTAAAGAAGCTATGGATGAACACAAGAGAGAGTGACTCAGGAGAGCCAACACTCAGGGCTCTTGGATCATCCATTGTCCCCTCCTTCAGGGTCTAGGGAAGTTAGAGCCAGGTCACCTTTCTTTTCATAGCTGTTGCAACTCTAGAACCCTGAGCATCTCTCATCCAAGATGAGACCCAGATAAGAGCATGTTAACTGGGAAGTGGAGATTGGAAATACCAATCCTTAAACCTCCCCCAAAGGAAGAAATAATTTTTTTTTTTAGGACATAGGGTGCTAACAGCCATAATCTTCCCCTCCCTTTCAGCTCACTGCCCCTATCCTCTTCAGTATCAAATGCTGATTGTAAAGGAGGAAATAGGGCATATGGCCTGTGACCATGCCACCCAACTCATTCTATTCTTGTCCCCATATATAGATGAGGAAGCAAGATCCTTTGGGCAAATCTACTCAGCCAGGATTGTCAAGTAAGCTTCTCTTCCTGCTACCTTCATAGATACTGATATTAAATGTAAGCTCTTTGAGGGCAGGAATAAGTTCATTTCTCCTCTCTTTGTAGCATTGTGAATAAAAGTTGTTAATTGTTAATATTGGTCCGTTGCCTCCTCCTGCCAGGGAGTGGGTCTCATCCATTCACCACCTGCATGAAGAGTGATGGGTACCCGTGGACATTAAAATATCCAGTTAACTCCCTCCCTACCTTCATAAAGATGACATCATTCAACAAAAGAATATGTAGGTATATAAAACTATGTCTTTCTTATTTCTATTTATCAGTTCTTTCTCTAGAGGTGGACATACACAGACATTTCTTCAAACTATTTCTATTTTGCCATTAGTTCTCATAATATTGCTCTCTCCTGGTTCTTAACCTACCTGTCCCAGCACTTCTCAATTTCCTTTGTTGAATCAGCCTTTGCCTAATCACGGATGGCCCTCAAAGCTCTGTTCTGGACTCTCCTTTTCCTTTACTCTTCCTTCTTGGTGATCTCATTTTCTCATGGTGGGTTCAGTAAACAACCTTTTTTTCATGTGATTCTCAGATATACAAATTTAGTTTTAATATCTCTGCCAAGTTCTAGTTCTACATCATAAACTACTGGTTAAACACCTCCAATTTGATGTCCTGGAGGCATCTCAAACTCTACCTCTCCAAAATGGAGCTCGTTATCTCCCACCCTAAATTCTGAAACCCTGAACATACACTTTTTGAGGGAAGGAACCATTTTTAGTGTTATCTTTGCATCTCCCTTATTAAATAGATAATCAGTGCTTGTTGGATCAGATTAGATTGGAAGCTATCAGATGACAGGGATAATGTTCTTTTTACTCCATGGAGGAGTTACAGGGTATCTGTTTTCACCTTCCTCACTCCCACTGGAGAATACTTCCAGGAGCAAATATTCCTACTTTCAGTTCTGACTACCTATGCTCAGATTTAAAGGCATCCTTTGTCGTCAACATGCTCATATATTGTTCTACTCTAGAGATAACTTTGCAAAATGTTAAGTTGCCAGTAGTCTCTGGGATCAGGATCCTAAAGTGGTTAAAGAGTTTGGGGTTGTATAATGTATGTTGTGAATGGGAGAGGGTGGAGAGTGGTAACTGAGGAAAAGAGGGGGTTGAGTCAGAGAAGACTTCCAGAGATAAAAGGGGGGAAGAAGGAAGGGAACCTAGTAGGCTAGTAACAACATAAAGTATATCATTATGGTGGACCAGAGCAGATGAGGCATGAGTGTCATGAAACCATATTGATTGAGTTAACTATAATTTATGATATGTAATCTCATGATCCATCACTGTTCCATGACAATCCTTTTATTCGTCATATGTTATATTTGGCAGTGAGCGTTCCAAAACTTTTTAAAGCTTCTCAAGGCTTTTCTTAAGCCCTACCCTGACAATACTCATTCTCAGTAGCTTGGCTTAGCCTTCTGCTTTTCTGAGAATAATACCATGGCCATCTGATTCAAATTCCTATAAGCTTTACCTGTTCAGACTGCATTTGTCTTGGACATGTTAAATTTATGGTTTGACTGAATATATTTAATTGGTCGCCAGGGATTTAATTGCTAAATCCCAAAAATGAATTACTAAAATCAGAATGGAATTTATGGTAGTTTATTTTACAATAGAGGGAAGATATTAAGGAAAAGAGAAAGAGAAGAAAAGGGGGGGAGGGATATATATATATATATATATATATATATATATATATATATAGAGAGAGAGAGAGAGAGAGAGAGAGAGAGAGAGAGAGAGAAGAGAGAGAGAGAGAGAGAGAGAGAGAGAGAGAGAGAGAGAGAGAGAGAGAGAGAGAGAGAGAGAAAGTGAGAGCTCTGGCTTCCTCTGAGCCAGGTAGGAATTCAAAGACCCCAGACAGGGGAAAGCAGTCTCAAGACGATGGGCCTTAGGAAAGGAAGTCAGCCTTTACACTTGCCATGTGTCAGTTCAATCAGCAGATTCTTTATCAGCCTTAACTCCAGTAGAACTACTTCTTACAGGAGGTTCCGCTCCAAGTGTGAGTCTTTACTCCAAGTGTCTCTCTTCACTCCAAGTGTCTGTGTTTCCACTTTTAAAGACCTTTTTCTCTTGTGTCACCTCCCCTAAATTTTTACATCTCCCAATCACAGCTGACACTCCACTCCAGGACTGACCACTCTTTCACATGTGGGTCACAGACCTCCCACTCAATGGATGAAATGGGTGTTCATACATTTTTGTGGTTAAAATCCAAAATGGGTAGATCTCCATATTCAACTTGAAGTACTGTGCTTACATTTTGGGGGATTAAAATCTAAAAATAGACAAGGGATTACAATTTAATCTTCACAATCAAGGAAGAGCTAAGTACCTTCATTGTTACAATCAGGACAGAACCAAATCCCGTCTTCACAGACACCACATATTAGGAGAAACACTGGAAAGAGAAACTAGAGCACATTTAGAACAAGATAACTGTAATGCTGAGAAATATTGGAAAACATGACATACAATTATCAACTGAAGTATAACTGGGCATTAAGTATGGAGAAGAGAAGACTTGGGGCAAAAGTGGAATATTGTAGTCAGATAATTGAATGGTTGTCAACATGGAAAAGGAATTCAACTTGTTTTCCTCTTTAGAATGTCAACTCATTATGAATGGGGGTTATTTCTTTCTTCCTATTTGTATCACTGGTACCTACTCCAGTTCTGGCACAAAGCAGATGCTTAAAATAAATAGCTGATTGATTCTGCTTGCTCCAGAGTGTAAAACTAGGATCAAGGAATGGAAGCTTCAGAGAGACAGATTTTTGTCTTGAAGTAAGGAAAGTCTCCTTGAAATTAACGATAGGCAAAAATGGAATGGACTGTCTTCTTGGGAGGGAATATGTTTCTCTCTCTTTGGATATTTATAAATTGGAAAACCATTTGTTGGGATTGTTGTAGAGGGGATCCTGGGTTAGGTATAGGTTCTACTTAAATATCTTCCAACCCTTAAATCTTGAGAATATTTCTTCATGCTTCAAGTTACTCTGTCTTCACCCATCCTTTTAAAAAAATTAAATTCATTTATTTGTTTCATTAAAATATTCAAGCAACTCTCTCCCTTTCTTCCCCCATTAGAGAAAGCATCATTTGACAAAAAGAAATATGTGCATAAAACTATGCCTTAATTATTTCTATTTATCAGTTCTTTCTCTGGAGGGAGACACACATAAGTCATTCTTCAAATAATATTTCTGTTGCTATATATAATGTTCTCGTTATTCTATTTATTTTGCTCTTCACAATTTTAAGTAGGTCTTTCCATGTTTTTCCAAGATTAACCTGTGCATTGGTAGCCTCCTGCCTCGACTAAGTCTCAAGGATGGTTTCAATGTCTTTTAAAGGAAAAGAGCTAGTGTGGCCCATATTCTACCGTTTGCTGGCAAGACCTTAAGGAGTTTCCAGAGGATATTCCATCACTTAAGTGACTTTAAAATTGCTACTGGACAACATTAATGTCAGGGGGAAAAGACTGGCATTGGCAACACTGAAATAGAAAAAATTTTAAACATAATAGGTCAAACAATGAAAGAGCAACCAGAATGGGAGAACAAAGACCAGAAATCCAGGTCTTGGCTTTCTTCCTTTGGGTTCATGTATCAAATAATGCTAAATCTGCAGATCCCCATGAGTCTCCTGACCTAAAGAAATGACTGTAAGCAGGGTCAATACATGGAAAGTCATGGCTGCAGGGAAGATGATGACACGTCTTCACAATCACATATCCTCACCATAAGTCAAAGGCATCTCTAGTAAGGTCAAGATCATTACCCTTTTGTATGAAGCCTCTCCCTATGCCAGATTCAAAACAAGAGTGACCCTCTAGCCCTCCCTGGGGAGGAATTATCCAGTGACCTCTGGTACGTTATGGGTGCTAATAGGGAAGGGTCTTGTTAGATTATAGTATGGTTTAAAAAAAGGTTATTTCTGACTGACCTTCGCCAATACCTCATCTGCTGGAGCCTCTGCCTCTGCCCATTCTGCCGCCATTGAGACCTGCTTAAAGAAGGACTGAGCAGCCAGTGTCACCTCCCTCCTGTTACCAGAAAGTAAATCACTTCCTAACAGCTGACCCTTAGGCTTCTAGGAGGTAGCCCTCTGGGGAAGGGGTTGTCCAATGACCATGCAGTTATGAGGAGGAACCAATCCATTCCAGATTATGGTAAGCAGAGGGATACAATGGATCTGCATTCCCAGTACCCACTCTGTTGCTGCTGGGGCTTATACCACTGCCTGCTGCTACTGCTGTTCAGTTCTGCACTACAGTCAGCTCCACCACCTGTTGCCAGTGATTCCTAGTCTACTGCCCACTCCCATGGCCACTGGAGAATGTGATACCACCCTCTATTGCTACTTATTGGGCCAGAATTGTTTTCTATTGTTGCTTGGACCAAGTCTCCTTTGGCATCTGACATTGCTTCTTATGCCAGTGAGTCTCATCCCCCTCTACCCATGTCAGGGCTTTTGTACTGTTTTCTAATGCTTTGGACACTGTTACTCTTGGGGTCTGAGTTCTCTTCCACCAGCCATAATAGAGGAAGGAGAGTCAAGAAGGATATGAATTGAGGATATAGCACTGACTTAGTTGAACACAGCTCCCCTGCCTGCAATTTTCTTCTGGAGCTCTTCTGATCAAGCATCAGGATTCTTTTGGAGCTTCCTTTTTGTACTTTAGTGACCAGGGAGCAATGCCAATGGCCCAAGCCTTTGGTTTGTAAGCTTAAAAATTAATATATAATAACTCCAAATATTATATTTAATAAGATTTATTAATAATAACTAAACTAAAAAAAGCTAGAGTGAAAAAGGCACTAACTCATCCACGGTTGCGAGAGGAGAGAGAGAGTGGGCAGAGTTTCAGCTAACTATATACAAAATGTGACCATGAAACTTGGAGGAAAGAGGAGAGGAATTCTGGGAAATACTAAAGGAATTCTGGGGAACATAGTTCAAAGGTACAAAATTTCCACTTATACAGGTTCTCGCAGCTAATTCAATCCCCTGAGTGGTTTCAGTCCCCTCCGTGGGGGACTGACCTAGTCCAGCCTCCATGGTGGGAGACTAGGGGAGATCCTCAGATAGCATCCACCCCCCCTCTGCACAGAGTCCAGGGGCCCTGAATTGCTTCACTACTGTCTTACCAGGTGGCCCAGCGTACTTCCAAACCTGTCCTCCTGCCCATTCCTGTTGGGAAGGGTGAGGCTTTCTTGTATAGTCCATTGTAAAGGAGCTGGATGGCCCGGCAGATAAGAATGGTAGATTTAGAAGCAGGAAGACCCAAGTTTAAATTCCCCCTTGATGACTTATTAGCTGGGTGACTCTCAGATCATTAACCCTCTCTGAGCTTCAGTCTCCCCATCTGTAAAATGGTGAAAAAAAATAGAACCTACCTTGCTGTGCTGAGGAGGAACTGAGATAACACATAAGGCTACACAGTGGGTCTGGAATATCACTAATACAAATTGCTATGAATTAGATGAGTAATATTATAATTATTGCACAGGGCAGGTACTCACCAGATAGTTTATCCATTCTAAGACTGAGTGCCCAAGTCAATGGTGGTTCAAGACAGGACGTGCTGCCAAGGTTCAGATTTCTGGGTGGGCCACTCTCGTGAGTCGCCATCCCATCATGGGTGCCACCATGATCAAACTGTTCCAGGTATCTAAATGACTTGATTCTGGGGTGAAATGTTCTCACCGGGGACTACTCAGCAGCTTTCTTGGTGCCTGCTGCATGGATGGCTTTTCAGCAGTAGGGGGCCCTCTGGTCCTTCCAAAGAAAATTGGCTCTTGAGCTCTTTTCATTTTCCTTTTTTCTTGCTGTTTCCAGTGAGAAGGGCAGAGCCTGGGGGAAGGTGTATGTGTGCATGGTGCTCTGGGAGCACATGCAGACAGTTAGTTTCCTTGTAGAAAGTCTGGGCTGCAGGAACCCCCTTTCTTGAGCAGATTTGTGGCAGGAGCAGGTGTGGGGTGAGGAAGAAAGGACACTGAACTGAAATCAGAGGGCTGGAATTCACACCTCAGTTCTTCCTGGGGAAGAGCTAGCCCCCTTTGGCTTAACTTCTGCATTTCTCCTTTTAAGCAAACTGATTCCCTGAGTCACTGAGTACAGCCATTTCTTGATCCTTAGTGCAAACAAGTAAAGCAGGAGAATTAAGGGAAGCATGCATGGCTTTGGATGGACATTTGGACTCTCAGTCTAGTCCTTTAGGCTTTTCTCAGCCCAACACTACAATCGACAGACCTGGACCCAGAGTTTCTAGCATAGGAGGAAAGGGAAAACCTTGAATTATTGTGGTTAATACATTTCTGGATAATAAAGAACTGACTATATTACTGTTTCTTGACTAGGATTAACTTCCAGGAGGAAAAGAGGGCTGGATGTGTGGTCAATGACCTGGATTCACATCCCACTTCTGCCACTTGCTTCCTATGTGATCCTAGATGAGATCTTTTCCAGCTCACCATAGACCTCCTCCAGCCAAAATCTGCTCAAGAAAGGGGGTTCTTGTAGCTCAGACTTTCTACAAGGAAATGAATTGTCTGTATGTGCTCCTGGAGCACCTTGCCTACACCTTCCCTCAGTTTCCTCACCTGTAAAATGAAGGGGTTGGACTAGAGTAATTACACAAAGGTTGGAGTAGGCATATAATAAATGTTTGTTGACTGACATATGGACTATCTCTAAGCCATAAATATAACCCCAAATCTATAATCCTCCTCAATGACTGTGAGTATGTAATTTTAGATCGAACCAACCTTTGGATGATATTCTTTTGGGCAAGTGAGAAGGACAGGCAGAAGTCCATCCTTTCCTACTAACTGCTGCCTTGTGAAAATTGGACAGAGATTCCTTGGGGAACCCCCTGTCTTCTGGGAATGCTTCATCTGACTCTATAGAGTAGGGGAAAAAATCACTAGGCTGAGAATTGGGAGAATTCTGGGAATTCTAGTCTCTGGTCTGCCACGAACCGGCTGAATGACTCTGAAAGGGCAAGTAATTCAACCATTTTAATTTAACTCAGCCTCTTCATCTATGACATGGAAATAATTAATCCTCTTCCGCCATTATCTGATGAGATCATGGATTTGCAAGTGTTATGTTATACAGGTAGTGTAAGAGATGCTGATATTCTAAGTCTAGTTAAGAATGTTTCCAAGAATGAAGTTGTTTCTGCACTTATGTGACAGCAGATGTCAGCATTGTTCTCTAAATCTTTCATGACTCCTCTTCCTCATCCATCCTGCCTTCAGATCATCAGGATGGATCTTTCATTCTTTTCTTCTGCCTCCTTCAGTATTGGCAAAAGGCCACAGACAGGAAAGTCACCTTTCTGAGCCTCAGATAATATGGGCCAGTTTTGAGGCTTCAGATAGTCATGTTTCCAATATTCCAGGATGGAGAAGAACAGAAATAGAAAGGGGTTAAAACTACTTCCCCACATAACTCAAAGAAACATGAACCAGCTGTATATGGAGAGAAGAGAAAGTTGGGTCAGGAGAAGAAAGCATGTCATTTGAACATGGTGCTTAAATTAAGGTGGTAAGTGTTGGTTTTATCCTTGGCCTGAAGGATAAGGAGCTCCACTCTTTCTTTTACAAAGTATGTCTTACACTGAATGGAGATGGGGAAGTCTAACAGCTAAGGCAGCCCTGATGTACCAAGTCTTTTTCCAGAGCAATTGGCTCAGATGTGGTTATTGCCTTTGTTGAAGAGTTGACAGAAACAATCTTTATGGTGCTTCAGGCCCTATTATTTTGAGGAAAACAACTTTTTTTTTAATATTCTTTCTTTGAGTTTTCATGACACTGCCTGTCATAGTTGTCTTTCTACTTGTGGGAACAATCCTTAGTCTTTTTTTTTTTACCAATACACTATATATCTCCCTCTTTTAGGCATAATGCACTCCAATGACTCTGTCCTTGGTCCTCTCCTCTTCTCTTTCTATACTCTCTTGGAAATCTCACCAATTCCCATGAATTCATCTTCTCTTGAGCATCTCCTGTTGCTTGTTGGGCATCTCCACCTCTCAGGCATCTGAAATTCAGTATGTCCAAATAAGAACTTGTCTTTCTTTTCCCTAAACCATACCTCGTGCTAGTTTCTCTGTTCCTGTTAAGGTCATCACATTCTTCTTGTTACCCATGCTTATAAGTTTGGAGAAATCATTCTTATTCACCATGTCCTCCTCCCCCAAATAGCCAATCATTTGCTAAGTCTTGTTGATAACGGCTACTCAATATCTCTTCTTTCCACTCCAACCCAACCATACTAGTCTAGATTCTCATTACCTCTTGTCTGGGACTATATATTGTAATGACTTCCTAATTGGTTTCCTTGCTCATAGCTTTCTTGGGGTCCGCTGACCGCTCTCCAATCCAAACCATCCTGCCCACACTTGTCAAAATGACATTCCTCAAGTGTAGGTCATCCCTTTGCTCAGGAAGTTGCAGTGCTCTTAATTACCTCTAGATTAAAATACAAATTCCCCCATTTGACATTTAAAACTTTTTTTTTTTACACTTTGGCTTTAATGTATCTTTGTAGGGTGATTGCAAATTATTCCACACAACCAACTCTACAACCTAGCCAAATGGCCTGTTTGATGTACTTTGTACTGTTCTCTGTATATGTGTTCCATCTCCTTCCTTTGTATTATGTTCAGGCTATCTTTGATATTTGGGATGCTCTCTCTTTACCGTTGCCTCTGGAATTCCTTAGCTCCCTTCAGTATCCAGCTTACTTGTTATCTCCTACAAGCATTTTCCCCCCTCGGATTCCTTCATTGTTAGTTCCACATCCAGCAATTCACTGTTTATTTTGTTTGTATCCCATACTGAGATCACCTAGCTAACCATATGCCTATTTCAACAGAAACTTGATATTTGCAGCCAGCCAAATAATGATCAAGAAATATAATGAGAAACTATAGAAAAAGAATTATTTTTTCCCATCCCCAGAAGTTCACAAAAAAGAGACTCATGGCCAATAGGAAAGGGAATTTCCAGTAAAGCCTTTGAAGGCAAACAAACCATATGACTGTAATCACAGAGACTCATGTAGCTAGCAAACTTCTTTTTTGGAGGTAGCAAGAATAAATTTCTCCATAAAGATCCATGGATTTCAGAAAGCCCCCAACATGGGGGCTTGGAAGTCCTAGAGCTGTGGCAACAAGAATGACCAGCTCAAAGCAGGATAGACCAGATGTCCAGATGCTCTAAGATCTCTCACACTCTATCCTGAGATATTATAAAGAGTTCTGAGGATACAACACTCTGACTTCAAACATCCAGGGGGCCTTATCCTATCTGGTGAAGGTCAATATATGAAACTAGGTAACCAATGGTGAGACCAAGCAGAGAGGGTTAGAGCGTGACCCTGACTCATGTAAGGATAATTTTAGGGTTGTGACTGAATCTAAATTAATTTTGGTCACCAGGGAATATCCCAAATAAAATATCCAAGTCAGTAAATTTATGGTGGTTTAATTAATATAGAGGAAAGGAATTAAGGAGAAGGGAGAGGGAAAGGGTATAGGATTTCTCCCGCCTGGCCTGTGCCAGGGGAAGTTCACAGTCTTCTGCCACAAGTTCTTTGAAGATTAGTGGCCTTCTAAGAGGATAATATTAGGAAGGTAAAGGAGAAAGGAATCAGCCTAAACTTCGAGAGAGCTCAGTAAGATGCCTCACCTGAACTAGGCTACTCAGCTTCTCCCAGTATAGTATCAAGGAAAACTTATTGCCAAAACCGGACAATAGCTGCCACCATACCAAGATGCTGGAATGTTTAGCACGCTCAGCAAGCTGCTGCCAGCCACCTCTCCACCTTAAAAAAGGCTGGAGAGAGGAAGTGATGCAAAATATATAGAGGATTTTACATCACTTTCCTGCGTCTCACCCGTACCAATGGTAGCTTAAGCTTGACTTAGGACAGCCCAGGGGTCTGTCAGCTGTTTCTGATTTGTCATTTGCTAGCACATGTCTATCATAGGCCATCCTCCTAGATACTTAATCCTTAAGTATGGGTATAGACATTCCTGATTTTGTTAGACTAAGTAGGGTGGAGTAATCTAAAGTTCACACTCAAACTCCTAATTCAAGAATTTCTAAAACTAGAGAGATAAATAAACCATAGAAGTTTATAAAATGTTATTGTAAATATAGAGATCACTCATAAAGAGGAGAGAGTAATTCTGAAACTACTACAAATATAGACCTAAAGGAAAAAATGGATTTTTCCACATAGACTACTTGAATACCTAGAATAAATGATGCAAGTGATAAAAAATGAAATAAAAGCTCTGGAAGAAAGGATGGGCAGGAGAATAAATAGCTTAGAAGTGATAAACCTTAACCATTTAACAAACTCCTTCAAAATTAGAATGGACCAGACAAAAATCAATGACACCATAAAATAGCAAGAAATATTTTTTAAAGACTGAAAAAATAGAAGAAAATGTAAGATATCTAAATTTAAAAAAAAAAACAAGTGATCTGAAGAATAGGTCAAGGAGAGATTATTTATAAATCATTAGTCTCCATGAAAAACTTAATAAAGAACAAAGTTTGAACATTATATTTCAATAAATTATAAATGAAAAATGGACCCAGATTTATTAGAATCATAGAGCAAAGTAAAAAAATGGAAAGAATACACTCATAATTTCTTGAGAAAAATTCAAATAAAAAGACCTGAGAATATCATAATCAAAATCTAAAAGTCTTATGTAAAAGAAAAATCCTGCAAGCAGCTGAAAAAGAAAGAGTTTAAGGGTCAATGAACCATAGTGAAACTCACCCAAGACCTGACAGTTTCTGCTATAATTAAGAGGAGATCTTGGAAATATAATATTCCAAAAAGTAAAAGATAGGTTTATAACCAAGAATAACTTAATCTGCAAAGATGAGTACAATCCTGCAAAGAAGAAAATGGATTAAAGGAGTATAGTATAGTATTTCTAATGAAAAGACTAGAGTTGAGTAAGAACTTTGAAGCACAATTTTAAGAGCAGAGAGAAACCTAGAGAGATGAATCTATTTGATGAATTGAAAGGAATATATGATGATGGCATATTACAATTTTAAGAGTAGGAGACAATCCCTTCAGAACCTTGGTATCTTCAAAGGGTTTGAGGGGAATAGATTAAAAAAAACAGGGGATTGGTTCTATTATAGGGATTTTAAGAGGAGAAAGAAGAGAGGATCAAAGGTAAACTACAGTGGCATAGAAAAGAGGAAGAAGGGGGTGTGGATATTACTATTTCTCATACTTGAGGTACATGAGAAGAAGAATGTACAAATATGGTGGAAGGGATGGGGGAACTGGCATTAGACAAACCCTGCTCTTACCTGAAACAGATTATGGAGGATTGTGCACATACAAACAAGTAGTTTAGTTTAGAACTCCACCAAAAACAGGGAAATAAGCAGAGACTTCTGTCCTTTTGTTGTAGTCCCAGTGTTTTACACAGTACTTATAAATATAAATAACAGATGACTTGACTTGACAAGGTTCACAAAGGGACCTATATTTCTGGACCTGAACTTTGTCTGGATTTGTTTTGTTTGAGTATGCTTCTTTGTTACAAGAGTTTTTATCCCCTTTTCAGTTTTTATTTTTATTCGTTTACTTAAAGAACCCTTATCTTCTGTCTTAGAACCGATACAAACATCAGTTCCAAGGCAGAAGAGGTAAGAGTTAGGAAACTGGGGTGATTTGCCCAGGATCACATAGCTAGGAAGTGTCTGAGGCCAGATTTGGACCCAGGTCCTTCTGACTCTAGATTTCCACTGAACTACCTAGTTGTTCCTTTCTTACTTTTTAATTCAAGGGATTTTAGGGGACAAGTGAGATTAGTAATAGTGATACAAAAAAAGATAGGGTTATTGAAACATTTCCAAAGAGATACCTAAGAGAACAAACAAGACAGTTTTGAAAGTAATGAAGAATTATCAAACACTTTTCTGTCTTAAAATAAGCTATGAAATGGAGATTCATGGCTTCATATATAATCCTCTTCCATTTTGGCTATAAATATGGAAATATCCCTTCTTGGTATTTAATTTCATAATATATATATATTTATAAACACAGTGACATAGAGAAACAAACACATATACATTCAGAATAATTGACTTATTTTGGTGAATATAAATATCCATATGCTCGCTTCTCTTCCAGTGCTTCTCAACTCTCCAGACTTAAAAAAAAATTAATTTCTTTGTTACATTAAAATACTCAGTTAACTCCCTCCCTCTGTTCCCCCCCACCATAAAAGAAGTCATAATTTGACAAAAAGATAAAGGTACATATAAAACTATGTCTTACTTATTTCTGATTTATTGGTTCTTTTTCTGGAGGTGACATTCAAGACATTTTTGAAATAGTATTTCTATTGGTCTATATAATATTCTCTTTTGGTTTTGTTCATTTCTATCTTCATAATTTCATGAAGAGGAATATCATAAGAAAATTAGAAGAATAGGAAACATTTCTTATCAGAATTATCAATAGAATAATTTATGAATAAACAAGAGATAGAAAGCATTGTGAGATATAAAATAGATAATTTTGAATACATTAAATTGAAAAGTTTTTCTACAAATAAAACGAATGTAGTGAAGATTAGAAGGAAATCAGTAAGTTGGGGAAATATTTTTAGACAGTTTCTTGGATAGATGTTTCAGTATATGAACTATATAGAGAACTTTTGTCAGATATACAAGAATATGAACCATTCCCCAATTCACAAATGATCAAAAGATATGAACCATTTTTTAGATAAAGAAATAAAAGTTCTATATAAGTATATGGAAAATGCTCCAAATCATTATTAATTAGAGAAATGCAAATCAAAACAACTCTGAGATATCATCTCACACCCATCAGATTGACTAAAATGATAAAAGGGCAAAATGACAAATGTTGGAGGGGATATGGAAAATGGGGACACTAATACTCTGTTGGTGGAACCATGAACTGATCCAACCACTGTTATAAAACTGTATATATATATATATATATATATATATATATATATATATATATATATATATATATATATATATATATATCTTTTGACCCAGCAGTACAGTACTCTTTTCTACGTTGCCCCATGCAGGTATGTCTCTCTCCATCCCAGCCTCCTTTTGTACTCCCTTTTGCATATTGTCTTCCTCCATTGGAATACAAGCTCTTTAAAGATCTGGACTGTCTTTCTCTTTTATCTCTGTCTTTCTCTTGCTTGTATTTATATTCCAACATTTAGCACAATTCCTGGCACATAGTAAACATTTAATAAATGTTTCTCCCGTCTTCCCTCCTCTTTGTCTCAGTTTTTCTGTCTTTCTGTCTGTCTCTCCCTCTCCTCTTTTATCCCTTTCCTCTATCTCTGTCCTCACTTTCTTTCCTTCCCATCAAAAAAAGAATTGTGTTGTGCCATAAGAGGCATCATCAGAAAACATATGAACAAAAAGGGGATGGAACAGAATGGAAAGGAATGGTCATGTAGTGAGATGAAGGGATAATAGTAAGGCTTCTGTGGTGTTCATATAATATCAAGAACTGACTTTACCATACAGTCAAGAGTCATGCCACTTGAAAAACAGTGGGTGGGTTCTAATATGTACTCCTGGAGGAAGTATTCACATTAGTGAGATAACAGATCCATCAAAGTAAATACATTATTTTTAAAAAAATTAAAACCCTTACCTTCCACCTTAGAATCAATACTGTGTATTGGTTCCAAGGCAGAAGAGTGGTAAGGGCTAGACAATGGGGGTCAAGTGACTTTCCCAGGGTCACACAGCTGGGAAGTGCCTTGAGGCCAAATTTGAACCCAGGACCTCTCATCTCTAGGCCTGGCTCTCAATCCACTGAGCTACCCAGCTGCCCCTAAAAACATTCTTAATGTAATTGTTTGGGCTGGACCACTGATATTTTTGTTGACCATCATTCCATCTTGTGTGTACCCTAGCCGTAACCTAAAAGCAAGTCTTAATCATGCCCCTGGCATTATCTCCTATACTCATTTGCCCAGCAGAGAAATAACCCAGGTGGAAAGAGATCAATACTAACCCAAGTCCCTGGTAGATACCCTACTCTCTCTGGGATTTTCTCAGCCTGCCCTTCTAAGGTCCCTAAATTGGTGTACTAACTGTCACTACTGAACATAGAAATAGACTGGCTTCGCCACATCCCCCTTAGTTAAACTAAAGCAATGTTGGAGGTTTCAAAAAATGAATTTTGATGGGCAAATGGAGGAAAATGAATATGAACATGTGACAAGTAAGTCCCTGCTTTCTTTGAGAACTCTGGTTCTGGACTAACATCCCTCCTTTTAGGTTCAGTAAATTTTTTTGGCAATCAGTTATGTAAACCATAGATAGGGTGGCACTCACTATTATCACGCTAGCATGCAAGAGTCTCCATCCCATAGCAAAAATAGGAGACAAAGGCAATGTAAAGAATGGGGGAATTAAGTAGTAGAATTATTCTTTGCTCCCTCCCTCTTCCGGAGATTATCATCTAATCCTTCCAAATATCTCCACGCCAGTGGGAACTACTTCAGAAATCCTGACCCTTTAGGTTCAGTGCTTTCTGCCATTAGACAGTATGGCCTTGAGGGCAGGGATTGTCCTGGGACAAATGCCCCAGGGCTTAGCATAGGACCTGGCATGTAGTCAGCACTTAAAAAATGTTTATTGATTGATTCTGCCTCATGGAAATCTGAATCTCCTCAGACAGGCATGTAGAGATCAATCAATTAATAAACACTTATTAAGCACCTACTACATGCCAGATCCGGTGCTAAGTACTGAATATACCAAAACCTTCTGGCGTGGCTCCACAATGAAAGATGGCCTTGAGACTCCTGGGTTCCGAGACACTGGCATTACTGTTCCACACACTTTTCCTTCCATCTCCCCATTCCAATTGCAGACCTTTGACAGCCCTGTTTTCCCTCAAACTTTCCATCCTTTCCCCCTGCATCTTCTCCTCTTTCCCCAACCCCAAATTGGAGTCAGCTGGTAAAATTCCAGTGACTGGACACACCGAGTCCCAGGGGAGTCTGATGGATGGAGCTTCTCTCAGGCTCTTTTGCTTGATATTTCTGGGCACTTTGAAGCCATACTGGGAAGCTCCCAAGGAAGACAAGCTATCCCTATCGCAATTATAAAAGGATAGAAAGAAACAAGTTTAGACGATACATTTCTTTTCTCATTTGTCTAAAACATAGTTACAGACTAGTTTCGCTGGCATAGCTGACTGGTCACCTAGTCTTGGTTTCCTTTTTCCTTCTCAAATCTATCTGACATAAGAAGGGAAGTAAGGGTCCAGGCAAACTCCTTTGACTTCCAACCTGAGGTAGATTTAATTTGACACCATTTCTAAGTCTCTTGGAATTCTTCATTTATTCCTAGGCTATTCTCAAGTCTTGGTTGGCCTTGGTAGATTTTAGCTCCTCAGCCACCTTGACTCACTCAAGCTTTGACCTGGTTCTTGGCCTCTGGGTTCCCACAGGTACTTCTCTGTCTGGATTCAGTGACAACTCCCCAAGATTTCAGGCTATCCCACAGGAACCCTGAGCATTCCTCCTCCAGCCTACCTAGAGGTTTCTTGACTCCAGGTCCCTGGAGAAATGACCCAACCCTTGACTCATTTCTCTCTATCCTGCCAATTTGCCCGAAGGATATTAACTAGTGGGTTGTTCAGGCTGGTTCTACTCTTTGGTAAAGCTTGGCTTCCTCATTTATTGTTCTAAGCTAGCACCTGGGCTAAATTTGACTAGCAGCCATGGGACCTTGAAGTTAGATATTATCTGCCCTGGATTCTTTCTGCATCATATCAACTCCTTCTGAGACAGATTTGTTGCCTATTGCTGAAGTTCTCATTTCCTGTTTGAGAGAGCCCTTCTGTTTTTAACTTTGGCAGAAAAAGAATAATAGACATTTCCTGAACCCAATGAGTGACCAAGCTTTGAGAGACTTTGCTAATCAGCTCTACCCACTTTCCCAGGTTCTCTTTCTCCGGCTCAGCCCTTAGGTGCTTCTAGGGGATTGAATTATCTTCTATAATCTTATATTTACAGTTTTACAATATTAAAAACATTTGACACAAAATAGCAGACATATTTTTCAACCGAGGGAGATCAAGGCTGTTCCCCCATAATTGCCCCTTTTAGATAAACACCCGTTCACAGACAGCACTATTAGAAACAGTGCCTCTCAGGCAAAATGGCCCCTTTCCCCTCCAAAAATAAAGAACCCTGAAGAGTCTCAGCACGTAGGATATCGGAAATGTGCCTTCCTTTCCCTTGTTGTTCACTGCCCATCTAAACTTCATGGGTCTTGCTGCCAAGCACATAGACCCTAACATCTTCTGTTGGAAACACTGCTGGAGGTTTCTTTGAGTTTCAAGGAAATTCAACACTGGGAGGACAGAAGTAAAGAGCCAGGAAGACAATATCTCCAGGGCTCCTTGCCCAGCTTCCATTAGGCTGGCCCTTTTTCTTGGCTTTTTTTTTGTAGTATGATTATTGGGGGCAGGAAGGACCATATCTTGTGCTGAGGACATATAACTTCTCAGGTGACTATTTTCTTTTTGAATTCAGTCTCCTTTCTCTGGCCTATGATTTTTGTCATTCATTTCGACTATGGGCCCATAGGGGGTCAGGCTACTAGTTGTGGGGATAACATCGCTAGGGAAAGAAGCAGCAGTTGGGTCAGAGTCCAAGATGAATATCAAAGGCATGTCTACCCCCAAATCCGAGAGCTTATATAACTTCATTCCTAGGGTAGGGATCAGCAAGAGAGGCAAAGATAAAGGGCCTTTATGATCTTGGCCAAACTGTTGGATCAAAGTCTAAACACATCATAAAAGCATCTTCCAGCTCCACCTAAGGACATGCTAATAGGACCTTTACTTACACACAGCCTAGAATGGCAGGCCAGCCTTCTAGCCTCAAAGATCTCTTATTACAAAGCTGGAATCTTTTTTATCTGTATTTAAACCATTGCCTATGAAATAACGTCCATAAAAGGCAGATTGGGAATGAAAATATTAAGAGCAATAAATGACAGTTACATGATGTTCTGTCCTGAGGGATGCTCCTTTCCAAAGTAGCTTCAGTAATTTTATTTGGGATTGTATTCTGCATTTCCTTGTGTAACATGCCATTTGTTAACAGGAAGAAGGACCCACATTACTGAAACTTTTCTCCCCTGTGGGTCTTGTGCTTGGCAATTAGTATACCTGACATCCTTACTTTAAGTTTCATAGCTGAAATTGACTTCTAATATAGACATGGTTTAGCTAATCTCAAATCAGGCTTGGATGATTGGAGTGAGTATGTTTTCATTTCCAACCCCATCCTCATCCCCATAATTTCTTTATCTGTTTTCATTTCCAACCCCATCCTTATCATCAGCATCATTGTAATATTCATATCTATTACATCTATCATAAAAATTTATCACCATAATGTAATATCTTGTGTGTTGGTCTCTCTGCTTTAAGTCTCTCCAAAATTTCTTCCAGTCCATCCTTCCATGTCACTATTAAATTAATCTTTCTAAAATAAAGATATTCTTCTCAAGTCACTCCCCCTGCTTCATTCAATAAATTTCAAGATCAAATATAAAATTGTCTGTTTGGCTTTTAAATGCCTTTATAACTTGTCCTCTTTCTACCTTTCCAGGCTTCTTATAACTTATTCCCTTCTAAGTACTCTAAGATCCTTAACCCTCTTTTCTATTCTAGCTTGTACCTTCTTTTCAGTTCCTATTTGTGTATTGTGTTCCCCCATTAGACCGTAAGCTCCTTACGGGCAGGGACTGTCTCCTTTCTGCTTGTACTTGTATTTCCAGCACTCAGCATAGCGGCCAGTACCTAGTAAGCATTTACTAAATATTTGTTGATTTGACTTGAGAGCAAGTGCATTCTGTCTCTGCTATATCCACCCTCAATTCTGCCACTCGGGGCTAAGCAGAACATGTTTAATCCCTCTTCCACATGACAGCCTTTCCAATACTTGAAGAGGGCTCTCATGTTCTGCCAAGTCTTCTATAGGCTAAAACCCCACCCTCATTCCACTGTTGATCTTCATGTCATTTGCTCTTTCACCATGCTAATTGCTCCTTTCCAGATATGCTTCAGCTAATGAATGCCCTTCTTAAAATGGGGTTCCCCAAATGGAACCCAACAGTTAACTTCTGCATTATTAATTTTCTAGCCCTATATTCTTATGCTTCTTAAGATAACTTGAGATCATGTTAGCAGATTTAAAAAAAATTCTTACCTTGTCTTAGAATTGATACTAAGTATTGGTTTCAAGGCAGAAGAGTGGTAAAGGCTAGGCAAAAGGGGTTAAGTTGTCCATTGCATAACATGTGATTAATAAGGACTTGATAATAAATTAAAATTGATTTTTTAACTCAAGAGCAAGACTTTTACCCATTCAATTTCATCTTATTAGATTTAGTTCAATATTCTGTTGAAATATTTTTGGATCTCGTGTCTCTCATACAGAGCTGTTCCTCTGAGTTTTGTATCATCTGTAAATTTGATGAGTATGTCATCTTCTTCCAAGTCAATAATAAAAATGTCAGAAAGCACAGGGCCAAATTGAGGTCCTTATTCCAAGCTGATATCCAAGCATCCATTATTCTCTGGGTTCAGTCACTGATTCAGTCCCAAATCCAAATAACTATACTATTAGGTAGCTCATATCTTTCCAATTTGTCCACATGATTTGTATGAAAGTCTTTGCTAAATGCTCTGCTAAAGTCAAAGTAAACCAAAGTAAACGATATCTATCCCATTCCTTTTTTTCTACTAGGCAAGTAAAGGTGTTGGGGGAAAAAAGGGAAATAAAGTTATTTTGGTGTGACCCGTTTTTCTTTTTTCTCTTCAAAATATAATAAGCATCAAATAAAATGAACATTCCCAAATACATTGTGAAACCCAAGATAGATTACAAGGAGAAGGATCCCTATGACATAGAGCTTGATTTTCTTTAAAAATATTTAGTAAATTCAATCTGTAGCTTTCAAAGATGACCTGCTCATCTGATTCCTTCTCAACTTCCTTTCCAATGAAAAAAATAGGATAAAAACAAAACCCTTATAACAAATATGATTTGTCAAGCAGAATAATTTCCCACACTTGCCATGTCTGATAATATATGTCTCACTCTGTACCTTGAGTCCAGGACCTCTTTTAGGAAGTGGGCACCATGCTTCTATCACCTCTGGTCTCATGAAATGGTAGTATACGACCTGTTCTTGGTGATGGATGTGCCAGGAAATGGGGTCTAGATTGTGGGGTGTACCGGGGGAGCTCAGATGGGGTAGGCTGATAGCTCTGAAGAAGGGAAAAGGCATGCAAAGGGGAAAGTGGAGATTCAAAGATTAATTCCATCTTCTTGAACTTCATTATGGTTCTTAAACTAGTGACACAGAGAATTCTGTTTCCCAGCAGTAAATTGAGTCTACAATGTCTACTTGGCCTTTCCCTACTTGGTTTACTCCACCCTTTCTCAGAGTTCAGTGCTTCTCCCAGATCCCTCTTTTCCTTTAGGAGTTCGCTTTAGGCTTTAGGGTGGTTTTTTTTTTTTCCATTTTCCTACCAGAAATTGAAGGGCAGGGCAAGGTATTTGTTCTTTCCTTCTTGTTTTTCTCATAAACACCATTGTCCTTGGCCAGGCTTTCTCAGAGCAGTTAGGGCAAACTAGAGCTACTTAAGGATAGTTTGCTGCTGCTGCTTCCCTAAGATTCCTTCTGGTGTAGACTGAGGTAGGACTTACTTTGATGCTCCCTGATGAGTTCCTTGGATTATAGAATTTAAAACTAGAAAACTAGAGCTCATCTGGTAATTAAGGAGGAAATGCAGGTCTATAGAGATGAAGAGGCTTGTCCAAGGGAAGCCAGATCATATATAGCAATGCTTCTAGAGCTCAGGTGCTTTGACCCCCAAACAAAGGATCCTTTCTATATCAAATAAGATAATATTTCTAAAGCACTTATCACAGTGCCCAGAACAAAATAGAAATGACATAAATCCTTATTCTCTTCCCTTCCCCTCTTCTTTCCACTGTATCATGACATCTCTCATATACTTAGGGGCACCCCAATTCAAGGGTCAAGTTTAGTGGATGTAGCTTAGTTAGACACTTGGTTCTTCTTATTTTGGACTGAGTCTTGATGAGTCCTGTGCAATGGCAGAGGGAGGGACTACATGACCTGTCTGGGTTCAACGAATGTTTCTCTTCGATTCTAGGAAGTTTAGAGCAGTTACCTTTAAGACACCTCGCTGTCCACCCAGCTGAGCACAGAGAATGAAGTCAAGCCTTGATGAGTTGGAAAGAATTCTAGAAAATGAGTTTGCAGACTCCTTTTCTCCCTCCCCCTTTCCCACTCCATTATTCTCCCTGGGATGGGAGGAAGGAGCCCTTCCAGACCCGGCTGGCAGTCTGGCCGGTGTTTGTGGTAGGTGGTGTTTATGTGAACTCACAAATGTTTATGCAGAATTGCCAACTGGTTATTTATGAGTCTCTCAGCCCTTACCCAATAAAAGCTGTTCCCTCGATGTTCTGACAGGCCCAGCATCTGCAACTAATGTGTCACTCGTTGGACTAATGCAATTCACTTGTGTTTATTTTTGCACAAAAGCAATTTATCCAGTACTTGGATAAAAGGGCCCTGTCAAGAGCATTCTTCAGAGCAGAGTGTTTTTCCTCAAAAGAAACTCCAAAGGGCTCATGGATATGGGGCAGTATCCACATGTGCATGTCTGGATCTTCTTGCGTAGTAGTGAATTTGTGTCTGTCTTTGCAAGTAAGCTGGGTTATACACAGGGATGTGTTTGTGGTGTTCATGTGTTGGGATCCATGTGTGTGCCTGGGCCTAGGCAGCTCTGTGTGAGTCTGTCAATCTATCTGCCTCTTTATGTGTCACTTTGTGCGCATGCCAAAGTGTGTGTTCATAGGATTTTTAAGCAAAATAATTTTCAGATTTTTCCTTCCTTTTTTTCCTTTTTCCTTTCTGGCAAGGATTCATGATGGAAAGAATGGAAGAAGCCAAGCCTGGGCTTTTACTTCACATCCTCTGATCTCTGTGAGGGTCCAAGAACCCCAGTGTCGGAAGGTCTGAGACCAAGCTCTGGCTGGTTTTCCCCATAATTGAGACTTTTGTGTTTGGAGGTCTCCAACGGGGAGAGAAGACTCTGAGGAATCAACAGAGGTCATCACTCTGGCTGCCCCTCAGCCAAACTGTTTAGTAGCTGTCTGGGTTGGGAGATGGACGTGGTGAACCCCTTTCAGTCCATTCCAGTTCAGCCCACCCATGCCTGTGGTTCCTCAACACTAATATCTCTCCATATTTTCTTTCTCAGGAATTCTTCCTCTCTCTTCTCCCTTCCTCTTCACTTTCTGAAGCCTCCCAGCTCTTAGGACTCTCATCCACTTCTCTTGGGGAGAATCTTTGTAATCGAAGTGTGCTACAGGTCTAATTGGCCATGGGTTGGCCTAAAGTAATTCCATAAAGAGAGCTTCCCCTTAGGTCTGCTTTTTTTAAGGGAGTGGACAGACCAGCTCACTCTATTTTGGATGCTTTTGTTTGTTTGTTTTGCCTTCCCCTATTTAGAAAACAGACCAGTGTCCAGCAGAGGACCTGGTTCTGGGAAGAAATAGCTTTGGGCTTCATATGGTCCTTTCCCATTAGACCTGAAAATGATAGCCTTGAGGGCAGAAGTATTGTGGGAGTTGCTGGTGTTTAAAGGCAGCCTGAGAGGAGAGAGCTTGAGAAGGGACTTTCCCAGCGTAAGTGGTAACAGAAACCAGGTCAATGGTAGATTTCCTCTGGAATTATGAGGCGGAGGTAGACATGTATCAATCTGCCCACTTGTCTTGAGATGTTAATTCATGAATAATGTTTGGAACTCCCAATCTCATCTGTGGAGGAAGGAGGATACTGGATTCTCTAGACAGATGAAGCTCATTTCCTAGGCAGGTAATCTTAAATCTAAGAATTCCCAAGTTTGAGAAGGATCCTAGTTTTTAAGGAGAGGAGAATCTCTTATGCATTGTGCTCCTTGAAGAAAGAAGAACCCAAATAGCTCCTGAGCAGGGTGCCATGATACACAGATAGAATCCCTTTCCCTGTCATGTGATTTCCTATCTGAGGAAACATTTAGAGCAGGACAGCTTCTGCCATCTTCTTGTACTAGAGAGAGTAAGGGCAGTCTCATTTCTGGGGTTGTGTCTCACAAATTCTGCCTTATTTGTCTCCTGTGGAAGATTTTCTGAGCCCTAGGATCTCCACAGAGGTGTAAAAGTTGATGAAATCCCAGCTATGTCCAAGAAACAGAGAATGAGATAAGTTAAATGACTTGTCCAAGGTCAAGCAAGTATGGAATCAAGGAGAACAAGTCTACTTCTTCTTTTACCAGATAGCTCCTTAAATACATGAAGACAATTCTTCTATCCCCCTCATGTTTTCTCTTCTTCTAGTATCATCCCCAGATCCTTTAATAAATGAGTCCTGTTTCCTTTTAGAGTTTCCTGACCCTACTTGTCTACTTCCCCAGGCATGTTCTACAATGCTATTTGCTCTTCCTAAAATATGGCACCCAGAGTGGAACGCAATACTCCAGCTGTTGTCTGACCAGAGCCTGGTAGAGTGATTTATCACCTTCTGTGTTCTGTATACTCTACTTCCCTTCCTCAATCTAAGATCATGGTAGTTGTTTTTGGCTGCTATGTTGAATTGCTGATTTTTATTATACTTGCAGCCATAAAAAACATACAGGCTTTTTCGCATATGTCTTTATACATCTTGTACTTGAGCAGTGCCTTAGATGGTTTTTTCTCTTCTTTACTTAAAAGAAAGTATGAAGAAAATAGAGAGAAAAGAAATGATATGAGACAATTCAATATAAAAGAAGAAAAACATAAGAAGGGTAAGAGTACAAAGAACCAAGCGAGATCCCTTGTCTGAAATAAGAGAATGGAAGTTGGCTCCCTGAGGCCATCAGCAATCGCCAAGACTGCTTGAGAAGTAGGGTGTTGTTCCCACCAAGCTGGGACTTCCAGGTTCCTGCTCCTTTCTGTAGCACAGTAGGCAACTCCAAAGAGAACAGTGGTCTGGGGGACACCCGTGCTCTTTCTTTGGCTTCCTGGATGCTCCTTTTTGTCCCTATGGCATTAGGTTTTGAAATTCAGGAGAGTTTGTTTTAGAGGGGACACACTGGAGTCTACTGGCTGAGGGTATTCTACTCTCAGATTCTTTCCTCTCAGACTGCATTGGAGAGGTATACCAGTAGCCCCGTAAACACTGTCAATGGTTTGGCAGTAGCGTCATCTTGGACATAGAAAGTTCATTCTCCAGAATTCTAGACTCAGAAAAAGAAATGGAAATTCAGAAGACAGCCAGGAGCTTGAGGCCATCTGGGCAAAGGTATACTGCTTGCCATAAGCTTCTTCTACAAGTTGTCATTTTCTGTTCCAGAGGAATGTGAGGGAGATATATAGTGAATGTGTCTGGAAGTTTAAGAAAGGAGAAAATGCCAGCTGAGTCCTTTCACTATTCACTTTTATATATCACTAGGAAGAAGTGACAACTCTAGGGTTTGGTCCTCTGTGCCTCAGTCTTCCAGTTGTCAGGAGATTTTTCACTTCCACAGGAGTCAGCTCTAATTTCAGAAACTTAGGCTCTGAGGCACCTGGGGGGCATGTGTGAGCACCCCAGCCCTTATAAATATTATTCATATGCTATATTTAATAGAACCAAAGAAAGAAATTCAAATAGACTTTGAAGGGGAGCAACATTGTTTTATCTTAATTTGTTTTCTCTTAATTAATTTGATCCTACTTTGTTAACTACCAAGAATTTTACATAAGATTTTTTTTCTTATTCTGCATGTTTCTTTGACTATTTGGTTTCTTGTAATAAAAGCAAATTTTATATGGAATGTTCTTAGATATAAGAAAGCTTTACTGAAGAGCATCCCTCTGATCCTCTAATGGGGTGGATTACAAAGGGGATCCAGGGGGACTGAGCACCCAGCCTGATCTAGTACGCAGAGTCCCTTGATCTGGCTTGGCCTCATATGATAATAGATTTAGAATTGGAAGGGTCATCAGGTTCAACCTCCTTATATTACTGATGAGGAAACTGAGGTCCAAAGATGTTGAATGAATTGCTCAGTCACAGAGCTGGTAAGTAATAATAATAATAGCTAACATTTATATTGCATTTACCATGGGCCAGGCATTGTGCCAAGAACTTTACAACTATTATCTCATTTGAGCCTCACAACAGCCCTGAGAGATGGGTACTATTATTATCCCTTTTTTAAAGATGAGGAATCCAAGGCAAGTAGAAGTGAAATGACTTGCCCAAGGCTACACAACTGATCAATGTCTGAGGCTGGATTTCAACTAAAGTTCCTGATTCCAGATCCTAGCACTCCATTTTGATACTTCTCCCTAGGTGGTTCTTGATTCCAAATTCAACATGTTTCCCAATGTACTTCTTATTGTTGTTTTAGTCATCATTTCAGTCATATCCGACTCTTCATGACCCCCCTCCCCTTTTTTTGGCAAAGATATTGCACTGGTTTGCCAATTCTTTCTTCAGTTCATTTTACATATGAGAAACTGAGACAAACTTTAAACTCAGGAAGATGAGTCTTCTTGGCCCCAGCCCCAGCACTCTATCCTTTATACTGCCCAGCTGCCCATTCATTTCTCACCAAGTTGCCCTTGGGACTTTTCTATCATACCTCCAGAAACCTCTCCATCCTAGAAGATCATTCCAGCTCAGGAATTCAAAACTCTGAAGTACCCTCTTCCCTGAGACCCCTCCCAGATCTCCATTGAAGGGGGTACTCTTATCAGTACCTTCTCTTCCCCTCTCCACTCCTTTTCCACATCTCTTTTACGAGTTATCTTCCCCTGATCAGGATGTAAGCACCATGAGGGGAAGGGCTCTTTTTCTGCTTGTATTTGTACAGTCCCTGACACCTAGTAAATGCTTATTCAATTCTTGTTGACTGATGGGTGGAAAGTGCCTTCTCTTTGGATCACCAAAGTCTGTTCCTACTTTGATTTCCTTTTATAAACCTTGTGGATTTGTGAGCATTTTAGTTTCTCCCTACTTGAGTTGTCTAAGTGATCTTCCATGTCTGTCCATGTCATGCTGCCCCCATTTCCCCCAATTCATTGAACTCCAGTGGTTCCCTATCAATCATCTCCAGGATTAAAAATAAAATCCTCTGGCATTAAAAGCCTCTTATAACCGGCTTCACCCCCCACCTTTCCAGGCTCCTTACAACTTATACCCCATCACTCATTCTGCTATACAATGACCCTGGACTCTTTTCTGTTCAAGCAACAAGATACTTAGACAAATATCCTCAAAACAAGTCTCATGTTCCTTGAACAAGATACTCCATCTCCTGTCTATATTTTCTTTTTTTCCCTTTCTTTTTTTAAACTCTTACCTTCCATCTTAGAATCAATACTGTGTATTGGTTCCAAGGCAGAAGAGCAGTCAGGACTAGATAATGGGGGTTAAATGACTTGCCCAGGGTCACATATCTAGGAGGTGTCTGAGGCCAGATTTGAACCTGGAACCATCTCATCTCTGGACCTGGCTCCTAATCCACTGAGTTCCCCAGCTGTTCCCTCCTGATTGTATTTTCACTAGCTGTCCTCCATGCCTAGAATGGTTTCCTTGTAATCCCAAATACAATTTCACTTTCTATATGAAGCCTTTAGTGGTCCTCCTTAAATCTCATGCTCTCCCTCTGTGGATTGTTTGAAGTTAATTCTATATATAGCTCAACTGAACATATTTGTTTGCCTATTGTTTCCCCCATTAGACTGTGAGCTCCTTGAAAGCAGAGGCTTTTTTATCTTTCTTTGTATCCCCAGTTCTTAGTCCCTGGCATATACTAAACATACTAAACATCTAATTCAGTCAATAGACATTTATTACATGCCTACTATTCTGAAGGGTCTATCTGCTTCCATTGTACCCCATGTAGTGACAGAAGTAAATGAGTAGGTTTCACATGTGTAGTGGGACTCCACATATGGCTGGGGCTACTTTCATTATGTGTGGTTCAAGGGAAGTGGTTTAGACATCTCTAGCCTCTTCTCCTCCCTTCCTTCACCAAGGGAGACTTTCATTACTGCTGGGAGGAGAAGGAGGAAGTGGAGGTCAGAGATCACTTTCTACCCTTCTCAGAGAGAGGGGATACCAGGCTAGAATTCTTTCTCTCTTCTATTGAGATCAAGATAACTCAACTCAGCCAAGAGAAAGAGTTCTAGATGTCACCCAAGAGGACACTTCCTGAATTCTCTAAAATATAAAGCTGGGAATTGTTGAAGACTGCCTGGTAATCTCTTTTCTTCTCAGAGTCTTTCTCCAGCAATGTGAAAGAGGGTTGGATTCTTCCATCTCTCTTGAAGCTGGAAGCCAGTCTTATTATCTCATTTGATTTTCACAACAGCACTGAGAGATGGGTACTATTATTTCCTCTATTTTTTTTATAAAACCCTTACTTTCCGTCTTGGAGTCAATACTGTGTATTGGCTCCAAGGCAGAAGAGTGGTAAGGGCTAGGCAATGGGGGTCATGGGAAGTGTCTGAGGTCAGATTTGAACCTAGGACCTCCCATCTCTAGGCCTAGCTCTCAACACACTGAGCTACCCAGCTGCCCCCCATCCTCTATTTTAAAGATGAGGAAACTGAGGCAAGTAGAAGTTAAGTGGCTCATGCATGCCTGAAACATCTCAATGCTGGAAGAAGAATCGATGCTCAATGAATTCCTAAAGTAGACTTGAAGGGGATTCTCTCAGAGTTCCAAGAAAGACTCAAAGGAGATTCTGGTCAGGAGAGGGACTGACTCAGAATTGAAAGTCTCTGCCTCTTGTCAACACTACCCTGATAGGTCAATGTCTTCATCACCATCAATAAAGAAAGCATCTCCTGCTCTTGGGTCTTGGGACAGGGTTATAGTTAGGTCCTTCGTAAAATGCCTCATGTCGCCAAAGTGGTCCACATGCTTTTCCTAATGAAAGTATTCTGGGTATAACTTTCCTCTCCTCATCCTGTTCCTTAGTAGAAGAGATGGTAAAAGTGTTACACTATAAGCAATTGGTGAAGGGTACCAGGAGATTTTGGTGGATGTCAATGACTATTGCTATGTGCCATTACCTCTCATGCCTCACTAGTATGTAGTATGGACTTCTGACCTCAATTTAAATATCAACCATCTTCTATCCCTCCTAGAAGATGGGATGATCATGGGGCTGACACCTTTGGGCTGTAGACACTGAGTCATGAAAAAGCAGCCTCCATCCCATTTTGTGGTTTCATACCCTGGACATTATGGCCAGTGGGTTTTGGTCATTTGGGGAGATTTCAGTATTCTAGGTCCCCATCCTCTGAGTGCCAGTCCTCTCCCTCCCCACAGTTATCATTGCTTCACACAGAAAGAATTCAGATGGATTTCAGGCAAACTTGTGTTTCCCATAAATCAATGTTAAAAGTGAAACCCCAGAGCCTGTGGGACTGGAATTGTAACCAGCTGAGCACAGTCCAGCAAGCTAATTTAAACCTGGCCTGGATGGAGACGTTTGTGTTCTCTGAATGGATATGAATCTCTTCGATTGGGACAAGCTGCCAAACTCAGTTTCTAGAACAAAGGGGAGACACTTTCCTCAGGCTGCAGACCCAGCAGCAGGACTCCATCTCCTTCATCCTCACTCTGGGCATCCCTTTTTGGGTTCAGAGACCCTTTGGCATGCCCAGTGAGCTCTCCTGTGGAATCAGGGAGAAGGAAATTGTAGAATCATCATTTGAAGAGCATAGCTTATGGTGTTAGTGAGATCCATTTTAGGTAGGAAGAAGTTGAAGCACCAGATGAGAATGGACATATACAACCCTGATGCCAAACTCAAGATTTTTGGAGAAATTGTCCTCTTGTCCTTTACCTCCCTGCTCATACCAAAAGATTATTGGGATTTATGAAATAGAGTTAATGAAACCCTTCCTCCCTTTTAAATTGCAGTGTCTTCTTACTTTCTAACCCATACTCCTCCTTCACCAGCTCAGGTGCCCATAACCTTGTAACATCTGTTTTTGTTGTCAGAGAAAAGGTTCTGACATATATTCACACCAAGGTCGGAGGAATTAAGTGTGTTCTTTCTTCCAAAGTGATCTGCATTTTCAAAGAAGAGCCTGTTCAGGTTCTTAACCCACCCAATGGAGTAAAGGGCCAATGACTGAATCTCAGATACAGGAGACAAGCTGGTGAGGATGCCCTTCCAAAAGTACCTGAAATGTTATCACGTGGGCAGCCATATATTCTGTCTAAACAAAAGATTGCCCCTGTTTTCCTCCTTCTTTCACAGCGTTATCCCTATGCCACAGTGGCCTTGTTGGGAAACAGCTTTCCCATCCTTCTTTGATTCTGTCTTTGAAATCACTAAGTTTGGCATGGCCTGGCCTGACTCCAGCAAAATAGCCCTGAAATCTCCCCTCTTCCATTTAGGGTAGATGTGGTTGCTACCCTCCCAGTCCCAGACCTCAAGCACCACATCCACCGAGATCTACACAGCTTGCGAGCATCTGTTTGCTGATTCCCCACTCATTTCTGCTTTTTGGCTATTCATCTCATACTTGTGGTTGGTGATGCTGTGTTGACTTCACCCATCAAAATCTCTGGGGCTAGAGATATCCAGGAAGAAGGAAGGATGAGAGGCTTTAAGAGAATTAGATTCCTCATAATCCCTCTCAAAAATTAATGGACATGGGGGCAGCTGGATGGCTCAGTGGATAGAGGGACAGGCTTAGAGATGGAGGTCCTGGATTCAAATGTGGCATCAGATACTTCCTAGCTCTGAACTCTGGGCAACTCACTTAACTCCAGGTGCCTAGCCTTTACTGCTCTTTTGCCTTTGAAAGAATACTCAGGATCAATTCTAAGACAGTAAGGGTTTCTTAAAAAGGGGGGTGGGGTGGGGAATGATAACATCTACCCCCCAGGATTGGCATATATATATATATATATATATATATATATATATATATATATATATATACACAAAAGAACGTGTATATAGCACACATCATACACACACATATATAACTGTGAAAGGAAAATAAGGAAAATAAGTGAAGAAATGCATAAGAGAATAGAAGAATCAGAAACAAATGCAAGAAATCCTGAGAGACAAATTCAAAAAGATCATAGCTCCTAGCCTAGAGCCAAAGCTCTTACTTTAATTATGATCTTGGTTCAGTGTTGAGAGCTTCTCCTAAAAATCTTTTTTTTTTTACTCATATTTCATCCAAAATTTCCCTGGGAAACTCCAGAATTTGGCTCATTTTGCCCCCATACAGTCTTGTTTCCTTTGCAAAAGAAAAAGCTCCCATGTAAGTACTAAGGCTAGCAGTACATTGAATATAAGGTCAGATTTGTTCTTGTCTCTTTTGGACCAGACCTATTGATTTCATATGGGATAACATAGGATAAGCCAAGAGAACCATACATACTCTATGAAAGAGTAAACCTTATCCAGGACTTGTATATCCAGAATCAAAACAAAAATCATCAGTGAATGGCAATGAGAATTTTTGTAGATTGTAGAAAGAAGCACGTTAATCCCAGAACAAGGTTCTAATCAGTGATGTCAATGTCAACATTTTAATCTGGGCTGGCATCACCTGCTGGCTAAGGGGTTGATGTCTCTGGTTAGGATTATTTATTTACTGTTTAGTTAACTTGATACTTTTTATTCTTATAAATACTAATCCATTTCATTTAGGTTAAGTTCTTTACAAATATTATTTCATTTATCCTCACAGTAACCTAGGATATAGGTGTTATTATCATCACCATATTAGAGTTGAGGAAAATAAGGCAGACAGAGGTTGAGTTACTTGTCCAAAATTGTACATTTATTAATCTGAGGTTAGATTCAAACTCATCTTTTCCTTACTTTAGGCCCACTAATTTATGTAAATTCAATTAATTAAAATTAAAATGTAGGTGTGTTAAATTTAGTTTCTTGACATTTCATTTTGTTAGCAAAGATAATTTCCCTCATAAAATTTCTGTTGGATTTGTCAAGTCCTGTCAGAGGAGCAGTAAAGTCTCCTAGAATTTGTACTTTACTATCTAGGTCTTTTAAAAAATTACTTAGATTTTTCTCAAAAAATCTTGATATGTCAATCTTTGTACATACACACATTAAATATTGATTTTTAAAGTAATGCCTTTACTACATTATATGTATATAGACATTTATAGTGTTTCTCAGCTTGTCTCTCTTAATGTTATCTATGTTTGCTATTGCCATTTATAAAACCTTTTTATACACCTAAAGCCTAATTTAATTTAATTACAATCCTTTTCTTTGAATCTACATGAATTTCTATGTTTTAGAACGGTTCCTTGTAAGCAGCCAATTATTATTAGGTCTGTTTTTTAATCCATTCTTCCAATTAATTTCCTTTTTGTTGATGAATTTAGTCCATTAATAGTCAAAGTTATAATTTTCTTGATTTTTCCTGAAGTATCAGCTTTGGAGGTAGCAAAATCTGGATTCAATTTTAATATATTGGCTGAATGATGATGGGCAAGCCACTTAACCTATTAGTGTTCCATGCAACTCTAAAATTTAATTTATAGACAAGTTGCCTATCTGTATTTGTGATGGGGCTTCCACACTGGGAGTCCCAACAATGAATGAAATCATAGTTCCAGATTAAAAAAAAATAAAGAAACATGGTTGTTATACAGTGTGTATGTATATGTACACATACACAAACTTTATTAGTACAAAGTACTATAGTAATGTTTCTTTTAATAATATCATATGACTTCCTATACTAACCCTAACTCTTAACTACACTAAATACAGATAAAATTCATCTTACTTTAAAGCAATCCAGTCCTAATCTCTTTATACTTCTCTTCCTAAACCTCCTTCTGTCCTAAAACAGATTCTGGGATTTTAGTTTTTCTTATATCATCTAAAAACTATTTAACCTACTTATTCCAGATAAAAGTATGGTTTAGGAATTATGTTTTTTTTACCTCTTGTACCTCTTTGATTAAACTTCACTTATGGATTAATTTTTAAAAACATGACTTCACTTTCTACCCCATTATTCTGCCTTCCTTTACAATTAGCCCTTCTGATGACCTAATTTTTTCTGGTTTTCAAGGGATTTTTCTACAAAATTCCTGTCTTTGTTTTTTTTTTTCCAATGCCCCTTATGCTGGATGTGACTTCCAAGCTAAAATACATATGATATCCTTATATCATATTAACATTAAGATAATCTATGCTCTAAGAAATGATGAACAGGATGAGTTCAGAGAAACATGGAAAGACTTTTATGAACTAATGCAAAGTGAAGTGAGCAGAACCAGGAGAACAATATATACAGTAACAGAAAAAAATCTATGATGATCAATTCTGAAGGACTAAATGATTATCAGCAAATCAAATTTCCAAGATATCCACGAGGGACCCATGTTGAAAAATGTTATTCACAGCCAAAGAAGGAACTGTTGGAATGTGACTATTAATCAAAGTTGCCATCTTCTGCTTTATTTCCTTCATGAGGTTGTTTTTTTTTAATTATATGTGTGATAAGTGTCTTTTGTCACAATGTGAGCAATATGGGAATGTGTATTGCATAAAAGCACTAGTCTAATTTACTTTAGCTATTTACCACCTCAAGGAAGGTAGGGGAGAAAGAGAGGGGGAAAAATCAGAATTCTAAAATGTCAGAAAACAATTATCAAAAATTGTTTCTACATGTACCTAAAAAAACACCAGATAAACAATGTTCTTTACTCAAATTCTTTCCCTAGATTGCATTTTAGCTGTTCAGGGAATTTGTATGTCTCTTAAGAAAGAATTATATTTTCTGGCCTCACTGAATAACCATCTTCTTCCTATTTCTATTATTTATTGTCCTTTTTGAGTAATATTTTATAATTCAAATTGTTGTTTGTGGATAGTAAATTATTCCATTCTAGTTGGTTGCAGGATTCTCTTTTTGACATTGAAGTTTTGGAACTTCATAACAATATGAGTTAAGTTTAGGGTCCAACTATGTCTATATCTGGATTTTATCTATTTCCATGTTGTCCTCTATTTCCATTTCTGGGCAACTTTTTTGAATGCTTTCCTATATTATGGTCTTCAGATTTCTTGTATCTTCATATTTTCCTGAGAGATCAATTTTTATCAGATCGTCTCAATGAACTATACTCTTCTGTTTCATATTTATAGAGCTAAAGTCTTCTTCTAATACTCTCAGTTTGATGTTTTGCTTTGTTCTTTCATCTTTGTACTCTTTGTTCTGTCAGCCATTCTTATCCTTGGAAAGACTTTCAGTTATCTTTTGTATTTTGCCAGTTCTCACATTCATTGTCTTGAATTTTTTTTCAGCATTTCAGCATTTCTATGTTATAAATGTGAGATCATCCTAAAGTCTCTTATTTTGATTCTAAACTAATGTGGATTTTTTATGGGTAGTACTTTTATGTTTTCTTCTAGAAGTTTAGGCATATTTGTTGTTTTGCTATTTTCTTATGGTGATTTTTCTCTCCTAGTCTTTCTTCTTTCTCTTTCTCTCACTCTTAGTTGGACTTATGATTTTGATCTGGACTTGTGATGGGAGACTTCCCATATGGAAACTCACTCCACTAATCAAATAGATAACTTATTTGTAACTTACAGTCTTAGAGTGTTACTTTAGGTACTGAGAGAGTAAGAGACCATACAACTGCTCTGTATCAGAAAAAAAGCCTTGAAATGGAGTTTTGCTTCTCTAAGACCAGACTTAATTATTAAGCCACACTGCTTGTTGACTTTCTTTAATAAGAGAGTAACTTATTGAATGTCCTTTTTTGTTCTCTCATTTTCTAACTTTTCTCTTATTTTTCTGTGAAGTTATTTTCTTTACTTTTTCTCTTAAAAATATTTGGTACTTTTGTCACTTTGAGGTGGTTCAGGGGAGCAAGAAATACTCTAACACTCAATCCACCATCTTGTCAAGGAATCATTACTGAGTAAAATACTGGGGAAATTGCATAGCAGTGTGTGGAAAAGCTGAGTTGATTTCTATACCACACCACATACTCCAAAAAGTTCAAAATGTATTAATGATCTAAAGATGTCAAAAATCATAACAAAAATGGAAAGAAAAGGGAATGACATATTTATAACATTTGTGGAAAGGAGAATATTTTTTATGTTGAACAAATGGAAGCAATTATTGGAGACAAAATATATGGATTTATTTACATATAAGTAAAATGATTTTACATAACAAAAGCACTATATCCATATTTTTAAAAAATTAAAAAAATCTTTTTAGTACATACCTCTGATAGAAATCTTACAGTCTTCTTACATCTCTATGAAATTAGTACAAATACATGAGTAATACACATCCTTGAGTGGAGGAAAAATGATGAAATAAGTGTTTGCCTAAAGGGAAAATGTAAATTTTAATAGTCCCTTGAAAAATTATTGAAGCTCTCTAATAATCATAGAAATGCAAACTAAAGCAAATTTGAGATACACTAATAAAATTGTCTAAAATAGTTTAAAATAATCAAATTCAGTGCTGGTGGAACTGTGGGGACACTGTAATCTATTACATTGCTAGTTGAATTGTTGTTTAGTCTTTTCAGTCATATCTGACTCTTCATGACCCCATTTGGGGTTTTCATGGCAAAGATTCTGGAGTGGTTTGCCGTTTCCTTCTCCAGTTCATCTTATAGATGAGGAAACTGAGGCAAACAGGATGAAGTGACTTGCCCAGGGTCTCACAGCTAGTAAGTGTCTAAAGCCACATTTGAACTATTTTCCTAATGCCAGTCCTATCTCCCAGGTGGCCTAACTGCCCTCGATGAATGATAAATTGATTTAATCTTTTGGGAGAGCGGTCTTCAATATAGAACTATTTTGAAACTAATCATAATGTTTTATATTCATGTAATAGTTTGAGGCTTGTAAATACGTCTCTTAGAGTAGCTCTGTGAATTAGGTAGTGTAAGTAGCCTGAGGAAATTGAGACTCAGAAGAGTTTGATTTATTTGCCCATGAGTATTCAGTTAGTAAATAGTTGGGGCAATATTCAAACCCAGATCTCCTGTATCCAAGTCAAAATCTCTATCTACTTTATCATTATGCCTCTAGATATATTTGCCCCAGTGATCCCACTATTGGAACTAGATAGTAATATTATTGATTTTTAAAAATTCTCTGTCTTTCTGTCTTTCTGTCTGTCTGTCCCCTTTTCTCTTTGACCTAGTTCACTAGGAGAGAGAAAATAGCCTTGCCCCCTGAGCCTCATTTTGTTCTGGAGTTTTTCTCCTTCCCAATCATCCATATGAAATAACAGATGAGTTTTGGAATTGAAACTCTAGGGACTCAGAATCTTGTACTTGGCAGCTAGCGAGAGGACAGCTTCTAAAATAAATACTGACAGGATAGGTTAGCATGTGGAAAATAAATAGCATGATTATATAGATTTCTTGACCCTAAAATAGGGAGGGATCTCTCATGAAGATGCAGACTTCAGCAAACAGGAAATATAATTCAAAATATAGAATTTAGCCAGAATCAATCAACAAGTCCATTTTTTATCTTTTCTTTGAAAAAAGATGTAAATACATATTTTTCAATAAACGAAAATCTACCTTCTCTCTTCCTCACACTTGAAAACAAAAGAAAAACAAAACCCAGGTTATGAATATGTATCATCAAGCAAAACAAACTTCTTCATTGGCTATGTCCAAATAAATTGATATTACATAATGTATTATGAGTTCTTCACCTCTGTACCAGTAGGTAAGCAATATGTTTCATCATTAGTCCTCTGGAATTGTGACTGGTTGTTATACTGATTAGAGTTAACTCTTTCAAAATTGTTTGTCTTTACCATATTTTTGTCATTGTACAAATTGTTCTCTGGGTTCTCTTTACCTCTGCATCCGTTCATATAAGTCTTCCCAAGTTTGCCTAAAGTCATCCCCTTCATCATTTCTTAGAGCAAAATGGTGTTCCATCACATTTATATATCATCACTTTTTCAGCCATTCCCCAATTGATGGGCATCCCCTTAAATTCTCATTCTTTGATTGTTCAAGAAGAGCTAGAAATATTTTTGTGCACCCTCTGAGTTTGTTTTATTTAGTACTAAGCCCTCCTTTTATCTACCTTCCTTCTAATTCCACTTCTTTTTTTCTCCTGTTTCATTTTTTTAATTAGGAGTCTGGGGTCAGAAAAGAATTTTTCTCCCGTTTCCACTTTTTCATCTTGTCTCCCCTCTGTAAAATTTAAATTCATGTATTTGTTTGTTTGTTACATGAAAATACCTAGATAATTCTCTCTCCTATTAGAGAAGGCATCATTTGTCAAAAAAGTATATTTATTAAGCACCTATTGTGTGCCAGGCATTGTACTATGTCCTGGGGATAAAAAGAAAGGGAATAACAGTCCCTGCTCTCAAGGAACTCCCAGTCTAATTAAGCAGGCATGCAAATAACTATTTATGAACAGGATACAGTCAGGATAAACTGAGGACAATCAGTAGAGGGAAGGCACTAGCATTAAGAGGGGTTGGGAGAGACTTCTTGGAGACAATGAGACTTGAAGGAAACAGGGAAGTCAGGGAGCAGAGATAAAGAAGGAGGGAGTTCTAGGCATAAGGAATAGCCCATGGAAATGGCTGGAGTTGGGAGATAGAGTGTTTAACATAAAGAATGATGAAGCAGATGAGTGTCTCTGGATTTGGCAGCAGGTAGGGGGAGGAGTGTAAGGAATAATAAGCCTGGAAAGGAAGTTTAAATCCCACTTCTGTGGATGGCTGCCTCTCAGATCTTACTTCAGTGGATCAATAAACATTTATGAGGGAACTTACATTAATGGAGTGACACCTCTGTAGTGCTTAAAAGTATCCTCAGCTCTATAATAAGAGAGATGGACTCCTCATCTATGAAATAAGGGGATTAAGCTAAAGATGGCGCTAGGGTTCCTGGCATCTCAAGGGCCTCTGGGAGCCTTAGAGGAGCTGTGATCAGGCTGTTAGACAAACGCCAAATGAAGCCATACTCCTACCTCTCTGGATACCTCCAGGTTTCATGTTCCTAAGAGCAGGCAGAGAGGATCTTGGGGAGAGAATTATACCTGGGCGTCTGCTGGAGAGGTCCTTGCAGGACAAAACATATGGACATACCTCTCTACCAGTTCCAAGCCCATGCTTAGCAAACCTGCCTTTCTCATTTCCCTAATTAACTTTTTCCCTTCTTACGGGAAAGCTAGAGGACTTGGAGCCAGGGTCAGGAAGGTACTCCGGGGAATGGCTTTTTAAAGGGAATGCCATGATTTATTTGCTCCTTGGGTCACTGGAAAGCTTGATTAGGAGTCGGGGGTCAGAAAAGAATTTGTATCATAGAGGGCTTCTTTGAAGCAGATCCCTGAGGAGGGGGCAGAATAGTAGTGGTGCCCCTCCTAATTTTGAGAGTAAGAGGTGAAGAAACCAGGTAGAAAGGACTCGGTGTCCTCAGTGACCAGGGAAGCTGAGATACTGCCCCTGGGGATGGAGGTTCAAGAAATGTGGATGCTGGGCAAGGAACTAGACTTGGAAAAAATTGGATTGTTCTGCTAAGCTGTGTTGAAGAGGAATGAGTAACTCTGCTGCGTACCTGTAATTTGCCTATTTTCCAGTCATATGAACCCTAGGTTCTCCTGACACTGAAGTAGTTTCTGTACCCTAATCTTCTGATTGAGCTGTGCTGACAGGTCAGAGGAGTGTTTAACACTAATCCCCCTCTTCCCTCTTTCCTTTCCTTCCCCCAAGATGCTGCGGGGAGTTCAAAGATTAATCCCCTCCCCCTCCCCATCAACCCCCAACCAGATCTGTTCCCAATCAGTCTGTCAGTCAGACCCTTAGTCAGTTAGACCATCAGTCTGTCACCAGTTGTGAGTACCTCATGGGGGCACAGTTTGCTTCGAGGATGTGGTTTTTGGAGGAGACTCAAGAAGAAATGGATTAATGGAGTAATCACCTCATCCAAATTGGGAGGTACTGACATCAACTTCCTCATTCCAGAGACAGCAGCTCCTTCTCTTTGTCTTCCTCTCTGCCCTTCTTCTATTAAGTTGCTTTCCCCCTTCCTGCGCCCTTCCCCCCCCCCCCCCCCCATCTCTGTCGCTCTCATGGACCCAGTGAGTGAATCTGGGAACATTTGGAGAGACAGCTTGGCTGTGATTCTTTCCCCCCTTGATAAAAAAGCACCTCCTTTCTGCAATGTCTAAGGGTGAAATCTGAAAAAATATTCTTTTTGGTCATAAAATAATAGTGCTTCTCCTTCCCAGCCCTTTATCCCTTCTCCTCCCATTCCTGCTTCATCTCCTGGATTCTGCTTTCTGAGGAGATAGGCAACTATCCCTTTGCCACAGTCTATGTTGATGTTCAAAGAAGCCACTGGCACCTTGGGCCCATCAACAAACATTTATTGACTCTTGTTGCCAGGTTCTGTGCCAGCCCTGGGGATACAGAGACAAAAAATAATTCAGTCATGCTATCATTCCCTCCTTCATTCAATCAATTTGTAGCATGCCCTCTAGGATTACTCTTCAAATTTCCACTCACATGGGTAAACTTGTTCTCCAGAGGGCAGATAACTATTTCCCCCTTAGAGTTCTGGGGGTAACCCTAAGGGGGTTAGAGTTTCTATTACTGTTGCTCATATTGCTGATATCAATTATTTTTATAAAGAGTTATTTATTGAAAAGGTGTACTAAGAACAGAATTTTACATTTCCCCCATCAACTAAGGACACATTCTCTCTTGGGGAGAGTGGGCTCATATTTAAAGCACAAAAGCACCGAGGCATTACTATTGGGAGCATGTGTGGCTGAAGGGGTCCTTCCTGGCCCTGGGAGTCTTACTTTAGAGCTGCCAGCCATTAAGTTAATTTCTGGGAATGGAATCAGCCATGAATGTTGCTCATTTGATCAACTGGGCTAACTCCTTGGGGTACTAAATGCTTCAACTTATGATTGCTCTCACTGCTGGGCTGGTGAAGTAGGTCATTGGTGAAGGAGGTGGCACTGACTCTTTCCTGGGTTTAACTGCTGATGCTGTTGGGTTTAGAACCCTAGTTATGGGTGGGAGGGACCTTACATAGATTTGATATATCTCCTGGGCTTACTGGTGGCTTGGATGCTCCAGTTTCGGGATACTTGTTCACATGAGACAAATCAAGAAGAAATGTTAACGGGGCAGTGAGGTGGCTCTGCAGATAGATTGCCAGGTCTAGGATCAGGAGGTCCTGGGTTCAAATCTGACCTCAGACACTTCCCTGGGAAAATCACTTAATCCCCACTGCCTAGCCCTTACCATTTTTCTGCCTTGGAACCAGTACTTAGTATTGATTCTAAGACAGATGATAAAGGATTTTTAAAAAATGAAGAAGAAATAGAGGTGCCATGCCTTCATAGGCATATGGTGATTGGAAAGAAGATAAGGGTCCACAGATCACACCAATCTTTCTACTTGAAAGCTATCATAGAAGAGATCCAGAGATCATCTGATTAAAGTTTCTGTATTCATATTATGTTGTGCCTCAGCTTGTTGTTCAGTTGCTTTAGTCATGTCCTACTCTTCACGATCCCATTTGGGATTTTCTGGGCAAAGATACTAGAGTGGTCGATTTTTTCTTTCTCCAGATCATTTTACAGCTGAGGAAACTGAGGCAAACAGGGTTAAGTGACTTGTTCAGGGTCACACAGCTATACATATTTGAGGCATTAGTTTCTGCTGACTCTTCAGCCAACCAGAAGACTTCATTATCACACATGGCCCCTGAGACACTTCTATCCAGAAACGAGCACCCCAAAGTTCTTTGTGTTGGATCATCGATGGGCTGAGCATATTGAATATGCTCTAAGGATGGGACCCTCACCCATCACAAACAAAACATGTTTCTCCAGGCATGTATTAAGTGCCTACTTAATTAATGCTAAGTATCACACTAGGCTTTTTTATTCATTCAGTAGCTACAGTTTTTATTGAATATGCCAGGCACTGCTAGATGCTGTCAACTCTTGGGACAGTAAGAAAAGGGTAGGGGTTAGGTGGGTGGAAGAGGGACTTTAGAGGACTGGATGATGGAGATACTTCAGTGCTATGTCTTGTAAAGATGATTGGATTTATGGGACAGAACTAGGTTCAAATCTGGCCTCGGAAACTTTCCAGCTTTGTGTCTCTGGGACAATCATTTAACCCTATTTGTCTAACTCTTGCTCTTTTGCCTTAGAGTGTTATTAAGATAGAAAATAAGAGTTTTAAAAAATAAATTTAAAAAGATGATTGGATTTGCAGTGAGGACCTGAGGCAAATCACTTCTTCCTCATGGTTCTATTTTTTCATCTGTAAAATGGTAGAGAAATTGGAATAATTGTCCTCTTGGGTACCTTGGAGTTCTTTATCTATTTTGCTATTATTCCTCTCAAACCTGTCATGGGGTTCACGTGCTTTTTTTTGCATCAGGGATCCAGTTGGGTGGTTTGGGGTGAAGCCAATGGGCATCTCACAATAAACTTTTCAAATGCACAAAATAAAATACACACACTCACAAAGGAAACCAATGAAAATGAAATAGAGGTAGAGGTTTTTTTGTTTTTTTTTCCAACCATGTTTATGGGCCCCCTGAAACCTTTCCCAGAATGTCCCTTCCCAGATTAAGAAATTCTACTCTAAACTTTCTGACTGTGTCACCAGCTCAGGGTTTGAGATAGTCCCAAGAGCAACTTTTTTCCTTCATCGAATCATCACAGCCTGTCATTCTTCTGGGGTCTCTCTAGCCAAGGATAGTTCATCAGTCCACTAAACAATTTTTTGCCCTTGGGAGAAAGCGGGGAGGGGTGGACAGGGTGAGGTGGAAGAGCTATTTCCAGAGGCAAAGGGGACCCTCCTCCTGGGGAGCCCTGTGCCAGCGGGCCCTTATTTAATTCCTAAAGAATGTACTAATGTTCCCACCCTGCCGAGCAGGTCCCAGCCTGAGCGAGCCTCACACCAAACCCCAGCCAGCAGCCGATTGAAAAGCTTTCTGCCAAGCTCAGTGTGGGCTGACCACAAACAGAGCCAGCTCAGGGAGGGAAGTTAGGGTTCATGGCAATTCCAGAAGTCTGTGTTGCTGCCTACTGTGTCTGAAGCAAAGGTTCAAATAGTGAGGGAAAAGCAGTTTGGTATCACAGAATAGGTACTGGACTGGAAGTCAGGAGATCTAGGTGCTGCTAGTGTAACTTGGAAATCTGAGCCTCAGTTTCCTCAATTGTAAAATGATTAGATGATCACGTGGGTCTTTTCTGGGTCTAAATTTGAGTCTGAATACTTCATAGAACCATAGAATGTTGAAGTTGGAAGGGACTGTAGGCATCAGTAATTGGGGGCAGGGTGGGACAATGCGGAACTTGTTGGATTTAGGGTCAGAAAAGACCTGAATTCCAGTTTCTCCCAAGCTGTGTACCTTAGGCAAGTCCCTTAATTGCTCTCATCTCAGTTTCCTCATCTGTTAAATGGGGATAATGCCATAGAAGCTACCTTGCAGGGTTACTCTGAGGATCAAACAAGATGATACATGAAAAGTACTTTGCAAAACCAAAAGGATTATACAAATGTTAGTGGATATTGTTATCAAGTTCAATGCTCTCATTTGATAAATTAAGAGACTGAAACCCTGGGAAGCTAAGTGATTTGCTCAAGTTAACATTTAGAAAAAGTAATGGATTCGAACTCAGATCATCTGACTCTCAACTTGAATTTCTTTCGGTTTGATTGTCTCCCATTTCAGCCCCACAAACTTAGTTTTCCTAGAATATCAATCTAGACTTTTGTCTTTCATTCATTTCAGTCATATCTGACTCTTTGTGGCCCCATTTGGTGTTTTCTTGGCAAAAATGCTGGAGTGGTTTGCCATTTCCTTCTCCAGCTCAAATTAAGGCAAAAAGGGTTAAGTGCCATGCCCAGGGTCACTCTTCTGGTAAGTATGTGAGGATGGATTTGAACTTAGGTCTTCCTACCTCCAGGTTTGATATTCTATCTACTGTACCATCTAGCTGCTTCAACCTAGACTAGGTTTGAGTCAGATCTTTCTCAGTCAGTTAAATTGTTAGGAATTCAACTTATTTCCCAAGAAGTCTTTGCTGAGTCCCCTTTAGAGTTCAATTTTGTGCTCAGGGCTCCTGTTGAAACAAGGAAAGAAGAAAACTCAATTTCTGTCCTCAAGAAACTTACTCTTTAGTTTGGGAGGCAAGGCAGATTTTGATATAGTGGGAGAACAACATGAGAGAATGTAGAATTAAATAGTGGTCTGTGAGGTATAGCCGTGGCAAGCCCTATAGGAGGCCAGGAAAAGGAGAGATCACTGGGCTGAAGAAGTAAGGGAAAGACAGTATAGCTACAGTGGGAAAAGATAGCAGATTTTGAGTTAGAGCCCCTGCTTTCACATTCTACCTTTACTATTTGCTATTTGAACTGTAATCCAGACTATTTTATTTAGTGTCCCTGAATTTCTAGTCAAGTCAAACATGCACTTCATTAAGCATTTACTCAAATTCACCTGAAATTAAAAGTCTCTGCCCTCATGAAGCTTATATTATTTTTTCCTGCCTTTTGAATAGTTATTTAAAAAAAACACTTGAAATTGGCAAAAACAAACAAATAAACCTGCTTTGATAAATGCTATAAATTTTGACAGCTATTTACTTAAACAATTAATCACAGTTTAACACTTTCTTATTCCAGGTGGTATGTTTTTCTTTTAAGTTAATTGTTTTATTTGTTCCATTTAAATACCTAGTTAATTCTCTCTCTCTCTCTCTCTCTCTCTCTCTCTCTCTCTCTCTCTCTCTCTCTCTCTCTCTCTCTCTCTCTCTCTCTAGCTTTGTCTTTCTCTCTGCCTATCTCTCTTTTTCTGTCTGTCTGTCTGTCTGCCTCACTTTCTCCTCTCCCCATTAGAAAGCATCATTTGACAAAAGGATATATGTGCTTATAAAATTACATCTTATTTCTATTTATCAGTTCTTTCCCTGGAGGTGAACACAAATGAGCCAGTCTTCAAGCAAATATTTTTATTGTCGTATATCATGTTCTCTTGGTTCTGCTCATTTCACTCTTCATAATTTCATGTAGGTCTTTCCATGTTTTTCTGAAATTGTTCATCATTTCTTACAGCTCAGTAGTATTCCATCATAATCATGTGTCACAACTTGTTTAGCCATTCCCCAGTTGATGGGCGTCCCTTTAATTTCCAGTTTGTTGTCACCACAAAGAGAGCTGCTCTAAATATTTTAGAACACATAGATTCTTTTCCACTTTCATTAATCACCTTAGGAATTAAAACTAATAATAGTATTTCTGAGTCAAAGGTATACATAGTTTTGTAATTCTGAGCATAATCCCTGATTGCTCTCCAGAATGATTGGATCAGTTTACAGTTCCACCAACAGTATATTAGTGTCCCTATTTTCCAACAATCCCTCCAACATTTGTCATTTTGCTTACATTAGGGGGAAAATAATACATGAAAGAGAAATGAGAAACTGAGGGATAAGGGAGGCATCCATACTGAGGCATTTTATTAAAGTCTGGAGAATGAAGGATGATTAGTCTAGTAAGACCAGCTGGTCTAGACTGTGCCCCAGGGTCTGGAGGTTTTGGGAAGAACACCAGTGGGAGAAGGAGTCTCCAAGGGCAGTGGGAGAAAGCTCCTGAGGTATGGTGGTGAAGTGGGCAACTCAATCTCCTTCTCCATGAAATGATGGCCTTGGATGATATTACTGACATTTATATAGAACTTTTTGCTTTGCAGAATGCCTGTACGTGTGTGATTTTGGTGATTCAAGGTCTAGGCAGCTGTATGGGGAGAACATGGGTAATAAAAGGTGGAGAAACCAGAATCCGTTTCTCTTTTGTGTCACTTTCAAATCTTTTTTCCCTTCTTTTCTTCCTTCTCTCTAATTTCAACCCCAATTTCGCCTGACACTAAGAAACCTTTAGGTTAGCTTGAGGCCAGGTCCTTACCAACAGGAAAAATAGAAAACAGATGGGGCTTGAGAGAAGGCTTTTCAGGCTCCCTGCTTATTACCATCTTCTGAATAAGTTAGTCTCAAGAATAGGGGCACTAAAATTAAACCTAATTCCTCAGTTCTGAGCCCTGGACTTCAAATCTCTGCTCCTACTGGAAACAGCTCTTCCCTCTTGGCCTAGCCATCTTCGTTGTGGTTTTCCCTTCTCCAGTTAGGCATCCAGATGCTATCTTGTATCTTGGTAAAAGAGCTGAATGTCGTTAGGAGCGAGCGTTTAGGTAGAAGCAGCAAGAAAAGGGAATTGTAGGAAATCTTTATAGAAAAAAAGGAGTCTTAAGGATTATTGAGCTTGTTTTCCAATTCAGGAAATAGGCTGAGTCAAGCTTGACTCTAATAAACCAAGGGAAGGTGTTAAGGGAGAGTCCTCACCTAGTTTGGAGGATTTATAATGATAAATAACATATTTATTAAACACTTATTATGTATCAGCTAATATTTTACTAATATTATCTTGTTCAGTCCTCATAGCAATCCTGGGAGAATTTATTATTATTCCCATTTTACTGGTAAAGAAACTGAGGCAGACGGAGGTTAAGTGACTTGCCTAGTGTCAAGTAAATGTCAGTAAATATCTGAGGTCAAATTTGAACTCGAGCCCCTGAGTCCAGGCTCAGTATTCTAGCCTAGCTAGTTCTAGGCGGCTTTCCCTGGTGAGAGACCGCCAGAGAGGGGAGGGGTGTTAGCTTGACTATTTATGGACTCAGGGACAAGTACTCTGTGTTTTCTTTGGGGTGAAACAAAATTTGTCCGATATTTGATATTTTGTTTGTTTGAATTAGTCTGCCCCATGTTTGCTAATTTTGTGAAGTGTAAGATACTGCCCCTTTCTCATGTGGACATTTTATTTACTGAAAAGGGCAGGAAAGGACATTTATTTGAGAAATACAAAGAAAAGCAACTTGAGGAGAAAAGGCAGACTGTTCTGAGAGGATCTGACAGAAACAGTCCCTCAGAGGCAAAAGTATTGACTTTGGGTAAAGAGAGCTACAGAGCATTGTTGCTCATGCTGCTATTTGACATCAGGCTATTTTTAGGACTAGGTAGCTCACTGCTGGGGAATACTGATTCAAAGAATTGGGGGGGGGCTATGAGATAACTGTGTATCGATACATCCTATCTGAGGAAAATGTGACTTTGGGGTTCTTTAACCTATGGTAGGGATGTGTCACCCCAGTGAAGAGGCTCTTGGAGTCAGACGAGACATGGGGAATGAAGAAGTAGAAGGCAGAAGGCAGTAATCAGAAGTCAGCAGAGTCAAGAAGTCAGGGAAAGCAGAGAATAAGTCAGAGACAAAAATGGTGCCCAGCTGAGACCAGCTGACCAAGACAGACAGACAGACAGACAGACAGGCAGGTTTGGTGGGCGATTTAAGGAGCTGAGCTTATTAGAGAGAAGTTCTCATGCTGAGTTGATTAGAGAAAACAGAAACCTTTGCTGTTTGGAAAACTGCCTGAAGAATGTCTTCTCTGCTCTTTAGTACTGTCTGTAGATTGAGAGAGAACCCCCTTATCCTTTACTGCCCTCTCTGTCTCAAGATGGGGAAACCCCTCAAAGCTCATGCATCATACTTAGATATCTTTGCAGATTTTAGGCTCTTAGGAATTGATTTTGCTGAAAGAGTATAATGCCTCAGTTTCCAGCATTGGTTTTGGTAAAATAGCTTAACATTGCAGTAGCAGTCTGAGACCAGCAGAGAAGTGGCTTTTCCCAGTGGAAAGCAGAGAGGTCCAGAAGAAGAGTAGTTTGTGTCAGATTGATTATTTCCTAAAGATACCACAGTTATCCATTCTTGAAGTCCAATTGTGAGTTGCTCCAAGCATCTCACTACAGTGTTTCCTAGTCATGGCATCCCTGGGAGGTTTTCAAGAATGTGGGCTAACTCTTCCCTGGATACTTGGGTGCATTGGTGAGAGAGTAATACCCGGATTCATGGTTGGATTGTTTTGTTGTGATTATCATTGCTTTGCTTTCCATTAGTAAATATTTCATGTTAAAAGATTAATGATATTGAGGGCAGCTGGGTGGCTCAGTGGAGAGGTAGGCTTAGAGATAGAAAGTCCTGGGTTCAAATCAGGTCTCACACATTAATAGCCAGGTGACCCTGGACAAGCCATTTAACCCCTATTACCTAGTCCTCACTGTTATTCTGTCTTTGAACCAACACATAATATTGATTCTAGTATGGAAGGGAACATTTTTTTTAAGTTAATGGTATCTTGCCTGATTTGTTTAAATGTGAAGTACACAGGTGGGGGCTCGGAAGCTCCAGTATCAAATAATAGATGTGTTGCTTTTCCCCAATCATGGTTACTTTTAAGATGCCAAGTGTGGATTGGCATTGTCTGGCCACCTCTTAAGTATCCTCAAGCCTGAACCTGCTCATCTTGATTCCAGAGAACAGATCCTGGAGATTTTAGCAGAGAGTCAGGAGACTAGGGAAATGGGATGTTGCACATTCTGTCAGATGCCATAGTTCTTTTGTCGTTGATTGATTTTGTTTAACTGCTTCATTATGAGGAATAGGAGCTGGGAAGGGAGGTACATAGTAGCAAATGATTGTGATGTAAAAAAAACAAAAGGTATCAGTAAAAGTTGAAAAGAAATTGGATTTGGTCCTTGTAAGTCTAGCATTGTGGTTTTGGTAGTAGAAATTGAGAAAGGGTCACCAATAAGTCTTGCCCCACCCAGGGCAGAAATAAAGGCAGGAGAGAACTGGAAATAGTTGGAGAGTGGGCAAGGGAGAGGAAAGACTAGAGATGGGTGAGGAGGCCACGGATACAGGAAGAGTTCAAGCTTTCTATAATGGGACCAGAAATGTGGGGATTGTGCTGGGAAAGTCTAGATCTCTGATAGACATGAGCTCTAACACCTCCAATGAGAACCCTGGCTTCTCCTAGCCAGAACATGTGGACCTTTGTTGCTTAAGAACTCACCCCTCCTTATACATAGAAGAAAGGGAAATGCACCTACAGAAAAAGCTAGGTACTGTAGAAGATAGAGCTCAAGACGTGGAAGATAAGGAAGACCCCACTTTGAATCCTGCTGCCTCAGACAACTTAGTTTTGTGATCCTGGACATGATGTGTGACCCTCTCTGTGACTCAATTTCCTTATCTATAAAATGGGGATAATAATAACACCTACCTCACAGAGTTGTTGTGAGGATAGAATGAGTTAATATATTGAAAGTGCCTTGCTTAAAATGCAATTGTTGTTATTACTGTCAGAAAAAATTATTAAACCTTTTTTTATTATATAGCCAGGTGATATGCTAAGTGCTGAGGATATAAATATAAGTCTGAAAAGATGAGAGACTCCATCCTCAAGATGCTTACCTTTTAATGAAGGAAAACAAAGAGTAGAAGAAGAAAGAAGAAAGTAGAATGATATTCACCTGCTTTGGGGCAAAGTAAATGAATTCAGAGCTAACAATGGAGTGGGAAGAGACATGAGCAGGGATGGCCTGGAATCTCCATGAAATAATGATGCCAGGTAAGAATTCATCCATCAGAGGAGGGGCTTCAGGGGCAGAAGCGTCTACAGGGGCACAGAAGGGAATGGAAGGTGTGAGTCAAGAGAGCCATCACCCACATGAGAAAATCATGCTGACTTCTTAGAGGCATCTTCTGGGAACAACATGGCTAAGAACAATGGTGGGGCAAAGTCTCTCATGTTTAGGGGAGAGCCCTTCATTGAATGTAGGTTGTGATCCATCTCCAGAGAAAGAACTGTTAGAGTAGAAATGCAGATGAAAATATATGATTGATCATTTGACTATTTGGTTATAGGATTTTGGTTTGATTTTATAAGATTATTCACTTATAAAAATGAATAATATGGAGACAAGTTTTGTGGGTAATATATGTATAACCCTGAAAAATAAAAATAAAAATAAATTTTACAATTTAAATAAATAAATAAGATATATAAATAAATTTGTAGAACTTAAAAAAAAAGAATGTAGGTTATAGAACAAAAGGAGAAATATGGTCCCCTTTGAAACCATTCTAGCCTGTTAGGGTAAGAATGCTATGATGAACAGGGTGATGGCTTTGGAGACAGAGATCTTGGGTTTAAATTCTGCCTCTGATAATTATCATCAGTGTGACCTTGAGCATGTCACTTTATATCCTGAACCTCATTTTCCCTCTCTGTAAAATAAGGAGATCAGATTATTAGCCTCTGAGGTTTTAAGTCCGTCATCATGGCTCTAAGATACGGTCCCTAACCTTGAGGAGCATTTTACCTGATGGTGGTTCCATGGGGAGATGAGATGAGGAGGCAGGATGCTTGGGACCCTCTAATATTATTAGGGAGGCAGGGTATTCCCCGGGGGTCCCTGACAGTTCTAAATGAGGACTGCTCCAGAGACATTGTCATGACCTTGTTCATCTGAAAGAGCAGGAAAAGGTGAAAAACTTTGAGAAACCTCATCCTTGGGTGTTGGCTGTGGGTGGAGGAGCCTTGGGGCCCTGAGCCTTGGATGAGTCATGAGGAACAAGAGCCCAGCAACTTACCCTCTGGTTGGGTCTTATAAGGGAAGCAGAGTTGGTCTTGGCCTTGCTGTTTGGGCTCAGCCTTTGGGTGTGTGGGATTAGCTTCATTTTGGCTTGTAGCATGGTCTGCTCGTACCAAAGTCAGGCCAAGTGTTTCCAAATCCTCCTGGCTTTTGGAGCCTCTTTAGCAGGGGTAGGTGTTGGGACACAGCTCTTGGGATCCAGATTTCCTTCCAGAAGCCAGCTTTCTATATTTCTGTGGGATATCAAGACACTGTCATCTGTCTGGGGACCCAGTTCCTGGGTGAAGTTCATGAGTAGTTTTAATATTTGCCTCACTAGACAGCTTCTCAGACTGTTCAAAATGTGATTGATAATTTCTGAGATTCAGGGCAATTTTCTTGCCCTAGCAGGTTAAGGGAAGTAGAGGTAAGAGAAATAATAGTTATTGTCTGCCCCGACTTCAGACCATCTCTTATATGGAGGCAACTTTCTCACTAGACCAAGGATGGGTTTGAGATATCGTAGGTCTTTGGGATATCATATACATTCTTCTACCACCTGAGAGAATGGTATAACTTTCTGCAAATCACTTAACCGCTCAACCTCAATTTATGCATTTGAAAAATGAAGATAAAATAACTACTCTGATTATCCTGCAAGATTATTCAGCAGTTAACCCTGATATCAGAGGTTTCCATGCAATTTCTTTGGTTAGTTGCCCTGCAAATACAATTGAATAATTTTTCTGTCTGTCATAAACTCCCCTTACAAGCACATGGTTCACAAAGCTCAAAGGTTGAGCATGTTTATTTGGGAAAAAAAAATGGAAGTTTGGGGAAATCTTGACACCTTCTCATGGGCAACCTCCTGAGATGTTTGTTTATCTTCAACCTCTTTAGAGTATTTTTTTTTTGTTTCTCTATATGTCTTCCCCTAAGGCTATTTGTCAAATGTCTGTGATTCTTCCTTATTGACACTGCTATCCACAGTTCTTTCCTTCTGTAAGCATTGTCCACAATTTTCTGCAGGTCCTAGAAGATCTAGTGATTATTGATTCCCTCTGGCCTTTTGCTGTGCCCCCACTGCCCAGCTGAGTACAGCTTTGGCTTATAACTCACCAGCAGATGGCATCAGTCTTCTGCCATTCTGCACACTGTCTCCATACTTCATGGCATTCCACTTGCAATCTCCCTCAGTTCCCAGCAGGTGGTGTTGGTTGTTCTCTTTCTCAATGAACCAGTTCTCTGTCATGGGTCCCAGAAGGGAAGGCGGTTTCAGAGTTCTTATCTTGGCACATGATGTCACAGCCCCAGGTTCAGCTCCTTCCCTTGCACTATGGTTCTTTATAACTTCTGGTCTCAGAGGAGTTCTCTCAGAGGTATCAGGGGTAACTCTTCACTACTTTTTCAACCTGCTTTTCAAGCAGGTCTCCATGTGCAATATCAGACAGATTCCATAGGCTACTGTTCTTTCTTCCCTAGCACCCAAATACCATGAATCTCACATCACACTTCCAATGGGCCTGGGGCTCAGCAGGACTCCCAGTTCAGTTGTCTCTCTGGCTCCAGTCGTCCCTTAGAGGTCAACTGGGCAGGGTTATTCAAATTATCCAGGGCTGTTTCCATTTTCTCTGGCAGCTTCCAGACAGAGGTATTTATCTTCTGCCTGAGCTGTTTCATATCATCTGCTGGATACCTTGGAGGATTTAACGATTTTTCTGTTTGGGATTATTCTATTTTTGAGGGAGAGCCAACTGTAAGGCTACAGCTTGCCCCATGCTGAGCTCACTGAGAAATGATCCCTGTTAAATCCATTAGCTTGGCCAATGAAATACTCACAATTAGACAGAGGAATGCACAGAGATTTTGACTTTTAAGGAACCAACTTTTTTATTTCACAAATGAGAAAACTGAGACCTAGGCAGGTCAAATGACTTACTCAAAGTCACAAGGTAGAAAGTGTTAGAACTATATTCAAACCCTAAAGTCCTGACTCAAAAAATCAGAGCTCCACTCAACTACCTGTCCTTATTACCTTCCAACCTTATTATGCCACCCCCCTTCCAAACCTCCCCCCAACAAAACCCATACTTTCACTGTAGTTGTGAGAGCTGAATTCATATCATAAAAGTTAGAGATGATCTGTCAGTTGGTTAATCACCAAGTGGTCAAACTACATTTGTTGCTGTATTGAGAGATAGCCTTTTCTCTTCTAGTCATAGGGTCTGCTGAGTCTGTCCTTCTCTATCCTCCTTCTCTCTCTTCATCGCCCTTTTGGAGATCTTTGAAGGAGCAGCCCGGAGTTATTTGCATAACTGAGACCAGATGCCCTAGCAGAAAAAAGGAAAAGGAAAGATGATTCCTGAGGTCTCTTCCAACTCTTGATATGACCGTATCATTTTATGAGTCAGAGACAGAGACAGAGACAGAGACAGGGAGAAAGAGACAGAGAAAGAGAGAAGAGACAGAGAGACACACATACAATCAGAGAGAGAGAGAGAGAGAGAGAGAGAGAGAGAGAGAGAGAGAGAGAGAGAGAGAGAGAAGAACCTTTCCAGAACCCCAAAGAATCAATGAGAATGGCTGACTTGAGCAGGGAGCACACCATCCAAGATGGGGTGGTGTGGTAGGATAGGGAGGGAAGAGCTAAATAATTACGACTTTACCATAAGCTGGCAGTTGGCACAAACCAAAAACCTGTTTAAGTTGTCCAGGAAGGAGAATACAAAATAGTGGATGGTCTACTAGGCTTATAAGTCGCCTGTTGGAGAGCTATTACCTGTAAAGGATATAATTAGCACCATCTGCTGGAGGGGAGCTAAACAAAATATTTGAATGACAAAAAATGACAACATTTATTAAAAGTCCTCTCATGTCTTCCAAGAATAGGAGATAGTGATAGGCAGGCCCTTTGCTTGGCAGAGAACAGTGGAAGTAGGAGTACTTATAGGAAGAGAACTTCTAGTCAAAGATCAATGTGATACAGGGCAATGGAGGGGTGAGCTCCATGCTTTCCCTTGCTAGGACCTGTTTCAGGGTATACTGTAAGTCACACTGAGTATGCAGATCTCTGAGAGGGGAAATGGCTCTTCAGAGGGAGAAAGTTTCTTGACACTCTCTGAACTCAGAGGTGACTCCTTCTGTATAAATTAAACTTTTTAATGTTTTATCTTGTGAGCCTAAGTGCTTGCAAGGGAGAAAATTTCTGGTCTATTCAATAAATAAAAGAAATTATAGGACACAAAATAGCAGTTATTGTTTATATGTAAGCAAAGTGCTTTTGTTTAAAAAAAGCAATGCATCCAAAGTAAAAATAGAAGTGAATTGGGAAAAATATCTTTGTTGTATTTTACAAAAACTCTGACATCTAAAATCTATATGGAAGTTACACAAATGTATGAGTAAATTTATTCTTCAAAAAACATGGAAAGAGGCATAAAACTTTTAAAAACTACTTGAAAACTTGTTCCAACTTTCTAATAATCAGAGAAATGAAAATTAAAGCAATGCTTAGGTAGCACTTTGTATCCATTAAATTGTTGAAGCAACTTAAAAGCAATAGGATTAAATATGGCTGTAACTGTGGAGAAATGAACATATGACTGACTAGTTGGCTAGTGGAACTGGGAATGCTGCAATCACTTTGGATTGTTACTAGTCACCAAAAGCAATAAGACTAGATCCAATGATCCTTCTGCTAGGATTTTACCTTAAGTATAGTCAAATATTTTTGGAAATATAAGGGCCAGGGCCAGCTATTGTCATCATAGAAGGCCCAGAATGGAATCACAAGGTATTGATGAGGTGTTAAATAGACTTCAGAGATATTTGTGCCCAGATCCCTTTCTCTGATTGAATGAAAGGAAGCCAATGGTTGTCTGAGTGAACAAATTAGTGAGGTCTCTGAGGGCTTTAAATAAGTAAGCCCTAGAGAAGGAGAGAGTGAATGCTGAGAATGCTTTTGAAATGAGACTCTGGAGGGAGGAAAGAAAGAGGAGATTTTTCTTTCTTCCTTCCCCTTATCAGTCCTAATATCTAACAGTGCAATGGGAATCACTCTTTCAGCAGTACGGATCCTACATACCCAGTGAGGATGGGAAAGGGATCTTCTCCCTCTTCCTCTACCTCCGAAGGACCATGTCACTTTGAATTGGCATTTCTTGTCCAGTAGAAAGTCATGGCATCCATCAGGGACCAGGGACATATTCCTTATGTCCCTACATAATACAGATATGGAGAAGACGGTCACTTGCAGGAGGAAATAGCTTTAAGGAGCTAACCTTGGCAACTGAGAGGCAAAGTCTAGAGAGTAAAAGATGCTGGGAATCTGGTATGGGGACTCTAATAAGGGGAAAAGGTTTTATAGGCTTTGTATTACCAAGGAATGTGAGCTGTTTTTGCTACACATGTATCCTATGTGTTTTCCTCACATTGTACTTTAAACTTGTACTCAAGTTTCCCATGGATACTGTATTTGTGGAAGAATTGGCCCCAGGTTTATGGGAGGGATGTTTTGCATTAACTATTCCTATTATGCCATCTTAATAAATGTCTTTGCTAGAGTAATTTCATCTGCTGGCATGATTGTGAATTTAAAGTATGTGAACAGAAGGGTTATTTAGTGGTGGTAGTGAAGCCCCCATGGATTACTCTCAGAACACAAGGTAGCATCCACCCTGAATATAAGGGAGAGTTTATCTTGGGGGAGTAATCCAGAGGAGGCATTACAAGAGATAAAAAGGATGTATTTGGGCAAGAATATTAATCATAAAGAATTAGGGGGAAACCATTTGTTCATTGGTTGGAGACAAATGAGTTATGGCATATGAATGTAATAGGATATGATTGCACTAGAAAAAAGGAGAAATATGATGAATACAAAGAAATTCAGGAAGATATGAAAAGAAAATGTATGAAGAAAGCAGAATCAGAGCAACAATGTTTACACTGACAAAATTATATAGTAAGACAATAATAATAGCAGCATTATTATTATAACAGTCTAGAATAACATGATGGTGATCAGTTATTTAAGAATAAATTTTAACAAACCTATTTAGATGGGGACATGGAAGAAAATAGTCCATTGTTTGTATTGTTATGAAAGTGAATATAAACATTAAAAATGGGTAATAAAGCTAATGGTTTGAAGTGAGCAGAATCAGTAGAATATTATACACAGTAAGCAATAATATACAATGTGAATGACTTAACTATTATCAGCAACATAAGGATCCAGGACAACTCCAATAGATTCGAAATGAAAAAACAAACAAACAAACAACAAAAACAACTGTCCATTACTATAGAAGGAATTGTTAAGAGTCTGAACACAGTTTGAAGTATACCATTTTTCATTTTATTTCCTTTATTAGGTTTTTTTTTTGGTAAAAGCTATATGTGTCTTTCACAACATGATGAACGTGGAAATATGTGTTGCATGATAGCACATGGATAACCTCTATCATATTACTTGCCAGTTTGTGGAGGTCATGGATTGCAAAACATCAGAAAACAATGATTAAAAACTGTATTAACATGCAAAAACACTTAAAAATAAAAGTTAATGGTTTGATATATATAAAATTTTATTTTTGTTTACTTGAGTGTTTTTGATGGTTACGAAGTGTAAAATGAATAAAACATATTTTTAAAAGAAAAAGAAATCCATGGGGGAACAAATGTTAAGTGTATCAGTGTGAATTATTTTATAATTTCTCTGCTTCCATGATTTTACAATTGGGGAATTCTGTCCAATAGTATAGATTGCAACTCATCTGAGCCTTCTCCTCCTGTTCTCTTATAGAGGGTTCTACTCAATGTGTTGGAATTCTTACTCTAAGTTTTAATATTATGTGGGGATTAGTACCTGAGCTGTTCATAACTGTCCTCACTCTTGCTTACTAACATCCTTTTTGAACCACATTTCTTCAGGACTATATCTTTGATTATATTTCTTGTAAACAAGCAAGTTACCCTTGGTGTATCAAGGGGGTGCTCTCTGTGAAGTATGGATACCTGATAGGAAGCAGCTGCCAGCTCTGTCCCACCCTATTCTTTTCTGTAGTTCTTTGAACAAGCAGACAGAGAGAATTTGCATAGATTCCAGAGGATGATGGGAGATAAAAAGGCAAATGGAAAGAAAGCAAATTTTTAAAATAAAAAATTAACTGTTTCAAAGTATTAAAAAAAAGATATTTGTTTTAATCAAGCAGGTTCCATCTTCTAACTCTCCCCCCCCCCCATTTCTTCATCTCAAGTTAAGAAGAGAAGAAAAACAAAATCTATTTAAAACATGTATAGTCAGTTTAAAAAGATTTCCACATTGGCCATGTCAGAGGAATGTATGTGTCTCATTCTGTATTCTCAGTCCTTTGCCTCTCTTTTGGGGGCAGGTGTCATGATTTTTCATGAGCCCTCTGGAATTTTTATTGGTCATCATTTTGAGCAGAGTTCAGTATTCATAACATTTATTCACTATCCCTTATTCATCCATTCAAAGTTATTTTTCCTAATCACAAAAAACTCTATGAGAAGTACTGTTGTGGATTGGAGACACACTGCCCAAGTGATGGGGAAAGGAGGAGGTAAATGGCTACAGCAAGAATTGACCTAGAATATAAAACAGAATTAAGAAAGAAATATTCCTGTAAGGAAACCACTCGTGTGGAGGGTGGGGCTCTGGGGAGAAACCAACAAAAAACTTTAAGTAGATTGAAAACACTCTGGTCCCAAGAATGTGAAGTTCTGAGCTACAACTCTAATGGACTGGAAATTGTATATCTGGCCTTCAATATGACATCATGTCAGGTTGATAGGCACCTACTAAGCACTGAGGATAATTGTTGTTTTATTATTTTCAGTCGTGTCTGACTCTTTGTGAATGCAAAGATACTGGAGTGGTTTGCCATTTCTTACTTCAATTGCCCAGGCATGAATTGATGACCGTCTGCCCCAGGGTCATGGCAAGATGAGGAAAGTAATGTATATTAGGGATGTTCTGACAGGACTGGATAACTGATTGGATGTGGGAGGTGAGAGAGAGTGAAGACTTAGGGATGACACCAAGGCTGTAAGCCTGAGTGACTGGGAAGATGGTGGTACCCTTGACAGTAGTAGGGAAGCAAGGAAAAGGAGGGAGTTCAGAGGTAAAGATGAGTTCAATTTTGTGTATGTGGAGTATCTGATTTTTATGGGATACCCAGCTTGAAATGACTAGTAGAAAGCTGCAGATGTGAACTTGGAGGTCAGGAGAGAGGTTAGGACTGGACAATAGTTCTAAGAATCATCTCAATAGAGATGATAATTGAATCCATGATGGCTGATGAAATCACAAGATGAAATATTATAGAGGGATAAGATGTTCCAGGACACCAATGAGTAACAGCTGAGACCTAGATGTAGATTCAGCAAAGCTGACTGAGAAGGAAGGCAAAGAATCAAGAGAGAGAGTTCACAAAAACCTAGAGAGAGCAGAGCCTTAGAGGAAAAGGAGACTGACAACGTCACAGGCTGTAGAGAGGTCAAGAAGGATGAACAATGAATAAAGACTATTAGAAGTAATATTTTAGAGATCACTGGCAACTTTGGAGAGAGCTGTTTTAGTTGAATGGTGAAGTCAGAAGCCAGACTGTAGAGAGTAAAAAGAGAGGGAGAAGAAAGGAAATGGAAACACCAATTATAGATTGCCTTCTCAAGGACTTCAACCATGAAAGGGAGGAAAGATTTAATACAATGGTTCCTGGTACAGACAGATCAGCTGAGGACAGCCACTCAAGCTTCAGGGGGAAGAAAACAAACACCTTGATGGGGAAAAGCTGAATGGTGGGATGTAGCAAAACAGAACTGAATAACAGTCAGAGTGACAGCAGTGAGAAAGATCCATGACATCTGTTGAGAATGAAGATCAGTGACAATGGGGGTGGAAATCCTTATGGGTCATAGAAGCTGGAGCAGGGCTCTCGGAGAAAGAGAAGGGCACAGACAAATGGAGTGATCCAGAAGTGAGGCAGGAATAAAGAAGAGCAAGCAGTGACCTCCTCATTTACTGGGGGCCCCCACAGAAGCAATTCTATAAATTACAGGGTGCCTAGGTGAAGCTAAGCTGAGGATTAAAAGAAAAAATAAGACCGTTGGTGGTTATTTTTCAAAAGCATTTGATTGAGTAGAGAAAAATGCAACCTTAAAAAACTCTCCTTCAATAGGAGATCATAAATGGTTCTTAAAAAAGGAAAATAACGAGTAATTTTTCCCAAAGGTCTTGGGATGGCAGACTCAGTTGAGGCATAGAACAGGCATGCTCTCTAAAGGTGTTTACCATTGTTATGAAGGATGACCAGTTCAGAATTCAAGTGGGTGAGGGATTCCCTTTAAATGGTGAGGTTCTCCATTTGCTTTTGTTTAATGGATGACATTGTGCTAATTGCATTCAGTTCTGAAAGCCTGCAGAACCATCTTAATGATATCCATAACCACCCAAATGAGTTTAACTTAACAGTCTATACAGGGGGAGGAAAAAGCGGATGAATAATATCTATAGCTTGGATGAAGATATGCAGTTGGATGGTCCACTGAGATAGTCCATCAGTGTCACAGACACAGCAAAGACACAGTGAGTCAGGCCCAGAAGAGAGTAGATGAGAATTCACTTAGAAAATTGTGTACAGTGGATTGAGTGCTAGGCCTGGAGTCAGGAGGATCTGGGTTCAAATTTGACCTCAGACACTTCCTAGCTGTGTGACCCTGGACAAATCACTTAACCCTGTTTGCCTCATCCATTGCCTTCTATCTTAAGAGTTGTTACTAAGACATAAAGTAAGGGTTTAAAAAAAAGGGGGGGAAGAATAAAGATAGAGAGAAAGAATGAAAGGAAGGAAGGAAGAAAAAAAAAGTGTGCAGTGATTTCAATGATCTCAAATTCTTCCGGGAAAAAAAATACTCATCTTTTTAAATACCAATATTCTACTAAAAAAGACTTTTATTGATATCTTCTGTTTCTTGCATCATTATAGTTATTCTAAATATCTTCTTCCTTTCCCAGAGAGCCATTCAATATAACAAATAGTATTTTTTCAAAAGGAAAAAAATAAGCACAAGAGATTGATATATTGGGAAAACACTAATATTTTTCTGGTGATGACTTACTTCTTGGAATAATGAAACACTACAATTCCTAAATAATTAAAATTGTGGGTTAACCCCAAAAGGCAACGGATACAAATAAGTTGTAGCATCTTGTTGATATAACACTTGTCTCAGCTTCTGACACAATAGACGGAAGTATGCTTTAGGGGTCTCTCACTTCTCTGGCTTATGTTTCTATTCAGATGTGATCTTGAAAATTCATCTAATGACATCCTCCCAAGGTTATTCATTGGTTCCCCTTACAAGCACATATGTTTCCAAGGCTTCAAAACATAGAACAGTTTTATTTACACAGTGAAGAACACAGACAAGATGTTTATCTGAGCTCATAGTGAGTCAAGAAGCCTCTTCTCCTTAACAGGGCACCCCTCTCTTAGGACTTAGATAGTCTTTTGACGTAGAAATTCTCTCATATGAGTTACAGAACCTACTGTTGTAAGCACTTGTTAGTCAGCCATATTCTTTCATAAAACATCCTACAAACCTGAAGATTTCTGGAATGTATTTAGAAACATGGGCTGCAAAGCCAAACTATGTTGTTAATACTAAACAGCCAAACTATTTTGTTAATACTAAACCAAAAATTTATTTTCTGTAAAAGTCACAGGTGAGCTGAATCTGGGAAATAGGCAGGGCTGCATTTGCCCCAGTGATACTAGCTACTCAGGCATTAGAAGGTCTTTTGGGACTGCTCTTGTTTCTGGAGCAAAGAGTGTAGTGTATATGTATGTTAAATAATGTGTGTATAGATGTATATTTGTATGTCTGTGAGTGAATGTGACTGTGTCCTATCTTGATATAAAATTTTTATGGTAAAAAGATTGTCCTTCTTTTAGTCCTTTTAAAGCACCAGATGGTATTTGCAAGAGGTAATTTGTTTTATTGATAGATGGACTACATTCTCCTGTGGGGGTGGTGTAGGGAAAGGTGTTGGAGGACTACCAAGTTCTTTGAGCTGGCAGGTTTCTGGTAGGTGATTTTGTTGGTCAGTCTGTGCAAATACAAGCATGTGGATGATGGCCCTAGTCCCTTCACCTTTGAGACTCTACTCTCACCCCTTGGGATTGGGGGCTCCTTTTCAAATTCTGTATTCAGAGACAGCTCCTTTCTCCTGTCCTGACCAGTCCTTCTTCCAGTTGGTGAGTGAGGCATTGACAATCAACCATGCCTTCTCAGAGTGAGTGTCCATGTAGCAAAAGTTTTCTCCTCCTTGGCCTAATGAATCTGGGGGCAATAACAGAGAAAGAAAGAGTTTCAGCATTAGTTCTAGAAGACAAATTTCATCCATAGATTGCTCAGGGTTGGATTTCTCTGATTAGTTTTGCTTATTAGAGATTGTTCTTAGTTCATATTCCATCTCCCCTATATCACTAAAGAGTCTGGGTTCTCTGTATAGGTCTCCTTTGTTTCCCTGGAAACAATAAAGAAATCACTGATACTCAAGCCCATTAATAGTCAAGATGATTCCCAGTCCCTTTCTGATGGGACTTCTCCTTTCCCAGGGATCTCTAAAGTCTTCCCCTAATTCAACCCATTTCAACTCAAGTCTCTGAGAATCAGGATTTCAGTTTCTCCATTTCAACCCATTTTCTATTTCTCTAAATCAGGCCTTTATTATCTCACACCTGGGTTATTGCAACAAATTCACCTGGTCTCTCTACAACCTCCTCAAAACATCCCACACAACATTGCTAGACTAATCTCCCTAAAACAATGCTTTCATCACGTCACTCAATGGTTCTCCATTGCTTATACTATTTGTGGCTATGTGCCCTCCCTTGACATGGTTTTTTTTTTATGGTAAAAAGATTATCCTTTTAGTCCTAGTATCTGCCCTTCATACTCAAAGCCCTTCATCATCTAACTCCCACTTCTATTTGTCCAACGTTATCTCTCACTACCCCTTCAGAAAAACAAATAAACAAACAAAAACAACTCAGGCTTTCTCTGTTCTAGTCATGCTTGTTTAGACATCTCACAAACTCACCAGTGTCATCAATGATACCTTTATTCTGTATTTTTCAAAACACTTTCAGGCCTGCTATATTCTTTGATATTAACTACAAACCTGTAAACAGGCAGATACGATTCCCATTTCTAGATGAAAAGACTGAGTCAAATGAAGAGACTGAGGTCAGGAGACTTGTACAGCATACAATATTAGTGTATACTGGCTGTATAAGCATTCGTCATTGTGACAGGTTAACTGGGAAGAGCTCTAGCTTTTCTCTGACACGTCTCAAATTACTGTTGCCATATTGAAACTTTTCCTAGACCCATGGGAATTTTCATGGTGTGGCACTAATGGAGAGTAAGGTAGATGATAAAAATCAAAAAAGGCAAATGGAAAGGAGTGAGAGTGCTTCATCTGCTTATTTAGCTCCATCCTCCCTCCTACCAAAAGCTCCTCAAACAAAACAAAACCCTGCATTGGAGGAACTGACTGTATGAGAAACATGTTTCTTGAGGAAGAGAATAGGTGAATATACTTTATACTGGATAAGCCTAGGGACCATTAATTAATATTAGAATATTAATTCTTCACAATTGCTTTCTTGTTTGGCAGCTAAAAAAGCTATGGGCCTACTTGAAGCAAAAGATCTAGAAATGTACTAACTGATCTAGAGGCATATTTGCTTGGGCTATCTCCTTCTAAAGAAGTTGGGACAATTCCTTTAGGATGTAGTGACGGCATGATGGTGGTAGTGATGATAGCATTGGGAAGAGGCTTTCAGTGGTGGATGGGGGCAGCAGTGGAAAACAGTAAGGAGCACTGAGTCCAAAGCGAATAATTCCTGAACCCAGCAGGAAACTGTAGAAACATGAGCTAGAAGAAAAGTTCAGAACCATAGTCAGAAAGAATAAACAAATCAGGACCTTGTTCTTCCCTGGTACTTTGAGTCATGTAGAATATGTAGGTGTATGTTTGTGAATAAAAATTTGCATGTAGGGATGTAGGAGTTGACTTTCTAGACAATGAGCTTTTTCTCTTGTAGGGAGGGCTCATTTCGAGTGGTATTTTAAGAAAGAAAGACTTTAGGGGTCCCAAGGAAAGGCTGAGGCCCACCAGAAAGGGACTGGGAATTGTCTTGATTTGAATATGGTCTTTGGTATCAATGCTATTTCTGTGCTTAATAAACATGTTCCATATGATGCTTTTAGTGAAACACAGGATGTCTCAGAGAAGAGTTAGAACTGAACCAAATTCAGATATTCCAACAGAATTTTTGTCTTTGTATTCCCAACACATAGTATAATATCTGGTGAAGAATAATGCACATACTAACTGCTTGCTAATTGATTGATAAGCCTTCAAGATCAAAACCTGATTTACATGTCCTCAATCAATACATGGCCTATTATAACTGTAGCTAACATTTATGTAGTCTTTTAAAGTGAGCAAAGTGTTTCACATATCTTATTTCATTTGACCTTCCAACAACCCTATGAAGTAGATATTACATGTGTTCTTAGGATCATAGATTTAGAGTTGGAAGAGATCTTAGAGATAGATCATCCAGTCTTCTTCCCTCATTTTAGAGATGAGGAGACTGAGATTCAGAAAGGTCAAGTAATGTGCCAAAGATCATACAGATAACATGTAGCAGAACCAGGTTTAGAACATAAACTTCCAATTTAAGGTCCAATGTTATTTTTGTTATATACTGTGTGTCAACCTGGAAAAATACAGAATCACTAAAGTCATCAGTAAAACCAAATCTTTAATCAGGAAAGGCAGATTCATTAAAATTTGGCCACCACATAGAGCCAAAAGTCTGCGGGCTCTGGGGACAGTGTCTCTGAGAGAATCACAGTGCTTGCTAGATGATTCTCCCAAGAATAATAGAACATAGGGATTTTATATACCTTTTGGGGAACTCAGGACATGGAAGTATGATTGATTGGTTTTTCAATGGCTACAAGGAAATGAGAGACTAAGCAGAATGGAGAAACCAAGGACTAAGTGTTGAGGAGGATGGCCTATGACTGACATGTGCTAGCAAGTGACAAATAAGAAACAACTGACAGACCCCCTGGGCTGTCCTAAGTCAAGCTTAAGCTACCACTGGTACACGTGAGACTCAGGAAGTGATGTAAAGAATGGTCTATATATTGCATGCCACTTCCTCTTGCTGGCTCTCTCTCCCTCTTGGAGACATTGGTCTCTGTCAGCAGCCTGGGGAGTGCTGGGAAGTGTTTGCGACTTGACTGTGAGGTGACTGGGAAAAGCTCTGTAGCGTGGGTTAGATGAGGTGTCTTCCTTGAGAGACCTTGGTGAGGTGACCGATTCCTCCTTTCCTCCTTTCCTTGACCTCCAACTCCTATCTGGCTTGCCAGAGCAGTCCAATTCCCTTTTCTCTCTCTCTTCTTAATTTCTCCCCTCTATTGTAATTAAACCACCATAAAAATCCCAAACTGACTTGAATATTTTATTGGGATTAAATTTTAATCCCTGGCAACCACTAGTATAATTTATTCAGTCAACAATCCTAATTTTACCCTTAACAGTCTGGAATATCAGGGAGAGGTTGATGTTTTATAATAGATACAAAAGGAAAAGGTCCAGCCAAGGGCTGGGTTACCTGGGAGAGGACTCTGACACAATGGGAGAAACTTCTAAGACAAAAAGGTTACTTTGATTTTATCTACTAGTCTCACCTAAGCTGGGTCATTAAGTATTTTAGGGTCTATTGTTCAATTTGAAACAAGGTTAGTCTGGGATTCCCTTTAAGGTATTTAAGGGAACAGGGACAAACTTGGGGTTCCCAGAATTTAAGTTGACACATGGAAACATCCTCGTTTTATTATCCCCATTTTATAGATGAAAAAAACTGAGACTGAAAAATGATCATCCCAGGTTTACACAGTAGGCTACCAATGCTCCTGCCTGTGGGGCCATAAGCTTCTTCTGCCTGTGAGTTCATCATGGGACCCATTAGGTCACTGTGCCCTCAAGATCTTTGGATCTACAATATTACTGTACCCCAATGTTATTGCATCCCCCAGATCTTTCTGCCTACAATGCCATTATGGCTATGAGATCATTATGCCCATGAGGTTATGACATTCACCAGATCATTGTTTCATCAATGACTTTATGGCTATAAGGTCACAAAGTTTTTGTGCCCATCAAGTCATTATGCCTAAAAGGTCACTGTACCCATGAGCTCTTTGTGTTCTCTTGGAGTCACCCTGATTTCTCCTTGAATCAGCTGGGGGCACAGTGGGATCCACTTAGAGTGGGGGTGGGATGGCAGGAGTTTCTCTGGGCATTCCTCCCAAACAGACCTCTCTCCCCTCCACCCACTCTGTTGTCATGTTTATTCTTTTCAGACTTGGGAGCTTCCATATCTTTCCATTTCTGATGTGTGTCCTCAGGGGGGTAAGTGGCAAGTTCAAACACTCCAGCAGCTTTTGAGGAGAGACAGAAAGAGACAGAGAACATATTTTGGCTCTGTGCCTCCTGGAAACCACATCAAATAGTTGTGCAGCTTGAAATTAATAAATGAATTTGGAAGATAAGCCAATTACCACACCCCTCTCCCCCTGCTCCCCTCTTGCCCTGTACCTAGGAGGCAAACATCAATGTGTGATTACTGGGCCCAGACATGTCAGCACCTGAGGGGGAAGGTACCAACTGCAGCTGACTTCTGTTGGTATTAGCCAGGCGAGATGCGACATGCCTCCATGCTCCAGGGAAATTGTTTCTTTCCTGGAGAGGAGAGGACATTCCTGGGCTTCTCCAATTCTACTTTCTCATCCAGATCTTCTCTCTACCCATATCTCTCAAGGGCAAGAGAACCCCTAGGATTTAGTGTTATTCAGAAGTTAGCATAGCCATCGATGATATCCCTAAATAAAAGAGGCTTAAAGTATCTGCTTAAACAGGACATATTTGTCTAGAGCTCAGTCTATTGTCTGGGTATGACATCATAGTGGGCAAACTTAAATGTAAAGAGTAGTTGATCTGGAGTTCTCCCTTTCTATAAAATTTTAGCTCAAAACCTTGACCTTCCTAAGGAAGTCTTCTTCTATTGACCATATTTGATTCAAATCGTTCCTTACCCCGAGTTCATTCAGCATTTATATATTCAATGTGTACTATATTAATTTTTATGTTTCTTTGCACATATTCCTGCATATGTGTCTATACTGTCCCCTCCATCCAGGAGAATGGAGAATGGAAATGTTTCCCTAATCAGATTTTCAGTTATCTGAAGACAGGGGCTATTTTATCCCATCCTATTGGGTCATCTCCAGTGATGGGTATTTCCAATGAAAGTGACTCAAGGTATGGAGAACCAGTGTGTGTCCCATGGTATTAACTTGGAAATGTTCTTTTGAAGCCCCTTCACACCAGTTAGAGTCTAATATCTTCAGGCGTCATGATATGTTGAATTTTGCTAGAGTTGAAAGAGGGGTAATATTTTAGTTCTGGAATCTTTGGATTCCTGGGTCTTCAGGTATTGACATCTCACTGTATTTATAGGTGGGAATATGCGATTTTGTTAGCCATTTCAGCATTTCTCCCTTTTGAAAATAATCATGGATCTAAGTGTAACTTTGACCTGTATTACATAAGTCCAAGTGCTAAGAGAAATCAGACAATGAACCTAATGAGAAACTGAACATTCTTGCTGAAGTATCTCTCATTCCTGAAAGAGAGCCAAAGAATCTAGCAATGCCCTCTAGATCAGCAGCCTCTAAACTTTTAAAATCAGATAGTCCATCAGTAAAAGATGTTTGAACATGCACTATCATATACATATTTATTTATAAACTGTATTCAACACTATCATAATACTTACGTATATTATAAAACATGCAAAATATACATTAAAAGGATAATACAAAAATAAACAACATTTATAATTTTAAAATATTTTTTATTGATAAACAATGCTTTTTTGCTTTTGAGAGAAATGTGATTGAAATTGCTTCATTAATTTAAAAAGTAATCACTGTAAATGTCTTGAGGATAGTGCAGATCTAAATAAAATGTATCATTTGGAGAATTTTTTAAATTTAATTTTTTAATTAAATTTTAAACATATTTTCCCATAGTTACATGATTTATTATCTTTCTCTCACCTCTTTCCTCCCACCTCCTGGAGCTGACAAGCAATTTCACTGGGTTAAAAATGTATCACTTGAAACCCATTTCCATATTATTCATTTTTGTAGTACAGCAGTCTTTTAAAACCAAAACCCCAAATCCTATATCCCTGTAAACAAGTGATAAGTCATATGTTTTACTTCCACATTTCTACTCCCACAGTTCTTTCTCTCAATGTGGATAGCATTCTTTCTCATAAGTCCCTCTTAATTGTCCTGAATCATTGCATTGCTACTAGTAGCAAAGTTGATTATATTCGATCATTCCACAATGTTTCACTTTCTGTGTACAATGTTCTTTTGGTTCTGCTCATTTCACCCTCATTGATTCATAGAGGCCTTTCCAGTTCTTATAGAAATGAAGCAGTTCATCACAGCACAGTAGTATTCCATCACCAACATATACCACAATTTGTTCAGCCATTCCCCAATTGAAGGGCATCCCCTCATTTTCCAATTTTGGGCCACCACAAAGAGTGCAGCTATGAATATTCTTGTACATGTATTTTTCCTTATTATCTCTTTGGTATACAAACCCAGCAGTGCTATGGCTGGATCAAAGGGCAGACAATCTTTTAGCGCCCTTTGTGTTGCCACTATTCTTAAGATGCCACTTTACTAAGTGTCTAACTTGAGGCAATAGGTCCTCTATGTAAATGTAGATATGTTGGTGGGGGCTCATAATCTATTTGAATGAATATTGAGTGACCCTCGGAATAATTTAAGCCTGTGGCAGCCTTTCTTTGTGTCTCTGAGAAGGAAGTGCCATAGGTACTATATGCATATGCATGGAAAGAGAATTCTTGTTTCACCAAAAATGACATTCGTGGGGCCTAAATGAAGCATTTTGGCCTTTTATTTAATTTTAAAACCAAGTTTTTGTTTATTCAATGTCTAGCAAAAGAGAAACAGATAGTGTTTCCTTTTCTTTTCATATTCCAATAGAATAAATCAATTGAATTCTTTTTTGGAGACTCTTGAAGTAAACCATCTTCCTTCTTGCCCCCTGTATTACAGAAACAATTTTTTGTGGAATGAATATAATCCTGACCCATTCAGAGAAAATGGATTCTATTACATCCACAACAAAACAGTATAATGAAACCAACAGACATATTGTCTAGAGAAAGATAAAGAGATGAGACTGAGGCAGGAGATAGAGAAAGAGACAGTTTTAGAGATAGAATTCTGTTGTCTGGGCATATTACCTACAGATAGAAAGAGATGAGACAGTCAGAGACACAGAGATAGACAGAAAATTTAAACATTTATTAAAAGACTACTAAGGCAGTTAGGTAGCTCAGTGGATAGAGAGTGAGGCCTGGAGATGGGATAATCTGGGTTCAAATCTGAGCGCAGACTCTTTCTAGCTGCGTGACCATGGGCAAGTCACTTAACCCTATTTGTCTAGCCCTTATAGCTCTTCTGCCTTGGAACCAATATTTAGTGTTAATTCTAAGACAGAAGGTAAGGTTTATTTTTTTTTGGGGGGGGGGAGATGACTATATGCCTTGGATTGTGCTAGAGATGTAAAGGAAGGGAAAAGTCAGGAGTTTTCAAGTAGCTCACAATCTAAATGGTGAGACAACATGCAAATAACTATGTACAAACAAGAAATAGAAAGGAAAAGCGGAGGTAATCAGTGAAAGGAAGACACTAGAATTAAATGGGATGGAGAAAGGTTTCATATGGAAGTGGGATTTTAGCTGGGACTTAAAGGAAGTTAGGGAAGCCAGGAGGCAGATGTAAGGAGTGAGAGCATTCTAGGCATAAGGAACTGATAATGAAAATGTTTGGAACTGGGAGATAGAATGTCTTGTACAAGGAAAAGGGAGGAGACTAGGGGCACTAGATCACAGAGTACCTGGTAGAGGATAGGAAGTATAAGTTACAAGCTGACTGGAAAAGGTGGAGGTGGGGAAAGTTGTGAATAGCTTTGAATGCTAAAAAGGGAGGTTTATATTTGATATTGGAAGTGATAGGGAGCTATTGGAGTTTATTAAATTGGGACTGAAGAGGGGAAGTTGCATGTAACAGGGTCAAACATGCTGTAGGGAGATCACTTTGGAAGTTGAGTGGAAAAAGGGCTAGAGTAGAGATTCTTGGCAGAGAGAGCTTACATTCTTTCGGAAGAGATAACTTATCCACATATAGGTTTCTACAAAAAAAACATAAAATAAATTTGAACTCATTTTAGGGGAGGAGGAACTGGAGATTAGGAAAGGTATTCTGCAAGAGGTAGTCCTTGCATTGAACTTTGAAGGAAATTAGAAATTCTAAGCATCAGAAATGTTGAAGGGAGTGCATCATTGCAGATTGGCGGAACAGCCTTTGTAAAGATGTGGAGATAGGAGATGTAATTTTATGAGTGAGGAATAGAAAAATTGATTCCAATAAGAAGAAACTGATAAGATAGTTTCTTCACTGATAAAAGGATTAGGACACTGATCAGAATGGGGAGAAGATATCAAAGGAGGAAAGGAAGAAGGGGGGATGCCAAAGGCAAACTTTTATCTTTTTCTTTATTTTTTGACATTCATTTTTAATTTTTAATTTTAGCATTCATTTAAAAAAATGAGTTCTAAATTTTCTCCCTCCTACCACCCCTTGATTACTGATTGAGAAGGCAAGCAATGTAGCAATAATGCATGTAAAGTCATACAAAACATGTTTCCACATTAACAATGTTACAGAAAAGGCAAGAAAGATAAAAGTGAAAAGCAGACTTCCATCAGTTTCTCTCTGGAGGCAAATAGTATTTTTCATCATGGATCCTTGGGAATTATCTTAGATCATTGTATTGAACAAAGTAATTAAATCTTTCACAGAACAGCTGATCATTATTACAATATTGCTGCTAATCCATAGTGTTCTTCTAGTTCTGCTCACTTCACTTTGCTATAGTTTATGTCTTTCTAGGTCTTCCTGAAATTATCCTGCTCATCATTTATGGTAGCACAATAGTATTCAATCACAATCATATAACTAGTTCAGCCATTCCCCAGTTGATAGACTTTCTAATTCTTTGCCACCATAAAAAGAACTGTTTGAAATATTTTTTCTTTTCCCCTTTTCATTGATTACTTTGGGATGTAGATCTAGTATTATTGCTAGATCAAAGGGTATTCACAGTTTAATAGTTCCATATTGTTCTCCAGAATGGTCAAACCATCAATAGTACATGAATGTCATTATTTTTTTCATATCCCCTTTAACATATATCATTTCCCTTTTCTGTCATGTTAATCAATCTGATAGGTATGATATCTCAGAATTATCTTAAATTGTATTTCTCTAATCAATAGTGATTTAGAGAGTTTTTTTCAGGTGACTTGATAACTTTGAATTCTTCTTCTGAAAACTATTCCTATTCTTTGACAATTTGTCATTTGGGGAATGATTCATTTTTAAAAATTCGATTCAATTTACTTTATGTTTGAGAAAGCAGGTCCTTATCAGAGAAATTTGATATAAATTCCTCTCCCCTCCCCTGCTTTCCTTCTAATTTTGACTATACTTGGTTCTGTTTGTGCAGAGTATTTTTGATACCTTATAATCAAAATTATCCATTTTACTTCCTTTGAACTTCTATCTTATTTGATCATAAACTCTTCCCTTATCCATAGACCATACATATAAAATTTTCCATTTTTACTTAAGCTATCACTCCTTACATCTAAATCATTTACCCATGTTGGCCTTATTTTTCTATATAGTATGATATGTTGGTCTACTTTCAACAGAAACTTGTTCAGCCATTCTCCAGTTAATGGGTACACCCTCATTTTAAATTCTTTGCCATCATAAAAAGAGCTGCTATAAATATATTTTTTTGTTTTCCCTTTTCTGATTTTTGTTATATGGAGAATTCTTGCCTCCAAAGCGTGGATCTTTGGATTTTTCAAACACTAGATGACTGTGGCCATTTGTGATTGTGTATTGTATATATAATCTATTTCATTGACTCACTGCTTTATTTCTTAGTCAGTACCAGGTTGTTTTCAAGATTAGCACTTTGTAAGATAGTTTGAAATTTGGTACTTCTAGTCTGCCTTTCCTCACATTTTTTTCATCAATTCCCATTGTATTCTTGATGTTTTGTTATTCCAGATGAATTTTGTTACTGTTTTTTCTAGCTCTATAATATAATTCTTTGGTAGTTTGATATGGTACTTAATAAGTAAATTATTTTGGTAAAATTTCCATTTTTATTATACTGGCAAACAAACTTTTCTAACTCCAATTTTGCCTCTCAAGCTGACCCTGCCTGGGAACCTTAGGGTAGCTACAGCAAAAACAAACAAACCCCCAAACGTGAAACATTTCAAAAAGGGTTGTTAAAAGGGACTGGATGATTCTGAGAGGCATTTTGGATTTCATGCAAAGGCAAAGGAAGCTCCAGTGAAAAGTGAGTGTAGCTTCTATATGTAGGATGTGTGCGAAAGCATCATAGTGAGGAGGGTGTCGGGGCAGAACACAGAGAGGCCTTTCATATGGGATCTCAGGAGACTACCTCCTCTCCAACTACCCCTTGGGCTGGTACCCCTCTAAATGGGCTGATTAAGCTGGGTAGGGAAGATGCTGCCTAGTCCTGCAAAGTCACTGGATGTGACCTCCTATCCTTTAGGAGAAGGGCAAGGAAACAGAATCTGTTTCCTCAGGACGAAGGGTGATGAGCTCATGCTATAAGACCCAGTGAAAAACTTCAGGATCAGCAATGATTCTCAGTTGTGCCTCCCACCTTCCCCTGGTAAATTCAGTCTTCTAGCAGCTTAGAAACAATCCAGGTCTCCATTCCCCCTCATCAAAACATACACACCTATTCTGGGTCTCAACTTTTATTGTTTTTTTTAGAAAGCATCTGATAAATTAATTCACACTAAAGTGTTTGGGTCTGATGGTGGGTTAATGCATTATTCCTCTCAAGTGGGTTTTCATCACACGGGAAGATGCGTATCGGTAGAATCTGAAGTCTAATATTGGAATTCCTTTTCATGGAGTAGGTAGGGTCAGGTCTCAGCATTATTCTGGGTAGCCTCTGAATAGGGTTGGCCCTATGGACAAGCATGCAGGAAGGCAATCAGCTCTATATAGAGCAGAGTGCTGGGGGCTGGCTCTTGGCACTATTTACACCCTTCCTCTGGGGTAAGGGTGAGGAGGTTGGTTTGCTGAGAAATGGGTGAATCAGTTGCTGGACGCGTCATCTCTGCTTCCCCTGGGATTTGGGTCTGCCTGTTTTCATCTTGAAAAACAAAATATCAAAGCCCATGGCTGTAACAAAAGAAATGACTGGTCACTCCTTCCCCCTCCCAGCTTCCTGATAGCAGAGGCCAGACAGAATGGGCATTGTCTGGAGCTTTGCTGCAGCTGGGGAAGCCTACCCAGCCCCCAAGCCCCACTCCCAGGCCAGCAGGGCCATTTGGAAGGGCAGGGAACACCAGGAGTGGTAATTTCCCAGCTGTTGGGTAGGCTGCACAGTATATGGGCACCAGGGAACTGTGACCTTTTAAACTAACTGTGTGGGGCTGGGAGGTGAAGGGGGCTGGGATTGGAGCAAGGACCATATCTTTAAGCCACAATGCCCCACTTCCTGGAAGGCAAGAGGAACTGGTCCTTGTTGTCTCAAGACTGAGACTGGAGTCAGGAGAAAAGTAGTTCAATCTCGTCTCTATTTGGGCGAGACCCTTTGCTGCCTCAATTTCCTCATCTGTCAAAATAGAAAATTGGACTATATGACTTCATGGAATCATAGAATTAGCACTGGAATGGATGTTAGCAGTTGGGAGAAGCATCTTGGATTAGGGGGCTAGTCAAGAAGTTCTTGGTTCAAATGCCGAGGCAGACTGTGTGACCCCCAAGCAAGTCATAACCTCTCAGAGTGTGTTTCCTCATCTTTAAAAGAAAGGTTGTTATTATTGCTGTTGTTTAGTTGTGTCCAACTCTTCATGACCCTGTTGACCATATGCTGGCATTTATATATCGGAGTGCTTGCCATCTCCTTCTCCTTCTCTGGATAAATATAGGTTCATTGACTAGCCCAGGGTCTCCAGCTAGTGAGTATCTGAATCTGGATTTGAATTCAAGTCTTTCTGACTCTAGGCTCAACACTCTTTCCATTGAACCACCTTGCTGCCTCCATAAAAGGAGCAGATTAGACTTTCTGACCTCAGAAATCTTAGATCTGGAATGAAACTTTAAAGTTTCACCTCCTTCACCCCCATTGCTTCCTTTCATGGATCAGGAAACAAAGGTGGTGGAAAGTTAGGTGACTTACCTAGGAGGTATCTAAGGCAGGATTTGAACCCTAGTCTTGCTGACTCTAGTTCTAGTGCTCCATCTATTATCTCAAGTTCCTTTCCATTTCTAAATCTAGACATTGATGATATACTTTCAGAAATTTCCATTTGGACACGATAGATGAAGTGTATCCTTTCTGCTTAGCATGGAAATACTTAACCATTTTGATTCACAAATTTCTGGCTATTTTCAACAAGGACTTTATCAGTCAATTAACCAGCACTTATTAAGAACCTATATGGCAGGCGATATTAAATCTGAAGGTGCAAAGGCAAAAAAGACTTATCCCTACCCTCAAGGGGCTCACATTCTATCAGAGTACATAGACATATACGTAAACTATAGAGAGAATAAATATAAGGTGATTTTAGCATGAAGAGCACTAGCACTTGGGGATGGGGAAGGCTTAGGAAAGACTTTCATGGAAAGACAAAAATGCATATTATATATATATATATGCCCACAAGGATAAAGTAATTCATAAACAGATAATAGTAATAATATTGAACATTTATATATAGCGTTTTAAAGTTATAAAACACTTTAGGAATATTATCTTGTTTGATCCCTATTAGAGTGTGAGCTCCTTGAGGACAGGGACTGTCTTTTGCCTCTTTTTATATCTTCTGTGCTTAGTATAGTACCTGGCACATAGTACGCACTTAATACATGTTTATGGATGGATTTATTCTCAAAACACCTACCTGTGAGATAAGTATTATTATTCCCATTTCATAGATGAGAAAACTACGGCAGAGAGAGGTTAGATGACTTGCCCAGGGACACAGAGCTAGTAAATGTTTAAGGCTGGAAGTATACTTAGGTCTTTCCTGACTCCAATTACACTGTACCACCTAGATGCCTGGGAGGGAGCAAGAGATGAAACAACAGGTTTTCCTGAGACACTGAGCCTCAGTTTGCTAAACTGCAAAATGGGACAATAATGCTTAATAATAAGACTACTTGTCTCCAAGTTGTTGTGAGGAAAACTTAGCCCTTCTCTCTCTATGAAGCAATTTCTTGATGACTTTCTTAACTCCTTTTCTTTGTAATTCTTCATGAGTTATGTTTTGCAGCCTGACAACACTTGCAATTGTGAATGTCTTTCAGTTGCCTTCTGTGTGGTGCTAATTTTCAATACTCCAGAAGCAGTGATGTTCCATGTCTGGGTGCTATAAATTAATATTGCCAAAACATTAGTATTGGAGAGATGGATTTTTGCTCTCTGAGAGATAGCTAAGTGATGTAGTAAATAGAACACTGGACTTGCAGTCAGGAAGATCTGAGTTCAAATTCAACCTCAAACATTTGATCCTGGGGAAATTACTTAACCTTTGTCTGCCTCAGGTCCCTTATCTATAAAAGGCGAACAGTAATAACAGTTAACTCCCAAGGTTACTGTGAGGATCAAATGAGATGATATTTATAAAGGGCTTTGCAGGCATTAAAGTTATTATCTCACAGGAAACTTGGGGTTAGAGAGCTCAGCAATTTCCTGAAAGTAATCCTGTCTGCTCTCCTGCTCAACTCTGGGCCAACTTGTCATCCATGGGTTCTGTGTGTCCCAAATATACCAATGCTGGAGAAGCTCTAGAGGGTGTCCATCCAAATGCATGTCGAAATCTGAACCATAGACATTCTTCACCCATTTGGTCTTTCTTGTGTCATTGCACAGGCCAAAGACCTTTGAGTGATTAGAGATCTTCAGTATCTTGGAGCCTGAAGTACTCAACACCATGTCATCCACAAACAGAAGCATCTGGAGGACCTCAGTATCCACAGGCTTCTTTGAATTGGAATCTGCATTGTATCTCCTCTATCCTACGAGCTAATGCCTTTGGCAAGTGCCCATCTCTTTGATTTATGCCTTGCCTCAGATTTATTATCAGAGAGCCATTGGATGGGGCTCATTCTGTTGATCCTTCTTCTAAGGCATCTTGAATCACGCTGATGTTTGAATGAGAGCCTACTTGTAGAGTCCCCAAAAGGCAGAGCTTTGTTCTGTGGAAAAATTTTATTTTCATAATCAACAAACAATATTGGGTTTTTGTCTTCTCTATATCTTTCAGTTGATTACAAAATGACAAAGATGTCGTCCTTTGTTGAGTATTGATTGTGAAAGCTGCTTTCCCCCTTCCAATATCCTCCCTGAGCATGTCTTTGATTTGTATATGCAGCAGATGACTCTAATAAAGATTTTGTATAGATGGGAGAGTAGGCATGTAGATCAATGGTTATTGATGTTATCTTGGTCACTCTTATGGGATATTAATAAAATCTGACATTTTTTCCATGACTTTGGTGTCTTCTCCTCTTTTACATACTCAGTCTCTTGGTCTCTCCATGACCTCACAAGCCTATAATTTCCAGCACAGATTTCCTTTATGAATATTTGGTCAAATACTATTGCTTTCCCTGTCTTTGTTCTATTTAGTACTATTTCTACCTTCTCCATAAGGATATTTAAAGACTGTGAAGTTAGGATCCAAGTGTGATGGTTCCACCCTTTGTAATGGACACAATAGTTTTCTATTATATGATTTTAAAAAATCTTTTCCATTTTTCTTCTGTTTGTAGTTTTCTTTCTCTTTTCAACCTTGAATGACTTTGGAATGTTTGTTTATTTGGATATCTTGCCAAGATTTCTATTAAATGGTCTTATTGTCTTCTATTTTTCTCTGCTTTGTGAAATAATACTTTTTTATTACTAGAATTTTTATTTTATTATATTATAATTTATTTACAACATTTGACAATTTCATATAATTATAAAAATAATTCATTTATAATTTATTATAGAATTATTTATTAGAAGTCATTCTTCTCTTTAAGATTTTATAAATGATTTTATATTGTCATCTGGTGTCTTTATCTGCCACTTGGCAAGTGAGGTATTTGCAATCTAAGGTGTTTTCTGGGCTTTTGGGGTCACCTTGATGTGGCAATTCATTTACATTGATTGACCTTTTGGATGGAACACCAATAGTTGATGTTGAAGTAATTTTTCTTGTAAGAGAAGGAAACTTTATGAAATACTCTCAAGGAGATTTTAGAATAGTTACTCTTGGTTTCCCAGTGGTAGACTGGGTGCCTATTAAATCAATAAATCAAGAAGCATTTATTTAAATGCCTGCTGTGTGGCAGGTATTGTGCCGAGTGCTGGGGCAACAAAGGCAAAGAATACCTAACTGGGGACTGATTATTCAGTTTATGAATTACCCAGTCCCTTTTCTTACCTTCTTCTCTCTGCCTTTTTGCTCTCAGCTATCTTCAAGTCTTTCTTTTCTTTCATCCCTCTATACCTAGTCAGTAAGCCACATCAAATCCTCCTTAACAATATCTCTCCTCTCTATGCCTTTCTTTCTGTACACACCACTACTAACCTAGCGTTGACCCTTATTCACTCTTGACGATATCATCACTAGGACCTTTTAACTGTCCCCTTCTCCCCTTTGGTCTGTCTCATCTCCAATCTATACGACCTACTTTTGCCAGAGTAACTTTCACAGATGTCACAGGACATGTTCTAATTCTCTGTCTGTCTCTCTGTCTGTCTGTCTGTCTCGCATGTGAACCCAAGCACACACATGTGCACACACAATTACAAGCACCTGGAATAAGATAAAAATTCATTTTCCTGTTCCCCAAAGACCAACAGGGGCCAGAAAGGAAGGAAACTCACACCCATCCTCAGCTCCTTGTGTGCATGTAGCACTAGAAAAAAGGTTGGGGAGGAAATCGAAGCTATAAAAATCCTATACACGACATATAATCTCACAACCAAAGACCTAGAGTTGGAAAGGATTTTAGTGGTCATTTGGTCCAATATTCTCATTTTACATCTGAGGGAACTGAGGCCCACAGAGTTTAAGTGACTTGTTCATAGTCACACAGGTAGTCAATGGCAGAACCAGAATTCGGAATCAGATACTAAGACTCCAAGTTTTTCCTTTTCCCCTCTGTATCACAGTGTGTCCCTTTATCTCTTTGAACATGACACTCTTTTGACAAAGAAAAAAAAATAAGAAAAAATCCCAAATCAGTAACCACTCTTTATTATCCACTTAATCAAGTCTAAACCCTGGTCCTGCCAGTTTTAGCCCTGACTGATTTTCCAGCCTTTTCTACCATGTGTGTTGTTCAATCATTTTACAGTAATGTCCAACTCTTTTTGACCTCATTTGGGGTTTTCTTGGAAGAGTTACTGGAGTGGTTTGAAATGCATTTCCTTCTCTGGCTCATTTAACAGATGAGGAAACTGAGGCAAACAGGGTGAAGTGACTTGCCCAAGGTCACACAGCTAGTAATTTTCTGTGGCCAGATTTCAGAATTCAGTATTGTCAAACTCAAATAGAAACAGGACCACTAATTTGCATATAAAGATCCTTACAAGTCACATGGTAACTTACTTTAAAAATATAATATTGTTTGTCTTATATTTTTATTTATTTTGTTAAATATTTTCCAATTACATTAAAAAAAAACCCTTGCCTTCTGCCTTAGAATTGATCAGTTTTAAGGTAGAAGAGAGGTAAGGTCTAGGCAATAGAGGTCCAGTGACTTGCCCAGGATTACATGGCTAGGAAGTGTCTAAGGCCAAATTTGAACTCAGGACCTCTTATCTCTAGACCTAGCTCTCAATCCAGAATCACCTAGCTGCTCCACTGTTCAGTTATATTTTAATCCAATTCTAGCACAAATTGGGAATATTGTGGACCACATGTGTCCCATGGGTTGCATATTTGACACTTCTGGTGATTTCTTTGCTGAGTCATAAATCTATATCTATAAATCTATGTCAAATCTGTCCTCGGCTCCCCATTGATATCAGCTGATTTGGGTGTGCAGCTAGAAAACTGAAGGAAAGAATGACAACTCTAGACCCTTCAAAGCTATCATACCTCTTTTGGCCCAAATCAGGGGAAGATGGCTAGGAACCAGGAGACTTGGCCAAGACCAGACCAAGGCCTCTTCTCCCTTCTCCTCCCTTCTAGAAAGTTCCTTCTCAGGGGGTTCAGCTAGAGAAACTCTTTCATTTCTAGAATCTTTCCATTCCAGCTAACTTGTCACTTTTATATAGGAGCCAAAGGGCATGATGAAATCTCCCAGGCAATGGGAACAGACTTCCTGTCTGGCAACATTTCACTCATCAAATGGCTTTCAAACACTTTCATACTTAGTCTAAGGTCTTTGATTGAAATTGATGGATTGGCCATCTTATCATTTACTTCACTTAGGGTGGGGTGACTCCGTTGAGTAAATATCAATCAACCCCACCCTTACACGTGAACTATTACATCTCAGGGCTATGAAGAAAGCCCTTTTCATACCTGAAAATACTACATAAATGTGAATTCCTATTTTCACATCCTACCTCATTTTACAGTATCGTTATAGACATCTTCTATCCCCTAATTACTTTGAATTGGATTTGAAGGCAAGGGTTTGGGTCTCTCAGTGACCTCCATACAGTGGGTGTATAATAAATGCATACCGAATGAATTAAATGAAGTTTTTATGTTATTTGTGGATTTGAATTCCCGCCGTTCTTATTCTCCTTTAATCTTTTTTCCATGAGTGCCTAGTGGAACTCATGAAAAAATTCTGGATTTGGAGATAAGAAAACTTAAATTTATGTGCTTTCTCAATAATTTGAAAGCTATATTATTTTGGGGCAAATTATTTTAACTTTCTGGATGTCAGTTTCCTTGTTTCTTTTCTTTTTCATTTTTTATAGCCCTTTTCTTCTCTCTTAGAATCAATAATGTGTATTGGTTCTAAGGCAAAAGACCAGTAAGGGCTAGGCAATGGGGGTTAAGTGACTTGCTCAGGGTCACACAGCTAGGAAGTATCTGAGGTCAAATTTGAACCCAGGACTTCCCATCTTTAGGTCTGGCTCTCAATCCACTGAGCCATTTAGTTTGCTTGTTTCTAAAATGGAGAAGATAGATAAAAAAGTATTCCTAAGGCTCCTTTTTGGTCTAAATTCTCTTGTAACATGAATTTGCTCTGTCCCAAGTCTCTGAGCATTAGGCATGTTAGAATTTGCACCCTTCCCCACCCCCACCTCCCACTCCCAACTCTCAATATATCAGAAGGGATTAGAAATCCTTACTGATGTCTCCCTCTTTCTAGGGGCCATTGACTAGCACCCCAGTTCAAAGCTTTTATAGAGTGGATGTTTATTTCAAAGTTATAGCAAGGCTAAACATATGAACATTTGTCAGTACCTTAGGACATAATCCTTGCTTATGTCACTTCAGTTTCTGAGGATGGGAGTTTAGGCTCTCAATTTAACTCATCTCCTACATAGAATTAGTCTTACCAAATTCAAGCCCAAAGCCCAGATGAACTAGCATCCCTGGTCCGTGATCCTCAGGACTTTTCTACTGGGATAGCTGTAACATCTGGCCTGAAATCTTGGGATCCAATATCTCCAGCATTTGAGTTCTCACATCAAGAGCTTAATTCTCCACACCTAGAACTAAAAAGGAGAAACCAAACAAGACCAAAACCCAAGACATTTTCCTGAGGCCACATGGACTAAGGGGAAGGAGAGGGGCACCCAGAACCACTTCCCCTTTACCACATGGTGTCCCTCTACTACTGTGAGCAAAGCAGTCCTTTACTCTTAGATGTGAATGCCAGAAAAGAAAGATTGGATTCTGTCAGGTAATTTTAAAGATGTAATCAATGGAAAAAGGCTGCTCCAAACCATATGGTAAGCCAATGCAGAATGTCTATGCATAGGGGTAGCTAGCAGTGGATTGACAGCCAGGCCCAGAGGTGGGAAGTCCTGGGTTCAAATCTGGCCACAGATATTTCCTAGCTGTGTGACCCTGGGCAAGTCACTTAACTCCCATTGCCTAGCCCTTACCGCTCTTCTGCCTTGGAACCAATCACGGTATTGATTCTAAGATGGAAGGTAAGGGTTTAAAAAATAAAGAATGTCTACACAGGTGTCAATTCTCCTATTCCAGGAGCAGGTCTCAAATGTCTCCTATGTGAATGAAAACTATTTAGGTGGTCTGGGTAGGTGCCAATCTCCATTTACACCATTGTTGGTTGTTTCACTATTGTTATTGTTATGATCATTACATCATGTTATTATTGTTATAATTATACTGTTATAATTGTTATACTATTATTATTGTTATAATCACTACATTATGTTATATTATTTTAATTGTTACACTAATATTGGTTGGGTGATGGACATTGACTTATTCTTAGAATTTCCAATTCAGCTATCACTTTTGAAAGAAAGGGATTTTGTTGTAAGAGAAGGCAAAAATCACAAATCCATTTGGTCTCAATCTCACCCATTTTAGCCTTTGTCATTTATAAGGAACACAAAAGACATGATGGGTGATTTTAGGGAGTATGATCATAGCAGCAGCATCTTAGCTTTTTGTGGTTTTCTCCAGTGGAGCCCCTGGGAATGATTTGTTGGAATCAGCGAACAACAGAAATTAGAAGGAATTTTCTTATAATAACTAAGAGTTAGTCGAGAACTGGAATGACCTCCAGGAATTGATGCAGAGCAAAAGGAGCAGAACCAGGAGAACATTATACACAGAGATGGATACACTGTGGTACAATCGAATGTGATGGACTTCTCTACTAGCAGCAATGTAATGATCCAGGACAATTCTGAAGGACTTATGAGAAAGAAAGCTCTCCACATCCAGAGAAAGAACTGTGGGAGCAGAAACACAGAAGAAAAACAATTGCTTGATCACATGGGTCAATGGGGATATAATTGGGAATGTAGACTCTAAGCAATCACCCTAGTGCAAATATCAATAATATGGAAATAGGTCTTGATCAATGACACATATAAAACCCAGTGGAATTGCACATTGGCTATGGGAGGGGAATGGGGAGAGGGAAGGGAAAGAACATGAATCATGTAACCATGGAAAAATATTCTAAATTAATTAATTAAATGACATTTTCCAAATTAAAAAAAAAAGAATGACAGTTGAAATGCCAAAATTAAAAATATCAAAAGCTTCTTTTGCTAACTGGGTACATCCAACTGTGTTTGCATCACAAAAGAACTAAATAAGATCAACAACTCTGCTTTGAAGGAAAAGAACTAGGAGACCTCTCTCTATCAACCCTGAGTGGGAGAAGAATCTAGCTAGCAGAGATGTCAGGTCCCAAATGTCAGCATAGAGATCAGTATAGGAGCAACATCCAGCAGGAAGCATTGTTGTAGAGAGACCCAGAGCAGCAGAAGACCTCAGCTCACTTGTCATCAATTGTTCTGAAGTGTCAGAGGTTCTGATCCTGAATGTGTATGTCCTGGCTTCATGTATTCACTGTACTGTATGTGTGTCTTTTCCTTGTTTCCATGGGTGCCTTCTCTGTGTCTCTCCTTTCCATCTACACTCTTGATGGCTTGGTAACCTATGGGAGAATATTTATTCCTTTTGGTATGGAGTGTCCCAAAACTCTTAGTGCTGTTTAAAGTTATTAAAGCTTTAAATTGCACTAGCCTTTTTGGGACAACCTATGTATGAAGCATCTTTCTTGTCACTTACTATGCTGTCACACTGAGGCTGCATAATCAGAAGGAGAGAATACCAAGGTTGAAGTTGGAAGATCTGGGTTTGAATCCCAACTCTATCACGTAACCTTGTGCAAGTCACTTGCCTTTTTTGGGGGTCTCAATTTCCTCCTTTGTAAAATGAAAGGATTGTACTAACTAGCCTCCAAACTTCTTTTTAGCTCTTGGTCTATAGTTCTGTGTCTTTTGCTTTGAATAACTATGTCCTTTGGTTATTCTGCTAAACATGAGTGGGGTCTATAAGCTGTGTGTGTTTTTTTAAGGGTGTAACTCCTGAAATTTGGATATGTTTCTAGGTCTCTCTGTGTGTGTGTTTTATGTTCAGACATTCCCCAATCCTTTTAGTTTCCAATTCTTTACAAAAAAGAACAGCTATAAATATTTTTTTTACAAACAGGTCCTTTCCCAATTTTTTCTATTTGGGATACAGCCCTAATAGTAGTATTGCTGAATCAAAGGGCAAGCATTCTTCTATAGTCCTTTGGGCATAATTCCAAATTGCCTTCCAGAATGGTTGGATCAATTCACAACTCCACCAATAATGCATCAGTGTCTCAATTTTGTCACATCCCCTCCAACATTTATCATTTCCTTTACTGCCATATTGGCCAATCTGCTAGGTGTGAGGTGTACCTCAGAGTGTGTTACACATTTATGAATGTCTATTCCATGCGATATATAGTGCTAGACCTAGAATCACTGCCCTTCACTGCTCTTCTGAATCAGAACTCCTTCCCTGACTCTCTGGAGCAATATCCTTCAGATCTGGCCAAGAGTCTCTCTCTGAGTAAAGGGGAATGAAGGCTGACTTAAAGAAAAAGAGGGGAAGGTAGGATAAGCTTAAAAAAACACATTTTATGGTAGGATTTTTGTTTTGTTTTTTAAATGCAAAGACTTAACCTTTGCTAGGAAAGGGCTGGAGTATTTTTTCTTTTCGATGAAAGGAGACCATTGTGATCTGAGCTTTGAAAAATATATAATATCCTTGTCCTTTTTTGCCAGGCTAAGCTTCATCTGTTTCTCATTAGGTAGCGTTTGCTCTCTTGATGCATTTCCCTCCTCTCATTGTTAAATGTTGGGAAGCCATGTGGTGTGTTGGGAAGCCACGTGGTGTGTTGGCATGGACCCTGCACTAGGAATCAGGACACCTGGGGTTGAACCCAAGCTCTGCTGCTGACTAGATATGTGACTGAACTTAAGGGACTCCAGTGGGATTGAATTAATCCTCTAGCAAAGGTTAACTCTTTAGATTTGAGGACTGCCTCTCTGAGAGGTGACCTATGTGCAGAAGCTATTATAGGGCCTCAGTAAATACTAGTGAATGACTGACTGACTAAATAAATGAATGATGGCATCCATCTGACCTTAGGAGATAAAGTCTCCCACAGGCTATAGCCAGAGCTTTGCTTTGAAGATGTTTCCCTGAGCCAGAGACAGATTCCAGATGACCAGCCATAGGTCAGGGAGGTTAATCACAGAATTTAGAGATTCAGAACCTTTAAGATCATAAAATCCAACTGCATCTTTTCCCAGAGGAACCCTAGAAGTGTGGTTACTTACTCAAGGTCACATTGGCAGAAATAGTTAAGTCAGAACTGGAATCCAGGGCTTGAGACCCCAAATCTAAAGATCTTTCTTCTATATCAAGGATTCTTAACCATTTTTGGGCCACAGACCACTTTCAGAAGTCTAGTGAACCCTCTATACTCCTTCTCAGGCTAAATTTTTTTTCCTTAATTGAAGAAAATACTGAATTTCAGTTGGAGATTAGTGAAAATAAAGATGTAAATTTTTCCCCCATCCAAGTTCACAGACTCAAAGTTAAGAAACTCTGTTCTGCTTCTAAAAGGGGGAGATGATGGCGGAACCATTGAAATTCTTTCTTCCTGTCTCTATTCCCCCAAACCCTGCTCCCAAGTGCCTCAGCAAATGACAACATCCAAACTGGCTTCTTACTTCCATTTGTTCTCTGTCATGTTTCCCTTGGGTGGGGAAACCATTTTGGCTTGAATCGCTCCTGACTGGATATTGGGGTTAGGGAAAGTCAGAGGACAGAGGCACAGCTGTGGTGAATATTTGTCTTTTTTAGACTTGCCTAGATCTGTGCCGCTTATAAGGTTCCCCACAGGTTGTACTGTAAATAGGAAAGTACAAACATTCGTCTCTTTTCTCAGAAAACTAAAACCGTCCATTGCTTTTCCTGGATCTCAACACTTCAAGAACCTGGGTTTATCCAGCATCTATCACCTCGATGCTACAGAGAGACTTCAGATTGTGGCCTGAGCTTCCTTCAGGCAGGGGCTGTGGTTTGGGGCACCCCCCCCCCGGGGCTGTGGTAAAGCCACTCATTAGACCCAGGAGAAGTTCTACAAGTCAAATCCCATGAGATGTCTTCACCCCAACAAGACCCAGGCATTCTTCCTTAGGGTGGATTGTGGTCCATTGGGAAAAGGACTGAATTTGGAATTGGAGGACCTGTGTTCAAATCTCAACTCTATGACAGAGCTGTGTGACCATGTCTGGTCAAGTCACAGCCTCTGTGAGCCTCAGTTTTCTCATCTGTAAAATGAGGGGGCGGGACTAGATCACCTTTAACATCCCTGCTAGCTCTAAATTCATTATCCTCCAATTATCTAGCCTGACCTGGTTTTCCTGCAGAAAAGCACACGGAGGGAGAGAGACAGAGACAGAAGAGAGACAAAGAGAGAGATGGAGAAGGAGACAGAGAGAGGGAAAGAGAGAGAGAGAGAGAGAGAGAGAGAGAGAGAGAGAGAGAGAGAGTTTTTACTATATTAGAGAGAGTCCTAGACCTTGGGTGAAGTCAGAAGAATGGAGATTGAATTCTGCCTTTATCATTGACTTACGATGTGACTTTGAAAGTTACATGACTTTTCTACTATTTTTTTCATCTGTGAAATAATACGTGTACTATCTCAGAGGATTGTTGTGAGGTGAGTATTTTATAATACTACTATAATTCTATAGAAAAAAACACAGCAATCTTGACAGACCTAGAGAGGAGCCCAAAGAAACTATGCAATTCAACCCAAACCAAGATGTCCCCCCAGACTGGCTCCAACCTAACTATTATCCATTGTTGTTGCTTTGTTGAATGGGCTTGCCTTTCTCATTTACCCTATTCCATTGCCATTCTGTGGGCACCGACCCCATCTAATGTAGCACCTTGAGCCATTCTGGACTTCCAGTTCCCACTCAAGTCCTCAGTGTCCTCTGGGTAAGTTAGTAGTTAGTAGTACTGTTGGACAAGTCTTGACCATTATGGTCTGAATCTCCTTAGCTAGTATTTGTAGAGAACTTTTAAAAAACGGTTTACAGGAGTAAGAAGGTAACTCTGTGGATATAGAACCAGGTCTGGAGACAGCAGTTTCTGGGTTCAAATCAGACACTCCTTAGTTATGTGACCCTGGGCAAGTCACTTAATCCCAGTTGCTTAGCCCTTGCTGTTCTTTTCTTGGAACCAATGGCCAATATAAATTCTAAAACAGAAGGTAAGAGTTAAAAAAAGTTTATAAAGCAGTTTATAAATGTCAATCCATTTGATCCTCACAACAATGCTATGTGAAAGATACCGTTATTACGCCTGTTTTATAGATAAGTAAACTAAGGCTGAGATATATTAAGTGACTTACCCAGGACCACATAGTTTGTTAGTATTTGAGGCAGGATTCAAACTTGGGTCTTTGTAACGGCAAGTCCACAGCATCAATTATTATGTCATCTAGTTGCCTACAGTGAAGTGACTTGTCCCAGGTCCTGGTCCTTACTAGATCAACTAGCAAGTAGCAGAACAAGAATGGATTCCAACTCAAGGTCTTCTGACTCCAAACCCAGAGTTCCTTCTACTACTTCTGGTGGACTCCCTGTGAGTACCATCCTGAGTACTTTGTGCTTCCTGGGCTTGGTAAAGAGTCTAGGATACCCAATAGAGCAGGCAAGAGGGTCTCTAACTCAGGATTTCTTAACCCTTTCTGAGTCATGGACCCTTTTGGCAGTCTAATGAAATCTATAGACCGCTTCTCAGAATTCTGTTGTTTTTTAAAATTAAGCCCTTACCTTCTGTCTTTGAACCAGAATATTGGTTCTAAGACAGAAGAGCAGTAAGGGTCATGCAGCTGGGAAGTGTCGGAGGAAGATTTGAACCCAGGACCTCCTGTCTCTAGGTCTGGCTCTCAATCCACTGAGCCACCTAAGTGCCCCTTTTTGTTTAATTTTTTAAAGTCATCAAATACATTTATAAGGAAAAAAATCAATTATATTTAATATCAGCTACTAAAATATTAAAGAAAACAAGTTCCAGGACTCCTAGATAAAGAATTCCTGCCAAGGCCCAGGTAAGTAATCTAGAGCAAGACTTGGATCACAGAGCTCAAGTCTGTTTCTGGGACGGTTGAGAGAGCAGGCGGAATGATATGATCTTCCTTGTATTTACAGACAGATGAAGTCCCAACAAAGGCATTTCCTGGAGCTCCCTAGTGGCCCCAGGGATCGGCAGGGAGATCTTTTGGGCTGGGGAAGGGGGGTAGAGGGGATGTGAGGCTTCAGTACAACTGGTTGTCATAGTAATAGAATCAGCAAAGCAACAAACTCCAACATGTCCTGGCTGACATGAGAGGGAGGAGAAGACCAGGAAACAACGCAGATCTTTCTCTAACTGGCCTGCCTGCCTGCCTCCCAGTCTTCTGAGGGTGAATGTAGTTGTCAGGCTAAGTTTTCCGTATGAATCATGTTTGGCTTTATTCAGTCAACTGGATGCAAGGCACTGTGCTGAACTCTAAGGGGGTGTACAAAAAAAAGTACTCTCCTTGTCCTCAAAGAGCTTGCTATCCAGAAGGGAATAAAAACTACGTCGTCGTCGTTGTCGTCATCGTTGTTGTTGTTGATGATGATGATTGTCTCTGATTTTTCTTGGTCCCGTTTGGGGTTTTGTTGGCAAAAATTCTGGAGTGGCTTACCATTTCCTTCTCTGGCTAGTTAGTGTCTGAGGTCAGATTTGAATTCAGTTTTTCTTGACTCCAGACCCATTACTTTATTCACCAATCCAACTATCTTGCTCCAGTGAGCTATCTAAATCTTATTGATCAGATGACTTTACAATCTATTAACTCATCAATGTAGATATGTCTTTTAACAAAGAAGATTGCCACCCATACCATCTTTAGAACTCTTTCTCATCCATTGACTTCTCCTCCAAATCCTCTATTGGAAGTTGACACCACATGCGGAGGGTCTTCCTCTAGATTTCTTGGCATTATGAGGATGCCACCAGAACACATTGATTGTCCGTCCTTTCCCTTCCCACGTGACTGACAAATCTTTTGGGGACATGCAATTCTCTGATTACATCTTGAATCTTGGTATTATGTTGTACTTTCATCGTGCTTTTTTCATGAATTTGATCTGTGATCCTTGATAATTGATGTCTAAGTGATAGTCTAGTCCCAGGGCATCTACAGGGATAGGGTCTGGGGTCAGGAACAGAGTTTTGGGTGGAGTGTCAAGACTTAGTCAGCCACACCTCCCTGAGCCACTTGAGGGGCTGCCTTAGTTCTCTACAGTTAATGTGTGTTTCCTGTTTTCCTTCCTGCTTTGAGTAGCTTAGAGGTTTCTTGGGGACCGCCAAGGTTTTCCTGAAAGGAAGAGCCTTTGAGTTCTCCAGCCTTTAGAACCAGCTCTCTGTGTCATTAATCATCTGAAGGAATACTAGAGGTCCTCAAAGTACTCTCACACCCATGATCTTATTTTATTCTTACCACTTGTGGTGAAGCAGGGAAGAAATCCCATTATTATCCCCATTTTAGAATTGGAAGAATTAAGACTCAGAGAAATAAATGGATTTGCAATCCAATCAGTCAGTTAATAAGCATTTGTAAGTGTGTATTCTGTGCCATAAACTTTGCCATGTTCTGAGAAAAGACAATGCCTGTCCTCAGAAAGTTCCTTCTTATCTAACAGGGAAAGATAACACACAAAAGAAAGCTGAAAAGGAGGAGGGACCAAGAGTTACCTGACCTGGGAGTGATGGCAAAGTTCCAAGGAATACATCTAGGAGGGAAATGAAGAGATAACTGGCCTGGGAACCCTCCTTAAGTAGAGGTTTTGGAAGGAGCTCTTCATTCTTTCTCCAATCAGAATGGCAGAGGATACTGATTCAGTGTGAAGTCACACAGATAGATAATAGCAGGACTTGAGCTGATGCCCAGGTCTTTTGATGCCCAACCTTAATAATAATAATAATAATGATAATAGCTCGTATTTATATAGCACTTTAAGATTTGTAAGCACTATACATATATTCTCATTTAAGCCTCAAAACAACCTTATGAAATAGTTATTATTATTGTTGTTGTTGTTCCCAACATACAGGTAAGAAACCTGATATTGGAAGAGGTTAGGTGAATGCTCAGGATCACATAGCTTGTAAGAATCTGAAGTAGGATTTGAATTCAGATCTTTCTGACTCCAAGTCCAACACTCCATACACTGTACCAAGTAGTAGTAGTCTTCAAAATATACCATTCTATCTACTTCTGCTTGACAACAAATAATGGAACTTCCAAAATTCCAAACCTTTTTTCCCCCTAAGAATAGATACTAGGTAGCTTGGAGAAGGGAGGGCTGATATAACTACATTGGAATCAGCTGGTCCAAGGACAATCTATTGGCTGTCAAGGAACTAAGTGTCTCCATAGAGTGTCTTGAATCATGTAATATGGTTCAGGTCACACTCATCACAATTTCTTCCTTCTGAGGAGGAAGAGAGTTCCTTTCTCTGTGATTTCTTACCCAATTCCTCCCATCCCTTCACCTCCAGTTCCATTTAGCAGGAGAGGGAAAAGAGGTCAATCCCTGATGAGTCCTTCTCTCCCCTATATGCTGCTCAGAATTGAGTGGAAGAGATTTGTGTCTTCAGCAGTTGGGACCATGAAGCCCTGGTTCTGGCTATCTCTAGGCACTTAGATCCTCTGCTGGAGGTGCCTGGATGTTTATAAAACAGGGGCCTGACATCTGGCCCAGGGCCTCCCTCTCCTCTTCCAGTGGTTTCACTTTCACTGATCCCTTCGATGTGGAAGGGTCATCCTCAATGGAGCCAGTGTTTACTGCTGGCTTTGTCTTTGGACAGTGTGGCTAGAAGTCAGTTAGGACCTCCAGCATGGTTCCAACTTGGGAACCTGGTTCTTTGGCCCTAGTCCTGCTGAGAGAGGGCCAGAAGGAGCTCCCCTCAATCCTCTGCCTAGTCACTCCTCTATTCCCCACCCCCCTCCTCCCATGGACAGACACCTAGTATTTGGGTTCTATGGCCAGCCATCATCTGAAGGTGATTTTTCTCCTACGTCAGGAAAGTGTTCATAGTTTTCCTATAGACGGGCATCTATGTTTCTATATCTCTGGAAGGGCTTGGTTGTGTTGAATAAAGTATGTCTGTATGTGTATTTGTATGTAAATATTTGTAGATTTTGTTTCTGGGTACCTTCCTCCTGTATATGCTTATGTGTGCCCAATATATGTATGTGTGTGCATTTGCCTTTGTGTATGTTTGTATATCATGTCTAAACACATTTATCTCTACCTGAGGATATGTTTGTCTGTTGTAAGCCTGCTCATGTCTGTATATGTTTGTATCCATATATATTCACAAGGAACTGATTTCTGGACTTAGAAAGGAATGGAATTAAGATTCTCTCTTGCTTTCTCCCTCCTCCCCCACCTTCCTCTCTCCCTCCTCTGCCCCTCTCCCTCCCTCTCTTTTTCTTCCCCTCTCTCTTCCTCCCTGCCTTCCTCTCTCTCTCTCTCTCTCTCTCTCTCTCTCTCTCTCTCTCTCTCTCTCTCTCTCTCTCTCTCTCCCTCTTTCTCTCTCTCTCTCTTTCTCCCTTCCTCCCTCTCTGTCTATCTGTCTGTTCCTCTCCCTCTCCTCTTTCTCTCTCTCCCCCCTCTCTTTTTCTCTCCCTTTTGCCATCTCTGGATGTCTGGATGTCTGGCTGTCTGTTTCTCTTTCTCTCCTTAAACTTCTGCCTGGTTTTAGTAAATGTGATGTACTATTAGTATAGAATGAAACTGGTTTGAAGATGAGTATGGAGGCTGGAACCTAGGAGAAAGGGGACTCCACTGTGATTGTGAAGTTTAGATTCCCTATTCTTGGCTCCTGTGGCAGAAGTCTCATAGTGAATTAATCTGGGACTTATTCAGTTGTGCATGTCTCTTTGTGACTCCATGGATTTAATCATGGGGTTTTCTTGGCAAAAATACTGGAGTGGTTTGTCATTTCCTTCTCCAGTCTGTCCTCATTTTATAGATGAGGAACTGGGGCAAATAGGGGTTTAGTGACTTGCCCAGGGACACAAAACTTGTAAGTGTTTGAGGCTGTATTTGAACTCAACTCTTCCTGACTCCAGATGTGTTGCTCAATCTACTGCACTGCCTACCTATCCCTTAATCTCAGGGTTTTGTTTTTTATTACCTATAATAATAATTGTGGCAGAGCTGGGCAACCTTGAATTTACCTTTTCTCTCAGTCTTTCCATCTCCAACTGTTCCAACATGGCATCCCTCTACAGTGACTCTTACTTAGTCTTCTGGGCTATTTTCAACCTGGTTACCTTTGTAGTAATGGTGGTCCTATATGCCCATATCTTTGGGTATGTCCAACAAAGGACTATGAGAATGTTTAGGCATAGTTCTAGACCAAGGAGGAATCGGGACACTATGAGGAGTCTCCTGAAGACTGTAGTCATTATGCTTGGTAAAAGGAATCTTGGCTAAAAAAATTTCAAATTCCTAATAACTTAATAACTAGTGGTAAAGAGGAACTGTTAATAAGTGGGTCCAGAAAAGTGTGTGCACATTGTGCAGGGAAAGAAAAAGAAGCTGACCTCAACACTGAATGATGCTAGATCTGCTAGTGTTGGTGTCTGTTGAAGGGTGGGGAGTTCCCCCAGGGGCATTATAATGATGATAAAGGGGAAATGGCGGTCTATTGAAGACTTTAGTAATGATGAAATTATAAAACCTAATTTCATTAAAAAAACTTTTTTAAGCTTGACAGACTTTCCTTTTAGGATTTGGCTATGTCATAAGTCTTGCATATGTATTTTAAAATTCATTTATCAGATACAAAGCACTTTCTCCTATGTGAATTGATACATATTCCTAGATGTAATTGTTTCATCAATATTTTCTGAATAAGAGTTCACTTTTTTTTTAAACTACCTCAGGTAAGTGTTCATAAATAATACCTCTGTTGAGATTCTCCACACAAAATGAGATTAGCTACAACAAATTACTCTGACATTCTTCCTGACTAAAGATATTTGATCTTCTGAGTTGTTTCAGTTCTGGTTAACTTTGTAGTAATGGTGAACCTACCTACTTGCAAGTTGAATTATGGTAGACAAAGTAATATCTTTATTCTTCTTTACTTCTGCAGAAGAAGATGAAAATACTTAAATTTTGAATAGAAAAGTCTCCTATTCTCATGTAAAGTTGTATCTAAATGCATATGAAAGTATCCTAAATATGAAAAGACAAGAAAACTCATCTCCCAAGAATACAAATTGTATAAGTCAAAGTACTGATTTTAATGATTTTAATTCACCTATAGAACATTCTTAGATAGGAATCTAATTATAGTATTCTTTTTACTAATAAAATCTATTAGTATGTTTATCATTTGCCATAGAATGGACACAAGTATAAGTCAAGGCTGCTTTGCAACATGTTCACAGAGGAAAAAAGAGAATGAAATAATAAAAGGTCCTAATAATAAGATGGTTTATACCTCATAAGTCAAGGACCTTGCTGGATTTTTCTGAAGAGACTTCCCCAGAGGCTGGCTGAAACTAACTCTCCCTGCCCAGAGGGACCTGGAGTAAATTACTTAGTGCTCAGGCTAGATATCTTACCTTATCCTTTCTCTGATTTCCTTCTTCATCCTTTCTATATTTTGTAAATAAAATCTCTTTGGAATTAATTAAATTCCTGGCAACCCTATTCTTAAATATTCAAGTCCAACCCTTTAAAATTAACCCCCTTTTCACCCTTACAACCTATAGCCCTAAAGGCCATGGACACAGAATTATGGAAGTGCTATGTGTTACTCATTTTATCTACCTCATGAAGTACATTTTGATAGAATATTATCATTTAAGCCTTTTCTTAGAGAGGCAATGTGCCATACTAGATGGAGAGTTGCTTAGGGTAAAGAAGACCTGGGTTTGAATCCTGTCTTTAGCACATATTATCTTCATCACCCTGAGCAAATCATTTAACCCTTCAGTGCCCCAGGCAGCTCTCTAAAATAGTTGCAGACTAGATGCCAGCCTAAACTGATAAAGAAAATCTTTTATTGGAGCTCTCTCTATTGATGAAATCACAGGTCCAGTTAAAAAAAGAAAAGTATAGTGTTGAGCGCTGCCAGATAAGCATTACAGGTAATTTATAAAAAAGTTTGACTATTATGTGACTAACCTTCAATTATACTCACTTCTTTCCCCTATCAGTGCACTCTTGAAATTAAAAGAAAAAAATAGGCAAAGCACTATTTAATATTATTGAGTATTAAGAATATATATGCAAAGAACTGAAAATTGAGAGGATGACCATCAGTTGGGGAATGGCTGAATGACTTATGGGTGTGATTGGGATAGAATAGCAATGATGAGCAACTTGACTTTAGACCAACATGGAAAGAATTTCATCAAATAATGAAGAGTGAATAATATACTATTGTTGAGCAGTATTGTTTGAAGAGTAAATATGGGAGTAGCTAGATAGCACAGCGGATAGAGTACGTAGCCTGGAGTTGGAAAGACCTGGATTCAAATCTGACCTCTTCCTGACATTTCCTAGCTGGGTGACCCTGGGAAAATCACTTACTTCTGGTTGCCTAGCCCTTGCTCAGTCTTAGAATTGTTAGTAAGATAGAAAGTAAAAGTTAAAAAAAAAAGTAAATGTGATTCTGAATTATATGAATATGCAAACCACCTACAAAGGACCTATGAAGGAATATGCCATCTACATCCATATATATATGTATATATATATATATATATATATGTATGTATCTGTGTCAAATGTTGAGAGGGAGGGAAAGAGCTTGGAGTTCAAATATAGCAACAACAAAATAAAAAAAATATGGTGATGTATACAGATCTCAGAATTAGACATCCTGTAGTGTTTATCTTGCAGGCTCAGAATCTTAAATACTGTAGTCAACCACTGGTAATTCATTGAACTCTAGATTATACTCAGAGTCATCATACATGTCTATTTAAATCCATGTTCTTCCATTTTGTTTCATGATTGTAAAGTACAGAACTGGCTGTGACGAATACAGGTGATCTACGCCACTCCACTCCTTCATTTTACAGGAGAGGCAAGAAAAGTCAGTGGAAGTCACCAAACAGGAGAAGATCTCAACTTGAGAATCTGAAGATGCAACTTGTTCTCTCTAGAGAGTTTCTAAGAAGTTTGTATGAAGTTTGATGAAAATCATTGAACTCATCTGAAAGTTTTTGTGATACAGACAACATCAGATGTTATGGTTGAGTTTAAACCTCAATTCACTTATGAGGCAAAGTTATTAAGGAAGGGGAAAGAATTGTAATTGGTTTAATAGCGAAAAAAGGAAACAAAAAGGATGAGATGCATTACTTAAAATATGATCATTTGATTGCTAACCTACCACAAGTAGGATTTGATATTTATTCTTCTTTCCTATTCTCTCTTTCTCTCTATTCCCACAGACTTAAAAAAGTCTCCTAGGATTTTATTTCTAATTCTACTCCTTGCTCTCAGTCAGAAATAGGGTAAATTTGAGCACAATTCTAGGATGTTGTACCCATTCTGTGGAAAGTCTGGTGGCTTGACTGAGATCAGAGAGTTGTAAGTTTTTGTTTTTTGCAAAATTTTTGTCAATAAACCTAATTCTTATCTTAATTACAGATGTGAAGCTTTAGAGATAACCCAGTTTTTCTTTGTATATGTGTATAATGCTATAGAGGTAATCTTCTGGATTTCCCTTTCAGATCTGCAAGGGAAAGGTAAGGGGAAATACCTCTATAAAGAGAGATGCCCCCTCAATCTTCTCCTTCTGTTCCATCCATATTCATAGACTTAGTAGAAATGAGAGGATTCCTTTAGTCTAATACCTAACAAAAATAAAGTTGAAAAGAGCCAAACCAAAATTGATATGATTAGTATTTTTCTTGTAAGTTCCTCCCTAAGATGTAGCCCCTTTAAGGATTTCAAAAGCCAAGTAGCCACATGAGCCTGATAAGGACAGGGAGAGAGAGGCTGTAATTTTGATATGAAATTAGGACTCTTGTCACAGAAGCACTGAAGAACCAAATAGATTGTATTAGTAGGCCTATGGGTTGCTGAGCCAATTGCCTTTGGAAAATAGTTTTAGTTGTTTTCCTAAATTCTAATTAAAATTTTAATTTTTCAGCTGAATTCTTAAAAGTCACTTTGAAAATGAATGTGGGGGGAGTTAGTTGGTTCAGAAAGTCAGACCTGGAGATAAGAGGTCCCGGATTCAAAATGGGCCTCAGACACTTTTTAATTGCATGACCCTGGGCAAGTCACTTAACCCCCATTGCCTAGCCCTTGTCATTCTTCTGCCTTGGAGCCAAAACTCAGTATAATTCCAAGACAGAGGTATGGCTTAAAAAAAAAAAAGGCAAATGAATATCTATTATCAGACCTAGAAAACCCTACTTGCTGGGTTTTCTGGAATTTTATGATGAAACTGGTGTCAGTTGTGGTTGGCTATGAAGTTGGAATTATTCTAGGGCTCTAAACATGACTGCTCACTCTGAAAAGACCCCCGTTCCTGTTGCTCTCAGCAGATTCTCATCTCCTTAAAGGAGAAAAATGATTTAGGGAAAAGAGTGTCAAAGATTTTTCTCTCTAGTGTAATGAGCATGGTTCTGATTTCATTTATTTGTTGTTTGTTGCTGAGCAAAGACAGTCAAAGGAAGGACTTTATTCATTGTGTTGGTCCACTTTGGGGGCTCATTTCTTCAGCCAATAGTAGATTAGATCGTCTTGTAAGGGTCCCTCTGGTGTGAGGTTAATGCTCCTCTCTGGAGGACCTACCTCTTGGAATAAGAGGTGTGTGGGCACCGCAGGTCTGCCAGGGAGTGGCAAAGACAGGGTCAGTATCATCGGCACTTTGCCGGCACACAGTGACATTCTGTCACTCGACTCCCAGAATTTTCCTGGGCTGCCCATCATGCCTGCACCTCTCTCGCTCCTTTGCCCTTTGCTTCCTTCAATTCTCAACTCCAGCCCTCCGGCTTTTGGAAGGTCTTCCTTAAGCCTTATCTTAGTGCCTCCCCTTTACTGGCTTTTGCCATTTTATCTCCTACAACTTCGTGTGTAGTTATTTTGCCTGTTGTCTTCCTTCTCTGACTGTGAATTCTTTGCTAGCAGGGGCTGGTTTTTATCTTTCTTTGAATCTCCAGTGAATAGAACAGAATCTGTCACCTAGTAGGAACTTAATAAATGCTTGTTGACTGACTTGTGAATAGAGCATGAAGCCTGGAGTTGGGAAGACTTGGGTTCAAATTTAACTTAAGACACTTTCTAGTTATGTGACCCTGGACATGCCACCTAACCCCAATTATCTAACCCTGCCATGCTTTTGTCTTAGAACATATATATATATATATATATATATATATACATATATGTGTTTTTTAACCCTTACCTTCTGTCTTGGAATCAATATTGTGTATTGGCTCCAAGGCAGAAGAATGGTAAGGGCAAGGCAATGGGGGTTAAGTTTGCCCAGGGTCACACAGCTAGGAAGTGTCTGAGGCCAGATTTGAACCCAGGACCTCCTCTCTCTGGGTCTGATACTCAATCCACTGAGCTACCCAGCTGCCCCCTATCTTCATTCATTCTTTCATCTCCTCATCGACTGGCTCTTTCTTTGTTGGCTATAAACACGTCCACCTCTCTCCCATCCTTCAGAAACCCTCACTCGATTTGACCATCTCTCCCAACTAGCATCTTCTGACTGTCCTTCCCTTTGTGGCTAAACTCTTTGAGAAAGTTGCTTACATCCGATGCCTTTACTTCCTCTCTTCTCATTCTTTTCTAGGCTTTCTGCAGTTTCACTGCCCATCTGAGCGGTAACCTGAAACCATTTTCTCCAAAATTACTACTGATCTCTCCATCACCAAACTTAAGGAATCTTTCTCAGTTCTGATCTACCTTGACTTCCCAGGCATATTTGCATTGTCAATGACCCACTCCGTTCTCTCTCTCCTGGTTCTCCGCCTACCTGTCTGGCCCTTCCTCAGTGTCCTTTGCTGGTTATTCACCCATGTTATTCCCATTCACTGTGGGTAATACCTAATGATCTGTTCTGTCCTACTTTCCATCTTTTAAAATTTTAAGATTATGTATTTATTACAATTAAATTGATAATTTAAGTTAAATTACATTAATATAAATTACAATTACAATAAAAAACCCTTCCCTTCCATCTTAGAATGAATAGTGTTTATGGCCTCCAAGATAGAAGAGTGGTAAAGGCTAAGCCATGGGGGTTAGGTGGCTTGCCTAGGGTCACACAGTTAGGAAGTGTCCAACTATATTTAAAATTTAAAAAACAAACAAACAAGCAAGTCCCTTAATTTCTGTCTTTGAATCAATTGTTGTGTATTGGTTCCAAGGCAGAAGAGTGGTAAGGGCTATGCAATGGGGGTCAAGTGACTTGCCCAGGGTCACACAATAAGGAAGTGCCCGAGGCCAGATTTGAACCCAGGACCTCCTGTCTCTAGACCTGGTTCTCAAACCACTGAACTACCCAGCCGCTCCCCAAAATGAATTTTTTTAAAGCTTAGGTCTGACCATGTCCCTCTGCCCCACTCTCCATTCTTGCTCAATGAGCACTAATAGCTCCCTATTACCTCCAGGATAAAATATAAAGTCCTCTCTTTGGCTTATATAGTCAACTCACTTTCTTATAGGTTTAACTCATGTAGACAATCAACATGTTGTGGCAATGGTAATAGTTATTATTTTTAAATTTTATTTATTTATTTAGAATATTTTTCCATGGTTACAAGATTCATGTTCTTTCCCTCCCCTCTTCCCTCTCTGCTCCCGGAGCTGACAAGCAGTTCCACTGGGATATACATGTAAATGCTAATAATGATTAGGAAAGTGAGATAGAGAGGGAATGCAAGGCTAGTGAGAGGTAGGAGGATGGTGAGTCGGATGAAAAAGATGAGCATAAAGATGGTGAGGATGAAGAAGATGAAGGAGAATTAGGAGGACAGAGAGAAGGATGGTTGAGGTTTTGGTGGTTTTTTCAATATGATCATAGAAATCCAGCCCTGGTTGAGAAAACCAGACGTAGCCATGAGAACTCTCACCTGGCTTCGCCCGGTCCTTTTTCTGGACTGTGCTCATGCGACTGTTTAACACCCTCATGCTGTCATCTGTGATCTGCCTGTGGTTTCCAGAGCCCTGGGCTGAGAGCACCAGAAAGGCTTTTCCTTTGGAGTATTCCTGCTCTGTTTTCCCAATCTTGGAGTTGAGTCACTGCTGATGCCATCTCCTGAGCCAAAGAGGCCAAAAGTGTCCCGGGCTCGGCTCTGGAGGCAATTGTCTAGGTCCTCTTGTACCTGCTCTTCATGGGCTGGCCGGGAGGGGAGGTAAGCTCAGCAGTATGGAATCTGGATTTTGCTGGTTTGCCCTGAAATTTCAGAAGATGACCTCATCTGTAACCAGATCTCCATTTGCAATTTATACTTGGGGTGCTCTGTTAATGCATTGTGTGGCTCATGATTCATTATCTTCTCCATCACTGGATCATAGATTTAAAGACATGGCGGACTTCAGAGGGTTCCAGCTGCCCCTTTTTATAGATGAGGAACCTGAGGCTGAAAGATATTGAGGGACTTGCCCAGAGTTACATATCCAGTAGATGCAGCTTGCACCCAGGTCCTCCTGACTCTGAAGCCTCTCATTTTTATTTTACAGATGAGGAAACCAAGTCTCACTGAAGTGAAATGACTTTCCCCAGTAGGTGATAGAATTAGATCTTGAACTCAAGGCACTGTTTTCCCTGAAGTATGTATCAAATGCTGCCCTGTTCCGATGCCTCGTTATGTCAGGGGGCACATTGTGTGTCTTGATATGTCCCACTGAACATCATATCATGTGTTGCGTGTTGAGTGCCATCATCTCTGTGCATGATGGGGGCACACATACAGCCCTCCAGGGCTCAGACTTGGGGACCCAGCCTCATGGAGGGGGGACAGGAGTTCACATGACACATTTTGATATTAATTTTCCCAGAGGGTCTCCAGAAGGCTGGGTCCCAGTGACCCCAATTCATCTCACAGTTCCCTTCTCTCTGGCTCTAAGCTTGCTCACAAACATCCCCACATTCATGCAGCCTTTTGACCCAAGACTCATAATTTGCAAACCAAGTGCCCCATTCATAACCAGGTAACCTCTGCTCTGGTTGTTCTGCTAATTAATGACTGTTGATTGGCCTGACTGGTCCACTCATTATTCCTTCGAGTGATCAAAGACTGGCCCCAATAATCTGCTAAACAAGATGTCAGATTAGAGAATTCTTCTGGGCTATTAGAAAGATTTTTTTCCCCTTCAATAAAGGCCTGTCAGAAGATAATGGCTGGACTAGCCTCTCACAGGTCACTCAAGCAGAGGTGGATTAACATAATAGTAAAGGGGCAGTTGCCCCGGGGCCCCAAGGTTCCAGGACCCATAGCCTCCATCTTACATAAACAGTTGTGCTGTGTATGGCAGTATGTTGTTTTTTAAATCATGTTTACTCGTTAAGACTAAAACTGTGGTCTAGATATACTCTGATAGAGATTGGATCTCCTCCATAGGGATATGCCCTCTCTCCCTAAAGATGAATTCTCCCCCTGCCCCATCTCATCAGAGCAGTTATCCTTAGTGCATCCTTCCCTAAATCCTTTATAAGTGATTCTGTCCAAAAGTAAACTCATTGTCTTTGCCTTCAAATTCTCCCTTCCTCCTAATTTCCCTGTTACTATTGAGGGTACCACCTCCATCCCTGCCCCCCAGCCTCATAACCTAGGTGTCTTCCTTGACTCTTCACTCTCTTACTCCCCCAAATCCAATGAGTTGCCAAATCCTGTTGTTTCTACCTCCTCAGCATCTCTTGTAGAAATCCGTTCTCTTCTCTGTGTTCTCTGTCAATATCCTGGTCCAGATCCTCCTCATTTCATCCCTGAACTATTGCAATAGACTCCTGAGAAGGTCTCCCTGCCTCAAGTCTCTCCGTACTCCAGTCCATCATCTTCTCTTCTGCTGTCAAATTGAACTTCCTAAAAGGCAGTTCTGGTGATGTTAACCCCCCTCACTCCCTCACTAAACCAACTCCAGTGGATCCCTCCAGGTTCAAAGAGAGAGTCCTCTGGCTGACTTTTAAAGTTCTTCCTAACCTGACCCCTTTCCTTTCTTTTCAGTCTTCTTACAATTTACATCCTCCAAATACTCCTCAATCCAGTGACCCCGCATCTCCTTGTTCTTGCATGAGACATGCTATTACCTGATCAGTGTGGAGAAGAGAGAAATGACAAGAAAATGCAGTAAGACAAGAAGCTGGAGATGGATCGTGTCAGTCAAATGAAGATTCCATTTGGAATGTGACTGGGAAACAGTTGGACGCAAGAGCCAACTGTTTAAATGGATTCCCATTCTTGAGACCTTTTCCCTTCTCATCTCTACCTTCTGACTATTCTGTCTTTCTTAAAATCTAAGTTCCCAATTAAAGTCCCACGTTCTATTCAATGACTTTCCTAATCCTCCTTCCCTTTTTATAAACAGAGGAACTGGCTACGAAGGGTGGAAATGATGGGAACCCTAAAAGGAAGTGATGGTTCCCTCTTAGAAATTGTGATAGAGAAGTGAGAGTTAGTATTAGTTCTTGACAAAATGAGAGGCAAGGGCTAGGTGATCAGAGTTAAGTGACTTGCTCAGGGTCATACAGCTAGAAAGTGTGTGAGGACAGATTTGAATCCAGGTCTTCCAGAGAGGTCTGGTGTTCCATCCAATGAATTGCCTCGATGCCCCTCCTAATCTCTCTTAATGCTAGTGCCTTCTCTCGTCCACTATATCCAAATTATTCTATATGTATCTTTGTTCATAGTTGCTTGCAAAGTGTTTCTTCATTATTGGATGATATCTTATCATTAAATACTTGAAGTGCTTAGCTTTGTGCCTAGAACATAGGTGACACTGAATAAATATCATTTGACTCCCCTGACACTTTACTATTTGGCGGGGTTCTGCTGCAACCCCTCAGCTGTCCATCTGGGACCCTTTGCTCACACTACATGGCTGGCCCACTTCCTTATTTGGTTGGTCCATAATAATGTCATTTATGCTGATGGTGCACAAATCATCATTATTAATTTGCCATAGTCTGAATACATCTATTTGATAATTAGAATTAGAATTAAATAATAATATATCTATTGACTAGAGTGATTTTATAGTTAATATTTTAACAGATTGGGAGGGAGTGGGCAGTATGGGCCCATTTATTCTTTTAAAAACATTTTTGATACCTTTTGTTACATCATATTCATTTCCAACTATAGCCTTCCTCTTTTCCCCCCACCACTCTAACAAAAACTATCCCTTTTTCAGAGATTTAAAAGGAAGGAAGACAGGTGGTTTAATAACTATATCCATGTGTTCGTAAGTCATCCTTGTACCCAGGAGGACACTTGTACCTCCCTTGAAGGGGCTTATAGGATCAGATGAGATTAATATTTACAGAATAAAATGATTTAGGGCTGGAAAAGAGAAATCTGATTATGTTACTCCCTTGCTTAAGAAGCTTCAGTAGCTCCCTACTGGGAAAAATAGGAATAAAATACAGTCTCTTTGACATTTGAAGCCCTTAAGAGTATTTTTCCAAGCCAAACATACAAAATTCTATCAGTTGGCCCAAGTGGTTTATTTGCTCTTCTCCTTATATAACATAACATCTGAATACTTCTTAAAAATCTAAGTTGGTTAAGTAATTCCTGTAATTTATACTGGGGGCTCCAGACAATTTCTACTTTTCTCATTGTTGGAATAGTTTTCTTTTATCTTCAAAATATCATTCCTGAGAGTTTTCCAATTTTCTGGAGCAACTTCTCATGTTGGATTTTTTTAAAGTTCTTACCTTCCATTTTAGAATCAACACTGTATACTGGTTCCAAAGCAGAAAAGCAGTATGGGCTAATGGGTTTAAGTGACTTGCCCAGGGTCACACAGCTAGGAAATGATCTGAAGCCAGAAATGAAATAAGAGCCTCCAACTCTAGACCTGACCGTCAACACATTGAGCTACCAACTGCCCCCAGAATTTTCAAATTTTATATATATACATATATATTAAATATTTTATCTTTCTTTTTATTTAGTACCTGTTCAGTTCTGAATTTTAAATAGTTAAAAAAATTTTAAATGACTCCTTTAATTCCCTTCCTTGATCTTCACCAATCACTACTGTTTTCTGTATTTTCCCACACGAGTATTCCTTCTTCATAAATAATGTTACTTTTGCTCATCTTGTTTCTTATTCTCTTTTCTTATCCCATTTCTAAAAGTGTAATATTTTCTGTTGATCTGTACCAAGATACCCTGACAAACAGCCCAGGACTTGCTTAGAGTTTCTGTGGAGGAAAAGCAATCCCCAGTATGACAAGTCTGGATTTTGTGTGTGGGATACCTGGGAGCCCTGACCTGAGGAGAAGAGTTAAAAAAGAATTTCATGCTTCTAAACCCTGCATGGCTCCTTGAAGTGGGGGCCAGATAGATCTTACATGCATTAATAATTTTGTAAGCAATTAAGCTGAACTAAAGAGGTTTGGGGAATAGCTATGAGGCATAGTAAATAGAACTCTCAGCCTGGAACCCAGAAGACCTGAGTTCAAATTTGGATTCAGACCCTTACTATGTGGCCCTGAGCAAGTTCCCAAACCCTGTTTGCCTCAGTTTCCTCATCTGTCAAATGAGCTGGAGAAGGAAATGGCAACCCACCTCAGGATTTTTGCTAAGAAAATCCCAAACAGGGTCAGCAAACAAGTAGGAAATGATCTAACAAAGAGAGGTTTTACTTAACTCTTGGCAGTGCTGACAGTCCCACACTGAGGCAGGCCCCAGTCCTCTTATGAAGGGAGTAGAAATGTCCTGGAACATGCATCTTCTTCCACAACCTCACCCAACCATGAACTTGGAGTCTAGAACTTGGAGACAATTTTCAGAAGACAAGAAATTCATTCCAGTTCATCTCTGAACCCAGGACTAGAGTCTAGAACGTAGAACCTTAGTTTAGATCCCACCTAAAAGCTCAGATTTGAGCCCAGATCTGGAGTTCCTTGCCAAGAAAACTGGAGCCAGGAGTCCCAAACCAAAAGTCCAGAATCCACCCCCAGAAATCTATAGTCCTGATAAAACTCAGGACCCAATACATAGTGTTCATACTAGAAACATAGAGCCTAGATGGCTAAAGGCCAATTCAATTAAATGAATATTTATTTAGTGTCTGCTATGTATCAGTCATTTGATAAACATTTATTAAGTCCTTACTAGGTGCCAGGAACTGTGTGCTAAGTGTTGAGGTTCCATAAATAGGTAAAAGATAGTCCCTTGCCCTCAATGAGCACATCATCTAATGCAAACATATAGATGGGGAGAGAGAGAGAGAGAGAGAGAGAGAGAGAGAGAGAGAGAGAGAGACAGACAGACAGACAGACAGACAGACAGACAGACAGAGACAGAGACAGAGAGAGACAGAGACAGAGACAGAGAGAGAGACAGAGAGAGACAGAGAGAGAAAGAGAGAGAGAGACAGAGAGAGACAGAGAAACAGACAGAGACAGAGAGACAGAGAGTCAGAGACAGAGAGACAGAGAGACAGAGAGAGAGTAGATAAACATTAGATACATAGAAAGATGGATAGATAGATGAATGGATGGATGGATGGATGGAGGGAGGGAGAGACAGACAGACAGACAGACAAGAGGTAGATATGAAGCTTTATAAAGGAAAAATGGGAAATAGTTAACAGAAAGAAGGCACTAGAATTAAGAAGGATTGGTAAAGGCTTCCAAGAAGTCGGGATTTTGGTAGGGATTGGAAGGAAACTGAGGCCCTATATATGCAAGGCTCTGGTTTTACAAAGATTAACTTGAAATGGCCTCAGGACTCAAGGACCTCATGTTCTCCCTGGTTGATAAAACAACAACAAAAACAAAAACAAAATCAAAAACACTGCACAAAATAAGAACCTTACAGGGAAAACTGAGAAGGGTAAGAGCATTAACCCCTATGGGAATCAGGGAAAGCTTCTCAGAGTAACTGGGACTGACAGATAGATAGCAATAATTTTATAGGTTAATATTTAATATATTGGGAGAGAGTGGGCACTATCCTTGCAACCATGTTGTCCTAGCAAGCCATTCATTCTTTAAAAGACAAATTTTTAATTTTTGTTTTTTAGTTACATCATATTCATTTCCAACTATATAGCCTGCCACTTTTTACCCCACTGCCTCACTCTGCAAATTATCCCTTATAATAGGCTTAAAAAGAAGGAAGACAAGTAGTTCATAATTACATCCATGTGTTCTTAAATCACCCTTGTACCCAGGAAGATACCCTTGTACCCCCACCCCCTAAAGGGGGCTTATAAGATCAAATGAGATTAATATTTACAGAATCATATGATTGCCTGGCTTCCCAGGGCAACTGGCAATAGGGAGATATGTGATAGATGTAATCAGGCTGTAGCAAATTAATAATGGTGACTTGTGCACAAATGGCATAAATGACATTATCATGGATTAATTAAATAAGGAGGTGGGCCAGTTATTTATAGATGGACAGCTGAGAGGTTGTACCAGAGTCCCTCAGATATTAAAAGTGTCTGTGGAATCAACTGACATTTATTTTTTAAACACTTACTTTCTGTCTTAGAATCAACAGTAAGTATTATTTCCAAGGCAGAAGAGCAGTAAGGACTAGGCAACTGAGATTCAATAATTTGCCCAGGGTCACAGAGCTAGGAAGTATCTGAGGTCAGATTTGAATTCAGGACCTCTGATCTTCATGCCTGGCTGTCTATCCCCTGAGCCATCTAGCTGCCCTTCAACTGTGATTTATTGAGTGCCTCCTCTAGGTCCAGGGAGGAAAAACAACTAGCCTGTAATTATACAGACCTAAAATTGAGACCTAGGTTCATTGCCTCCCTAATCCATCCTCTTCCTATTATATCATTCCAATTTCTTGGCACCTTCCTGACCTTGTGTGAAGTTACCCTTCCACTTCATGCTCTAAAGATGGGGTCTGATCAAAATACATTACTCAGAGGAAGATGACCCAGTGTTCCAAAAAGGAAGGATTGTGGGGAAAGAGGATCCCACAAGATTTACACTGGAATCTTGGACTCTGGGTCCTTGTGACTGGACAGAAAGAAAAATGTGAAGGGTCATATTTTTGGCATCACAGAGAAAGACCATTTTCAGTGGGTTCCTGTCTGGCATTTTATGATGCCTTTGGCTTTTTCCCTTGGAAAGAGAGGCGAATGGAAGGTTGATGCTCAACATTCCAAATGTAGGGGTTGGGGAGGGATAGAGAGGAGAGTAAGCCCTTGGCTTTAGTGCAGCTTTCTGTTTTGTTCAAATCAAACATGTTTTCCATTTAAAAAAACATTACAGTTTTCTCAGTGTAATACATTAGAGTGGCAAATTACAGAACCATAGAAGTCTGAAAGAGACTTTAAAAGAAAGTGTGAGATCATAGATTTAACATTGGAAGAGAATTTAGAAGTCATCTGGTTCAGTACCTCCATTTTATAGATAAGGAAATTGAGGCCCTTAGAGGTTCAAGGAGCCCAAAGGTCACACAAGTATCTATTAATGGGGCCATGATTCAGCCAAGGCTCTCTGACTCTATTCATCTTTTCCAGCCTCCTTGCTTTCAAGCAGGAGTGGCATTACCTTATTCTACAGATAAGGCAAATAGCCCAGAGAATTAAATTGACTTGCCCAAGTCCCAACTACCTCCCAAGATTGTTGTGAAGATCAAATGAGATGATATTTTGTAAAATACTTAGCATAGTGCCTGGCACATAGTAGGTGATTAACAAATGCTTGTCTCCTCCCTCCCTCCCTCCCTCCTTCCTTCCTTCCTTCCTTCCTTCCTTCCTTCCTTCCTTCCTTCCTTCCTTCCTTCCTTCCTTCCTTCCTTCCTTCCTTCCTTCCTTCCTTCCTTCCTTCCTTCCTTCCCTCCTTCCTCCATCTCCCAGTTAAAAAGTAGCAGAGCCAGGATTCCAGTATAGATCCATTCACTCCCCACCTTTCCACCATACTTACTCTGCACCATTTGGAAGACCACTGGGTCAGAGGATGCAGCCTGTTGGCTTTTCTTTCTGGGAGATATGTTCTGACTTTCCTGTCTTTATGGTTACAAGGGAACTGGCTGGGGAGGTAGCAGAAGGAATTACATTCTCTCCCCCCCCCCCCGGAATATATGGTGGTAAACTTAATAGGTTCTAACATTTCCTATCTAGTTACTAGAGGGAAAGGAGGGAACAGAAACCAGACAGACCTGGCAAGCTGGAAATGGTTAAATATTTGATGCCTCTACTATGTTGGCTAGTCGGGAAGTAATTAAGACAGTGCTGAAAATCCATTTGGAGTCCTATGACTATTGGGCTCAGGGGGGAGGGAGCTTTGGAGGGCACCTCTCAGCAGGGGCAGCTCTTTGGCCTCTCCTTCCCCATCCTAATTTCAACCAGGTCAGGAGAATCAAGGTTCTTTGATGGGGATGCAGCAGAGTCATGTATAACACTGAATCTGGGGGACCTCCTTATGCTAGGTTAGCCCTACGGTGTACCCCATTCCCCAGGGACAAGGGGTCAGAGAGTTGTGCCTATCCCTGGGGCTAGGACTTCACAGCTTGTGATCCCCTTTCTCCCTACCTTTGTTTTAATAATTGCTCATTCCCAGACTATTTTGGGAACTGGCTGCCATGGTTACAGAGCCTTTGGAAAGCCAGGGCTTTCTTCACCCTCCCTTCTCTCTCCCTCCCCTCCTCATTCCCCTTAACTGCTTTTCTGGTCCCCAGATTACAGCCTGGTCTGTTTATTTTGATTGCAACACAACAGGACAAATCTTTAATTACATAGCTTGGATGTAAGCAATCAGTGGCCCTGACTGCTCAGTTGGTGGAGGTTGGGAGGGCTGCATCTGGTCAGAAACACTCTCTGGGTTCTGTAGGAAGAGGATATGACTGAAGAGAGTGGATTGAAGCTATCAGGTAGAGAATAGACCATAAATTGTAGGGGAAAGAATTAGTTTCTATGTATTAGAAAGATCTTGGCTCAGGCCCTTTCTGGACACGTATGATCTTTCTAATCTTAGTTTCTCCTGTAAAATGGAAACAATGATAGTAGCAAGATCCAGGAGAATTTTTTTTTTCTGCACAGAATACATCAAAACAATCAAATATTTGGTTGCAGGCAGTTGGGCATAATAGAAGGAATGGGGAGGGAGGCCTCTTTACCTTCACCTAGCTTTTCTTTTGGCCCCAACGTCATTGTCAAGCTAACCAAAGAGGATTTTGTGAATGGGGTAAGCCTTGGTGACCCAGGCCTCACACACCTCCTATGGGTTTATAAAACATAAGGATTTAGCAAAAGTCAAAAAGAATTTTGTAAATCAAAGTCTGAGACCAAGGGAGTCTGAGTCTAAACTGGGAGGGGAGAAGAAGAGACTTTATAATGGACTGAATTATCCTGGGGCATTCAGTTGACTTTTGTTAGATAAAGCCAGAGGTCTGCCCATTCACAGAAAGAACTGTCAGTCTGATTCCATCAGAGAGGATGTCTAGTTATTGTACCCCAGGAGCAGAGTAGTAGAGATCTCTAAAAGCTAAAGCCCAGCAGATGGTAGCAGAGAACAGCTTGTGATCAGGAGACCCGCAGAGCTGATCCAAGAACCATCAGAGATAGAGGAATGATTTATCAGAGGACAAAGGCAACTTTGCAGCATCAGTCATGTGAATTGCCATTTGGTCACACGTTTTCCCTGGTCACAAATGTTCTCTGTATGTATGCTTTTCATGATCTTTGGAAAAGTACCTCATGTGGACGTGGGAGGAATATTTTCTTGTTACTCTAATTGCTATGAAGTTTGATTAAATATCTTTTGCTCCACTTGGTAAAAATTAACATTTTGTAAAGTGGTTAAAATGTCCTTATTTTTTAACCTAGAGATTCCACTTCTGGGGCGTATACCTTAAGGAAGTCATTGATAAAAAGAAAGGCTCCATAAATACCAAAATATCAATGTTACCACTTTTTTTCATAGTAGCAAAGAACTGGGTACAAAGTAAACACGTATTGATGATATAATAGCTAAACTAATTGTGGTATATTAATGCAATGGAATTTTTACTGTGCTGTAAGAAATTATGAATATGATGGCTATCATGTAGTTTGGAAAGATCTACACTAACTGATGCAAAGTGAAGTAAGCAGAGCCAAGGAAGCAATATACACAATGACTACAAGAATATAAATAGAAACAAACCAATCCAAAATAAATGTTACAAAATTACCAAGAAAAACAAGTTGATCTCAAAAAAGCCATATGGGAAATCACCTCCCCCGCCTCCTTTGGAGATATGGAGATTAGTAGAGTGTCAGATTTTTTTGGCTATGTTGATCAGTTTTGTCTATTTTTTCCCTCTTTTTATCTTCTTTTAATAAAATTATTTTTTTTAACCCTTACCTTCCATTTTGGAATCAAAACTGTATATTGGTTCCACAGCAGAAGAGTGGTAAGGGCTAGGCAATGGGTATTAAGTGACTTGCCCAAGGTCACACAGCTGGGAAGTGTCTGAGCCCAGATTTGAACCTAGGACCTCCTATCTCTAGGCCTGGCTTTCAATCCACTGAGCTATCCAGCTGTCCCCTTCCCCCAAATTCTTTGTTTTAAGAGAGAGGGGCAGTTAGTGGCCCAGTAGATAGAGGACCATTCCTACAGATGGGAGGTCCTGGGTTCAAATCTGTTTTCAGATACTTCTTAGCTAGGTGAGTCCCTTAACCTCAATTGCTTAGCCTTTACTGCTCTTTTTCCATGCAACTGATACTATTTATTCCAAGACAGAAGGTAAGAGCTTTTTACAAAAGCAAAGACATAGGGAGGGAAAGAGATGCAAGAAGGAAATTTAAGTGATGTAAATTGAAAAAACATATTCCTAAAAATTAATTAAAAAATGTAAAATCATATAAAATGGCTCCAAATCATTAATAATTAGAGAAATGCAAATCAAAACAACTATTTTTACATCACATGCAGCAAATTGGCAAAGATAATACAAGATAGGAATAGTGAACAAGGGGTTGTAGAAAAACAGTTACACTAATTTAATGCATTAGATTTTGAGCTCCTCAAAGGCAGGGGCTGTCTTTTGTCTTTTTTTCTGTCTGCAGTGCTTAGGAGAGTATCTGAAACACAACAGATGCTTTAAAAATGACTGACTAATGAACTATTAGTCTAATAACAAAGCAATTCAAAATGACTTTAAGAAAGGAACTAAAGTGTTCGGACTCTGTAATCCAGAGATCTCAAATTACAGACATATTTGGCTTATATACCAAGAACAGAGAGAAAGATCCTGTATATACTAAAATATTAATTTAATACCTTTTGTAATTGCAAATAATTGGAAAGAAAATAGATGCCCACCATCTAGGGAATAACTAAGTAGCCTGTGGTGTTTGGACATAATGGAATGTTACTGCACCATAAGAAATGATGCGTATGGGAATACAGAGAAGCCTACTAAGGCTTACATGAACTGATGCAAAGAAAGTAGATATAAACCAAAGGATGTAGATCCAAGGAAATACTTCCTTCTTGATAACTTCAACAAAGAGCAAGAAGTACTGAGGTTGAAAGCTACATAATTGGAATGGTCAAGCTTGGCCCCAAAGAGGAGATGAGAAAACACAACTCCTGCTTCTTTCCAGAGGCAGGGAAATATTGCTGTGAACTCTGCTGATATCATACTTGGCTGATGTGTTGATTACTTTGGCTGACTTGCTCTTTTCCCTTTTCTTTTTCATTCTTTCTTATAAGAGATGGATTTCCAGGCATGGGGGTGGAGTGGGAGAAAGAATATATTTGGAAATGAATGTGTTATAAAAACAAAAAATATAAATAAAAAATTTTTAAAGAAAAAAGGGTAAACATTTCATGGGGATTCATGAGCTTTAGTTTTGAGTGCTTCGAGTCTGGGCTAGATTTCTAGGGTAGCTTTTCTTAAGACACATATGTGAGAAGTTCCCCCAGGGGCTACTATCTATCTTAAGAGGTTTCTGGAAGGGCTTTCTTTGTAAACTTTAGAATGTTGTATAAATGCAACTGGTTTTTATTACATTCTTCTACCAGGTACTATATAGTTAACAGGTAACAGACTTTGCTCTCTGGGGGTCATCCAGTTGTTTTTTTTTAAAGGGGAGAGGGAGAAGGTGAAGATCTCTGTCGAGTAAGGAGGCCCTCTAATGTAGAAAACGTCAGTCCTTTTCTTCTCTAGATAAAGATAGCCTCAATCTTATTAAGCTTGGGAGCCCTATATTTCATAGGGAAACCCAGGAATGAAAATGCATAGTTTGATTTCACATCTGGCCACAAGACATACATAGGCCTAAATATAAAATTCTATATCTTGGAGTCTGATTCCTCCATGCCATGGACTTGTTGAATGATCACTTCCACACTTTATGCCTCAGTTTCCCTATCCACAAAATTCATTCTTGACTTTTCACACTCCTCTCTTCTTCCCTTCCCTGTTCCTAAATATCCTTTCCTAGGCTACTTGTCAATCTTATGGCAAAGGAGAACGAAATTGTCCTAATGACAGGGAAGCCGGGAAAGAAAAGTAAGTGTTTTATGGAGGATCTGACAAGTACCAGGGTGTCTTTTTTCTCATGACTATCTCTCAAGAAACTCACAGCATTTTGTAGGGGTTAGAACTACAAGAGAAACCTAGACATCATTGTCTTACTTGTTCCCACAATAACCCTGTGAGATATGGAAGGGGAGGGAATAATTATTACTTTAAAGAAGGGGAAACTGAGGCATTCACAGATGAAATGATAACTTTATGATTTCACTCTGTGAGTAGAGGAAACTGAACTGAACTAGGAGTAAAATTCAAATAGTTTAATTCCTACCTTCACTATTGCTTAGAGTTTAGAAGGTCCTAGAAAGGAGTCATCTAGATGAATGCTTTTAGACTCTCCCCAGCTACCAGGGCATTATCACCATCTTCTAATATTTCTATGTTATCCTATTTACCACTTTATATATATATATATATATTTATATATATTATATTCAGGATATACTTTATATACCTCAGCCCCACTATTATTACTGCCAAAAGTTGAGCTTTGTGGTAATTTACAAATCTAATTTACAAATGTACAAATCTATAGTTTGGGGTTCACAGGACAATATGCAGATATGAATACAATATCTTCTATTCTCTCCTGCTCTTCTCTTGCCCTTCATTACAATAAATACACCAGGGAAAACCCCAGATAACCCTCTCCATTTATCTGGCTGCTATCCTGGGAGATCTGTGAAAGAGCTCCTCAGATGCTTCAGACTTTGGTGGAAGCATCTTTGGTCTGCTGAAGGCTTTGCCAGGAGAGAACAGGTCTTGGCAAGCTCTACCAGTTGTCTAGGCTCTGAGTAAGGGTCCAGGGATGGACTATGTTCCTGTCATTAGAAGACAGTCTTCACTCTGTTCAGAGAGGCTTCTTGATGGAGATTTACAGAACTGTGGCCGCTCTGTCATCTCTGAAGTTACTCAGACTTCTCAAGCTCTAACTAGACTCAGTTTCCTCTGAGCCATGGTTCTAGGATCAGGGAATACAAGCTACTAGGCAGCTCCATTGTCTTTAGAAACAGCCAGTCTATCTTTACTGATACAGTCCTTTCACCAAAAGTCACTCCTGGATCACCCACATAAAAATTATTTCTTACTGGTCTTTTGTGACTTACCACTCACTTCTTCCTGTGGCGTTGTGTGTGTCTATAAATATACGTTAGATTGTGAGCTGACTGAGGGCAGGGACTATGATTCTTACTTTGCAAAATGGGAATAATATTTATATTAAATGATTGAGTTCTGATAAGAAAATATTTTATAACATTTAAGGTGTTATATGTAAATATAAGCTATTATTATAAAATACTCTATCTATTCCTACCTTAAAGTCAATCATTCATGGTTACTGAATATTATACCCATTTTTCAAATTAAGAAACAGAGGCTCATAAAGCTCAAATAAATTTGCTCATTGTCATAGAGTAAGGAAGCATCAGATCTGGAATTGAGCTCAGGCCCCCTGATTGTTAAGTATAGCTATATAATATAAAGGAAAGGGCATCGGACCTGGAGTCCTTTTCAAATCCTGATTCTTCTTTGTATTAGCTATATGTAATTTTGGGCACATGTAAAATACCTATATGTAACTTTGGGCAAGTCATTGAATCTCTCTAATCTCATTTATCTCTAAAATGAGAGAGTTTAAAATTACTCTAAAATTTATGACAGTGTTTTAAAAAAAAATCCTTACCTTCCATCTTAGAATCAATAATATGTATCCTTTCTAAGACAGAAAAGCAATTAAGGGCTAGCAAATGAGGATCAAGTAACTTGCCCAGGGTCACACAACTAGGAAGTGTTGTATGACAGTCTTTCAATATTTTTAAATCTGTGAATAACACTTTTCAATTCACCCTTTGAAATCAGAGAGGATTTGACTAGAGAATCTCTTAAAGTTCCTTCCAGCCCTAGCTGACTTCAGGCAAGTAGGTAATGCAGTAGATAGAACATGGTACTTGGAGTCAGGAAGACTTGGGTTCAAATTCTGCCCCAGACACTTAGTAGCTGTGTGATTAAGCAAGTCACTTAACCGCTCTGTGCCTCAGTTTCCTCATCTGTAAAATGGGTATAATAATAGTACCTTCTGCACAGATTTAGTGTGAGGATCAAATGAATTAACATAGATAAAGTACTTTGGAAATCTTAAAGTACCATATAAATGCTAGCTATTATTACTGTTGGTTTCATTATACTGTTTTGTTGTGGATGTAATAGAATCCATTTTCTCTGAATGGGTCAATATTAAATTCATTCCACAAAAATTGTTTCTGTAATACAGGGGGCAAGAAGGAAGATGGTTTACTTCAAGAGTCTCCAAAAAAGAATTCAATTGATTTATTCTATTGGAATATGAAAAGGAAAGGAAACACTATCTGTTTCTCTTTTGCTAGACATTGAATAAACAAAAACTTGTTTTTAAAATTAAATAAAAGACCTAAATGCTTCATTTAGGCCCCATGAATGTCATTTTTGATGAAACAAGAATTCGCTTTCTATGCATATGCATGTAGCACCTATGGCACTTCCTTCTCAGAGACACAAAGAAAGGCTGCCACAGGCTTAAATTATTCTGAGGGTCACTCAATATTCACTCAAATAGATTATGAGCCCCCACCAATATATCTACATTTACCAATCACCTAGAGGACACAATTGCCTCAAGTTAGACATTTAGTAAAATAGCATGTTAAGAATAGTGGCAACAAAAGATTTCCCCCACAAAACCTAGGCTTCACTCTCCCAATATCCATGGTATGAATGAAAAGAGTGGACTCTTGGAATGAGGTATGATCAAGATACAGATGTGGAAGAGCGATGATAAATTTAATAAAATGTAATTCTATATGGATAATTGTAAGGCATTATACTTGGGTTCAAAAATCAATTTCACAGGTACAGAACAGAGAAGATAAGGATAGATAGCAGTTTTTGCCTAAAAAATACTTGATTATTTTAATGGATTGTAAACTTAATATGAGTCAGTTATATGATGCAGTAGCCAAAAAAGATTAATGTGTTCTTAAGCTGTATTGAGAGTCACAGCTTCCAGGAATTAGAAAGGGGTGGCCCCATTATATTTTATCGTAGTCAAATCACATTTGAAGTATTATGTTCAGTTCTGGGCAAAAAGGACATTGATAAACTGGAGAGTGTACAGAGGAAGGCAACCAGGATTGTGAAATGCCTTGAGGTCATGGGAGTTCAACCATATTATTGAAGGAAATGTAGACATTTTACTTTAAGAAGAGAAGACACATGGGGGACATGAAAGCTATGTTCAAGTATTTTGAAAGGTTGTCTTATAGAAGACAGATTAAATTTATTCTGCTTATTTCCAGTAGTCAAAACCAGAATGAATAAAACTGTAAAGAAGCTACTTAAGGTTTGTTGGCAGGAAACACTTTCTCACTGAACCAACTCCTAGTCTTATTTGTTAGTTCAATAGTTCTTTTACTTTCAATTTTATTAATTTCTCCTTTGAATTTTTTAGGATTTCCAACTTAGTCTTTAATTGGGGATTTTAAAATAGTTATTTTTCTAGGTTTTTTTTGGTTGCCCAATTCACTGATCTTTTTTTCCTCTGTTTTATTGATATAAATATTTGGAGATATAAAATTTTCCCTAAATACTCCTTTGGCTGTATCTCATAAATTTTGATATGTTGTGTCCTCATTGTCATTCTCTTTAATAAAATCAGTGACTGTTTCTATAATTTGTTCTCTGCCCCACCCATTTAAAAGAATTAGATTATTTAGTTTCCAATGAATTTTTAATTTGCCTTTCCATGAACCCTTATTGATTATAATTTTTGTGAATTATGATCTAAAAAGTTGCATTTATTATTTTTGCTTTTCTGCATTTGGTTATGTAATTTTTATGCCCTAGTACATGGTCAATTTTTGAGTATGTACTATGTGCTGCTGAAAAGAAGGTATATCAGGAAACAATTTCTAATACTTAGGGCTATCCAAAAGTGGTATGGGCTGCCTCAAGAGATCATGGCTCCCCTTCACTGGAGATCTTCAAGCAAAGACTAGATGACTTCTTCTCAGGATGCTTTAAACAGATAAAGCATCCCAACCAATGTGTATGTATTTCCTCCACATTGAAGAAGACACCCAAGAGTGTCCCTGTAACCCTCTTATAACAAGGCAGACCACTTCAATTATTATTCTTGTATTAGAAAATATGGGCTATGCCACAAAAGTTACTAATCTGTATATCCTTTGATTTAGCAAGAATTCTACTAGGCCTATACTGCAAAGTGATTAAAGAGGAAAAGACTTTCATGCACATAAATATTTAGAGCAGCCCTTTTTGTAGTGTCAAAGAACAGGAAGCTAAAAGGAGGCCCATCAATTGGGAAATGGCTAGCCAAAATATGGTATATGAATGAAATTTAGAGGAACAGTGGGTAGAGGGTTAGACCTGGAATAAGAAAGATTTGAATTTGTCTGACCTTAGATACTTGTTAGTTGTGTGAACCTAGAGAAATCATTTAACTTCTGTCTGCTTCAGTTTCCTCAGCTATAAAATGGGAGTAATAGTAGCATCTATGCTGATAGATTGCTTAGAGAATCAAATGAGCAATATTTGTAAAGCACTCTGCAAACCTTAAAGTACTATATCAATTATTAACTATTATTAATGAAATACTATTTTACTGTAAGAAATGATGAAAAGGATGGGTTCAGAGAAACCTGGGAAGATTTGTTTGAACTGATGAGTGAAGTGAAGTGAATAGAACCAGGAAGATGATCTATATAATAACTATAATATAATAACAATACTAAAAACACTAAAAATGAAGAACTTTTATAGACTTAAGAACTCTGATAATATCAATGACCAATTACAGAGTATCCATGATGTGGAATCTCTTTACATAGATTAAAGCTGCATAAGACCTATATTTTTGGACATGGATAATGAGAATTTATTTTTTTCAACTTTGTATATTTGTTACAAAGTGATTAAATTTTTTTTAAATTTTGATTGGGAGAGTAGGGTAGAGAGGGGAGAAAATAAACACTTTGTAATTAAAAATAATAAAAAATGACAAAAATATATAATTACATCCTTCTCATGAAGGAAAGCATAATACTTTAGCTCTAGAATAAATATCTGAAAAATAGAAAGAAAATGAGGAAGAAATTGAGGAAGGAAGAAATTAAAGAAGGTAAAAAGGAAAGGAAGGAGAAGAAAGAAAAGAAAAAAGGAAGGGAGAGAAGGAATGCAAAGAAAAGAAGGAATAAAAAAGAGAGAAAGAAAGAGAGAAAAGAAAAAGAAAGAGGAAGGAAGGAAGGAAGGAAGGAAGGAAGGAAGGAAGGAAGGAAGGAAGGAAGGAAGGAAGGAAGAGAAGAAAGGAAGAAGACAAAAGATTTTTTGGAGAGGTATAGGAAGAAAGTACTAGATTTAGAACTCCGAGGATTGGATTTCAAACCTGATTTTCCTATTTTCTGTGCCCTTGGGCAGGTGCTTCGTTTCTCTGAATGTCAATTTTTTCACCTGCAAAATGAGAGGATTGGATTTAATGACTTTTAATGACTTCCCTTTCAACTCTAAACCCATGATTCTGTGGTCCTATGACTCCTTGGGGGTCTCCAAAGTGCAACTTCCTCCCTCTCTAGGAAAGAATTAAGCCTATTTTGTCCTGGATGAGCTAACCTCTAAATGAACTTTCCCAAATTAAATAATTCCAGAAGGATTCATCTATCCATCAGGAAGTGTTTATTGAGCACCTACTAAGTGCTTATAGTACTATAGCTATCATTTATATACTACATTGAGGCTTTCAAAGTTCTCTACAAATATTATCTCATTTTATTCCCATAGGTACCATTATTATCCCCATATACTTGTGTAGAAATTGAGCCAGACAGAGGCCAAGTCTAGGATCATAGAGAGCTAGCAAGTACCTAAGTTCACTTTTGAACTCAAGTCTTCCTGACTCAAGGTTCAACAATTCTGTCTCCTGCACACTTAGCTGCCTCTGCTCAACAGATATTTTCAGCCAGTTCTTGTGTCATTGAATTGGACTGAAGAGGAACCCGGAAGGTTGAAGGCATGTACAATGGCTCCTCTTCCATCCCAGACCTAGTCAGCTTCCCCATCTGGTCCAGCAGGAAGGAGGGGTGGCCACAGGCTGAGTTTCTGTTACTTCATAAATTGAGATTGTTGAGGTGAAGGAAATCATTAGAGCAAAATAACCCAAAAGGAATGTTTGCTTTGTGAGTTTGGGGTTCTTTCTTGCTTTGCAATCTTGCCTCTCCAATGGGAAATGATGAAAACGTCCCAGTTGTGATCCTAGCATAATGTAAACCATATAGAGAAAGGATAAACCTCGGTTGATGTTGGTGCCCTGAAGCCTGTTCCCAGACAGAAGCTCCTCAGAGTTTACTGGAGGGAGAATCAACAAAGATGAACTTAATCCCTGTCCTCATAGAGACTCCCCAGCTGGTCTTAGCTAAAGCCTCTGACCCATTTCTCCATTCCAGGGAATTTTGATGAGATGGGCCCAGGGAAGAGACATGGGTTTTCCCAACTCTCTCTGTGGGGCTTCCCCTACCCCAAAACCATTCTGGGAAGATAGAGGAGAGGTCTTTTTGTTAGACTAAGGTTTTTTGATATCCATTCTGATGGGTTTAAGTCTTCCTCTAGGTAGACTGTTCCTCCTGCTGTAATGTATTGGAAAGAATAATTGACGGAGAGTTAGAGGATCTGGATTCAAATCTCAAAATAGGTGACAAAGTGGAGAAAATGCTGGTAATGGCTTCAGGAAGCAGACCCAAGTTTAAATCCTGCCACACATACTACGATATGATACTCAGCAAGTCATTTAACCTTTCCTTGTCTCAGTTTCCTCAGTTATAAAATGATAGAAACAGACTCAATGACATTTCAAGCCCTTTCCAGTTCAATTCTATGATCTATTTTATTACCCCATGAAGTTGGAAAAGTCACTTACCCTGTCCATGCCTCAGCTTCTTCATCTGTACAATGGAAGAACCAGATTATCTCTAAGGTAACCTTTCAGCTCTCGATTCAATGATTCCCCAAGGGGGATCCTGGGTAACCTTGTTCCAAGTATTCTCCCTTTACAACCTTTAGTTGTTTTTTCAATCTGGCATATACCTATAACAGGGAGGACACTTCCAAATGGAAGCCTGAGGTCTCTCCATGCTCATGGAGTCCTTAGGCTCTTGAAAGAGCTCTTCCCTATTCAAAGTGGGCTTCTATTGCAATCTTCCTTCATGTGGCATAGTTTTCTTTGGACATAAGTAGGGGAAGCCTTACTTCTGCCTAAACCAGGAAATTTCTGACCTTTATTTCTGCTCTTATAACATTTTGCCTTGAACCTCTAATAACTGCTTTCATTTATATAATATTTCAATGTTTATAAAGCAGTGATTCTGATGTTAGTATAAGTATTATCATCCCAATCAAACCCAATTCCCTGTGAAATGCCACCTGTGTGATCTCATAGAGGGAGTTTAGAAATGAAAAAGAGAGAAGAGTCTTTGCTATTGTTCAGCTAGTTCAAGTAGTGTCTAATTCTTTGTGGCACCATTTGAGATTTTCTTGGCTTGCCATTTTCTTCTCCAGAAGAGAAGGGTTTTAATGATGCTCAAGACCCCAATAGTTTCCCTCTGCGATGGATGCTAGATCTTTGATGCCAGGCCATACCTTGTAGATATAGCTTGGAAGATTTCACCAGCACACCTCATTCCACTGCTGAGGGTTGCAGGGATGTATAGACTCCCAGGTTTTGAGCAAGTAGTACATAAGTGAATGGTTCTTGGGTGTTATGGCACAATAAGAAGACCATGTGAAGTGGGGTAGAGGAGTGACTGCAATGTGGAGTTGAGATTCTTCTGATCAGCCTGGAGATAGGAGGTCTTGGGTTTAGATCTGTCTTCTGACACTTCCTGGCTCTGTGACCCTGGGCAAGTCACTTAACCTCCATTGCCTAGTCTCTTACCACTCCTCTGCCTTAGAACCAATAGTATTGATTCTAAGATGAAAGGTAAAGGTTTTTATTAAAAAAAGAAAAAAGATTCCTCCCATCCCTGTAGTAATGAACTAGCCAACAAATTTAGTACTGTCTACATCCATGTCTTTTTAAGAGGGGAAGGGAGAAAGAGCCTATAGGATGGGGGGGGGGTGAGTCATGATCTGATCGATCAATCCACACTGTGGCAAAAGGTGAAACTGTTTTACCAACAAAGGAGAGGAGGTGAGAGATGAGAAAACTTATTTGAAAACCAGATACAGCCCCTGGGACCTCAATAGTGACTTTTGTAAAAGAAAAGAATGGGGGGGGGCTCTTCTCTTTTAAATGGAGAAGGGTGAATAGGTTTGTCTCACAGGAAAGATGTAAACTCCAGTGGAAGGTTGAGGGAAAATGTGGCAAGGGGAATATAGATGCTGAGATATAAGCAGAAGGGTTGAGGGAAAGATGGCAAGATCTCTCCCTCCCCAGAGTTGGCTGACACCAGAGCTTGAGGCAACCTCAAAGAGAAAGAAAGGACTTTCTATCTCTCTTCTCAAAGGGTATTTTATAATTTCTACCCCTTGAGTCCTAAAGTGAGCACAACTGCTGGGAAAGATGTTTATATCCCAGAATCTGTTTTTAGACAAAGGAGTTTGTTGTCAAACCCTTTCTTTTTGGAGGACAGTGACAGACCAGGTCTGGTCTTGTCATAGATGAGACAGGATTTCACCCTTGAATCCTATCCTAAATCACCCAACTTCTCTCTTGTTATGAAACCAGGCCAACCCCCAAATCTGACTTGAACTAAGTTTTTATTTGGAAAGGGAAGTAATGTCAAGAAGGGGGGGGGGAAGGGAGCAGGATGCCTTGACGAGCTAAACCCCCAACAGCTGGGTCTAGAGGCTTGCGTCCGAATCCCAAAGGACTCTGCCTCCTTTCCAGCTGTCAGTCTTCTCTATTTATAATCTATTATCTCTAGTATTTAAATCTCAATCAAATTCAAAGAAGGCAAAAGGGGAGACCCAGAAAGAAGTAGGCAGACTGGCTCAGGTGGAAGAGTCCAACCAAGACTCCTTTTGAGTCTAGGGTTTTTGTTGGTAGGTGGAGGAAAGGTAGTAGAAGGATTTCTCAATGGAAGCAGGTACACAGATAAGTAGGAAAGTCTGGCTCTTCTCCCTCTTGTGGCTTCAGATCCCCCTCAGCCACCCAGGAAAAGTCCTCTCTGTTTCCTTTCCAGAGCTGGAAAAACCTGAGCTGTCCAGAATTCTCCTCAACAACTAGTTCTCTACCCAGAATCCCTTGCTTACTTTCAACTGCCACCAAGCTGTTTGTCCATCAAAGAAGCAGGATTCTATTCAGTCCCTTTGCCATCCTTTACACCTTACAGTACTCTCTGGAATTGAGTGGTGATCATGATAGATAGGTGGGACTGACTGAGCAAGTGACTGACAATACTCACCCTGGTTCAGAGTGCTGAAAAGGACCAAACACTGATCAAAGGACCCTAATCAATGCTATCATACCTCTAGCTTGCAGGCAAGGAAAACATAGCTCAGAAATATGAACTGACTAATAATAAAAATATTAGCTACATTTATATAGTGTCTAATAATTTATTTTGAGCAGAAAGGGACCATAGAGATTTTCCAGTCTAACTCCTTCATTTTCCAGGTTAGTGAGTCAATAAACATTTATTAAGTGCCCATTATGGGCCAGGCACTGGGCTAAGGACTATAGATACAAAGAAAAAAAAGACAGTCCCTGCCCTCAAGGAGCTTACAGTCAAATGAGGAAAGACAGCACACAAAGGCAAAAGGAGGCTGAAAAGTGGAAATGGCCATGAGGGAGGACTGGATGTGGTAGGTAGAGCAGGAAAGTCAGAGCAGGCAGGTGAGAAACGAGATGTTCTGAGCTGAGCTTCCTCTTTGAACATCTGGAGTTTAAAGTTGGTTCCACCCTCCAATCAGAGGGATAGAAGGTGGTGATGAGCAGCAAGGCTGATGGGAATCTTGCAGGAGGATGACTTTTTCCTCATAATGAGCTTCCTGGGGCATAGTGGAAAAGACGGAGAAGTCTCAAAATAGAGCAGCCAGGTGAGACATGAGCCTAGGCAGGTGGAATGACTTATCCTATCCCCAAGGCAGGGGTGTGTTGGAGCCAGTTCTATTTGGCTTTTGAGAGCCAATTGTTTTCCTTCCAGTCAGTGCATTTACACCTTTGAAATCAGAACAGATTTGATTTATTATTTTGTTGATTGTCTAGACTTAAGAAAGTGGTGGAGAAAATGCTTATAATGCAGATGAAGCTTGAAGGTGTGTTGAGGGGGCACTCCCTACTCCCTTCCCCAACCCGAGGGAGAAGGATGTTAAAAGCATTTATCAGCACAGCCTCCCTCCAAGCAGAGCAGGAGTTCAAACACAGGTTTCTCCTGACCCCATAGTTATCCATGGAGAACTGGACTCTTCCATATTGACTAGCTCAGGGTCACATAGATGATAAATATTAGACTCAGAATTTGAAACCTTTGACTCCAGGTTCTGTGCTCTTTCCATTATACAACACCATCTCTCTAATCCACAAAACACATTATGCATATTATATTCTTCTCTATGTGTGTGCTTTTCCTCCTATGACCATAAGCTCCATGAGAGCAAGCTTTATATCCCTCCTAGAACACAGAACAACATTCTTCCTGTAGGTCCTCAATAAATGTTCGTTGAATTAATTTTCCAATAGAGAAACATCCATGTACTAATAATACCAGGCATGATGAGCACTAATTGGAGTGGTGGTAGTAGGTAGGGCAGAGTCCTGGGTGAGCATAAACTTTCTCTCTTTTTTAAAATTAAAATTAATTTTTAAATTCAAAGATATTTTATTTCCCCAATTACATGAAATAATAATTTTTAACATATGTTTTCCAAAATTATAAATCATCTCCTCCCCTCCCTTCCTTACCCCACTCAGAGGTAGTAAGCAATATGATCTGGGTCATACATGTATCATCATGTAAAACACACTTATTGGTCATTGTTTAAGAGCACACTTATACAAAACCAAAATTCCCAGATAAAACGGTAAATACACAGATGCTAAAGATAGTATGCTTTGATCCTCATCCATCCAACTCTTAACAGTTCTTTCTTTAGAGGTGGATGGTATTCTCCATCATAATTTCTTCAGAATTGTCCCAGATCATTGCATTACTGAGATCAGCCTGGTTTTCACAACTGATCATTCCACAGTATTGCTGTTACTGTGTATAATGTTCACCTAGTTCTGCTTATTTCACTCTGCATCAGTTCATGTAGATCTTTCCACTTTTTCTGAAATCATCCTGCTCATCATTTCTTGTAGCACAATAATAGTCCATCACCAACATATGCCAAAATCTCTTCAGCCAGTCCCCAGTTAATGGACATCTCCTCAATTTCTAGTTCTTTGCCACCACAGAAAGAGCTGCTATAAATTTTTTTTGTTCAAGTCTTTCCTCCGTTTTTATGAACTCTTTGGGATACAGACCTAGTATTACAGGATCAAAGGGAATACTCCATTTTATGGCCCTTTGGGCATTATTCCAAATTGCCCTCCAGAAGGGCAGGATCAGTCCAAAACTTCACTAGCAATGAAAAGTGGAGGGGAACTGTCCAGGATACCATTTTCCCAAATGCTTTGGGACCAAGAATCTTGTTTATGGTAGGGTCTCTCAGAAGCCTGTGTATGGTATTAAACACATGGAAGTCTTAGGAGTGCATATGAGATAGGCATGAAATAGAGAGAGAAATTTTTAAAAAGGAACAAAGATGGAGAGAGATGGAAAATAATGATGGCTGGACCTGCAGTGGTGTGGATGAGAATGAAAGAACACAGGAGTGGAGAGCAATAGTGGGAAGCTTTAGTGGGCATTGGTTAAAAACACATGGAGGGCAAAGATCTCACAGTAGATTGAGAGCCTGATCTTGAGATGGGAGATTCTGGGTTTAATTCTGACCTCAGACACTTTCTAGCTGGGTGACCTTGGGCAAGTCATTTAACCCCCATTGCCTAGCCCTTACTGCTCTTCTGTCTTAGAACCTATATTTTGATTCTAAGACAGAAGGTAAGGGTTTAAACAGAACAAAACCCTAGCTCACAGGGATCCCTGAGCAGAGGAGGAACACCAAGTGAAAAAGCTTCCAGAGACCCATAGCTTTCTAACTATTTTCACTGGGTTGGAAAGTTCTGATTAAGGTGAGGAGTTTTCTTCTCTCTTATTATTCTGGGTGCTCAAAATGGTTCATTTGGAGCCAACAGAGATAGTTGGGAACAACAGAATTCAAGGACAGATGCCAAGGATTCTTAATGTTTTATTTAGTTCCTCACTATTTATCTTGCATTCTGTCTCATTAAATATTTTCTGTTTTGAATTTATGTGTCTCCTAATCTGATTTGAGAGAGAGAGCTACCTGGAATAGGGCCTCTTTGAGCTGTGGATTTGAATAAATGAGGGATCCAAATGGAACCAGCCTATATGGAACTTTCAGGAGGACACATTAAAGACTGTCCTACATATGTGAGAGAGCAGCCCCTGGAATTCTCATCTGGAGAGGGAAAGGTCGAAGTTCTATCCCTAACATCTGCAAAAATGCAGTTGTTTTCCTAATGCTAGAGTCCCAGCAAGAGAATGAATAGCACTCTCATAAAGTTAGTCTTTATTAGCACCTGTTGTGTACCTTGGCTTGGGTTAGGCTCAGATGAATAAAACTGGGGACATTTTCTTTTTTATTTGATTTTTTTTCAGATATGCTTCCGTTGCTCAAAACATATTAGGAGGGGACAGCTAGGTGGCTCAGTGGATAGAGAGCCAGGCCTGGAAACAAGAGGTCTTGGGTACAAATCTGACCTCAGACATCTTCTAACTGTGTGACTCTGGGCAAATCACTTAACTCTCAATGTCTAGCCTGTACCACTCTTCTGCCTTTTTGGGGGGGGGGGCTCATTTGTTTATTTTTTAATTTTACCAATTACATGTAATAACAAATTTCCACACAAGTTTTCTGAAGTTATATGATCCAAATTGTCTCCCTCCCCCATCCCAGAGCTGGCAAACAACCCAATCTAGGTTATAAGTGTTATTATCACACAAAACATATTTCTATATTGTTCATTTTTGTGAGTGACTTATCTTATGAAACCAAAAGTCCCAAACATCTACCCAAATAAACAAGTGGAAAATCATCTGCTTTCATCTGCACTCTGACCCCAACAGTTCTTTCTCTGGAGCTGGACAGCCTTCTTTGTCATAAGTCTCTCAGAATTGTCACAGTAATTATTCTAAGACATAAGGTAAGAGTTGTTTGTTTTTTAAAGACATTTTTGGAACCTACTCTAAAGCCTTTGGTCATCCACAGAATCCTAGATTCTGGCACCCCTGAACTAGAAAGCCACCTCCACCTTCCACCCCAGAAGTCTTCTAGCCTTCAACACAAATCTCTTGGACAAGGTTAATCAATCCATCAATTGACCAATCAGCATCTCCCATGAGTGGTCATCCAGTCTCTTCTTGAACGTTTTCAATGTCAAGGAAGTCTGGAAGCTATTCAATATTTGATTTTTGGAAATTACCCAAAGTCTTTTGGAGCCAAGTCTGACAGATCAGGTGGTAGATGATATGATTCTGCTTGTAAGTGACTACAAGGACTGACTCGAATATGACTTGCGAACTGGCTCTGGAAGCAACTTCCAAAGAGAAATTCCAGACGGGGTTTGATCACTGGTCTTGGCATTGAAATATATTTATGGTCTCAGTGCTCTACAAAGTGAGTGAGGGCAGTTTCATTATATTCATCGATTGTATAATACAGATGAGTGGTGTCAAGAATGTGCCAGACTCAAAGGATGGAGCAGCCTAAGAGGGAATAGGTCTTTTGATGAAGTGGGTCTAGGATTCCCCAAACAAAAAGATCTTATCATATTCTTCCTCTGACTGGTTTTCACTCCCCACACAAAAGAGTTCATAAATGCTCTGCTTGGATTGTGGACTCTCATTTTAATTTTTCTGCAGAACTCTTGTTCCTCTTTTTATTTTCCTACAAGAATTCTTATTCCTGTGTTTTCAGCACAAAATATTCTTGGGTAGGAAGGTAGGATGCTGTGACTATTTCATACAGTGCTAGGAACTCTCTGGGCATTACACAAGGAAATTATAGATACACAGAATAGTTAATATAGTTTATTCATGTTTAAGATATCTATCAGTCTTTTAAAGCCATCTCTACTTAAACCTTTTGGTTCCACCAGCCCAAGTTATAGTACTCTCTCTTCTCTGAATGCTAAGGAAGTCAAGTCCTTTCTGTCTAGATCTTTAGCTCTCATGATTTTGGTTTAATCTTTGGCTGTATATCTACAGTCTTTTAAAGCCATCTCTACTTAAACCTTTTGGTTCCACCAGCCCAAGTTATAGTACTCTCTTTTCTCTGAATGCTAAGGAAGTCAAGTCCTTTCTATCTAGATCTTTAGCTCTCATGATTTTGGTTTAATCTTTGGCTGTATACTTGGCTGACCTTGGAAGTTCTGAGTTAGTAACACCATCCCAAGTTTCTAAAAATCTCCCTGAATTTATCTCTTCTTTTCTAGTCCATATAGATGCAATTAGATCCCTTTAGTTGCTCCTTACTCTTAAGCCTTTCCAAACTGGAACCTCCCAGCCGTCCTCTTTTGTCTTTTATCAGATGATTCCATTATTTGAACCCCAATTTTGCCAACAGATACTTTTTCTTTGGTTCTCTCTCCTCATAATCTACACCATCGAGCCTTGATTATCAGGTATGTTGGATGTCATTCAATTCCTATTCAACTGAAATGTTATCAAGTCTAAAAGCCATAATTGCTATTATTTCACAGGATTCCAGAGTTGGAAGGAACTGTGGTGGCCATGATATAGCTAAAAAAGAATTCCTTTTATAACATATGTGACAAATAGCCATCCAGACCTTCACTGAGAGAGAACCTACTTCCTTCTATAGTTTATTTACTGCTTCGTTTCATTTTAGGCAGTTCTAATTATTAGAAAATATTTTTCCTAACATGAGGTCTAAATCTGCTTCTTTGAAATAACAACTAATTTCTTCTATGTTCTGCCCTCTAAAATGAGAATGTCTAATCCCTCTTTAATATGACAACTCTTCAAATATTTAAAGACAGCAACCATTCCCTCCAGCACCTTCCTTTTCAAGGTTAGAAAACTCCAGTTCCTTCAAACCATTATGTGACAGTTTCAGTGTCATTGAGACATGGGTACAGTTAAATATGAATATTTTTGAGACAGAGTAATGTTTATCCCAGTGATGGAAACCCTTCAAATCCATTCCCGAGTCTGTGCCTATGTAGGTTTCAGGCAAGAGAAGTCAATTGTTTGTTTTGGGATCTTCATTTAGGACTGTCTAATGAGGATCATCTTCATTCCCAGCCTTAAGGAATGACTTTGAGTGATCATGGAGAAAGGCAACAGAGTCTCGTTGACTCCAGATATGAGCTCTGGCAAGAGGCATGAGCTCAGAAGTAGAGTGATCCCTCAATGGGAGAGAAATTATCCTAGCCTGGGAGCAGGCAGTATAATGGCTGGCCTGGCAAGGCAGTGGTGTCACATGGCAACTCAAGAGAAGAACTGCTCCAAGCTCATAAGTCTGAGCTTCACACGAACCACGCAAGGGTGGGGGCTGGAACTGGCGGGTCCTTGGCATGGCCTCCAGGGTTTGGGTTTAAAGAGCTTTAAAAAGCTTATTAAAAAAAACCTCCTTAGACATCAAATGGGTCTTAAAAATCAATATTTTGAAGGTTTAAGTGCGAGTGAATCAGAAACATATGGATTAAATTGCTCTTAAATTATACACGGATTTAAAAAAAATGTTGGTCTTTAGCAAACTCCAAATATTTGAAAAACAGATCAAGTTGTTCCTCATCTCCAAAGGCAGCAAGATTTGGCCAGTTCATAGTTCCCAAAGGGGAGTTGGTTGGGGTGGGTAGTTGAGGAAGAAAGTGTAGCTCAGAGGGGGAGAAATGGGAAATTCTTTCTCCTTTAGACTTTTGCCATTTGGGCCTGGTGGGGCCAGATGGATAACTCTTAAGTACCTTTAGAGGAGTCCGCCTGTGTGTTTGTTGTATGTATGTATGTATGTGTGTGTGTGTGTGTGTGTTCATATGTAAATGTGGGAGTAGGGAGTAGAGAAGTATGTGAATATGTACATGCAATCCTTGAGTTTTCCATTCCAAGAGGCGCCTGGGTACACTTTGGGTGATTCCTGAGTTCTCAGGCTTGTTGCTAGACCATTGGGGACCTCACTATGTAATACCAGCCAAAAAGCGGAGAAGGGATTCTCCATATTTTTTAAATCTCTTCATATCCACAGCATAAACAGATTCTTGATAAATGTGTTGTGTTAAATCAAACAATTGTTGCCAACTGCCATTGCAAACACTTGGTTCACCAGGTAATAATAATAATGATGATGATGATGATGATGATATGAACAAGTTTATTGACAGGTCAGAGAGAACAAAATAGACTCTCAACAGAGGTCATGGAAAATAATGACACCTGCCTATGAGCAATTCTTTCCAGGAGGCCTGCATCCCCTTAGTCGCTTAGTCATACCCTTAGTCATACCCACACATGCTATTAACCCATAGGGCTATTAACCCGTTGGGCTATTAACATGTGTGGGTGCCAGTGAACCTCTTCAGTATTTGGCACTCTCAGGAGCTGTGACCAGAGTGTCCGTCCACAGTTTCTCTGACAGTCCCAGCCAGATCACTTTTCTCTCTGATTTCAGTCTTCCACAGCTCCCAGAAGGCATAAATCAACACTTCCTGCATTGGTTCCTCCACTGTCCTATCCCATTGGCAGTTCTCCAGAAGACAGCCTTAACCAGGAGTATACTGGTAAATGTTTAACCACTGACTCTCTGAAAATAATGAGCGCACAATGTATCTTTAAGTTTACTTTTCATTATTAACATTTTCTCGGTCACTTTTGTAAGTCTAGATAATCTATGAAACAATAAATGGAGCTATGATTTGTAGTGTTTGCTGATTACCAAGGTGTTAATGCTCACAATGAAAATTTAACAATTGGCTCTTTCTAGCAAGTTTATCTGGTCCCTGTACACCTCTGGTGTTGACCCCCGTCCTTTAAAGCTTTTGAATGATGATACCCAATGTCTTCTTCATGTCTCTCAGTTGGAAGAGTCCCCCAGAAGGCATACTCCAGAAGTCCCCTTGCCAGTTCCTTGACCTTGGTTTTCCTGAATTCAAGGAATTGTTTTTGTTTTCAACAATCTTTATTGTTGTTGTTGTTGAGTCATACAGTCATGTCCAACTTTACATGAACCCATGGACCTTTATCCATGAAGTTTTCTTGACAAAGATATTGGAGTAGTTTACCATTTCCCTCTCCAATGTGTCCTCATTTATCCAGATGATAAAATGAGGCAAATAGAGATCAAGTGACCTGCTCAGGGTCACACAGCTAGGAAGTATCTGAGATCATATTTGAACTCAGGATCTTCTGTCTCCAAGCCTGATTCTGGCCACTGAACCATTTAGCTGCCCCTTTCCTTGTATTTTCTGTGCTGTTCTTTGTCCCTATAGGCTAAGATAGAGGGACTCCACAGTCCTACATCCCTTTCTCTAGCACTCAGGCAGCCTCTATCTTAGTTCAGGACCTCATCAGCTCTTGTTTGAACTAATTCAATAATCCATAATTTATTTCCCTGTCTCTAGTCTTTCATTTTTCTAATCCATCCTCCACAGAAATACCAAATCTCTATCACTAAGCACAGGAATAACCAGGTCAATCCTTAGCTTAAGAAGCTTTAGTAGTTCCCTCTTGTCTCCAAGTTGAATACAAACTTCTCTGCCATTCAAAGGTCATCATAATTTGGATCTAACCAATCTTTCCAAAATGATTTTATATCCATTTCCCTTATATCCTCTATACATTCCATCTAAATTCAACTTACTTGCTGTTCCCCATGATCAATACTCTATTTCCAATTTCTATGTCTTTGCACAGGCTGTGTCCTCATGCCTGGGACCTCTCTCTGCTTATCTCTGCTTCTCTGATACCCTAGATCCCTCCAAGGCTCAGATTAGAGACCAAATTCTTCAGGAAGCCTTTCCTGATTCACCGGCTTCATCTCACACACACACCACCCTGCCATGTTAGTATTCTCTTCTGCAATGGCCTTGATTTTTCTCTGTATGTCGTTTTATGTGAACATCAGACACACAGATTCAGGTAGACACGACTGGCAATTGAAAAAAAAATAAAGGGGCACAGCTAGGAAGCACAATGGATAGTGCCAGGTTTGGCGTTGAGAGGACCTGGGTTGAAATCTGGTCTCAGACACTTCCTCTCTGTTTCACAGCAACTCTGGGCAAGTCACTTAACCTCAATTGCCTAGCCCTTGCTGCTCTTCTGTCTTAGAAGTTGTACTAAGAGACAACATAAGAGTTTTTAAAAAAAGGGAAAAAAAGGCAGTAAAGCTGGTAAAATGAAAAAAAATTAATTACGTTAAATTCAGACCATTTTTCCAAGTGATGTAAAATTTCACATCAGTTCACCCAATCATGCACATTCTCATTCTGAGAAGCCTTAGTGTGAGTCATTACATTGTTTTTCTCCACCCAATAACTTCCCCTATCAGTCTTTGTCCAGAGTTCTCACTTGCAATAAGCCATGTCCGCATCAGAGAAGTGCTTCTCTTTCCTTAAATAACACTATTTGGTTATTAATAATGGTCTCAAAGAACTGCATTGTGATTCTGACAACTCTGATAAGCCTAAGAAAAAAAAATAATAAAGTGCCTAGGTAGGTTCACATAAGAAATATTAAATAATGTAGTTTGCTATTATATATGATTTTCAAGTTACTTGAAGGATCTTAGAACATTTTGATTGTTTAAAAAGAGATCTTACTAAGTATTTTTATAATTATTCTTTCCCATGTCTTTCAAGAAGTGAGCTGAGATGAAGAATTGGTTATATTTCAGAAAATTACATAAAAGTACTGGGAACAATCTTCTGAACAAATTTGACTTCGTTGTGGATGTACACATCACAAAGTCAGCGGTCTGCAGACACCCCATTTCTGTCTGAGACCCCAAGCTTTTCGGTTGACTGGTATTTACACTTTATGGAAAAGAGCCAGATTATACAAATTCACTCCAGAAAGAGGCTGACCAGTTTGGATCTTCTTTTTCCTTGATGAGGTGCCCTGGAGGTAAGACAACCTGCTCTTTCTATAAGGCAGCTAAGACCATCTGTGCCATAGAGGGATGGCCAAAGTTACACTGTCTTTATCCACATCCTCAGGAGCATCTAGATAAGTTCCAGGACACTACAGAAAGGCATGTACAAATCCCTTGGCAAGAATATTTTGCAAGGTACTTCTGAGAATTTTCCTTATTATTTTTACTCCCACTATGATTATTGATTACTGATTCTCATACGCAGTTAGTTATTCGATCAATAACTGGGATTTTTACTTACTATTAAATCTATAGTTATCACTTAGCCCTAAAACACTGAATATCTAATGGGACTACACACAGAGGACAAAGAGACATTAAACAATGAATATTGCAGTTGCTTAATTAAGTTGTCCTTTACAGTTACAATATATGTTCAAACACATTTCCCAGAGTCCTTGAATTTCCATTTCTTGTCCTTAAAGAGGCTTCCTGCCTCTGTTTTCAAAAGTTCTAGATAGTGAGAAAGATGCCATCTTGGATTTTCCTTACGTGTGGTTGGCACAGGGAAGGGTCCTCTTCATTGCTATCCAAGTTGCTGAGTTTTGGGGTTGGGAATGAAGTAAGAGCCAAGATTTCTCCTGGAGTATTTCAGGTACCCTGAGAGGAAAGCTGAAATTCTGGGAACCAAAGATAGAGGGGAAGAGTAGTGTTGATGTGAAAGAGACTAGAGCAGGATTTGGGACCAACCAGGATGAGGTGATACAATGGAAGAGGTGGCAGGTCTGGAGTCAGGAAGATTTATCTTCCTGAGTTAAAATCTGGCTTCAGACACTTATTAGCTATGTGACCCCAGGTAAGTCATTTCACCCTATTTGCCTTAGTTTCCTCATCTGTAATGTGAGTTAGAGAAGAAAATGGCAAGTCATCTCAGGATCACTGCCAAGAAAACTCCAAATGGGGTCAGGAAGAATCAGACACAAATGAAAATGATTCAACAACAACCAGGGTAAGAGTTGGGGTGCTGTATTATGCTGTAAAACACAGTCATGGTAAGAACAACCAGAATGTTGCTCCAGTGGCTCCCCTTCTCACTTGAGGATATCAACATGAACTCAAAAGCTCACCAAATCTTTTTATTTTGGTCTTTCACTTTTGCTAGCTGGGAAGAAGACAGAGGAGAAAGGGGAGGTGATGTAAACTGCATTGAAACCTGTAGTTTACTACTTGAAAGCCTTTTACAGTTTGGGGTTCTAGTCTTACTCAGTTGTTTCAATAAATCATATGACTTGGAAAGTGAATTTTTAGGGGGCAGCTAGGTGGTTCAGTAGATAAAGCCAGTCCTTGAGATGGGAGGATCTGGGTTAAAAGTGCTGGTTCTGGACTCAGGTTGACCTAAGTTCAAATCCAGACAGGCACTTACTTTGTGACTAGGAAAATCACTTCATCCTATTTTCCTTAATTTCTCCATCTATAAAATCAGCTGAAGAAGTTAATGGCAAAGCCCTTCTTTGCCAAGAAAACCCCAAATGGGATCATGAAGAATCAGAATTGACTGAAATGTCTGAACAACAATAAAAGCTATAAATCACCTACTATGTACCAAGTACTTTACAAATATTATCTCATTTAATTCTTAAACCCCTCTGGGAGATAGGTGTTATTACCCCCATTTTACCGTTGTGAAAACTAAGGTAAATTGAGGTTAAGTTTCTTGGTCAAGTTCATATGCTAGTGATTATTTGAAGCTGGATTTGAACTCAGTTCTTCCTGACTCAGGTCTAGCTCTCTGTACAATATGGCATCACCTAGTTGACTCCTGTAACTAGTACATGAATGGACTACATGGATGTGATGGAATAGCCCTGTAACATAAGAAGTGATTAATAGAAAAAATTCAGAGAAATAAGAAGATGATTTATAGAACTGATACAACATGAAAAAGGCAGAACCAGGAAAACAATGAACATAGTGACTAAAACATTGCAAATGGAAAGAAAAAAATACTGAATACCATGTAATTATCATGATCAAACTGGAGATGAGAAAATGCACCTCTCTCCTTTCCTCACAGAGGGTAGGAGACTGTGGGTAGGAAACGTTATTTACACTATTGGGTTTGGACCATGCATCAATTAGTTTCCCTGGACTGTTCTGTTTTTCTCTTTCTTATCCTTTGTTACAAGGGATGGCTTTCTGGGGAAAGGGGAGGGATGGGATATATTTGGAAAGAGATCAATAACAATTTTTAAAAATTCAAGGCAAATTGTTGAATTCTAGGAATAGATAGCAATGGATGAGGAAGAAACAAAGCTACACAGAATGAAGGTTCAAAGAACAGAGAAGAGAGTGGATCCTTTTTTTGGGGGGGGTGATATGCATGTTTATATATTCCAGATCATATTTCTAGATCTCTCTTGATTCTGGGGAGTCAACTACTGCCATATTTCTGCTTATGAAAGAGATCTCAAAGTGAGAAAGAATTTAGGTTACTCAGAAGTACTTGGAGTGCCATCTGGTGTTCATCCCCCTTATTTTGTTAATTAATTAATTAGTCATGTGACAGCTTATTAATACTGTTCTCTGTCAATAGGAGACATCAGGGCAATGTGAAAGAGGCAGGGGCACATAGTTCTGGAGGAACCACTGGGTTTACTACTTGTAGCATCAGTCACCTGTTGTGTTTGTATTTACTTATCTGTGTGTGAACAACTCAGTGGCTAGTGTCAAGCCTGGAACCAGGAAGACTCATTTTCCCTGAATTCAAATCTGACCTCAGACATTTACTGGCTGTGTGACCCTGGGCAAGTCACTTAACCCTGTTTGCCTCAGTTTCCTCATCTGTAAAATGAACAAATGGCAAGTCACTCCAGGATCTTTGTTAAGAAATCTCTAAGTGAGGTTACAAAACTCAGGTATGACTGAAGCAACTAAACAAAGGGGACAAACTTGATTTACTATGTCCTTGGAAGGTTTTCCAGGATGAACACTTCCATTTGCAAGTCTTGGAACTAACATCCCTCCCTGATACCTTGAGGTTTCTGAAAAATGTGCTTGTGCTCCCATTGTCTGTCCCTCACCCCCATCTTAATTCCACCAACAGCAGCTCCCTCGGGATACAGCTTTTTTGTTTGGGAGTGTTAAGTGGTACCAATGAAGGCATGAAAGAGGGCTTCTTTTTTTTCCCTTGCTGCCATCCCCATTAGTGGCTCATTTGGAGGAGTCCCTAATCACTGAGAAGATATTGTGGTACAATGAAAAAAGCACTGAATTTGGTCTACTTTTTGGGCCCTTTCATGTAATTTCATTTTCCTTTGGCATGGAGCAAAGGCCAAATCCAATTGGGTACAAGTTTCATTGACGATGACCTGGAGGTCAGAGTAAACCACCTTTAGCGATAGAATATTATCTTTAGTCTAAAGGGTATTTTTAATAGGAAGCTGTTGTTAAGTAGCCCATCTCTTCTAGTCACTTAATTCTCCACTAGCCACTGTCCCTTGGGACTTTACTGGAATTCTGAAATATCCTAGAAACGCCCCTGTCTGGGTGACTCTGGGCAAACCACTCTACCTCATGGGCCTCTGTTACTCAATCTATTAAGTGAAAGAATTGGACTACACCAATTCTGCAGTTATTATATGATTTTAAGTCAGAAATATTTTTTTCTTGGTTTATTGTATGCCAATGATTTCTTTAAACAAATCTTTATAATAGGGTAAGACTGGAGTGTCCTCTCTGGGTTGGGCCTCAGGGCTGAATTAGGCAGAGGAAGATGGACCACTGGAGACATTCCAGATGAGGTTAGCAGGAATGGGAGCCAAGAGGAAAGAAAGGTCAAGAGACCAAAGGGAAAGGACTCAAATTCTAGGGGAAGGGAGATGCCACCCATCGAATCTTATGTCCCACTTCTCTCTAATGCAGTGGTTCTCAACCTTTTTAATGCCGTGACCCCGCAATACAGTTCCTCATGTTGCGGTGACCCCAAACCAAAAAATTATTTTGGTGGCTACTTCAAAACTGCAATTTTGCTACAGTTATGATTTGAAATGTAAATACTTGATATGCATTATGCATTCTCATTGCAACAAATCAAACATAATTTAAACATAGCGATTAATCACAAAAACAATATTTCATTATATGTTGAGAAATATTGATCCAGTAGGAGGCAGCCTGAGTGCTGGGGTGGGAGGTAAGTCCTGCCTGCGGAGGGGGTCCGCAGACGCTGCCTTCTTCTTCCTGTTGTCTCCCTCCAGCTTGAACTGAGGCTTCACTTTGCTGGGGTTACTTGGCTCTGTTATTCGCTCCAGGAGTTATCCGCTCCAGGACTTGTTCTTAACCCCTCTGGAGCCAGCCTGGGTGCTCTCTCTGGGTCTCTGTTTGAGTCCGGTCTCCAGGCAACAGGGTAAATCCATTGCCCCTTATAGGGGGAGGGCTGTTGATAGGTAACTAATATTAGTACAATGTGTGGGCAGCAGTGTCCCTGTTCTTTCCGAGATCTTGCTGTAAAGTAGCATGATTTCTCAGTGGCTAAAGCTATTGGAAATGTGTATTTTCCAATGGCTGTAGGCGACCCCTGTGTTTTGGTCATTCAACCCTCACCGGAGTTGCAATCCACAGGATGAGAACCCCTGCTCTAATGTATAAGTGGAAAATTTCTACCTTCGAACTACATTCCCCAGAATTCCTTTTGTATTTCCCAGAATTCCTCTCCTCCCTCCATCACTGTGGTCACCTTTGTATATAAGTTTAGGTAACTCTTCCCTCTCTTTCTCTTCTCTGGCTACTGTGGCTGAGTTAGCTTCTTTTTTACTCTAGCTTTTTTAGTTATTATTAATAAATCTTATTAAATATAATACTTTGGAGTTATTGTATATTCATTTAAAAATCTACACCACTCTGCTTAAACTAACTTCAGTGTCCTTCCCTACTTCTACCCTGTCTGTGTACTCTCTCAAAGCATATATATTTCCTTCTTTGCTCATTTGCTTCCATTGTTTTCCCACTTGGACTACTCTTCCTGAACTGTCTCTAGATTTTGCCCATCCTTTAAGGACAAACTCAAGCCCTACTCCTCCATGATGGCTTCCCTCTTACTCTGGCTTATACTGAGGATATTGAACTTGACTTAAACCTGAAAGAGAATTGTTATGATTTATTTGGACAGAGTGGGACAAGATGGCATTCAATATGCCTTACTTCTAAAAAAACCACTCTTCTTCCTTTCCTCCCTTGACCATCCATCCTCATTCCCTCTTCCCTCTTAAGTTTCCTGTTTCTGAAATAATGGGTCTCTCTTCTGTTTGCGTCGTAGCAAATATTGGCTTGTTCAGAGCCAGTACTAGGCAGCCTGAGAAAATGACTAAGTTTAGATAAGATGCGATCTCTGCCCTCATGAAGCATACAGCGTGCCATGTGCTTCATAAATATTTTTGAAAGAATGAAGGCACATCTGATATTTCCTTGCACCCAAGTGGCGTGGGCCAGGATACTGGTGTTAGGCTCAAGGTGAGCTCTCCAGGCTCTCACAGTATCTGCTAGGATTGTTGGGAATGGTGAAATTATAGAACATATCTGAGAGAGTTGAAGTTAATTTAGCCCCAGGTGGATTAATCAGAGACCCAGCTATGGACCCTTTTGGACAAGGAGAATTAAAATCATCTCTAAAACCCTAGTGGGGAGCTCTTCAGACCCCTGGGAGCCTCCTTACCAGCTGCTTTTAGCTTCCCTACCAGTGATTTTTATCTTTCTTTTACTTTTCCTGACAGCTTTTAATGGGCCTTGGGAACCTCTTTTACCTAGACGTATGTGAGTATATTTTTATCTAATGGATTGTTTATTTGAACCCTCAGGCTCTGGGTAATCCATTGAACCAGATGTGGAATCTTGAACCTGGACACTAAGAGATGGCTTCCAACTATTTGCTTTTATTTTACTGGTATTTAATGTAGTCTAAAACTCAGAATTTACCTTGCTCTCTAATCAAGGGTGGAATGAAGAGGAGCCTCCTCTGGTCCCATGGCTTCCATCCACTTGTCCCATCCATCTGTGCTCCATGCCTCAGACTTAATGTGCCCTTTGACCTCCTCTTACATTTGTGTAGTGATGAGGAATTTCTCTATTGATCTGTGTCCTACTGGCCTTCTTTAGAGGAACATCTCTTTGGATTTGGGGGTTTTATTCCTACTAAAATACAGATCCCTGGGTGGGATGGGTGTCATTCGATTAGCCATTCCTACCTCAGTATGGAGAAGTTTGTTAGACTCTTTCCATCTATCAGGTTAGACTAGAGAGGACAAAAGAGGGAAAAGGGGGACACAGATCTGAGAAGAAGGGGGGAAGAAGGGGGCGCCACCGAAGGAGGAAAAAAGGGGTCAGAAAGAGGATATTGGGTGCACTGAACCTTCACTCATTAGGTGAAGTCTACAGGGTAGTTAGAAAAATGCTTTCTCCCTTTTTTCCCCTTCCCTTGTCCCCTTGCCTTTTTGCTTTCTGGTCCGTCTCCCAGCGTTTGCTATAGTAATGATGTTTCTCACTTCCCAAGCACTTGGCTTAGAAGAGGACTCCAAGGGGATTGTGTGTGTGGGCATGTGTTTGTGTGTCTGTGTGTGTGTGCCTGTGTCTCTGTGTGTGCCTGTGTGTGTGGGCGGATGTGTGGACAGGAGACAAAGGGCCCCTGAGTGAGATCCAGGGCACAGCTGAACTGTCCTGAACTTTCCCTCTTGTTCTCAAGGAAAGGCAGAATCCAAGAACCACCCACAGGGGCCGCGGTTGGCCCTGTTGAATCAGGGCTGGAATGTGCTGCCTTTCCCGTTAGCAATTGTTTTTCTGGTTAGTGAGACTGCTTGCTCATTAGAGAGCAGCTCTTTCATTCCTACACTGGAGTCACTGACCCTTTAGAAGCCTTTGTTTGAGGAAGGGCATATAGAAAAGGAGGAGATTTGGGCTATCTCTTCCTCCTGGTTTTCTCTTGCCAACCTTTAACTTTTGCACCTTCTGGCCCAGTGTGACCCCATCCTTCTCTGGCCCAGTGAGACCCCATCCTTCTTTGGCCCAGTGAGACACCATCCTTCTCTGGGCCAGTGAGACCCCATCCTTCTCTGGCCCAATGAGACCCCATCCTTCTCTGGCCCAGTGAGACCCCATCCTTCTCTGGCCCAGTGATACCCCATCCTTCTTTGGCCCAGTGAGACCCCATCCTTCTCTGGCCCAGTGAGACCCCATCCTTCTCTGGCCCAGTGAGACACCATCCTTCTCTGGCCCAGTGAGACCCCATCCTTCTCTGGCCCAGTGAGACCCCATCCTTCTCTGGCCCAGTGAGACCCCATCCTTCTCTGGCCCAGTGAGACCCCATCCCTCTGGCCCAGTGAGACCCCATCCTTCTTCTGGCCCAGTGAGACCCCATCCTTCTCTGGCCCAATGAGACCCCATCCTTCTCTGGCCCAGTGAGACCCCATCCTTCTCTGGCCCAGTAAGACACCATCCTTCTCTGGCCCAGTGAGACCCCATCCTTCTCTGGCCCAGTGAGACCCCATCCTTCTTTGGCCCAGTGAGACACCATCCTTCTCTGGCCCAGTGAGACCCCATCCTTCTCTGGCCCAATGAGACCCCATCCTTCTTCTGGCCCAGTGAGACCCCATCCTTCTCTGGCCCAGTGAGACCCCATCCTTCTTTGGCCCAGTGAGACCCCATCCTTCTTTGGCCCAGTGAGACACCATCCTTCTCTGGCCCAGTGAGTCCCCATCCTTCTCTGGCCCAATGAGACCCCATCCTTCTCTGGCCCAGTGAGACCCCATCCTTCTCTGGCCCAGTGAGACCCCATCCCTCTGGCCCAGTGAGACCCCATCCTTCTCTGGTCCCTTGCTGTCCTAGAGAACACAAAGGGCAAAAATTCAAAACTGAGGCCCAGAGCTGGACTCATTTTTGGTAGAAGCCAAGGGATTGTATGCCCCATTAGAGATATAGTTTATATGGCACTGTATCTCTGAATTAATCCAATTTAATAAGTATCTATGAAATGCCTACTTCATTCCAGGCACTACGCTAGGTTCTTGAGATACAGAGATAAAAATGGATCAGTTCTGTCCCCAAGGAGCTTATATCCTACTGAATGAGATTGTGCCACCTGCATCTGATTGTGTCCATGGCCGCCATATTAGAATTGTTGATTGTGTCCATGGGCACCATATAGAGAATTGTGCCATATATAGAATTCAGGGACTGCCTTATGTGTTTGTGCATTCAATTTTGTATGTAAGTGTGTGCCAGCTTTGTGAAAGTGTGTTTGTGTATGCAGTGCCACTTTTGTGTGACTAGGGGTAAGAAAGAGGGGATACATTATGTAGATTTTATGTGACAACAAAAGGGAGGGAAGAAATGGTGCAAAGAGAGATGGAGAGGGGAAAGGAGCTGAAGACAAACAATCAGCTTTGTTAAGCTCCCCAAGTCTTTGGGTCCACATGCCTTTCCAGGCAGGCAGGTGGTACCAGGCTGGTGGATGTTTCCCAAGCAGCTGGTTGGGGAGGGTTTTTTGGCGGGGTGGGGAGGTTATATTTATAAAGTGCCAGGGCCAAGTGTGCCCAGAACATTTGGTGCAAATTAAATGCCTTTTCCAGTCTCATTAGGAATGCAGCAGAGTAGGGGTTGGAAACATGGTAGGATAGTCATAAACTCTGTCCCAACTGAGCTTCTTCTAGACTTTTCATTATAAGCAGTGTTTTCCAAAGGTTCATAAATCTCCTGGTGACCTGCTGGAGTCAGCGTCTATGGCAGGGAGAGAAATGTTAAAACCTTTTTGACAAAGTTTATTTTAATCATTTTTTTAAGAAGCGAAGTTAGGGACTTTTTCCAGAGTACCACAGCACCTAATTCCAGGTCCAGTGCCCTAGATCTAGTGCACCACTGAGCTGCTCAATGGAGCCTTGGTTTGGTCTTCTCCTAGACCATTTCATAGTCATCTCCTTGATGGGAGTAGCTGCTTCTCGTTTGTCCTCCCCACTCCAGAGCTTCATGTAAAGAACAGTGCTATGTACTTAGTGAGTGCTTAATAGTTGCTCATTGGATTCGATTGGACCCATATTCTGTCTTGTATTACAGTTATGCCCAACAAAGAGTTGTGGTGAATAAAGACCTATAAGTTAAGAGGAAATTCCTTTAGAGAATTTCAGAAAGGAAAAAAAAAGTATACACACACACACACACACACACACACACACACACACACACACACATATATATTCTTTAGCATCTCCCTGATTTGACGCCCTGAGCTCTCTTTCTTAGGCTCAGACCTCGAAGAAATAACATAATTTCTGTGAGGGCTCTAAAGACAGCCCTAATACCAGGAGAAATTATTCTTGCTAATGCTGATCCAGTATCAGATGTGCAATCAATGCAAAATTAGTTGGTTTTTTTATAGGTTTCTCTTCCCTGGCTTTGGCTTCCCATCATAAGTCAGGAAATCAGGTTCATAGGAATTCAGATCTTAACTGAATTTCCCCCCTCTTTTCCTTTTCCCAGTTTTGATCTAATCAATCTGATTTGATCTAATCCTCATCTATAAAATAGAAGAAGGTAGAGTATTGGATCAGATAATTCCTAACATCCTAACCCGTTCTCAGGATGATCTAGGACTAGAATTTTCACATCTGTATGATAGTGTATGCTTTTTGTTTCATATGTCTTTGTGGGTCTATGAATAGGCTCTTGAATCACAACTACTGTTGGAAGGTCCTTTAAAGATCATCCAGGCAAACTGCCTTAGTTTGAAGAGGCTCAGAGAGAAGTCACACAGAAAAGGGGGCTGGCTCTCCTTTGCTTCCTTACCCTAACATTATTTCTTTTCTCTTTTCTCTTATCTCCTGATCTTAAATCATTTCAACTAACATGAATGGAATCACAAAAGTTAAGAATTGGTGGGGAATTAGACAGATGAGGAAACTGAGGTTCACAGAGATTTTTTTTGAGTCACCCAGTGCCATGTCTCTTACTCCTTAGCCTGGCTCACTGAAATGTTAGCACAGGCAAGGGCATGTCTGCATGTGCCTTTTGCCCATAGCCAATGAGGGGTAAAATTCCAAGACTAAAGTATTCTAATGCTTCCTGGAGGCGACCAAAGATCACTTCCATTGACTCCTGGAAATGATCCAATGGATCATTGAGAAGAATGGAAGGAAAGCATGTTTAAACTCCTTTTTCCCAGGGTTGTTGGGTTTCCATTTCCTTTGCTCTCTTGGAGATTGATTTGGTTTTAGGTGAGAAAGAAGAAAGAGAATTAGAAGCAGAGCAGGGCATTGTTGTCAATGCTGGTCACCAGCAAGGATTGACCTAAATGATGATTTTTTTTTCCACTTGGGGCTGTTGCTGTAGCTACAACCCCCAGTTTCTCCTCCTTGTGGTCAGCTAGGACAGTGTAATAGCTAGATACCTATCCTTGCCCAGAGAATGACGGGGGGGGGGGGTGGGGGGGGTGGCTATAGATCTAGGATCCAAAGTAGGCAGGAACAGAGTGGAATCGATATATTCCCTGTTCTTTATTTCCTTGCAAGGAACCAGAGTGGAAAGATTGGACCATGAATCTCCCCAAATACAGTGAAACCAAATAAGAAATAGTGCCTGCCACACTCTGGTGCTTACTCCTCCTTTTTTTTCCTCCAACGGTTTGCCAGGCTATTCAAAACTGACAATCCCTGTCCTTTTTACTCTTTCCCATTTAATGGCTGAAAGGAATGAAATAAAAGGGAGTTTATCCTTTTCAGCTGTTTGCTTTACAGCTTTATTCTTCTTTATTATACTACCCCATTTACTTCACTATGTCTCAATAAGTTACATGGCCATTGAACAGTTAATTGTCAATTGTGGGAAGAAAGGCATACTAGTACATTGTTGGTGGAGCTGCAAATCAATACAACTATTTTGGAAAACAATTTGGAATTATGCAAATAAAGTGACAAAACTGACCCACAAATTCTATTACTCTGTTTGTGTCTCAAAGTGGTATCTCGTTGATGAGAAAAGAATCACTTCATGCATAAAAATATTTATAGATATACATTTAGTGATAACAAGGAATTGGAAACAAAACAGATGCCCATTAACCAAGGAATGACTAAACAAATTATGCCTCAAGAATGTAATGCAATAGTACTATGCAGCAAGAAATGATGAATTAGGTGAATATAGAAAAGCATGGAAAGGTCTTTATGAACTGAGTCAGAGTCAAGAAAGTAGAGCCTAAAAAACAATATACACAATGACTACAACAATGTAAATAAGAACAGCTGCAAGAATATCAAAAGTGAATATCAAAATTATAAAGAATAATTATGGCACCAAATATAAGACCCATTCCCTTCCAACCTACCTCTTTTGTGCAGAAGGGAGTCCATGGGTACATGGTATGTTGTACATATTTTTGAACTTTTGCTACATATTGATCAATATTGCTGATTTTGTATCTTTTTTTGAAAATACTGTTTCTATAAGGGGGTTAACTCTAGAAGGGAAAAATGGGGAAGATTCTGTAAGAAATTTTGGTGTTGTTAAAAAAAAGACATTAATAAAATCTTATTTTAATAAAGAGAAAAAAATAAATGATCTAGGTCCTTTGAATGAAGTTGGTCAGTTGTGAACAAGAAGGGGAAATCCAAATAACAAGGATTGAGATCAGAGATGAGAAAATTTCTCTCTCTCTCTCTTATTTTTTTTTTTGCAAATTCAGTGCATATTCTAGGTCATATCTTTAGATTAAACCTAAGAGCTTGGGGATGAGGAGTTGGGTAGGGGGAATATATCGATTTCTCATGTGTTGTCAAAGCACCACATGGTGATCAATGAGGATTATTACAGCTATTGAAAAACCTGCACATGGATATTGACTTCATATGATGTCGCCACTGGACTGGTAGCCAAAATCTGCACTATTCCTCTAGCTGATTAATTATGTCACAACTTGCTGTTTATCATAGATTTAAGAAAACAGAGGAATGAGTGGAGTGGATATGACTATGGAAGCCTAGCACCTAGCATCACCTACACTTGTCACACACATCACAATTGAAAACACTGTCTTCTGGAGAAAGGGAGCAGCTAAGAAAGCCTTATGGCTGATGTTCTCCTTATGATCTGTTATTTTGACCCAGTAGAGCCAAAGGGAAGAAGGTTTGCTGAATCAAGACCATCAGGTTGACCTCAGGATTATTGTTTTTAATAACAATAATAATTCAGCACTTAAAGATGAAGAAAGCATTTTTTTTCTTGCAGTAACCCTATCAGTCTGGCAATATGCATGTATTAAGTCTTTGGTCTATGCCTGTTTAGTTTCCTCATTTGGGGAGTTGAGGCAGCCAGATGAATGTTGGTCCTGGAGTTGGGAAGACTCCTCTTCCAGAGTTCAAATTTAACCTCAGACTCTTGCTCTGTGACCCTGGAAAAATTACTTAACCTTGTTTGCCTCAGTTTCCTCATCTGTCAAATGAGCTAGAGAAGAAAATGGCAAATCACTCTAGTAACTTTGATCAAGAAAACCCCTAATGAGGTCACGATGAGTCAGACACAATTAAGAAATGACTGAACTTTGAACTTTGCAAGCCCTGGGTATAGAAAGAAAGACAAAAATGTAGCCAATGCTTTCAAAGAGCATGCAAATACTTATTATATATATAATATATAGAAGATAATCCATCTTACTACCAACAGGAGTGATCAAAAAAGCATTGTTATAGAAGGTGGGATTTGACCAGAATCCTTGAAGCCATGGAATTTAGGAGTCACAGGTGAGGAGGAAGGACATTCTAGGCCTGGGGTACAGCCAGGACAGGACATAGGCACAGAAATGTTACTATGACACAAGATGAAGTTGTTGTTGTTGTTGTTGTTTAAGTGCCTATATTGATTAGCATTCCTGAAAAAAAAAAAACCAGCATTAGAGGAAAGCCAGGTCTAATATTCTCTGCCATGAATATTAAAGGAAATTTAGGATTAGAATTTAGAAATTAGAATTTAGGATTAGAAATTAAAGGAATATTAAAGGAAAAAAATAAAGAAAAAATAACATTAATATTGCATTTTTGAGATTTATATACTTTCCTAATAACAATTCTTTGAGGTAGATGATCAATGTATTGTCCCCATTTTACAGATAAGAGCACTGAGATTCAAGAAATTAAGAGGCAGCGGCAAGATTAGAATTTAGAACTCTTGATTCCTGGTTTAATTCTGTTTCTTTTTAGGAAACACTGGGGATGGTCTGTGAGACCATCTGAGACCTCACCAAAACCCAAGTTCCCAGTGTTATCTCAGGGACCCTGAGGCATGTAGAGGAAGGGTCAGAGCCAGGTCTGATACTGGATTTGGCAGCTACTCACATGGAATGGTGTGAAGAATGCCTTCCTGCTCAAAAATATCTCTTCCACTACCAGAAGGAGAAATCTCTCTGCCATTGCCTGTGCCTGAAGTCCTACCATTAGAGCACTGTTCCTTTGGGTCTTAAAGATTTGTTCATTTCCAGAATTTTTTTTTTTATTAATGAGTAAATGCCCCTGAGAAGGGTAGCTGGATTGAATTTTAGGAATGTTTATAAGAATAAAAAAAATCTCAAATTGGGTAGACAAAGGTAGGCCACCTCTCAAATTGGGTTCAAAGAACTGATAAATATCAAAGGGGGAGATCATGGCCCAATAGCCATTTATCCCAGAAGGAAATTGGAGTTTTAGTGGACTTTGGACTGGAACATGAGTCAACACCATTCAGTGGATCAGGAGAAAGGTAACCTAATCTTGGGCCACATTCAAAGAAGCTTGATAAAAGGAAAAACTTGCTAATAATTAGAGCTATTGGAAAGTTCATTGGGTTACTCTCCAGGAAACTTGTCTGGGTGATTTAGAACTAGTTCAGTTGGCCGTCATCCAAACAGGAAAGGGTCCCGTGCACCGTGGAGGGATCACCTGCTCTTAGGAGGTGTGTAGGTTCTCCCTCCGGAGGGGTTCTTTGGGCAAAGTCTGGAAGGTCACTTGTCCAGGATGTTGTAAAGAGGATGCTTGTTCGGCCCAGGGCTGGCCTTGACGGGTTCTTTTCCATCTCTGAGATCTGGGGATTCTTTGACCCTGGGCGGGTGAGGGGTGGGAGAAGAGCCCAAAAGGGAGGAAGGAGGCAAAAGCAGACTTTAGCTTCCTCCGACTTGTGCCAAGGGCTGGCTCTGGGCCTCGCGGCCCAAGGACTGGCTCCTTTCTTCCCCCACTGTCTGGGTAGCCTTTATACCTCCCTCCTGGACTTTTCTGCACATTAGGCAAGGGTGGCCTACCCTCTTTCTGACTCAAGCCCAGAAGCCAGAAGAAATGCTCCTTCTGAGGCTCTGGGTGGCTTTGCTCTGGGTGTGTGGGCGGTAGGGGCCAGCGTGGGTGTCCCAAGGTTCTCTCCCCGTCTCGGGATGCAGCTGGCCATCTCAGATTCCCATCTCGCTGGGTTTGGCTGGCCACAGGGGAGAGTCCCAGAGGAGACCAGCTCAGTAGGACTCTGGGAAGAGATCGGCTCGTTGGTGTCTGTTAAACGGGCGGTTGCTGTCGGCCCGGTTATCAGCCCCTTATCTGCCGCCTCTCAATCCTGCTGTTACACCATCACTCCTAACCACCCCTGTGGTCCCCCCAAAACAAACCGTTACTTTGTTTCCGTTCATGGTGGGGGGGGGGGTGAGGAAGAGGCCGGCCCGAGAGGGAACTGTCTGTTTAATTAATCATTCCAGGGCCCTGGGAAGCTCATTAAAAGCATTTCCACCTCTTCCTTGCACTGAGCTTAGCCCAGGCCAAGCCCCAGGAGCAGAAATGCGCTTTCACAGGGACACGGAGGGCCTGGGCCTTCAGTGGGCAGCCTTGCCCGGCTGGGAGGGCTGAGCACGAGGCGGACGTGTGTGTGATTCCCAGTGTGCCAGGACTCGGCCGCCATATGCAAGCCCTTGTGTGTGTCCATGTGCATGCCTTGTGGGTACACCTGGGTTTGCTGTGTGTGTCCTGCCTGTGCGGTGTGTGAAGGGTGCTGCAGGGATTTCTAATTCTTCCTAATGACCAGCCCTGGAGAAATTTAAGAGGCTTGGAGCAAAGGTCGAGCTCCACCTGTTTATATTCCATTTCATTTTCTGACAGTTCCCACAATGGTACAGATAAGTAAGAGATTAGGGCAATCTTTTCTAATTAAGGTAATTAAAAAACAGCTATTATTGCACCTTTCATCTGAATGGGAAAATATTTACTTGTCCAAACTGCAGGACCTTAAAAGCCTTTCAGGAGGTCTGTTTTGACACACCCTACATGCCACCTCCGGTGCCCTCCCTGCTGAAAAAAAAAAAAGGGCCCGATTTTCTTTGAGAATAGCAAGGCCTTAGATGGGAGTCCCCAGTGTGTGGCAAGCAGGAATGGGAAGTGCCACTGGCCGGGGTTTATAGCAAACAGACTGGCCAGATCCTTGCCAAGGGTTTTTCACCCAGGCCAGGGAGGAGCAAAGTTTGCTGATCACAGAGCGCTGGCCCTGGTGACTTGCCCCTTTGTATTTTTTATTTGGTAAATCTGGTTTTTGTTCCTTCTCCTTTCCCTTTCCTCTGTCTGGGGCAGCTCTGCAGCCCTGGACTATCCTAAAGCTGCTTGCCTGGAGGAAGAGTAAATGCAATTTGTGAGAGCATTGAAGAGCAACTCCAGCTCAGAGATGAGGGGTGATACCATATTTCCATCTGGGATCTCAGGCTGGGGATAATGGCCCAAATTTCCTGTGTTTGTCTCCTAGGGGAGCTGCCATGGGCCATGGGGTCTGGTCTCCAATATTTAAAGCATCACAAAGAACCCAATGGGTTGCTCTAGCCTGGGAGAGATCCTGGAAGCCAAGGTTTTTCCCTGAGGGTGAAAACACCCTAATGATCCTGGAAATCTGTGTTTTCTTGAGCTGGGAGCTTCTAGGGGGGCTGAGGAAAGAGGCACAGAGCAGAGCCTACAAGGGCTTATTCAGAAACATGGCCAGGGCCATCGATGTTGTTAAGGTTAGATAAATGGACCCTGCTCCCATGATGGGAGAGTAGGGGTGGCTGGAGGTTCACCACCTCCTGGGTGGTCAAAGAGGTGAGGCAGAAATGCCCTTCTCTCTCCTCGGGCATATTCTCTCACAGCGGATTTAAGATTCTGTGCCTCCATGGTAAAGGTTTAAGCTTCAGCATGCTAATCTAATTTATAGGCTGTTCCTCTAATCCTCTGACTGTGAAATGAAAGTATATTCTGGGAACTCGTTCCAGAAACATCAAGGCCAGCTGCCCTGAGGAGAAGGGCCACATTCCTGTCATCTTTCCTTCTCTAGTCTGGATCAGTAACTTCATTGTGAACCAAAAGCCCTCAACTTCCCCCCAGGATCTTCTTACTTCTGAAAAATATTATTTTTGTTGATGACTTTTGTTTTTAAATCACATTTGTTCCCTCCCATCTTTTCTTCCCTCTTTGACTTCTGCAGAGGCATTTAGATTTGGCTGTGAATAGAGTCCAGGTCCAGGAGGTGATGTGGGCTTGCACCAGGGTAGTGGCCATATCGGGGAAGAGAGGGGGGAGACGCTGTGAGGGGAGAATCGGCAGGATGGGGCTGCTGATCGGATGTGGGGATCGGGACAGGGAAAGAAAGGCAGGAGTGGAATCTGGGTGGCCTGGAGGATATTGCTGCTGTCCCCAGAAAAGAGGAAGGCTTTGGAGGAATGATAATGAATTCTGTTTGGCCAGTACTTTGAAGCACTATATACATGGTAGTTCCTTACAATAACCAAATACCATTGGTATTCCCATTTTGTAGCTAAAGAAGCTAAGAGAATTAAGCTTTGGATCACCCCAGAGAGGATTTGGACCCAGATCTGCCTTGACTACAAGTATAGCACTCTATCCACCTTGTTTGTTGCCTTAATGCTATAACACAAAGAAATGGAATGCCAGTGGTGGAAGGTGTAGATAGGATTGGGGGAGGTTCTTCTTTTCTATTCTTCATATCATACTTTATAGTTATCTATGACATAGGGCCACACTGGATTATTACATTTGTTTAGTTGTTTCAGTCATGTCTGATTCTTTATGCCCCATTTGGGGGTTTTCTTGGCAAAGACACTGGAGTGGTTTGCCATTTTCTTCTCTAGTTCACTTTATAGATGAGGAAAAGGAGGCAAACAGGGTGAAATGACTTGACCAGGGTCACATAGCTAATAAGTGTATATGACTGGATTTGAACTCAAGTCTTGCTGAGTCCAGGCTCAGCACTATTCACCTCACCACCTCACCACCTAGGGGTTATTATAGAGCTTGTTTTCTGTTTTCAAGCTGGTTGCTATTCTGAATTTGTTCCCCCTTACTACAATCCCACTATCCCCTAGTATTGTTCAGAAGCACATGTCCCATCTCCTATGTTAACCAGAAACACCAAATCATTAAGGTATAGCCACCTGCCATGATGACCAAAGCCATGGTGCTTGGTGCAGAGTGACATTAAAAAGGAGACCAATTCAACCAGTAATCGATGTTATGGGGGAAAAATCCATAAACTAGCAGAGAAGAATTGGGGGAAACTATGGGAGTGGTTCCACTCCCCCCAGGATCCAGGGTTCGAAAACAGTGCAAGCACCCCTATCTGAGTCATCTGATGAATGGGGACAGAGAACAATGCCAAAGGGCAGCTAGAATGCCATGGAGAGAATGCTGGGCTTGGAGTTCAGAAAACTCATCTTCATGAGTTCAAATTTGACATGTGCTAGTTGTGTGATCCTGGGCAAGTCACTTAACCCTGTTTGTCTCTGTTCCTCAGTGAGCTGGAGGAGGAAATGGCAAACCACTTCACAAGAAAACTCCAAATGGGGTCTCTTAAGAGTTGGACACGACTGACCACCACCACCAACATATGTTATGATTTATGGAAAAGTTGTTAAACTTGGAGAACAAGAGACTTGGTTTTGAATCTCACCTCTAAAGCTTTCTAGCTATATGATCTTGAGTAAATTACTTAATTCACTCCTGGTCTCAGTTTCCTAATCTGTAAAAATGGGAATGATAATGCTTGTTCTCCCTCCCACTTTGGGTTACTGTATGGCTCATGTGGCATAATGCATACAAAGTGTTATGGCAGACTACAAAGTAAATGCCAAAGTCAGCTATCATTCCACCCTCTGTAGGGAAGAGAGAGGTCTAAGAGGTTATTGATCATGAAAGAGGGCATCTTGGGGTTGGTGATTTTTCAATGGTTTCAATTGCTTGGAAAGTCCTCATTGGCCTTTTGGGTGGCAAAGTCCCAGGTGTGGAGTTGGGAATGATAGGAAAAAGTTAAAGAGACTTCTAGGGAAATCCTCTGTGCTCTCTGGGCTTGGACACAGTGTGAGGTAGTGAGAAGGACGCTGGCCTGAGAACAAAGAAGTCTAAGCCCTAGTGCTGGTTGTTCCATTAGCCAAATGGGAGAACGTGGCTATAGAGGTTATTCTCTTTGGATTTCTGTGTCTCCATTTGTAAAACTGGAATAATAATAATAACTATCCAGCCTACTTTGCAGGGCACAGTGGAGTAAAGTCTTGGAGTTAGAAGATCTGAATGAATGAATCCTGACTCTAACCCCTATCTATCATACAGGGTTATTGGGAGGTTCAAATGGAATCAGATATCAAAGTGCTTCATATCCTTGAAATATTGTCTAAATGCATGTTAATAATTTCACCATCATCAGGAGTTGTAGTAGCAATAGTAGTTGTGGTTGTGCTGGTGGTGGTGCTAGTAGTAGTAGTATAATGGTGGTGATGGCAGTGGTGGTTTTAGTAGTAGTGGGGGTGGTAGTAGTAGTAATATAATGGTGGTGATGGCAGTGGTGGTTTTAGTAGTAGTGGGGGTGGTAGTAGTAGTAGTATAATGGTGGTGATGGCAGTGGTGGTTTTAGTAGTAGTGGGGGTGGTAGTAGTAGTAGTATAATGGTGGTGATGGCAGTGGTGGTTTTAGTAGTAGTGGGGGTGGTAGTAGTAGTAATATAATGGTGGTGATGGCAGTGGTGGTTTTAGTAGTAGTGGGGGTGATAGTAGTAGTAGTATAATGGTGGTGATGGCAGTGGTGGTGTTAGTAGTAGTGGGGGTGATAGTAGTAGTAGTATAATGGTGGTGATGGCAGTGGTGGTTTTAGTAGTAGTGGGGGTGGTAGTAGTAGTAGTATAATGGTGGTGATGGCAGTGGTGGTTTTAGTAGTAGTGGGGGTGGTAGTAGTAGTAGTATAATGGTGGTGATGGCAGTGGTGGTGTTAGTAGTAGTGGGGGTGATAGTAGTAGTAGTATAATGGTGGTGATGGCAGTGGTGGTGTTAGTAGTAGTGGGGGTGGTAGTAGTAGTAGTATAATGGTGGTGATGGCAGTGGTGGTGTTAGTAGTAGTGGGGGTGGTAGTAGTAGTAATATAATGGTGGTGATGGCAGTGGTGGTGTTAGTAGTAGTGGGGGTGGCAGTAGTAGTAATATAATGGTGGTGATGGCAGTGGTGGTGTTAGTAGTAGTGGGGGTGGTAGTAGTAGTAATATAATGGTGGTGATGGCAGTGGTGGTGTTAGTAGTAGTGGGGGTGGTAGTAGTAGTAGTAGTAGTAGTAGTAGTAGTAGTAGTAGTATAATGGTGGTGATGGCAGTGGTGGTTTTAGTAGTAGTGGGGGTGATAGTAGTAGTAATATAATGGTGGTGATGGCAGTGGTGGTGTTAGTAGTAGTGGGGGTGATAGTAGTAGTAGTATAATGGTGGTGATGGCAGTGGTGGTGTTAGTAGTAGTGGGGGTGGTAGTAGTAGTAATATAATGGTGGTGATGGCAGTGGTGGTGTTAGTAGTAGTGGGGGTGGTAGTAGTAGTAATATAATGGTGGTGATGGCAGTGGTGATTTTAGTAGTAGTGGGGGTGATAGTAGTAGTAGTATAATGGTGGTGATGGCAGTGGTGGTGTTAGTAGTAGTGGGGGTGGTAGTAGTAGTAATATAATGGTGGTGATGGCAGTGGTGGTGTTAGTAGTAGTGGGGGTGGTAGTAGTAGTAATATAATGGTGGTGATGGCAGTGGTGATTTTAGTAGTAGTGGGGGTGATAGTAGTAGTAGTATAATGGTGGTGATGGCAGTAGTGGTGTTAGTAGTAGTGGGGGTGATAGTAGTAGTAGTATAATGGTGGTGATGGCAGTGGTGGTGTTAGTAGTAGTGGGGGTGGTAGTAGTAGTAATATAATGGTGGTGATGGCAGTGGTGGTGTTAGTAGTAGTGGAGGTGATAGTAGTAGTAGTATAATGGTGGTGATGGCAGTGGTGGTGTTAGTAGTAGTGGGGGTGATAGTAGTAGTAGTATAATGGTGGTGATGGCAGTGGTGGTGTTAGTAGTAGTGGGGGTGGTAGTAGTAGTAATATAATGGTGGTGATGGCAGTGGTGGTGTTAGTAGTAGTGGGGGTGATAGTAGTAGTAGTATAATGGTGGTGATGGCAGTGGTGGTGTTAGTAGTAGTGGGGGTGGTAGTAGTAGTAATATAATGGTGGTGATGGCAGTGGTGGTGTTAGTAGTAGTGGGGGTGGTAGTAGTAGTAATATAATGGTGGTGATGGCAGTGGTGGTGTTAGTAGTAGTGGGGGTGGTAGTAGTAGTAGTAGTAGTAGTAGTAGTAGTAGTAGTAGTAGTAGTAGTATAATGGTGGTGATGGCAGTGGTGGTTTTAGTAGTAGTGGGGGTGATAGTAGTAGTAGTATAATGGTGGTGATGGCAGTGGTGGTGTTAGTAGTAGTGGGGGTGATAGTAGTAGTAGTATAATGGTGGTGATGGCAGTAGTGGTGTTAGTAGTAGTGGGGGTGATAGTAGTAGTAGTATAATGGTGGTGATGGCAGTGGTGGTGTTAGTAGTAGTGGGGGTGGTAGTAGTAGTAATATAATGGTGGTGATGGCAGTGGTGGTGTTAGTAGTAGTGGGGGTGGCAGTAGTAGTAATATAATGGTGGTGATGGCAGTGGTGGTGTTAGTAGTAGTGGGGGTGGTAGTAGGGCTAACTTGATCTTAGGCAAGTGGTTTAATCTTTTAGAACTCAGTTTCTTCTGCTCTATTAAGAATACATCAACCTACCTGCCCTACTCACCTCACTGAGTTATGGAAAGATAGGTTTAATGATATGAAAATATAACATATTGTTATTATTTTTGTTGCTGTTCAATCATTTCCATCATATCTGACTCTTCATGACCCTGTTTAGAGTTTTCTTGGCTGGAGTGACTTTCTCCAGTTCATTTTACAGATGAGGAAACTGGGGCAAATAAGGTTAAGTGACTTGCTCAGAGTCACACAGTTATGTGTCTGAGGCTGGATTTAAACTTAAGTCTTCAGAGTCCCGGCCTTGAGTTCTATCCGCTGTGGCACCTAGCTAGCCACCCCATCTTTATTATTCTGGCCCTTTAGAGTGTTTCCCTCTAAACTTCAGCCAGATTCTAAGCTCTTTACCCTGCTTCCCTAAACACCTGGCACAGGATCTGGCACCCTAGGAAAGGGAACGGGTGGGTAAGGGAAGCTCAGATGAGTCACTGACCAACTGAATGGTAGCTCTAGAGCTTTCTGGAATAAATAAAACCATTGAAAGCTCTCTCCCTTTTGTGTTTCTCAAGGGAATGAATTCCTCAGCAACATCAGGGGGCCCCCTGAGGTCCCTCTCCTGACTCCACACAGAGGGCAGGACAAAAATGTAGCCTGAAGCAAAAATATTATGGGATTAGTTGATTTTCCCCAAACAAACCCGGTGGCTACTGCTCAGCCTCCAAAGAGAGTTTTGGTTTAAGCCTTCCCTGGGATTAGAGACAGCTGCTAAAGAACCCTCCTCCCTTTGCTGCCCTTCCTACCTTTCCTCAGTAAATGGGGCTGGGTGACCACCTGAGATCCTCTGTCCTTCCACACTGTGAGGCTCTGGGGAATTGGGGCTCAATTGGAAAAGGGACCCAATTATGTTTGGTGGATGCGCAACTCCTCTAAGTGAATATTAGTGGCTGCAGAGCTGGATGAATTATTTATTTTGGGAAGGACTGAGAACAAGATGGTGCAGGGGATGAAGGGGCTAGCCTAGAATCAGGAAGACCTGAGTCCAAATTTACTGGCAGACACTTAGCAGCTGTGTGATCCTGAGAAAATCACTGAACCTGATTTGCCTCAGTTTCCTCCTCTGTAAAAGGAGCTGGAGAAGGAAGTGGCAAAGTACTCTAGTATCTTTGCCAAGAAAACCCCAAATGGGGTCACAGAGAGTCAGACATGACTGAAAAATGACTGAACAAGATCAAGTGGGCAATTGCAAAATGGCGCCAGGGTCTATTTCCCCTTCTCCATTTCTGCCCTAAATCTTTCCATTTGACCTAGAGATCGTCACAGGTTTGGTCTCCCTGAATGCTGACAATAGCCCTTCCCTAGTTCCCAAGTGTAGACTCTGAAAGATTGGTTGTGGTGAAGAGGAATATAATGCCCAGGGATTGCTCTGAGCCCAGGCTATTTCTAGCCTTTACTTACCCACGTCTGCTGGCTGATGCCTCAGTCCAGCTTTCTTATTACTGCAATGTCAAGCTGCAGAATTCCTGGTCCCAGAACTCAACCTCATTCCCCTTCCTCCAACACATACATGGGAGCTCGCTAAGGGAGTGCCTTCCTTCTGGCCATTTTACCTCCAGTTTATTTGGTCTATGATTGGGTTCTGGTTGTCTCTGAGTTTTTTGAGAGCAAGGATTTGGGGTTTGTTTTTTTCCCTTTCTTGGTATCCTGAGTGTTCTGACCCATTAATAATAACGAATAAACGCTTGATTAGCCCACACCCAGGTACCACAACAAATAGGGGACATTCAATTGGCTGAAGCGAGGCCAATTGCATTATGGGGAGAAGGGAAGAGCAGAATCAGGAATTGCTCATTCCTCTTAAAATATCAGAGAATGTCAGAATTGGCAAGGACCTTTCTTCCAATCCTCTCGTTTTACACACAAAGAAACCGAGACTCCGGGAAGCTGAATTGGTAGTTATTATAAAGCAGAGGACAGAACCCCCATCTTTTAGCCCTCCAATGCTGTGCACTGCTCTTTACACAGCACCCCTCTCTTGCCCTAACCCCAGAGTCACCCCTCCCACAGTCATCTCTCTGCCTGCCCAGATCTGATCCATTTCTGGTTAATGTGGAGGGAGGCAGGCAAGCAAACGTCACAGTAAATGGAAATGGCATGTTTTGGCGGGTCCTGGCCTCGGGGCTGAAAACTGTTTATTTGGATAATTAAGAACAAGTCTTCAACTGAACCGCAAAATCAGCAGGAAACCTTTGTGTTGGGCTGTATGTCTCAGTTTCTTCTCCTTCCTCAGCACACAGGGGTGGAGTGAGCGGCCAGGGTCCCAGCTAAATTCTTGGCGGCCCCCAGGACCTGAACGACCGGGCGTCCATCAGTCAGTCAACATTTGTTACGCTTTTCGGATGTGTCAGGCTTTGGGCTGAGCATGACTCTCACCTAGACGAGTTCGCTTTCAAATGGGGGGAGACAACGTGTAAATAACTGGATATGTACACGACGTATCCAGGGGAGATGGATGAAGGCACAGGCAGCTGGGAGGAGGGAACGGGAAAAGGCAGATTTGAGCTGAGTTTTGGGAAATGCCAAGGAGTCTAGGACAGAGAGATGAGGAGGGAGAACGCTCCAGCCTCCGCGGGACACAGATCAGAAATGGGAAATGGATGTGTTGTGTGAGGAGCAGCATGGAGGTCAGGGTTAGGAGAAGAAAACTGGAAAGGCAGAAAGGGATCAAATGAGGAAGAATTTTAGGGGCCAAAGAGAGGCTTTATCTAGAGGCAAATCCAGACCCAGAGAGTTTTTTTTTGTGTGTAGGAGGGTGACCTGATTAGACCCATGATTTAGAAAAATCTCTGGTAGCTGATTGGAGACAAGATTTAAGGCTGGGAGAACAATTCATAGACTAGCTGGTCTAATAGGGAATGGAAAGGAACACACATTTATATAGTGCCTGCTGTGGGCCAGGAAAAGCACTTTAAAAAACCCAACCCAAATATCTGATTTCACAATCACTCTGGGAGATGGGTGCTATTATGATCCCAATTTTTCAGATGAAAAACTTGAGGCAAACAGAGGTCAAGTGATTCATTCAGGGCTGGATTTGAATTCAGGTCTTCCTTGCACTTTATCCCCTGACCCACTTACGGGTCTCTTAACAGTCCCAGAGAGGGGATGTTGATGCCTGAAAAGACAAACTGAAGGAGTGCTTCAGCATGTTTGCTCAGAATTTTAAAATCTATTTCCCATCTCCTTTTTCTTCCATTTCTATTTCCAACCCCATCACCTGCTTTCTTCCCACCACCCTACCCTCTACAGTAAGGCAGGTTCCTCTCTTTGACTATCTATCTCCTTTGCCTTCCCTGAGTTGGAGTGTTGGAGGATTTTGGACCAGCAACAGACCCTAGAGATATCTAATCTAAGCCCCTCATTTGATGGGTGAGGAAAACAAGGGCTGGAGAGTCTAAATGACTGAGCTCACATAAATCCTTTCAGGATTGTGCCAGGTAAATTTGGCTGGTGGCTTTATTTGTTACCCACCCAGGGAGATTTCCAAGTCCTCTGCCAAACTTTTATTTGGTGTCTGCTATGTGTACAGGGCACTGGGTTTTGATTGTGGGGTGGAGGAGGGAAGATACAAAGATGACTATGAATGGCTCCTTCATTCAAAGATCTCATTTAGGGAATTGGGAAAGCAGCTAACTGGTGGACTGGAGAAATATCAAACTCAAATAAAAATGGTGGCAGGGGGAGGGAACTTCCCATCTTTCCCCTGGCATCTTAGTATGGTGGAAGGCATTGGTTTCCTTGGAAGACAAGGACAAAATGGACACATTCCTTTTATTTATTTTTTTAATTTGAAATTTTTTATTTAATTAATTGATTTAGAATATTTTTCCATGGTTACATGATTCATGTTCTTTCCCTCTCTTTCTCTCATGTCCCTCCCATAGCCAATGAGCAGTTCCATTGGGTTTTCCATGTGGACATATTCTTAATTCTCAAGAAAACACCATACCTATATGGAGAACACTTTGAAGACTAGAAAAAGGACTTCCAGGAGTTGTGACCTACAGCTTTGCCATATGTACTGCCTAAGTTGGAGCCTACTTTCCCCTGGACTCTGTGCATATTGGCAAGATGTTGTGTCACAGACCCTTGAAGGTTTTTTTTTTTTATCAATACATATTTCTATATGGTTTTGTTAACTAGCAAAGTGCCTTATTGGATAGATCACTAGGCACAGAATCAGGAAAACCTGAGTTCAAATTCAAACTCAAACACTTGCTAACTCTGAGAGCCTGGGCAAGTCACTTAACCTCTGCCTTAGTTTCCTCCGTTGAAAAATGGGGATTATAATAATAGCACCTCCTTTCAGGATGATTGTGAAGATCAAATGAGATAATATTTGTAAGGCATTCAGCACAGTGTCTGACACATAGTGGGTTCAAAAGTTTGCCCAGGTCTTCTGACTCCAAGACTTCCACTCCAGTGTGCCCCAGCTATTCCACTGGATCCTTGTGATGTACTCGCCAGGTAGGTGGGTAGTTATTGTTTCAGTTTTATATATGGAGACACAGAAGTCCAGAGAAGATAAAATCCATAGCCAAGTTCTACCAGTTGGCTAATGGAATAGTCAACACCAGAACTGAAGCCTTTGGGTTCACAGTCCAAAGCCCATTCTTCAATCCAAGCTCAGAGAATCTCCTTATATCTTTCTCCATTTTCCTGATATTATTTTGCACCTGGGAAACGGAGGCTCATAGAATTTAGGTGATTTGCTGAAGAAGCACACTTTTGGCACTTCTAGCATAGAAGAGAGTGCACTAGACCTGGAATCAGAAAGACTTGAGCTTGAATCCTGCCTCATATGTGACCCAAGGCAAGTCATCTTACCTCTCTGAGCCTCAGTTTCTCCATCTGCAAAGTGAGGGCGATAATAGCACCTACCTCAAAGGGTTGTGAAGACCAAATGAGATCATATGTATAAAGCATTTTGTAATCCTTAACGTGTTAGTAGTTGTTAGTAGGGGTGGTAAGGAGTGTGTCTTAATAAATAAGATTACTCGGATGTGGAGGAAATGAATGAGTGGGAGAAGTCAATGCAATGAGAAGCCCAGGCACTGTATACATGCTTGAATCAGATTAAAATCAAAAGGAGAGAAAAGTCTTCTTGGAAAAGGGAGCCCTGGAGTCGATCTTGTAAAGTGGGGTGGGATTCTGCAAGGAGGAAATGGGAATGACAGTGCCTACATAGTCCCCTTTCCTCACAGGGGGTCCGAGCCGTGGAGAACCAAAGCAAGCCCAAACTGCGTGTCTTGGAACTCCTGGATGCTGACTGAGCTCGTGTTTTTTGGGGGGTATTTCTGGGTTTCAGGAGAGTGTGGGCTCCTAGCTACCTGGCAGATATTTGGTAGTTCTCTAATATTTTTGTCCTATTTTACTGCTTATCCATTCTGTGCCAAGATTTAAAATGTGGGGTGCAGCATCCCGTCAGTATCACCTACTTCTATGTTGTCATTGACTGTATAATGATGAGATTCCAGGCTTAGAACTCCCCGGAAAAATAGCAAGTTCAAGTTCTAATTGGGGGAATTCTCCAAATTCACACATTCCTTGAGCTCCAGGAGTTGGTACCATCCTATAAAGAGAGGTAAAGCTGACCATAGCTAATGGCGGAGAACATAGGAAAGCAGCTTTGTATAAACATCAAACATTCACATATATAAGACACATGTAAATATGTGTACGTGTATGTATAGACATGTAGACATATATGTAATGATGGTTTGTTTTAATTAAACATTTACTCTGTGTTGGGGGAGCTCAAAGTCTTTTGGGGAGACAACATGGAAACAGCTACAGAAAAATACTATATATGTGCAGATATATATCAATACATGTGCCCATATATACACATGCCTACATAGCTACACATATATGTACACCATGATGTAAATATGTATGTAATAACAGCTAGCGTTTAGGTTGCACTTAACTATGTTCCATGGATTGTGTATAATATAAAATAAAAGTCACATATATACATATATCTGAGTATAGGGTTTATATGTATATATATATATATATATGGGATAATTTAGGATAAATTAGAGATCCTTGGTAGAGGGAAGACACTGGCATGAAGGGGGATCAGGAAAGGCTCTGGCAGATGATGGGATCGTAGCTGGGTCTTGAAGGAAGCCAGGAGGCAGAGCTGAGACTGGACAGTCTCCCTCCAACACAGGCAATAGCCAATGACTCTGGGAGCCATCCAGAACCAGAACCAGAACCAGAACCAGAAGAATGTTTCTACTGAGTGAGAGGTACAAAGGGCCAGGGTAAGGGGGAAGACTCCCCAGAGAATAGCTATTCATGCCATCTGCTGGTCACAGAGACAAAGGGAGCATCATGAATGAAGTCCAGTTGGTTGAGTTTCACTGTGATAGATGAAATAATAAGAGAAAAGTGTCTGGAAAGGCAGGTTAAGCCAGAGCACCCAGAGGGGCCCCTCTGTCAGCAAAGGCTCATCCTGGAGGGGTTCTGAGCAGGGAAGTGAAAGCTGCTCCCCGGCCCTGGTGTTGGGGATCCTCCCTGGCACAGACTGGGGGGACCACAGAATCTCTCAGGCCCTTACTTGCAAGCAGGGATCTAGAGCCACGTTTTCATGATTACCTCCCCCTTTTCAAGTTCCAGCTCGCCCTTGGAATCTTCCCCCCTCCGCCAGAGGCAGGCCCCGACAGATCTAAACACAGGCTGGACACAGAGTGCCCTGGACCTTGCCAAACACCCAGAAGGAAGACGATAATGGATAATCCCCAAGCAACAATGGGGAGGGAAGGCATCTCCCGGTTCCAGTATCGGAGAAACTTCCCTTTCCCTCTGCATCCCCTGCAAATGTTGCTTACTTTCCAGTTTCCCCTGATTGATCTGGTAGATGGATGAAGGGTGGTCTGGAGCAAGGAGGCTGGGAATGAATGGAGAAACGATTCAGTCCAGAAGCACCTTCTTTGTCTCTGGCTCACTAGACTAGGCTCTGGAAATAGAAGTAGAGTACAAAGAATGAAACAGGCATCGTTCTCGTGGAAGGTAGTGCAGCCCTTGTGGCCCTGAACATGGAGAGGAAGGAGAGGATGGGAGAGAGATTTCTGAGGTAGAATCAGCAGGATTTGTGGACTGATCAGATGTTGGGATGAGTGAAATGGAGAAGATTATGGAAAAATAGAACTACATAGTTCTAAATCTGATCCCACCCAATCATTTTTTAAATGGATTTTTCTTGGAGTTTTTTTAAGATCACCTAGATCCCCCCCCCTTTTATTTTTTTCCTCTTCCCCTCCTAGTGAGCTATCCTTATAACAAAGAATTTTTTGAAAAAAAAATCAGTAAAACTGAGAAATACATAAAATGGTATTATGTATAATATTCCATCTCTGTGGGGACTTAGGTAAAGGAGTCAGGGAGAAGGAACTTCTCCTATCTCTTCTTTACCAACCTGATCTAAATTAAAGATAACAAAACTGAGGCCTGATTGAGGTAGAGTGATTTGTCCAGGGTCACAAAGAGAGTAAGATGCCAAATGACTTAAATAGGGTCACTTGGTATCTGAGGCAGAATGTGAATTCAGGTCTTTATGACCCTCTGCTCTCTGATGTTCTGACCACTTCCACCATATTACCTCCTAAATTCCAGACTCTAATAGGAAAAATAGGAAGATTCATAGCCATATAGTTTTAAAATGTATCTATTTATTTGTTGCTACACTAAAATTCCCCAGTATCTCCCATCCACACTCTTTGTACCAGAGAAAGCATCATTTAACAAAAAAGATATTTGTACATGTAAAACTATATCTTGCAAGGCTTCTATTATATCAGTTCTTTCTCTGGAGGTAGATATCTCCAAGCCACTCATTCTTCAAACAATATTTCTGTTGCTATATAGAAGATACTCCCAGATTTTGAACTTGGGTTCCTGGGTGGTGATGGTATTACTTAAAAAGACAGGGAAGTCAGGAAGAGGAGCTGGATTAATCCAGACCAAACTAAGTAGCTAGGAAAATTGTTCATTTCTCAGGGAAAAAGATGATAAGGGGGAAGAGGGAAAGAATAACCAGATTAGGGTTCTTTTGGAAGCCTTTCTCAAATCTTGCCCGGTATTTCTCTGATGGATCCCAAACATGAAAGAATGGAGGAAGGATGGAGAGAGAACTGATTTAAAATAACAGAATGACTAACTGTTTTCATCACAACAATCATAAATAAATCCTGTCTAGCTGGCCCCTTTTTCTCTCTTCCCTTCCTCCCCTCGCCTGCTCCCTGAGCATTGCCTAGGGCTCTGAGATGCCTGGGATGGGAAAAGGGAGCTCTGATGGCTGATAATTGGTAGCTGGCCACCGGTAGGCTTGGGTCTAGGAAATTAAACAAGATTGTGAGGCTTTCTAAATTTGTTGCAAAGCTGGAAGGCTGGTTACAGATTTACACAAATGCTTAAAGACAGGAAGGGAAATGAGATTATAATGATAGCTGGGAAAGCTGAGAGTTTAACAACAACAACAAAAAAATACCAGACCCTGGTTAGAGTCATTAGCTAATTGACCAGAGCTGTTCTGGACAGTCATCTGTTTTAGCCGTTAATCTCTCTGGCTTTAGGTGATTCAAGGTGCTGCTTAATTCCACGCATTTTCATTCGCCTAGGCTGGGAGAGCTGGGACACTGCCCCATCCCCACTGGCACCACCGGCCCCAGGTACCACCTGAAGCATCATCATCTTCTACCTCTGCTTCAGGATGATAGAAAGAGCACTGGTTCTGCAGCTTGGGGGAGACAACTTAGTAACTGGCTTCAAGAGCTCCCAGCCAGGCCTGGTTTCAGGCACATTTGCAGAGAGGTCAGGAGAGGAAATTGCAGGAGGTGGGGATGGGTTGAAAGTCTACCAGGTGGCTGCTGCTTACCTGGGCCAGGTGGGAAGAGGCATGGTGAACGTCTACCTGGGGAAGCCCAGGCACCCAGCAGGAAGACCTGGGATGGGAAACAATGGAGGAATCATCATGGAAATGATAACTGGAGAGGCAGCCTTGAAAGCTGTAGAGTGAGGGCCCATGGACATTGTCTTTGGATGGAATTCTAGTTCCATAGATAGACTCTAAGTCTTCCTTCCTGGGGCAGAATCTACATCCTGCTCTTTCTTTTGCCACAAATGAGAGCATCTATTATCTTGGAATGGAAGGAAAGCCCTGGGTGGGGGGAAGAGAACTAGGAGGATTTTCCCTCAGCTGGTTCTTACTTGGGGCCACCCTAGCCCTTTACCCCACCTCACAGACTCATAGTCTAGAGAGAAACAGCATTATTGTGGCAGCCAAGAACTTTTTACCCACATCTCCTGCTATCACCTGGACCTCTGGCTCTGAGCCCTATCTTGACCAAATCATAATGATGAGTATTTGGGGGGGGGGGGAAGGGAATGGAACCAGCTTTTTCTGTATTTTGTATTGTATGTTTTCTTCAACATGTAACCAATCTTGTCAATATAGAACATTGATCAACCTCTCAAAAAACCCCCCAAAAAACCAAAAAGCAAGCATCTCTGAGTTTGAGGTGTATAGAGGAGATGTTGGCATAGTAGAAACAACTGGGACTTGGAGTTAAGACAGACTTGGCCTCTTGCATTTAAAACTGCATGACCCTGAGCAAGTCTTATTAATATATAATCCTCAGTTTCCTCATCTGTAAGTTGGGGATGAGAATACTAATAATGGCTAACCTTTTTATATTATTTTTAAATTTTTTATTTATTTTAAAGTATTTTTTCCATGGTTCATGATTCATGTTCTTTCCCTATCTTTTTCCCTCCCAGAGCGGACAAACAATTTCACTGGGGTATACGTGTATTTGTATCTTATTTTAAGCTTTACCAAGGGTTTTGTAGAGACATAGACTTAAGGACTAGGACCAACTGTAATTGGATTCCATAGGACTAACGATGAAACATTCTACTCTTCTCCAGACAGAGAAATGGTAGGCAGAGGGTGCATCATGAAGTGCACATATTTTTAGACATAGATAATATCCCAACAAAGGAATTTGTTTTGCTTGACTCTGCATACTTAATTCAAGGGTTTTGTTTCTCTTTCTCTTTTCTTTTTCCAATGGAGCAGGATAAATGGGAAGAAGAAAAAGCAGATTTTTTTTTGTTCACTGAAAAAAATAAAATTTAATTTTTAAAAAGTGTTTTATAGACATTATCGGGTTTGATTCTTACACAGGCTAGAGCCTGAGAAAGATTCTGCTTTACTAGAAAGGGGAAATGCCCTGCCCTGCATGTCATAATAGCTGATGGTGTGAAAGTAAGTTTGAGAGACTGGAGACTTTCTTAACCTGGAGAGATTACCCTCAGGCTCCTACTGAGTTTTGTTCTGGCCCTGGCAGGCTCCAGTGTCTGCCCTCAGTTTTGGAGAGACTCTGGGGGCAGCCCAATGGCTGGTCTCAGTGAAAAAGATAAATCAAAGGGGTTGCAGGGATCTAACTGTGTGCAGCAGGGTCCCTTTGGACCTAGGGGAAACAGGGCAGGAGAGACGATGGTATAGACAGCAGAGAGGTCTTCTCCTTGCTGCTTGCCAATGATAAAATCAACAGGGCATCAAGCATTTACTTCTTAGCACTTACTTTGTTTCAGTCACCATGCTAAATACTAGCCATGCAGATAAAATCAGAAAGCAGTCCTTGTCCTCAAGAAGCTTACATTCTATCAGGGGAAAGAGACAAACTTGCAAATAATAACATTTGTACTCTGCATATGAAACATAACTTTAGAAGGAAGGGATTGGCAGCAGTGGGGACCAGAAAAAGGCTGACTTATTAATGGCTATTCCCTTTCTATCATTTATTTCTTTTTGTCTCAACAAAACTCCATCTGTCCTGGTTTCTTTAAGCAGGGGCCAAAATGTGGAGGAGGAGGAAGTTGGTCTGCATGTCACTTCTTAATGGTCCTGTTGGCTCTGGATTTCTAAGGGTTTAGTCTTTTTTCTCTTGGAAGTTGGATGATCAGTCACCAAAGCCTTCTTCTGGGATGATTCAGTGATAGCAGTAAGTGTGCTAGGGGAAAGTTGTTTACTTCTAGTGATTTATTGAAATTTTAGGTAACAACAACTTCTTTCCAAGGGAGGGAATCAGGGAGTTGTTTTTGCTGCTTCTTTTTATTTATAATCTGGAGCTCCCTTAAAGCCAGAACCCATATGCTAACAACTGCAAATACTGCATGCAACCCTTGCTGATGTTAGAGAGGTGGGACTGAGGCTGGGGAGGGGAAATGAGGCAGTTTAATGGAGAAGTCTAGATCTGTTTCTAAGCAGTAAATTACCTCAATCCCTAGGTCCACTTTCCATAATAAATCTAAATTATTTAAGTCTGTTGATCCACTATGCTGGGGGCATCTCCACTGGCAACGGAAAATTAACATGGTTTGGAACAGAGCCATGAGAAAATTAATATTGTAACAGGGCCACCGGAAGATTAATATTATAACAGGACGACAGGAAGATTAATCTGCATTGTAATGGCTCCTGGGAAATGAACATGCCTATAATATGGCCATGGGAAAGTTATCATGATTATTGAGTCACAGAAAACGTTACATGCCATGAACATGCATTAGGAAGGGGCCAAAACAGCCCTAAATGGGTATTTAATGATACCCGGGGAAATCAACATGCATCATAGCAAGGCCACAGGAAATCACCATGCACTGTAACTGAGTCTTTCGAAAGCTTTTTCACCGGAGCATGGCTGAGAAAATCACATTCCCTATAATGGGCCCAATGGAAAAATCAGTGTGCATTTGGAATTCATGTGTTGACTGAGGACAGATGGACCAAGTTTAATTCAGAGACTCATCAGTAATAAATTATCTCATAGAGTTCAAGTCTTGTCACTTACCCAAACAAAGGGTCTCTTTTTGAATTTTGGAAATTTCAAAATGTAGGTCTCCTCCAGGGAGTCTGAATCAACTCTTCTGCTAATATCCAAGGCAACCACGAAACGTTTGCAACGTAAGCATGGATTGCCAAATGAATAAGAGCATCATGGGGACTCTGACCCAAACAAATTCACAGCATCAATAGGGAAACATGGGGGCAGCTGTAGCTTCTTTGATTAAGACTACGTATGTGTTTCCTCCTTGCCCTGGTCTTCCCCACCTCTGGATTTCCTCTTGAGGTCTTAACCCATTTTTACTCTGCTTCCTTATGACCAGTCTGTCCATCATGTCTGCTTAAATGGACAGTCCAATCGGGCTGGAGATACTCCTGAGGATCCCACCTTGGCTCAGAAAGCTGCAGGCAGTGATTCAACACTCATGCCCTTGCTCTTGTTCACTAGCCCTAAACATCTGGGACCAGAAATCTCTGCTCTCTTATGATGTCCTAAGTAGGCAGCTAATTGACATGATAGATATAGCGCTGGATTTGGCATCAGAAAGATCTGAATTCATGCTTGTTGGCTAAGGGAGGGGGGTGCAAGGAGAGGAGGGAAAGAACATGAACCATGGAACCATGGAAAATTTTTCTAAATTAATTAATTAAATAAATAAACTTAATATTTAAAAAAAAAAAGGAAGACCTGAATTCAAATTTCCATATGGCTCTAGGTAAGTCATTTAATCTATGGGGATAATTCTGATATCTATCCTTTGACTCTTAATTCTGATACTTGTTCTCTGTTAATTATTTCTTATTTCTCTTGTATAAGGTTGGTTTGTACATATTTGTTTGCTGTCTCTCCCATTAAATTGTAAACTCCCTGAGGGCATGGACTATCCTTTGTCTCTTTATATTCACAGAAGTTAGCACAGTGCCTGGACCATAGTAGGTACTTTAAAAAATTTGTTTATTAATTATTATGAGAATCAGATCAAATGATATTATATATGTAAAGAAGGTAAAGCTCTAAAGAAAAATAGGTATTACAGCTTTCTCTATCATGGTTTTGATATTTTGCAGGTTGATATAAGAAATTAAGAGAGAATTTGGGAGAAATTTTACTTTTTTTTTTTTACAAATTTTACAGAAGTTGCACATGCAATGGCCTGTAGACAACATAAAAAAGTTTAGAAACTCAAATGCATAAAATATGTGTATAATATAATATTAACATATTTTATTTTTTAATACCATAAATATATACAATTTCTTTTTTAAGTTAAAATTTGTGAAAAGAAAATAAAAGCCTAAAGCAGAAAGCCTATGCAGATTTTCCAGATCCCTAACCTTGCTCTGTGGAAAGAATACCTGTATTAGCTTTTTCTTAGCCTTACATTCTCTCCTGGTGCTCTTAGACCACAGATTTTGAAAATGTAATCATTCCCCTCCTGTCCTAAGGAGCCATAGGAGGTAGGGATGGGGGGATAAGAGGGAAAGAGGTAAAAATTGTGGAAGAGGCATGAAGAAAGAGAGAACTTCATGCTTGCAAAACAAAACTGGGGACCCTGATCTGCCAATCAAGGTGAAGATTCCAAGACAGAATGTTCCCAGAAAAGGCTGTTGGAGCCTGGCCAGGGGGAGATGAATGGAGACTTCTTCTCTGGGGTTATTGACCAAGGGAAAAACTTCTTCTCTGGGGTTTTCTGACTAAGGGAGTGACCTAGATGGCTCTGACAGAGTGGTGGAGAAGAAGCTGGGATTTCTAGCTTTGAACTATTTCTCTTGGTTTTGGGGAGAGACTTCCTTGGCTACGGGCTGAAGGGGGGGAAGAAGCTGAGAAGTGATCCCTGTTGGCTTCTGTACTAGGCTGAAGGACCCTTGGGGCGGCTTCTGGAATTACTTTGAGAAGCAATTAACTTTTGTTGGTGGCTTTGTGTAATTGGAAGAAGAAAGAAGATTTAACAGTTGTTCTCCATCTCTCTGACTGTCCCTGAGTCACAGTTGTGACAAGACTGACATTTCCCAAAACCTTCATAACCCTTCCTTGTAGATTAGGGACAAACCTCATCCCTCTCACCTCAATTCCCCATCCTGTTGTTCTCAATAAACCCCTTTACTTGAGAAAAGAAGAGTAAAGAATATTTCTCTGAAATCTCATAGTTACCCTGAGTTACTTAGAAGGTGGCTGACTAAGACCGGGGGAGGGGAAAGGGAGGCAGAAGGGCATGGGTGGAACCTGGGAGGTGAAGAGAGAAGGGTAGAAATATCTTGATCTATTAGCCATCAATAGTGATCAATAGGCAAGCCCAGAGTAACCCCTTTAGCAGTATCTCTCTAGTCTCCCCAGAAGTACTTCTATCTCTATTATAATAACTAGGCACCCTCAGGTTCCCCTAGCAGCATCTCTATATCTCTCATTTTCTCTCAGAAATACTTATCTCCATTATAACTAGGCATCCTCAGGTTCCCCTAGCATCTCTCTAGTGTCAAGCCAGAGTATCATTCACTGCAACCAGAAATATTCTCCACAGATTATCTCTTTATTACAAAATTCTTATGTATGCCGACTGAAAGGGCATAGGGAAATTAACATACAAAACAACCCAACTTTAGGAAAATTAGCTGAACTCTCCTTTATATTTTGTCTTATCCATTAGACTGTGAGCTCCTTGAGTAAATGCGTTGCTATTGTTTTTGTTGGTCCTTTGTTTTCAGAAAGGACCAAACCCATGATGTCTTGGCATGTGCCAGAGCTGGTTTTAAGCAAGGTAAAGTTGCCCAAAGTTGTCTGCTTCACTCTTCCAGAGTCATCAAAGTTCAATGGTAGAACCAAAGTTGAGATGACTTGGAATGCAGTGAATAATCTTGTCATCTTTGGTTTCTAACCAGGCTCTAAGCACTCCATGGCACCATTTTCAATTTGCCTTCATGACTGTTGGAACAAATTATTCTCATCTACCCATTCTACCAGAGGAAGTCTTTACTTACTTGGGGTAGACATCCCCCTGACTCACCAACAGGTTTGAGGTCTGTTGGTTACCTTCATCCTGATTTAGTCCATCTGGATTGTGTCCTCTCTTCATTCTATAGTTTTTTGGAGCCACAAGTGACAGCTAGGTAAGAGGTAGACCCCAAAGGTGAAGGAGCAGCCCTAAAAAGAGCTGCATTGTTAGAGGATGAACACATCCTTCAAGAAGACCTCTGGAAACCAACTCGTACTATATAACACCCAGAGAAAAGTTACCTATGTTGCTATGTAGTTAGAGAGAAGGTCTAGAAAATGCCCTTTTAGGGCTCATATATCACTGCTAGTAGCATCTGCTAATAGAGAACCCACTGTTTAAATTTAAGCAGGAGAATTTTTCTTGGAAGAGATAATACCAACTCTGGTGTCAAGAGGTTGGGTCTCAGACAATTTTCATTTGGGTTTTATTTTCATTTGGCTTTTCCCTTTAGTTTTCAAAAGTTTTGGTCTACAAGGCTGGATAGCATTAAAACCAAGATGAGAATGAGAGTGAGAGTTAGACCTGTCAGACAGCACAGACATGACATCTACTTCACTGAGAATTGGCCAGGGCTGCAAGCCTGCAAAGTTTCTCTTCAAAGCTCTCCCTTTCCCCACTTCGGAGTCCTTTTTCCTTTCAGAATGTGGAATGGGAATTTTGGACCTTTGAACTACATTACCCAGCATCCCTTTCCTCTTTCATCCCCAGGTTGCATCCTTATGATGTATTTTTTTTTTAAACCCTTACCTTCCATCTTGGAGTCAATACGGTGTATTGGCTCCAAGGCAGAAGAGTGGTAAGGGCTAGGCCATGGGAGTCAAGTGACTTGCCCAGGGTCACACAGCTGGGAAGTGTCTGAGGCCACCTTATGATGTATTGATGAAGTTGTGTGTAACCCCTGCCTTCACGTTCTTCTTCCCCCCCTCCTCCTTGCTCTCTCTCCCTCACCCCAGGTCTGGGTCCTCTTTGCTCAATCACTATCCTTTTCTTCAAGTTATTACTAATAAAATTCTTATAAAAATATAATGCTTGAAGTATTTAGATGTTAATTTTTAATCTTTCAAGTGACTCCCTTTGTTGCCGTAGTAATGCTGCTTTGTCCTGGGTACCTTCAGGAAAAAGGTCAATTGAGTTATTTATACTAAAGTGTGAGGGCCTGAATCTGTTCCCTGCCCCAGGTATATTTGCATATTTAAAAAGGGATCTGGAAAGGGAAATACTTAAAAAATATATTCTATTAAAAAGTGTAAATTTAGATGTCTGGGGGCAGGGGTAGGTATCTTGGGATATTTGGAGCCTTGTTTGTATCCCTCCACCAAATCAAAAGCCCATTCTGATCCTTCACCTTTGAATACTATTTTATATTGTCATTTAACTGTTTCATGTCTCTAATTCCCCATATTTCTGGGCCTACTTAAAATCCTAGCTCCTTCCTTGGCTTTGTATCAAGGGGTAGGCTTAAGAATCAATGGACTTCAATAAGTCTTTTTTATCCTGTATTATTTTCTCATTTTTTTCATGTATGTTGCCCAGCTAGATTGTAAACTTTTTGAGGGCATCAACCACCTCTTCCAGTCTTGATAACATCTAATTTATGACTGGGTACTACAGGAGGTATTTAGTAAATATCTATTCCATTGCTTTAAAAAAAAATATATATATATATAAACCCTTACCTACTGTCTTTGAATCAATACTGCGTATTGGTTCTAAGGCAGAAGAGGTAAGGGCTAGGCAATGGGGATCAAGTGACTTGCCCAGGGTCACACAGCTGGGAAGTGTCTGAGGCCAGATTTGAACCCAGAACCTCCTGTCTCTAGACCTGGCTCTCAATTCCATTACTTTTGAATTCTATCTTTTCCCAAAATTTTAGGGGTTAGAGGAAGCTCTGTGGATTATCTAATCCAGAAATATTGAACACTCCTCCAGGCTAATGAGGTCCACAAAATTCACCAGTGGGTCCTGAATGGAATTAAAACTGTGCCAAACAACTAAAATTACAACAAAACAGATAATATTGATTTTCTAAGTTGTCATATGCTAGGATCTCTAGATCCTTATGTTCAGTAGAGTGTCCCTGCTTCTATTTGAGTTGGACACCAATGATGTAGCCCATCCCTCTGCTTCTAGAGCAGGACCAATCTTCCTGTTTGAAGAGCTCTCCAGAGAAGGTAATTCGATTCCATAGTATAGAGGCTGAGAACTCTTCATACAAAATGTTCCCTTGCTTCTCTGCCCTATACTCCTCCATCGCCCATGAGGTGATAGCTCTTTTCTAGTCAGCATTTAAAAAAAAAATTTTTTTATTGTCATTTTATTGTCAGCACACTTCCATATTGGTCATCGGCCACTCATACTCACCAAAACACCCAAATAAAACCAAAGATACACTGCTGTGAAAAACAACTCCAATAGTTCTTTCTTTGGAAGTAGATAGTATCCCCATTATACGTCTTTCAGGATTGTCTCAGATCATTGCATTTTGTCAGAATTTTTTTAAGGGCAATATTTTGGCTAGTTTGCAAGGATGTTAGTATCTGCTACTTTGCCCTTAACCCCATCTCCCAGAACTAAGTAAAATATTACAGGCAGGGGACAGCAGGATGGCTCAGTGGATAGTCAGCCAGGACTAGAGAGAGGAGGTCGTAAATTCAAATCTGACCTTGGACACTTCCCAGCTGTGTGACCCTGGTCAAGTCACTTGACCCCCATTGCCTAGCCCCTATCGCTCTTCTGCCTTGGAGCCAATACACAGTATTGATTCCAAGATGGAAGGAAGCCTTGGACCTGGCTTCAATCCCTTTTGACCTAGATGGTAGATCTGCATGCAGAAAAATACTACTGCTAACCAAGAGTAATCAAATTGTGAATTCTTTATGTTTTCTATCTCTGCATTCCCATTCATCCATGATATAAAAACCAACATGAGATGAACATCACCCAAACAGAAAAGTACATATTTTAAATTTGACATATCCCAGAATCTGGTGTTTTTATGCCAGTTCAGTTCAATTCAGAAGCCTTGTTGTCTATTAAATGAAAGGCATTCAGGATGCAGAGACTGAACCAAAAACAGTCCTGCCCTCGGGGAGCTTGGATTCTACTAGAAAGATGCAATACAAATTCAAATGTAATAAGACATATATTTGTACATGGGTTATCTCAGTGTCGCTGGTGGACGACACAGAGAGATATATCTGGAACCCAACCCATCCCTATCTCTCTGTACCTCCCACTAGCCACCAAGTATTCCTGTTGAGGAGCCTGAGTCTAGTTTAGAATGAAAACTGTTTCCTTGTTTACTCCTAAGAAAAGGCAGGAAAGGAAAAAGGCAGTCCCGAGCTCATACCTTCTCACCAAATGTTTACACAAAAGACCATCACAAATAGTAAATAGTGAGGAGTAAAACCATTTATCCAAGCAAAACAATAAATGGAAATTAGAGTTTATATAAATACACACACATATATATATATATGTATTTATGTATATATTTACATATATTTTATATATACACACACCCACACACATCATAAAGAGAACATGTGAGCTCCTTAATAAGATGAGGTAAGATTTCACTCCAGCAAAGAGAGGGCCAGATCACATTCAAGGGAGTCTCCCTCCAAAATCTAAGGGGAAGCAAGTTGGATATTAAGGACTCACTGAGCTGGCTTCTCTTATATGACTAAAAATTTTAAATCCTTTTCCTCTTTAGGTGAGCCTTTCCAAGCTTCTCTCCAAAGGTTACCAGTGAGCTCCTCCTCAAAGGCAGAACCCATAGTCCTTTTTCAAGTCCCCACCATGGCTTCTGAGAGACTTTCCCCATAGTTTATTATAGTTTCCAGTTAGATACATTCTTCTCTTCTCTTCTTATAACATAGTCTTCTGGTCCTCCTCCTATATCTCCAGACATTCCTTCTGTGAAGAAGAATAGGAGTGAAGAATGTCCCCAAAGAAATGTTTAATTAAGCAAAGAGATGGGTTCATGGACTGAGAGCAAGACACAACTGATGGGCAGCCTGTATGTGCCACTGTAGAATTTTTTTGTTAGAAGAAAGTAAGGAAGACCCCATGGATGGTGGGTAGCCCCATTGTGGTGAACTTATGGGAAGATATAAGCTAGAGGTGCTATATAGGCAGGCTTGGATAGATTGTAGTTTTTGTGGTTGTAGAAATATCCACATCAGTGTGATGATAAATCCATTTGAAGATGTATTTCCCCAATGAGGCATATATATATATATATATATATATATATATATATATATATATATATACATATATGGAAGAGGCTTCATCTAATTTAACCCCCTCCATTTTCAGAGGAGTAAATTGAGCCCTTGAGAGGTTAAGTAAATTGCCCAAGATAATACAGGGATCGATGCTTCTAGGTAGTGCTAAGGATAGAGTGCTGAGCCTAGAGGGTTCAAATCTTATCTCAGACATTTAACAGCTGTATGCCCTTGGACAAGTCACTTAACCCTGTTTGCCTCCATTTCCTCATCTATCAAATGAGTTTGAGAAGGAAATGGCAAAGCCCTCCAAATATCTTTGCCAAGAAAACCCTAAATGGCGCCATGAAGAATCCAATGTGACTGAAAATGACTGAAGAAAGACAACAAATACAGGTATTAAGGATCAGACCTGTACTCCAACCAAAGGTCTCTGATTTTTAAATCCATTTCTATCTAAATCTAAATCTTTCCATTATTTGCTGTTCCAAGGTTTTAAAATTCCATTAGGATATAAATGGTGTATTTCTAAAAGTAGATTTAAAAATATATTTTTTTTATGTTGCTTAAACTTCCTCTCATGTTCCTTTTATTTATCCCTTATTTATTTGTCCCTTTATAACAAGGGACTTTTTGAAAAAAGAAAAAGAGGAAGAAGAAAAAAATTCAATAAAAATCAATCAGTACATCAAAAAAAAAAATCCAAATACTATGTGGAATGTTCCATACTCTTTAAACATGCCGGATCTCCCCCAACCACTACCACTCTGCCAAGGCAAAAGGGGATGGGTCTTCTCATTTCTTTTCTTTGGAGCCAAGTTTGTTTTTGATCATTTTGCAACACTCATTTTCAATAATTTCATGGTGGTTGGGTTTTTTTTTTTGAGGGTTGGTTGTGTGTATTTTCTTGGCTCTATTTACTTCACAGCATTAGTTCATGTAATTCTTTTCATGTTTCTCCCTATTCATGTTCATTCTTTCTTATAGAACAGCAATATTCCATTCCATTCATGTACCATAATTGGTTTGGTCATTCCCTAATCAATGGGCATCTGCTTTGTTTCCATTCCTTACTAGTACAAAAAGTGCTGCTATATTTTAGGGCAAATGGAGCCTTTCTTTTTGTCAAAGGCCTCCTTGGGGTGTATATCTAGTAGTGGAAGTTCTCAGTCAACATGTTAGCCATTTTAGGGTGGTGTCTTATTTATCATAGTGTTTGGCACACAATGGGTGATGATTAAATGTTTGTTGAATTGTATTCGATGGAGATGGCTTGACTTGCTCTAGAGTCAGAAAACCCCCAGCCTAATGTTGAATTCCCAGCAAAAAAAAAAAAGAAACAAAAAACCCAAATCATCCAACCAATGAAAGCAACCAACCCCAGGATCTTTGACAGATAATTCAGGAGAGGTGAGAGGAATAGAGATCCTAGGAAATAGAAATTGTCGAGTTAGAGATGCTACAGCTAGGGTCTTCGGGACTATAAGAGCATCCCTTGAAACCAGAAATAAGTTCAGATCTGGGGAGCCCAAGGTCAGTGTCATGGATGACTCATGGCTGAGCACAGTTCCACTTTCTTTCAGCTGATGGTCATCTTGGGCTATGGGGATATTTACTAATCTCAGGGTCATCACATACCTGGATGTCCTGGTCCATCAGTGTTTCATTTATTCATTCATTACATTCAATTCAATTCATTCATTCATTCATTCATTAATCAAAGGATCAAAGGATAAAGTGCCTTGTACACGTGAAGGCATTATATAAATGCTAGCTATTATTATCATTGTCATATTGTTAACAGCAATACAAAGACAAAACAAAAAATAATCTTTGACCCAAAAGAGCTTCTATTTAATGGAGGATACAATATTCAAAGACATAAATAAATGCAATTTAATTTGACAAAGGAAAGTGCTATGAGGTTAGGAAAGGTGTGACCAGAGAGCTTATAGAGGAGTGAAAGGTATAAGAACATTGGCTAAAGACATTTAGCTGAGGAATAAAATGTTCAGAGAAGATATGACAGCAATCTTCAAATATTTGGAGAGCTTCTCTGAAGGAGATTTGACACAGATTACTGTACTAGTATATTATGTATATTATAAAAACATACAGAAAAACAAATTTATTTTTTAATTGAAAATTTTTATTTAATTAATTTCAAATATTTTTCCATGTTTACATGATTCATGTTCCTTCCCTTCCCTCCTCCCTCCCACTACCTTTCTCTGTATACAATGAGCAACTCCACTGGGTTTTACATGTGTCATTGATTAAGACCTATTTCCATATTATTGATAATTGCACTAGGGTGATTGTTAATAGTCTACATCCCTAACCGTATCCCCATCAACCCATGTGATCAAGCAGTTACAGAAAAGCAAATTTAAAAGAATGAAATAATGTTAAAATGAAAATTTTAATAATTTGATTTAATTTTGTTTTATGATAGTACAAAACATTTTTGTTCTCACTTAGGATAGTACAATTTATATGGCAAAATATCAGATTATATTCTTCTGAATTATTTTATGTTTTATAAATTAAATTCTAACATTTTACAATATAATATTTTAGGTATCCAGGTGTCATTGTGGACAAAATGCTTAGAGTCAAAACGACCCAAATTTAAATCTTGCTTCAGACACTCTCAGGTGTACAGTCCTTGGCAAGTCATTTAAATGCTTTCTGCCTCACTTTTCTCATATGTAAAATGGGGATAAAAATAGAACCTACCACAAAGAGCTATTGTGAACATTAAATGAAATGATACATATAAATTATTATTTTTTATTATTAGTGAGAAAAATGTGATTGACTTTGCTTTATTATTTTTTAAAGTCTTGATTTAAAGCTGTAACAGAAATTCAAAGATCTGGTTCTAAGTTTCATTTATTTCAATGCTTGGTTTTAAAAGCCATTAATAGTTACATTAGATAAAGATATGCAGGTCTAAATGGAGGGAGTTGGCTGTGCTTACTAAAATATGATACTCCTTTTTCAGTCCCATCCATCAATTACACAGAGGGTTTTGTGAAATTTGACTAGTAGATTCCCATCTCCCCTGATGTCAGGATTAGGCAGGTCTGGCCTCTGGAGGTCAAGTCCTACGGCCAGAAACAGGTTAAAAGGGGACAATGTCAGAGAAAATGATAAGGTGCTCAGGTAGGTCCTGGTTTCTTGGTGACATGACGGATGGCTTTCTCCATTTGTTTCCAAGCAATCCAATGGTTTAGGGGTGGGACCAATCTTGGGAGCAAGGTTGCAAATCTGAGAGGATTCTGTGCTTGGCTGCTAAGAGTCTCTAACTCATTGGGCAGCAGCAGTTGTGGCCATCTCCTCCCACCATTTGCCAGATTCTGTTGTAATTTATTCTCTCTCCCATTTTTACAATTATTCTTGGCTCCATATTAGATATTACTGACCTTGAGTTAGTGAGTCCTACAAAGGAAAGGCTCTAGAAGATTCAGGCTCATCTTGGAAAACTGTTGTTTTTTTCTTCCTCAAAGTAGAATGGGAGTGGCTTTCCCATTGCTGGAAATCTTCAAAGAAAGACTGGTTGGTCATTGTGCTGGGTCTATTGTTGAGGAGATCCTTTTTGGGGGTGGGGGTGGGGGTGGGGATAAATATTGAACAAAATAACCTCTGAGATTTCTTCCAACTCTGAGATGCTATGGTGTTAAGTAAGCTTGGCCATTATAATGATATGGCATTTATATTTTTATTCTTTCTATTTCCATTTTTTAGTCATTTATATAATGTTCTTCCAACATTGCCTACTTGACTCTGCATCAGTTCATCAAAACCTTCCAACACTTTTCTGAATTTTTCATAGCCATTATTTCTTACAGAGCAATAATATTCCATTACATTTGTATATCATAATTCATTTTGACATTCCCCCAATAAATGGGCATCTGCTTTGTTTCCAGTTCTTTGCTCTATTAAACAATACTGCTATGAATGTTTTGGTCCATATGGGATCTTTCTTTCCTATAGGGGATCTTTATTTCCTTGGGGATTATGTAGTGAGATCTGTGAGTCAAAGAAGATGGATATTTAGTCAAAAAGTACTTTCAGGCTTTCAAAGCACTTTGTAAACATTGGTATTCTTAGAAAGGGGGACCTGGACTTCTGACCTTGAACAAATCATTTCCCTTCCATGAGGAAGATTCCTTCTCTGAGAAAAAACAGAGATGGCTAGTTTTTTGAGGTCCCTCCTTTTTGTAGTATCCCTTATTCTATGCTATTCCAGTTCCTGGGATATTTAGTGGTAGTCAGTTCATAGGACAGACATATAATCAGGTCACTGAGAACATGAGGCCATTCTCCTCTTGGTTTGCCTCCCACATGATGCACACTGACATGTGGTTAAACAGGGCATAGGCCGTGGATGCTCTTTCTTCTGTTCTCAAGTCCTACCATATCCCTCTAGAAATGGGCTATGGTTGTTGGCTGTTCTCCTACAGTCTCCCCCACTTTCAGGGACATTTCTGGGGAGAGGACAGATGCCAGATTCCTCAGAGTAGATATGCACATACAAATCACTCATAACTACAATGTTGGTCTAGGCAGTCGTTCTTAACTTGGGGTGTATGAACTTTAAAATGTTTTGATAACTTTGTTTCAATAGAACTGATTCACTTTGTAATCCTATGTATTTGGGTGGGCGGGAAGTCAATAAACATTTATTAAATGCCTTCTCCATACCAGAAACTGCACTTTTAAACCCTCTCCTGGAGGAGACAACATACAAACCACTACAAGCAAACAAGCTATAGAGAGGATAAATCAGAGATCATTGATAGAAGAAAAACGCTAGAATTAAAAGAGATTGGCAAAGGCCTTTTATAGGAGGTGAGATTTTAACTGGGTCATTGTGTACACATTTGAGTGTCTTTGTGTACATCCATGCCTATATATCTGTATGTGAGCGGCTCCCCCCTTTTTTCTTTTTTTTTCCTTTTTCCCCCCTTTTTAATTTACATTTGGGGAAGGGACTTTTTTTTTAAACCTCTTACCTTCTGGCTTAAAATCTATAGTAAGTGTCTGTTCCAAGCCAGAAGGCAACTGGAGTTAAGTAACTTGCCCAGAGCCACACATCTAGGAAGTGTCTCAAGCCAGAAGCAATTCTGCTTTCAGGGTAGATCGTCTCTGGTTTCTAAATCAATAACTTGCTGAGCTGGGTCTAGGAGCCTCTTCTCCTGGGCTGCTGCGTTTATGAGATTCCCCTCTTGCTTGCAGGTTTGGAGGGCTTTCTGGAAAGAAAAGATGGCCCTTTAGAGATGGAGGGGAAAGCTCTGTGGTCTGGAGCAGGGGGACAAACAGAGGGACAGGAAATGGCTTGGAGGAGGAGGAGGAGGAGGAGGAGGAGGAGGAAGGCTGAAAATAGCTCTGTCCTCCTGCAGGTGCATGTCAGCTGGTGTGGAGAGTCCAGAGTCCTTAACTCGGTAAACAGTCTGTGGGTTCTTATCAGGGCCCTTCGTCCATTAAACAGACTGGGGTTCAGTAAACACAAGAGGAGGAAGGAGCAGCCCGAAACAGGAGAGTACTGGAGTTTGCAGGTGGAAACACGAGGAGGGAGTTGTTTGCTCCTAGTTCTGCTGCTTTGGGTCTGCTAAAAATGGAATGGCCGGGCCAGCCTTTGATGGGTCATGTGCCCAGAGTCAGCATGGCAGCTGGGGCGTAGATCCATCTTGGGAAAGGTCAAGGGCACCCCCAAAGGGAAGGGAATCTCCCTTCTGCACTGGTCACTTTGACCTTCAACTGGCAAGGAATGAAGGCGGGACAGGGGGGAGGAGGAGGCTCCTGCCCTGCTTTTTGGTCAGCACCTATTGTCTGCAGTAAATCATTAGCCATCTATTGATTCAAGTCAATTGGTTTTTAGAACAGGGGTTCTTAACCTCCACTCCAAGGAGTTGTTTTAAAATATACATTAATAACTGTCTCTCTTTTCCTTTTTTCTTTTTTTAAACCCTTACCTTCCATCTTGGAGTCAATACTGTGTATTGGTTCCAAGGCAGAAGAGTGGTAAGGGCTAGGCAATGGGAGTCAAGTGACTTGCCCAGGGTCACACAGCTAGGGAGTGTCTGAGGTCAAATTTGAACCCAGGACCTCCCCTCTCTGGGCCTGGCTCTCAATCCATTGAGCCACCTAGTTGCCCCCTCTTTTTCTTTTTTTAAATCCTTACCTTACCTTGGAATCAAGATTGTGTATTGGTTCTAAGGCAGAAGAGTAGTAAAGGCTAGGCAATGGGGGTTAAGGAACTTGACCTATGTCTGAGGTCAAATTTGAACCCAGAACCTCCTGATTCTCAATCCACTGAACCACTTCATTGGCCCCAATTGCATTTAGATATAACTGGTTTCCTTTGTAATCCTATATATAGATTTTGCATTATGCATTTATAGACATTACTGTGAGAAGAGGTCCACAAGCTCCATCAGATGGACAAAAGCATCCAAGACAGAAGAAAATGTTAAGAATCCCTGGTTCAGAGTATAAGAAACCTATTCATTACTGTTAAAGGAATCTCAGGACATACACCACATATTGTAATGGAAGTCAGGAAGACCTGAGTTCAAATCCTAACTCAGACACTTGCCATTTGTATAATCCTGGACACTTAATGCAAAGGAGAATAAGAACAGTGCCTACCTTCCAGGGTTGTTGTGAGGATCAAATGAGATAATATATGTAAATGCTTTGCAAGCTTTAGAGTGCTATAGAAATGCTATTTATTATTATTATTATTATTATGATGAAGTCAGGAGTTCAGTTTGGTTCAGATTACCACAGAGGTCTTGACTTCTTTCCTCTCTTCTAGGCTTCAGTTCTAGTTTCATCATCCTTTCTGTCTTTGTCTCTATCAATGTCTCTCTGAGACTCTCTGTCTGTCTGTCTGACTTTCTCTGTCTCTCTGTCCCTTTCTGTCCCTCTCTGACTCTGTCTTCTCTTCTCTCTGCCTCTCAGACTCTATTTCTTTCTCTCTGTCTCTGTCTGTCTCTGTGTCTCTCTCCTCTCCGTCTCTGCCTATGAAGCTCTATTTCTGTCCCTCTGTTTCTATTTCTCTCTCTGTTTCTATCTGTCTCTCTCAGGCTCTATTTTTGCCTCTCTCTGTTTCTCTTTCTTTCTGTCTCTGTTTTTCTCTCTGTTTCTGTCTTTCAGGCTCTAGTTCTGCCCCTCTGTCTTTGTCTCTGTTTCTGTCTGTCTGTCTCTCTCAAGCTCTACTTCTGACTGTCTGTCTCTATTTCTCTCTCTGCTTCTGTCTCTCTCAGGCTCTATTTTTGCCTATCTCTGTTTCTCTTTCTTTCTGTCTCTGTTTTTCTCTCTGTCTCTTTTCTCTCTGTTTCTGTCTCTCAGGCTCCAGTTCTGTCCCTCTGTCTTTGGCTGTTCCTGTCTGTCTGTCTGTCTCTATTTCTCTCTCTGCTTCTATCTGTCTCTCTCAGGCTCTATTTTTTGCCAATCTCTGTTTCTCTTCCTTTCTGTCTCCGTTTCTGTCTCTGTCTCTTTTTTCTCTGTTTCTGTCTCTCAATCTCTCCCCCCCCCTCTCTTTCTCTCTCTCTCTCTGTCTTTGTATCTCCATCTCTCTGTCTCTCTGTCTTTCTCATCTGTTTGTTCTTGAGGAAAGTAAGGTCCTTTCTAGCCAGTTTTCTTATAATAGTCCTGGGGGTTTACTTCAAAATTGGCCTCGGAGGAGGAGTCCCCAACACCTGTGCTAGTTTCTAAATCCTCTCTGGTATCCACACCTAGAATTTGTCTCTCTAGTTATCTACACTGGATTATGTCCCATGACCTCTTCTCTTCAATTTCTATCAGGACTGATTCTCTGTTTCCCCATTTTCTCACCTTTTCACTGTTATCACCAACCTCTCTTTCTCTCTTTGATTCTGCTTGTCCCTCCTACACACACCTGAGTTTCCTGTCCCTTATCCATTGTTTTATTTTAATCTCTTACCCAATACAAATTTACATAAGATAGCTTTTGTCTAATGGCCAAATAGTAGACCAAAAGAACACACATATGTGATTTCCAACAACAGAAACTCCCTAATTCTGCATACCACAGACCATAAGCCCAATTTAGTAATAGCTAGTAGAAAGAAACCTCAAATATGATCTAATCCAACCTTTTCATTTGAGAAATTTGTAAACTGAGGCCCATGGAGGTAAAGTGACTTATCAGGATGACATTATGAATTAATAGCAGAGCTGGGGCTAGAAGTAAAGGCTCCAGCCTCTCCATTTGTTGCTTTTCCCACTAATAACAATCAGCATTTCTTAAGCACTAATTATGTGCCCAGCTCAGTGGTAAGTTTTGAAAATACAAATGCAAGTAGAAAGTCCCTGCTCCCAAGGGATTTTCATTCTTTAAAAAAAAAATATATATATATATATGCATATAAATATATGCATTTAATCAGCTAAAATCTGCCCCTTTTCTCTCCTATCCCTTCCCCCTCTGAAAATGAGGATGAAAGAAAACAAAACATGTTATAAACATGAATAGTCAAGTAAAACAAATTTCCACATTGGCCATGTCCAAAAAATATGATTCATTCTCTATAGGTCTCACCTCCTTCAATAAGCATTTCCTAATCATTTGTCTTGACCTAAGAGGGCAGAGCTGGTATCAAGGCATATAAGCCACAGAGAGCAGATTTTGGCTAAATGTAAGGAAAAGCTTTGGAATGAATGCAGTGGGCTACCCCAAAGGCAGCAAACTCGACTAGAGGACCATAATAGACAAGAAGAAAAGGAGAATGAATTTCTAAGAATTATATCCAGGTTGGATCGGATCCTGTCTAACTCCAAGATTTGTAGCTCTGACACTCTAGACTTCTATGATCTCCTTTCCATTTAATTCCACACATTTACTAAGTATATACTATAAACAAATCAATAAAAGTTTATTAAGGGATTGCTGTGTGTGTAAGGCACTGTGTGCTAGGGTTACAATGACAAAAATGGAATGATCTCTGCCCTCAAGAAACTTAGTACTTGGGGGAGACAACTTACATGTGTACATATATACCCAGGGAAACACATACATACAATATGTATATACAGAAACACACTACACACAAAAGTATGTATTCTATCTCTCTGTCTGTCTATCTGTCTGTCTATCTATCTATCTATCTATCCATCCATCCATCTATCCATCTATCCATCCATCTATCTATCTATCTATCTATCTATCTATCTATCTATCTGTCTGTCTGTCTGTCTGTCTGTCTGTCTATCTATCTGTCTGTCTGTCTGTCTGTCTATCTGTCTGTCTGTATGTATACATACATGTGATAAACATAAGCACAGAGAAGTCCTCAGGGAAGAAGTTATTGGCAACTAGAAGGATCAGGAAAAGTTAAATAAGAACTTTTGCTAATACTTAAAGGTGGAAGGGAAGAGGGAATGTATTCCAAACATGAGATACAGCTAGGGCAAAAGCAGAGGGGACAGGGTGGGGGGAAGCTAGTGGCTCATGGACAGATAGCCAGGCTTAGAGAAGGGAGGTTCCTGGGTTTCAATTCAGCTTCAGATACGTCCTAGCTGTGTGTCTCTGGGCAAGTCATTTAACCCTTCTTGCCTAGCCCTTACTGCTCTTCTGCCTTAAAACCAACACACAGGATGGATTCTAAGATGGAAGTTAAGGGTTTAAAATAAAATAAAATAAAGAGAGGGGAGTTGGGTGGCATTGTGGGAAGAGAAAGCTATCCTTGGCATTAGGAAGGCCCATCCTGTTCCTGAATACACTAACTGTATAACTCTGCAGCTAAGATGATAAATTCCAGAGACAATAAATTCTGCATTAATAGAGGAAATTTCCTTAATGGGAATTTTCTACATGAAAGCAATTACAGGTCTAGTCCAAAAAATTAAGCAAGGCACCCTGGGACATGCTAGGGCATATGAAGAGGAAAGCACTACCTGGTCCCTGGCCTCAAAGAACTTATATTCCCCTTGGAAGAGTGCTTGCTATAAATGGACTCAGATGAATAAATACAAGATAATTTGAGGAAGGTGTAAGGGCTAGTCCCTGGGAAGATGAGGAAAGGTCTCACAGTAGGGCTTGGCATCTGAGCTGGACTTTGAAGAGAGATTAGTGAAGAAGGTACTATGCAGAACACTGGGGAATACCAAAACCTGAGCTTTAGAGAAATTAAGGGAAATGAAGAGGTTGAGGAGAGAAAACAGGGCATTCCAGAAAAGAGGGACAGCCAGAGCAAAGGCATAGCTATAAATGGGTGATGGAATGGCAAATGAAAGGACAATAAGTAATTGGGTCTGTTGAGTGCATGGAAGAGAATAAAAGTATAAGAACCCTGGAAAGATAAGAAGGGACTAGGTTATGAAGAACTTAAAATTCCAAATATAGGACTTTCTACTTGATCATGGAAATAATAGGGAGCCACTGGGATTCCTTGAGTGGTGTGTGTGTGTGTGTGTGTGTGTGTGTGTGTGTGTGTGTGTGTGTGTGTTTATGAGAGAGAGAGAGAGAGAGAGAGAGAGAGAGAGAGAGAGAGAGAGAGAGAGAGAGAGAGAGAGAGAGAGAGAGAGAGAGAGAGAGATGGTCAGATCTGGATTTTAGAAAAAGTCATTGGCAGATGAGTTCGTGATGGATTGGAGTGGAGAGGAAAGATTGTAGTGGCAGGGAGGCCAATTAAAAGCTATTGCAATAATACAGGTGAGAGATGATAAGGACCTGCACCAGGGTGACAGCAATATGAGCAGGGATAAGATGTACATGAGAGATGCGGAGGTAGTTAACAACAAGTTTTGGCAAAGGATTGAATATGTGGGTGAGAGAGAGTGAGAAGTTTTAAGAAGACACTGTTGATGGGAAATTTGGATGACTCAGTTTACCTCTGCCCTTTGAGAAACCTCAGTACTAAGCATCCCTGTTTTGGGGTTGAACTATGGACTTTAGAGCTGTTTGGGAACCCTTAACCATAGGTGGGATTTGTGGACACAGTTAATGTTAAGTGTCTTATATTTGTTTTAGAGGCTTCCCTTATTGTGTTGGAGTCTCCTCTCCAGAGCCCAGCTCCTGAGTTTGACCCTTGTCTTTGATGTGTTTTAGCTGACCCCTAGGTGATATCCCTGAGGCTGGCTGCAAAGTTTGCAACCTGTGTGGTTTGTCTCTGCAGGCTTGCCATTCTCCAGAGGGTATAAGAGACCCCCCAAGTTCCTTTTTTCTTCAGAGCTGGTTATTAACATGATGTTTTCTCCCAGAGATATGGCTCCCAGAGTCCTCAGCGTACAGGCACTGTGTGGTATGTGGCGCTGGACTCTGAGTGGTGGCCAATGTTGGATCCTATCCCTATTCCTCATTAAAGACTTGGGTTTTTCTGACTACTTTGGTAGTTCTGAGTTATTTCCAAGTTAACAACACCAAGGCTGAGAGTCTGGGTAACGGAGAGAATGGTGGTGCTGTGAGCAGTTATAGGGAATTTGGAAGAGGGAACTTCCTTTTCTGGGGAAAAGATAGTGCCACCTGTTTTAGCCCTGTTGATTTTGAGATGCCCATGTGACATCAAATTTGATCTTTCAGAAAGACAGTTGGTTGATGTGTGATTATAGCTCAGGGGAGAGACTAGAACTGAGACAGACAAACAGACAGAGAGACAGACAGACAGACAGACAGACAGAGATGGAGAGGTAGGTAGGTAGATAGATATGTATATATACATACATATGAGCATGAATGTGTACATATACACACATACACATACGTGCCTACAAACCTACTTGTATACATGTATGTTTGTATATACCACTTTGAGCCAATGCATATTTGACTTTCCATAGAGTTCTGAAAGAAATCTGCATTCTAAATAGCCCCTACCTACATGAGTTTTACTGTACTCTCTCTCCTCCACTCTGTGGCCTCCACTGCCACCCACCCCCACCACCAGAAAAGTCCCCTTCCATGTGAAAGCAGAAGAAGACTTTGGAGAGATTTTCATTGTAGCTGCCTCTATCTGCATGGTTGGCCCATCCACAAGTGTTCCTCCTCCTCCTCCTCTAGCTTCTCTCTGTCTCCCACCCCCACAGGTCCTGACCCCTCCCTCCATACACCTACATTTCTATCTCCCTCCCCGACCTAAATCAGCAAATTCACTTTGTGTAGACGTCCTTGGGACATTCCATTCAGGTATGATGAGTTTTGAATATGGACACAGACATACACACATCTCCTGCACACACATCTAGTGCCCATGAAACCTAAAGCAACTGGTAAACCACCAAGTGAGATACTACAGAGTAAAAATAGAAAAGGATCCAGGGCAGATCCTTGAGGGTAACCCATGGGTGCCGGGACGGGTATGAACAAAGAATCAATGAAGGAGGCTGAGAAAGGGTCTGACAGAGAGGAGGAGAACCAGGGGGAAGAGCACCTTGAAAATTCATAGAGGAGAGAGGATCCAAGAGGAGAAAGTGGTCAAGAGGGCTGACAGCTAAGAAAAGATCTCACAATTAAGAGAGGATTGTTGGTAACGTTGGAGAGGGCAGCTTCAATTGAATAATGAGGTCAGTGGCCAAATGACACCAGGTGGAGAAGGAGAGAGGAAGTATCCAGCTGGAAATAAGGATTGGAGTCACTGGATTTTAGAGTTGGAAAGGATCTTAGCTGCAATCTAGTTTAACTCATGATTGAAAAACAATCTCTAACATAACTCACTTAACAAATGATCATCTAGTTTCTCCTAAACAATTCCCAGTAAGGTGGTGGGGGACAGGGTGGGGAAGACACATTATTTCCTGACATAACCCATTCCATTTAGAGATAATTCTTATTGTTGGGAACTTTTCCCTGAAATCAGACCTAAATTTGCTTCTTTGCAACTTTCCACCCCATTGTTCTTGGCTCTGGGGCCAACCAGAGCAAGTATAGCCCTTCTGTCATATAATAGCTCTTCAAATATTTGAATTCCCTTATGACCTCTCTGCATCGTCTCTTCTCCAAGGTGTGGGTTTGGGGGAGTGAAGTTCCTTTTGTTGCATTCCTAGAGCACCAACACCCTTAATCTGAAATCTGCTTAAAGGAGGTGGAGGAAGAGAAGTGGATCAGAAACAAAACAGTCAAAAAGATTTGAGTTTAAATACTGCCTTCGAGACTTTACTCATTTTATGTCCCTGGAAACTTTTCTGAGCCTCAGTTGTAAAATGACAGAAATGCTTGCACCTGACTAGGTTTGTGGTAGAGATCAAATGCTATGGAATAAGAACATAAATTGCTTTGCAAACCTTTAAGCACTTGCCCGGTAATGTTTTCTTCCTCATGATTCTTTTCTTCCCCCAACCCAACTCTTAGTTTCTTGAGGACAGGAATCTAATCTTTTCCTTCTCTTCTCTTGAGCCATGACTGGTTACAAAGAGGATGCTAAAAACCTACTAAATTTAATTGAATCCAACAAAGACATCCCACTATGTTCTTACTGCCCAAAGATTTGGGAAGAAAGTGGGGGATAACCCAGCCAGGACATGTTCCCTTCATTCCCTGGAGCACCCTGAGGCTGAGCTAAGTTGGAGATAAAAGTAACTTCATGTCTAGACATCAGAATCAATAAAGAAATTATCAATAATAGGAATGTCCTTAGGCTGGGGAAGGAATAATATAAACAAAACATCAGGGAGTAGTTCTTGGGATTGTGCTTTGGATTGATGTCTCCAAGGCAATGAGGGTGTTTAATAAAGTATTCAATATGTTCCACAATGCCTTTGAATTAAAAAAAATTCAATTTCATTAAATCAAAGTTATCTATTTTATCTTTTATTTTATTAATCAGCTAATTAATGTTTACAATTATATTTTATCCTTTATCTCTAATTTGGTTAAGAATTCTCTCCCTACCCATAGTAATGAAAAGTATTTGAAATTGTTCTCTAAGAATTTTATGATGTAATTTTTAAAATTAAAATTTATTTATTTGTATGTTACATTAAAATACCCAGGTAATTCCCTCCCCACAGTAGAGAAGACATCTTTTGATAAAAAGCTAGATGTATATGTAAAACTATATCTGACTTGTTTCTGTTTATCAGCTTTTTCTCTGGAGGTGAACATGCAGAAGTCATTCTTCAAACAATATTTCTCTTGCTGTAAATTATGTTCTCTTGGTTCTGCTTCTTTCTCTCTTCATAATTCCAAGTAGGGCTTTCCATGTTTTTAAACCATTAACCTTCTCATCTTTTTCTCATAATGCAGTGGAATTCCATCACAAATCATATATTTAGGTTTTATGTCCATCTTGAGCTTATTGTTGTATATGGTATAAATGTGGGTCCAAGCTTAATTTCTGCCAAACTGCTTCCCAATTTTTCCAGTGGTGCTTATCACATAGAGGGGATTTCCCCCCAAGTAGTTTATATTGTTGGATTTGTTAAACACTGAATTTTTGAATTGGTTCATTATATAGTTTCAGGTGCTTGTTTATCTAGTTTATGTCACTTATTTACTTTCCTAATTTTCAGCCACTACCAAATAATTTCAATAATAGCTACTTTAAAATATAATTTGAATTCTAGAAGTGTTTTTCAGGTCTGTTCCCCCTATTATTTCTCAAGGATTGGTTTTTGAGATATCTCAAAGAGAGAAAAATAAGAAAAGAAGGGAAGAAAAAAACATGGATAGTTTAATTCTCAGGGGAGAAAAGTGACCTGTGAGACTTCAATAACTACTAATCTTTTGAACTATCTTTTCATCTTTATAAAATTTTTATGGGGATGATCTAGGGATCCTTGATTAAAATATGAGAAGGGAACTCTAACATTTTGTAAATGGTTCTCTATAGTAGACAACTTCTATCACACAGCTGGCTGAAAAGGATAAAGATGGAAAAATCCTGTAGTGTTTACTGTTTGATGGTTACAGAATAAAAGCATTTGACATTGTAGGGCAAAGTACAACCTTAAAGGCTCTCTTCTAGAAAAGTGGCTCCTTTGCACAAATTGAGGTCATTCAAGATTTTATAATAGATGTAACCACAGAGATTAGCTTTGTTCCATTATCCCCTATCAGTATCCAAAGAGTCATAAAACAAGGAGGTGTATGCTCACCAAAGGTGTTTATCTTTGTAAAGAACTCCTACACAAAGTCCATACAGAAACAGACCAATCATGGAGGAAGTATTAGGGATAATGGATGGACAATTTTGAGACTGTGGTTGTATATATGAATTGTTAAAAGATCTAAAAGGTCTTTGAGTGTGTGAGGAGGTCCTCCTTGAAATGTTTATGGGACTACAGGGATAAGAAGGGCTGCCATTGCACTGGTGAATGGATTACTTATAAGACTTATGTCACAGACCCATTGAAGTAGTAAAATATGTATATGTTTGGTATTTGTCTATATGGGTCTTTGGGATGTCCCATGATGCAATTGCTATCATAAATCCTATTACATGAAATGGAAAAACCAAGTCCAACCTTTTTGGTGGTATATTGTTCTAAACAAAGATGGCACCAGTTGTGTCACCAACATACACAGTTGATTTGTCAGGGGTCTCCCCCAGGAGCTCTCCAGGGGACTGGTGCCTGCAATAGAAGTAATGGCCACCAGATGGCAATAATGCTCTGTTTTGAAGTACAAACCAAATGGTAAAGAGCTATGGATTTTAGAGCTGGAAAAGGTCTTCTAAAATCTAGGATTGTTGCTTTAGAGCTAGAAGGGACTTCAGAAGCCATTTAACCCAACCTCTTCATTTATAGAAGAGGAAACTGGGCACCTGGAGTTTCAGGCACTTGCTTAAGTTCCAGAGCCAGGTTTCTGGATGGCCAGTCTACTGATCTTTCCACTGTTCTGGCAGGACCCATATTGAGCCCCAGGCTCTTGGATTATGCTATTTATGGCTCATCCCTTCTGGACTTTTCTTAACTGACAAAGCTTTTCTTCTAGTTCCAAAAAAAGGATAGGTTCCCTTTCATCCTTGAGCTCTGCTTAAAACTAAAACTAAAACCAGAAAAAAGCCAACCGACCACCCAACAACAACCACAGCATGGTAGCATATGGAATGCTCTGGCCCTATCAAGAAGGACCTTGGTTGGATCTGCCTTGGATCTGCTTCATATCTGGCCTGTGAGGATTTTCAGATACCTCCTGTATGGTTTCCTCCCCTGACTCTAGGGAGATTTCATCCCAGTCCTCCCTTTTCCTTTTTTCCTTTGGAGATTTTGCTTAAAGAGATCACACTTTTTATTTTTTGTTCAGTTTATGACCATTTAAACTTTAACTTAAACAACAGAATGCAATGGTCAGTTTTAAAAAACACAGAGACCAGTTTCCCCAAAGAGACCATTAAAAATGCTTGATTAACTCCACAAACTCAGAGTGTCCATGGAAAACACTCTCCATTCCCACGGCCTTGAGTTTCAGTTGCTCTTTGCTGAGAGGTTCAGGATGTGTTTGGGATCGAATCCAACATCCTTCTGATGTGCTCCACAGTCAAGCCATTGGCACGACCAAGCTGGGCCAGCATATGTCCTGTACTCTGGAAACTTTGAGAGGAATGAAAGCGTACTAGTGTGGGGGTAAAAAGGAATTATCCCTTCTGCCCTCTCCCTCAAACCCAAATATACACATGATATCCCAGACACACAGAGCTATAACAAATATGCAGGACAGAGACATACATGGACAAGCATGAATAAACACGCAGTTATATTCAGATGTCCCTAATGAAACTTTGGCTCTCTGTCTCTGTCTCTGTCTCCATTCTGTTTCTCTCTTTGTCTGGCTGGAGAGCTTGTGCTCCCATGGGGTAATGGAATGGGAAGGGGGAGGGAATGGGGACAGGGAGGGGACAGGGTTCCAAGTTCTTAAGATGTTCTGTGGTTAGAAGATTCAAACCAACTTCAGGAAACTTGCTTAGCATGCATTGTGGAAGACCTAGGAGAAAGTAAGTATGGAAAATATCATAGTCTGTTTCTCAAGGAGAAGAGACAGAATATTCACTTTGGGCATCTCCAAATAAACTAACACTTTCTAGAAGGAACTACAAAAACCTTGTTTCCTTGCATTGAAAAATCATTCAGTTGAATACCGACTTAGCCAAAGAAATGTCAATACATATGGAAGGTTGGGGTCTACCTCCTCCATAATTAATCACACAAGACCCCAAAGTCTCAAATCAATCAATCAAAAGCAAACTAGATATGAATAAATTGCTAATCAATTTGAAGGAGTCATAAGGGTTTTGAACCAATGTGAAAGACAGATAATGTTGCACAGAAAATATCTTGGGATTGGTTGAAGAAGTAAGTCACACCTGTTTGGCTATATATATAAATTGCAAACTAGCTCAGGGCTAGATAGTAGAGTGAGGAAAGGATTCCAAATTTAGGAGCTGTAGATTCCAGGGTCCTAAGAAGGAATCACTCTTGGAAGCAGGGGAGTAGCTATTTTTTTTTGTTCCCCTTTCCAGTAAGCATATTATCAGAGACTAGACTAGTAGCAGATAATTTGTGCAACTGGGAAGAAAGAGAAAGACATGTATAGAGCAAATCAAAGAGTCTTCTGAAAAAAAGACAATCAAGTATCTAGAGACAAATTTGATCAGGTTATAGTCATAAACTTTGAAAGATTGGAAGACCTGGAAGTCCCATTGGTATCAGAGACAATATTTACTGGAGCCAGTGGCAACATCCCCAAGGAATCAATGGCTTTCTTCAGTGTCTACACTGACACACTCAAAATAAACTAGACACAGAAGGAAAAAAAGCTTTCGAATCTACAAAGGCACTTGCCCATTAGAGAGTTGGACCTTCGGGGAAATTCATGAGCATTCTACAAAGACACAAAAGACATATAGAAACCAAGAACTGGAGTTTGAGCCTGCTCTACCTCAAAACCTTATAGGTATAAGGGCAGAATGTGCCTTGTACTTCTGTGAGAATTATTTTCATAACAACTGTTTTTATTATGCCTTTTTAAGAGATAAATAAGTCTGGTTGATAATCAACGAGAAGTATACTGGTGGAGGCTTGTTAGTATTAGCTAATCTTTGGCAACATGTCCTACCAATATAAGTGGGAGTTGGAAAAGTAGTCCAAAAGGAGATGCCATATATAGATGGATGGATGGATGGATGGATGGATAGGAGAGAGAGAGAGAGAGAGATTGATATAGACAGATATTATATATGTAAGTGGGAGTTGGAAAAGTAGTCCAAAAGGGGATGCCATATATGGATGGATGGATGGATGGATGGATGGATGGATGGATGGATGGATAGTGAGAGAGAGATTGATAGATATAGACAGATATTATATATGCATATATATAAGGAGAGAGCACACACACACATATACTACACCTCATGAGTTACTTCTGAATATACTTCATTGGTGACCTGAACGGTATTAGATAGAAAAGTTTTTTCACTGAGCTATATCTTGGACCCTTTTCTTTTCTTGGACTATGCGATTCAAGCTTTTTTTTTGAGATTTTTTAGATAGAGCTCCAGAAGGTGGTAAGACTTTTACAGAGCAGAAGTATAAGACACTTGGCTCACAAGATGCATGTGGTCTAGAATATTCCTGAAAATTACTCAAACCAGATTAAAATATAATTGGGAAATAGTTAACAAAATAAGGAAAAATACAATAAAACATAGATATTGTTAGTATGTGATTTTCTGAGTTAATGTTTGGTTCCTGGGATCCTTATGTATGGATTAGTGGGCCCCTGTTTAAATATTTCTATTTGAGTTTGACACCACTATTCTAGAAAATTAAAACTAAGATTTTGAAATTTCAATTTGAAAATTGAAACTAAGGCTTTGCTGATTGACAACCTACAGTATTATGTTGTGACTTGGCACCAACCCAAGGCGCCAACTCTTTGAGTTGAAGAATTTTCATCTTTCAGTATTTTCTAAATTTTCCAGGTCTCTGAACTCTAATTTGGGGCTGGGACCTCCTGACCTTTCTCCATTCCTGAGGTGGCTTAGCTCCCTAGGGCCAGAGCTCTCCATTTGGACCCTAATTATCTTCCTTCCTTCATTTCCCATCAAGTATCTTGGTATTTGATTCTAGATCCACTTTTCTTGTTCTCTTCAATATTTTGTCCCTAAACACTTTAGACCACAAAAGTGTTTATTTACACAAATAAAGACAGGTGCAAGCTTAGAAATAATATATTAACTTAAGGAAATTAGCAGCTAGATGGCACAGTGGATAAAGTGCCAGGCCTGTGGTGAGGAAGACTTGAGTTCCAACCCAGCCTCAGACATTTATTAGTTGTATGACCCTGGGCAAGTCACTGAACTCTGTTTGCCTCAATTTGCTCATCTGTAAAATGGAAAACTACTTCAGTATCCCTGCCAAGAAAACTCAAAAAGGGGTTGTGAAAAGTTGGACATGATACAACAAGTAATCTCTTGACTCACAGATCTCATTATTGGGCAGATACCCCAGGAGATCAAAGACAATGTGAAAAGTCTTATAATTTTGACAGTACTTGTGATGGAAAGGAAAGGGAAGAGAATAGGCTTTAGGAACAGGAATAGAATAGAACTGGAAAGAGGAAAAGAATAGAGCTGGAGCCAAAGTAGGTACTTACTAATTGAATAAACAAATTGTGAAATGCAAATATAATTATATATTCTTATACAAAAAAATGAACAATTATGAGGAATCTAGAGAAATTTATGTAAAAACAGGAATTCAGGAAGATTTATATAAACTGATGCAGGATGAAGGAAGAAGAAACAGGTAAGTAATATACATACTGATTATGGCAATGTAAATTTTTTTAAAAAACCAACAAAAGAAACTAAGGAATATGAAATGATAATGATCACTCATGGCCCTGGAAGAGATGAGAAAACTCACTTCCTTTTCATTCGAGAAGTTGGACCTTAGGGATGCTGAGTATTCTGGGTGTTGTCAGACATGGTTGATGTCAGATTTTTTTCCTATTGGTTTGTTTTTGGTTAATAGTTTCAATTAGTGTCACAAAGGATGCCTTGTCAGGGAAGAAAAAAAATATATACTGAAGAATTATTGTGATAAAAAAATGAAAGACATCAGCCTATAGTACCACACATGGGTCCCTCAGAAAATCTTCTCCAGGTTTGTGGCACGTAGTACTATAGTATCCACTCAGAACTGTGGCTCATGAGCTTCCACTGATATTTATTGGCTTTTACTAGCTAACCAGAGAACCTATTAATTAAAAATAAAAGACTTTTAATCCAACAACATACCAAATAAAATAATAAGAAAATATCTTTCTCATACAAACACCACATGAAATACAACCTCCCACAGTTGATTTCCAGTAAGGAAGGAATCCCATAAATAGAGAACAACATATGTATATCCAGGGCATGGGGGCCAAATTCCTTCTTTTAGGCTGCATATCTGCCAGCAACAAAAACACCTACCTCTTTTGGTTTTAACTCCACCCAAGAAAAGGTGGATGGAGAGAATGTTTCCTAGTCCCCTACTTTACTTCTTAACTATTTTAGATGGTGCCACTTCCTAACCTGAATTAGTTACGATTCTTGTGAGTCTGGGAATATCTAACTTGTTTAGGGGCCCCAGAAGAGACTGGTGTCTTCTGTCCTAGAATCAGCTCAGGCTGATTTGGGCATCTGAGATGGCTCAACTGGGTTGAGTTCATTTGCCTGGTTAATAATCCCCTGTTTACTCTCATCCAGTTAGGAAGTCTCTGATAGCCTGAGCCTGTGGGCACTCTGCCCACATTCCTTCATAACCACTTATCTCACCAGATGGTCTCCCTTCCTAGGCAGTGGAGTATGTGTGTAGGAACACAATTGGCCGTGTTCCTACCGCCTCAAAGAAAGCCCATAATAATCCAACTCTATCATAGGTAACCCCCAGGGTTCAAAGAATTAGTTTAGTTCTTGAACTCAAGAAATACATAGAATAATGTTTCTTAAAGAGTTGCTGGTAGTACAATGAACAAAGTATTAGATCTGGAGTTCAAATCCACCATCATACACTTACTGGCTTCATGACTCTGAGCAAGTTATTTAACCTTTGTTTGCCTCGGTTTTTTTCACCACCAAAATTCTTCTTAGGTTATTGTGAGAAGAAAGGAGAAAATATTTGTAAAAGCACTTAACTCAGTGCCTGCCCACTTATTCGTTTAACTAACGACAAAGATTAATGATAATATATATTTTTAATGGGGCATCCAAATGGGGAAGCTAGCTGGAATCCAGAGTCAGAAAGACCTGAAGTCAAATCTTGCCTCAGACACTTACTAGCTTTGTGACCCTGGGCAAGTCACTGAACCCTGTTTGCCTTAGTCTCCTCATCTCCAATATGAGCTGAAGAAGGAAATGGCAAACTACTCCAGTATCTTTGCCAAGAAAACCCTAAATGAGGTCATGAACAGTCAGACATGACTGAACAATAACAATAAAATTTCCAGCATTATTTAACTTGTATGTTTACTAAGATAGCCTCACACTAAAAAAGGAGAGAGAGGGTCACAATGGCCCACATATACCTTCTAAGCCAAATATTAGAGAATAGAAGGTATACTGTAGGAAAGAGAAAACTATTCATTCACAGGAAACGCTGTTCAGGAAGAGTATCCATAACAATCAGTTAATCAATAAATAGTATCAAGATGTGCCAGGCATTGTGCTGAGTGCTGGGGATACAGAGAAAGGCAAGAGAGATATAGTCCCTGCCCTCAAGGTGTTTACAGTCTCCTAGGGAAGAGGCTATGCAAATATATACAAAGAAATATTTACAAATACATATATATATACATATACACAAAAATATATACAAATATACTAGGGAAGAGGCTATATAAATATATACAAAGAAATATATACAAATATATATACACAAAAGTACATACAAATGTACTAGGGAAGAGGCTATGCAAATATATACAAAGAAATATATACAAATATATATAAATATATACAAATATACTAGGGAAGATGCCAAGCAAATATATACAAAGAAATACATACAAAAATATATACAAAGAAAACTATAAACAGGATAAATAGGAAATAATTTAACATAGGGAAGGCACTGATATTAAGGAGAATTGGTGGAGTTTTCCTATAGAAAAAGGGATTTTTAGTTGGGACTTAAAGGAAACCAGGGCAGTTGGAGTGGAGGAGAGAGGACCTTCCAGGCATGTGGGACAGCTAGAGAGAATGCCCAGACTGGAAAGATGGAGAGTCTTGTTCATGAAACAGCCAGGAGGTCACTGGATTGAAGAATACATGTTAGGGAATAAGATGTAAGAAGACTGGAAAGGTAGGAGGTTATGAAGGGTTTTGAATGCCAAACAGAAAATTTTGTATTTTCTCCTAGGGACAATAGGAAGACACTGGAGTTTTTTTTTTTTTAAGAATTTAAGTTTATTTATTTAATTAATTAATTTAGAATATTTTTCCATGATTACATGGATCATGTTCTTTCCCTCCCCTCCTCCCATCCCCTCCTGTAGCCAACAAGCAATTCCACTGGGTTTTACATATATCATTGATCAAGACATATTTCTATATTATTGATATTTGCACTAGAGTGATTGTTTACACCCTACATCCCCAGTCATATCCCCATTGAACCATGTGATTAAGCAGTTGTTTTTCTTCTGTGTTTCTGTTCCCACAGTCCTTCCTTTGGATGTGGATAGTGTTCTTTCTCATAAGTCCCTCAGAATTGTCCTGGATCATTGCATTGCTGTTAGTAGAGAAGTCCATTACATTTGGTTGTACCACAGTGTCATCAGTCTCTCTGTATCATGTTGTCCTGGTTCTGCTCCTTTCATTCTGCATCAATTCCTGGAGGTTGTTCCAGTCCCCATGGAATTCCTCCACTTTATTATTCCTTTGAGTGCAATAGTATTCCATTTCCAACAGAAACCATAATTTGTTCAGCTATTCCCCAATTGAAGGGCATCCCCTCATTTTCCAATTTTTTTTGCCACCACAAAGAGTACAGCTATGAATATTCTTGTACAAGTCTTTTTCCTTATTATCTCTTTGAGGTATAAACCCAGCAGTCACTGGAGTTTATTAAGTCAATGGGGTGACATGATTGGATTTGTGATTTAGGAAAGTTACATTAGTGGCTGAATAGAGTGGGCAGAGACTTGTGGCAGGTAGACCCACCATCAGGCTATTGTAATAGTTCAGGCAGGAGGTGATGAGGAAGAGATGTGGTTATGGTGAAAGTGACAGGATGAAGCAACAGCTTGGATATGGGAGGTGGGAGGTGGTAAGGAGTCCAGGATCACTCCTAGGTTGTAGGCTTGAAGGACTGGGGGGATAATGTTGCTCTCTATACTAGAAAGAAGATAGAAAGAAAGGTGGTTTAGGTAAAAAGATAGAGTTCCATTTTGGTCATATTGAATTTCAGATATCTCCTGGATATGCAGTTCCAGATGTCTGGAAGGCAATTGGAGATATGAGTTGGAGGTCAGCAGAAAGACTGAGGTGGGATAGGTAGACCTGAGAATCATCAGCATAGAGATGGAAATTAAATCTATTGGAGATAATGAGACCACCAAGTGAAGTAGTATAAAGAGAGAAGAGAAACAGAATCAGGACAGAACCTTGAGGGATACCTACAGTTAGAGTAACTGATCTAGAAGAAGAAACAAGGAAGGAAGGAGTGGTCAGATAGGTATGAGAAAAACCTTCCAGAGAATGGTGTCTCAAAAACATAGAGAGAAGGGAGTAACAAAGAGGAGAAAGTGATTGACATGTGAAAGAGAGAGGTCAAGGAGAATGAAATAATACATAAAATAGTAAAACCCATGGCTGTTAAAAGTATGGATGACAGAGTAATTAGGGATCCTAACTTAAGGAGGTCAGTTTGACCTCATAAATATTACTGAAGCTCGGTAGAATGGAACTCATGATTGGTATGACATATAACTATGGAAAGATATATTTTACCCAAATGGAGCAGAAAAAGAAAAAAGGAATAGTGGAATATAAATTTATACTGATAATATACTAATGTGAGGAAATTTAGTAATCAGAACATGGGCAATGGTGGTGGGGAGCATGTTGAAGACTGGTTGAGAATCAACAGAGATTGTCAAGACAATTTACCATATATCACTTGGGCTAAGGAAGAAATAGAAGACGCATTTGGGAAACATCACAAACTTATCATTGAGGTATGATAGAGAACATCAACCATAGACATTTGATGGAGTTCTCTCCTCTCTTTTCCCTTCCCCTCCTCTCCTCTCCTCTCCTCTCTTCTCCTCTCCTCTCCTCTCCTCTCCTCTCCTCTCCTCTCCTCTCCTCTCCTCTCCTCTCTTTCTTCTCTCTTCTCCTCTCTTTGTGTCTTGTGTTTATGTTTCTGTTTGTCTCACTCCTCTCCTCCAGAGCAGCTGATAAATTTTTAACCTGCGTTAGAGATAATCTCCTTCAGAAGGTAGAGAAAGTGATATCTCTGAATTTATGATAGAGGAGGAGAGGAAAGCTTGACAGATTTTTTTTTCAATGTAAGGAAGCACTTCCTAAAAATTAAAGTTGTATAATAACAAGATGGGGTGCCTTTGGAAGATGTGGGTTCCTCCTCAAAGGTTAGCAGGCAGAGGCTGGAGGTCCGGGATGCTGCCAAAGATATTCTTGTTCAGTTGTAGCCTGAATTAGATGGCCTAGGAGGTCTTTTCTAACTTAGATTCTATGATCCTCAGAGATGATGCCGTCCATCCTCTTCATTTTACAGATAAGGAAACTGAGGCCCAGGGAGGTGACATCACTTTTGCCAGGCCACTTATAATTATTCTTCATGGACGACCAAAGTCTGGAAGACTTAAAGCCAGCATAGATTAAATACATCAAAGAAACTGCAAATGTCCCAAATTAATTGGAGTTTATTCTGTAGGATATTGTCCAGGCAACATAAGGTCTCTCTTTCTCATTGGTGGTCGAGGACAGTATGTTCTTCTTGGTGATATTTTCCTTATATTTTACCTTGCCATAAAATCCACAGGATTTTAGGTTTTGTAGGTAAGTAGAAGAGCTAGGATTCCAACTTGGGTCCCCCGACTCCAAATTCAATACTCTTTCCAGTGACTCATCTTTCAGCAACTAAGTGTGGCTGGACAGTAAGGTGGAAATCACAGCTTTCCAGGCTCCCCACACCTTCAAAATTGCCACTGCAGCAATTTGGATACAGTCATAGGAATGTAGGACAAAAGGGATCAGTTAACACCCCTGCCCTCTAGACTGGCTAAGTGAGTGAAACTTCTGGGTAATCTATATGGATTTTGACTCACTGCCAGGGGCATGATGGGAGCTGAAAGAAATTTATTTCTTCCAACCCAAACATAAGACTAGACGGATGGAACTGTTGCTAAGTACCACCAAAGGCAAGTACAAAACAAAGATCTGACCAAGAGGATCTCTATCACTGCTTGTATATTTGACATAGGAGAAATGAAATAGCCCTAGGGCTATTAGTCACCTTTCAAAAGAGCTCTCACCTTTCACCTTGGGGAAGAGGATATATAGCAATTGCAACTCAGGATATGAACTAGCAGATGAGGGTGCCACCAGCATAGGACAATGCAGCACAGGACGCAGCAGATGACATCAGCAGCCCTTAGAGACCTGGCCAGAGATAGGTTTGGAAATGTGTTCCAGCTGACATATAGCCCTAGAAGTGGAATGTGAGTTGTCTTTTCCTATTGGCAGTATGTCCTTCTTGGTGATATTTTCCTCATTAAGCTCACTATTTTGTTGAGTCCAATGAGTTCATGTGTTCTCTGGTTTGTTCTGAAGCATCAGATGAGGGGATTGGGATCATGAATTGTGATTTTGAATAAGAGTTGACCAAAAGCATTCCCGGAACCAGGCTGGAACTTTAGGTTCCCATATTAGAAAGAGGCTAGGAGAACACCATCATTTCTTTCTTTCTTAAAAAAAAGCATTTATTTATTTTGTTTTACACCCCCCCCCATTTCTTATGGAAAGAAGGGGCCATTATCCAAAAAATATCTATTCTTTTTACTTGTGTTCTTCTATGATATTTTTTTGAATGAAATAAATCATTGTTTAAAAGTCCACTTCTCCCGGACTCATGTCATTTTCCTGATGCTGCTCTTTTCAAATTCTTCCTTCATCTTGAACTCTTTGTGCCTAATATTCCGATATTTCCCTACTTGGTTTCCTTGATTTGATGCCTTGAAGATTTCTGCTTCTGAGCTTTGAGCTGGTTACACTTACTTTCTTTGAGTGCTGGAATCTGGAGGAGAATTTTCTCATTCTTTTTTCACTTGGTGATCACTGCCTGATACACTCTTCAGCAAGCTGAAGATCCTATTCCTGTCCTTCTGAAGGTTGGTGAGTGATAATGGGGATAGGATCTGGGCTTCGAAAATTAGTAAAATCTGATTAAATGTGTGTGTGGGGATATTCTTGGTAGGAGTAATAGCATGAACAAAGTCACAAACCTAGGAAGAGCATCATTTGCAGAGGCCACTGGCTACACTAGCCCCATCTTGGCTAGAAAGTTGGCAAAGAGGGAGCTGTGGCAAAGGAGAGAAGAGAGAGGATAGGTAGATATTTGAGAAACTTGCCAATATATGTGCCTGTGGTCAGTGGGTTGTGAGTATTCCCATGATGTTAGCATTGTAGTCAAAGATTTCCCTGACCACCAGGGGATTTCTGGTTATAGAATCTCAGACCACATAGCATCAGGGAGCCTTGCACAACTCTTCCCAACCCTTTCAATAGACTTTTATTGGTTTGATGTTTAACAGACTAGGGCATAACAACAAATTGAAAGGGGTGGAGGACAATTTGGAAAGAGACCCGGACTATAATTTCATTGTTGTAGAGTCTCTGAAGATCACATCTCTCTACCTCCTGCTTTCTGGGGCTTCAGAGTTCTAGGGCAGACCTCTAGAAGGGGATGAGAAGGGATAATTCAAGGGGAGGCTCTGGCAAAGATATTGAGGAATGAAGGGGGACTTCTTTCCTGGCATTTTGTGTAGGATTAGGACCAGAGAAGGGATCAGGAAAGAACAGAGGATTTAGTGCTTTTCTTTGTACACTGAAAACCAATGGTAGCCTAGGTACTCTATATCCTTGTTCTTCTTTCCCCCTAGAGCAGTGATGGTAAACCTTTTAGAGGGGTGAGTGATGTGAGAAATGTCCTCAGGTGAGAGTGGAGAAAGGGAGAAGAGGAACCTGGCTCTACTTCCCTCTGGCTTTTTAGTAAGGAACTCTGGCAAACTCTGTGATGGGGTGACAGTGTACATGCCCAAAGAGAGGGCTCTGAGTGCCCCCCTCTGGCATGTGTGCTATAGATTTACCACTACAGTGCTAGAGTGTTCCACTCTGAAGATAGAAGGTGACTTCTGACTTCATTCTCAAATCCAATGGACAGATGAACACTGAGGCTATTTCTGCTGAATTAGAGGGAAGAAGTCTCCTATAAACCTTTCTGGTGTCCTTATTCGTTTTACAAAGAAATTAATAGCTACTAATAAAAGCTAGAGGACAGTTAGGTGGCAGTGGGCCCAGAGTCAGGAAGACTTGACATCAAATCCAGTCTCAGATAATAACTAGCTATGTGACCCTGAGCAAGTCATTTAACCCTGTTTGCATCAGTTTCCTCCTCTGCAAAATGAGCCAGAGAAGGAAATGGCAAACCACTCTAGTAACTTTGACCAAGAAACCCAAGTGGGGCCACAAAGAGTCAGATATGGCTCAAAAATGGGTGAATCTGACAATTATAGCTTGTGTGACTCTAAGCAAGCCCCTTTACCTCTTAATGCTCTAAGATTATCAAAAGCAGGATGGCTTTAATCTGCACTATGTGGGGAGAGTTTCCTCACTTGGGAATTCCTTAAACCAGTGTAATCACAGATCCAGTCACTATTCCTTCAATGACAATATTTGTTCCCATATTTAAAATATTTTTAATATTAAATTAAAATATTAACATTAAACTTTAACATTAATTTTAAAATTCTAGTTAATATTATTTTTTTTCTATTTTATCTTTTTGAAGCTCCTCTTGCAGACAATCTTTTGTTTCCTCTGATAATCCTCTTTATAGATGTGGGTAGAGAAGGCATTATTATCTTAATTCTGCAGAGAGTTGTTACGGTTAAGTAACTTCAAGTCAATGTGACAAACATGTATTATGACCTACCTAGTAAGGCAATGTGCTGGGTTACCAGTGGGGATGCTAAGTTTAAAAAAGTGGTCCCTCCCCTCAAGGTGCTTATAATCCAAGCTTATACATTGAAATTGTTTTATATACATTTAATCATTACAACAAACTGGGGAGCCTATAATACAGGTATTAGACCTATAGTATTGCTATGAGTGTAAAAGGAAATGAGATTTGTAAAGCCTTTGAAAAACTTAAAAAAAAACACATAAATACTATTTTGATGTGGCAGTTATAAAGTATATGGAAAGCTGGACATAGTCAGAAAGATCCAAGTTTGAATTCTGCTCCAGACACTGAAAAGTTGTGTGACCCTAGACAGTCACTTAACCACTCTCAGGCTCCAATTCCTCAGCTCCAAAATGGAACTACCAATAACAGATGTGAAGCCAGGTGGCTCAGTGGATAAAGTGCTAAGTCTGGAATTAGCTTGGTGGAATCTATCCACTGAGTCACCTGGCTAAGTCTGGAATGAGGAAGGCTTGAGTTCAAATCTGGACATATACAGTAACTCTGTGACTCTGTTCAAGACATCCTCTGCCTCAATTTCCTCATCTATAAAATGGGGATAAAAAGAGCACCTACTTCCCATCTACTTGTGATGATCAAATGAGATTATCTATGTGAAGTGCTTTACACAGTGCCTGGCATTGTAAGGGATTCCATTCCTTCTTTATATTGGGAATACAAAGTTGAAAAAAGAGACTCATTCCCAGAGCATCCAGCCTAAGGGATGGGTACCCAAATAAGTCATCTACAAGAAACAGGCAGTTTGACTGAGACAGAGAATACAAAATTAGGAAGAGTGATATGAACTCAGTATAGAAAAATTGTTTGGAGCCAGAAGGCTAAAGACTTTAAATGCCAAATAAGAGAGGACTGGACCTGTGATTTCATTTGGGTAAGAAGCTTCTGGTCAGATACCTTCTCTCCCAATATCTTCTCTGTGAGTAATAGCCATAGAGGTTGCCTGGACCTTTTGGAGGCAGAGTGATTTGCCCAAGGATGCTCAAGGTGATTTGAAGTTGGGGGGGAGGGGGTCCTCTGGCCAGTATGTGATCAGGACCTGTGAATGTCTGAGAGATCTGATGGCTCTCTATCTCTTACACCACCCTGCCTCTCACATTGTATTTATATTGTATTGAGGAGGCAATAGGGAGTCATCAAAGGTTCTTGTGTGACTTGACCTTATTGGGGCAGCTATTCAGAGTATGGTTTGAAGAGAGAAGAGATGCTTGAGACAGGACAAAGACCAACAATGAGAGATTGTGGCCAGGGCTGTGAGTCATTAGAAGGCACTGATTCAAGAGATATTGTGGAGGCAAAAGTACCAGAAGTCTGCAACTGATAGGATATATGGGCTGAAGGAGGCTGAAGGGTGGAGGATGCTTAGTGACTAGAAGGATGCTCTTGACAGAAGGCTGCGACTTCTTCAAGGCTCACCAACTCCATGAAGTCTTCCCTGGCTACCAGCTAGGGTCCACTTTCTCTTAACTCCTATGGCACTTATTATGTATCATAATATCTTTTTCACATTTATTTGACTGACTGCCTGAGAGACGTTTCTCCAGCTAGACTGTAATGCTCTTAAGGGCAGGGACCCTCTCTTGTCTTTCTCCAAGGATCTTCCACAGGGCTCAGGGGGCGCAGTAGGTGCCCAGTTGGACTGGATTAAAGGGATTTGGATTGAGCTCCCCTTGCCTCTCTCCACACACAAGCCTTTCTGGTTGACACATGCCCAGGCAGTGATTAAGTTTTACAGGAAAGTCTGTAATATGCTCACAAATGCTCACGCTATCTGATTACAGGGGCTGGGTAGAGGGAGAGAGGAAGTCCTGAAAAGTCAGGCATTTGAAGTGCTGATGGCCCTGCTGGGTTGGGGGCCGGCTGGCACGATGCTTGCTCAGAGGGAGCCAGCACTGGGGACAGAGAGAGGCTGGTGAGCAGCCCCGCGCCTGGGTGTTTCCCAAAGGCTCCCTCCTGGAGCCTGAGCAGTGAAGGGGGGAGAGGGAGGAGCAGCATGCCAAAGGAAAGCCTGCCAAAAGCAACACTGCCTTTGACTTCCAGGAGACTAGGAACTGCACCACCTCCTTGTTCAGAAGAGGGGGGTCCCGAAACATCAAGGCTCCGTCTCCTGTGTTTGACCGGTAGCTCCGCAAAGGCACGCATCACCTTCCTGGTCATATCAGCCTCACAGAGTGCTGCCTGCCTCCGCCTCCTCCTCCTCACCCACTCATCCACCCGCTTTGGCCTCAGGTCTCTCCATCATGACCTCCTGCCTCCTCAGACTTTCTCCCGGGACTGAAGCACAGTCTCCAGAGCCGGAGTGTTCTTGAGGGTTTCCTGTTGGAATTCCCTACGACACCCTTTTATTCTTTCAGTTCCCAAGCCACAGAAGCACGAGGAACCCTAGCTGGGAGGAGGAACAGTGGGAATTCCCTGTTCTTAGAGGGGAAACGCTACCTTCCCCGATGCTTTGTTTTTCCAGTTGGTCTACTCAGCCCCAAAGGGAGGAGGTGCCCCCCAAGCCAAGCCTGCTCTGACTTCCGGGTACTATCTGAATCACTGAGCCTACCCAAGTCCCCCGGGACTCCCTGAGATAGCACCAGTTTCTGGGCTGCTGAGCGTACTTCGTACTGAGCAATTACACAGGGCAAAGGACCTATGATTTCATCAGCAAGGGGGAAATTCGAGGTGTGGAAATAATAATAAACATTTCTGTAGGGCTTTCAGGTCAGCAAAGCATTGCACGCGTGAGTTTTGTCCAAGTGTCTAGTGCAGGATTCAGATTTAGGTCTTGTATGAATTGCTACAAAGTGAAGTGAGCACAACCAGGAGACAAATAAACAGCAAAATTGTCAGGATGATCAACTCCCTGGGAAAGACTTGGCTACCTCGATAAACCCTATCCAAGACAATTCCAGAGGACCCGTGATGAAAGATGCCCTTCACCCCCACAGAAAGAACTAATAAACTGAAAGCAGATTGGAGGCGACTTTGTAAGAAGTAGATTTCCTTAAGGCAGACTTGCTTTGTTTTTATCGCTTTGTTTTGTTTGTTTTCTTTTGCAACATGGCTAATATGGAAAAGGGTTTTTTTTTTTTTTTTGTGATTTCACATGCATAATCAGTATCAAATTCTTTGCCATCTCAGAAGGGCAGAATGGAACAGGAGGGAAAGAGAGAATTTGAACTCAAAGAAATTTTTAATGAATGTTAAAAAAAAGTTTTCCATGGAATGGGACTTATTAAATGAAATAAATGAAAATATAACTTTTAAACAAACAAATTCAGGTCTTCCTGAGCCCAAATCCAGCATTTTAAACACTACAACTTACATTTTATGGACTTGGGGATAGGCCCTGGGGGTAAATAGAAAGTTAAGCCATCTAACCCAGAGTCACAGAATTAGGATTTGAACCCAGGTCTTCCTTACTCAAAGCTTACATCCTTCCACTATATATCACTAAATAAAAGACTTTGAGAGGTTAAGTGACTATCCAATATCACATAGCTAGTACGTATCAGAGGCAGAACTTGAACCCAGGTCTTAAGAGCCAAGAAGACCTGGGTTCAGATGCTGACTCTGTCGCAAACAGTAGCTAGTATGTGCTAGTGTGGTTCAGGCAAGCATAAACAGAGATCAGAGAAAGTGGGTCCTAAGACATCATGGAGTCATCAATTTAGCCTGGGCAGCTAGGAAGTGCAGTGGATACAACACTGGTCCTAGTGTCAGAAAGACCCAAGTTCAAATCCAACCTCAAACACTTGTGAGTGAGGCATATGACCCTGGTACAATTTCTTAACTCCATTTATCTCAGTTTCCTCATCTATATAAGGAGCTGCTTATAGCAAACTACTCCACTATCTCCGCCAAGAAAATCCTAAATGAGGTCATGAAATGGTAGATACAACAACAACCCCTTAATATCTCAGGACCACAGACAATTCTCTAAAACGAATCCAGAGTAATGGTGGAAATTTCCAAATGTGGAATTCGTGGACCCAGACCCTCTCCTCCTCAACCCCCGCCCCCCCAAAAATCTCAGAAAAAATCCCATCCCTAGACCTAACTCCAGTCACTCCTCCACAGGTTTTTCTCTCAGATTCTGGGCTTTTCTGGCTGTCACACTGTGTCCCTGTGCTGGGGTCCCACTACCCAGACCCAGATTTTCAGCATTAATCATCTCAACAGAGGACTCCACCATACCTCAGCCAGCCCCCAGCCCCTTAATTCCCTCCAGCCACCTCCCCAGGAATGTCTGGCAGGCCTGGAGGAGGGATGGGAAGGCTCATTGGAAAACTGGTGTTTGAGGAAAGTGGCTTCTGGCCAGAAGTCTGGGCCAGGGCAAACGGTGCCAAGTTGGCATGTCTAATTTTATTCTGAGTTCTCCGCGATCCCTCTGCACAAGGGCGCCTTTATTTCTGACCAAGGGGCTGGGGATAGAGGGAGGGGAGGAGAGTTGATAGACACAGGTGGGAAGGTGGCCACGTGGTTCTTCTAGATCGATTTTAAGGACAGCGAAAGCTAGATCTCGCCTCGTCCTATTTACCATTGCTATCATCGTTGCCCTTGTTAATATCAATTCCATTGGGGAAAGTATTGAAATCCAAGGATCTGCGTTCAAATTCTAGCACTACCACTTCCTACCTAGACAGACGTGGGCAAGTAACAATCTTTCAAAATGCCTCGGTTTCCTGATTGGTAAAAGGAGGGAGGTAGTTAAGTTTCCCTCCGAGTAAACATTCCTGGTCTAAATCTAACTTGTCATGAATGAATAAGACGAGATATCCTCTTAATTTTCCCAGGGCTAGACCCATAGAAGCATGAGAGGCAACTAGTTGGAGAGGTGATGGGGTGAAATCTTGATCAGCTTCCAAAGGTGGCAATGGATCTGGTCTCATCATTATTAACATCAATGTGCAATGACAACCGCCATTTCTCTATCGTTTTGCATTCTTTCAAGAACTGTGGGAGTCGAAAAGCAGAAGAAGAACATATCATTTATCACTTGTTTATATAAGTAGAGGACTTGGGGTTTTGGTTTTAAGAGATTACTTTATTATAAAATGAATAATATGGAAATAGATATTGAGTGATAATACATGTATAACCCAGTGGAATTGATTGTTGGCTCTGGGAGGGGGAAGGGAAGAGGGAAGGGAGAGAACATGAATTGTGTAACCTTGGAAAAATACTTAAAAATAAATAAGTTTTAAAATAATAAAAATAAAAAATAAAATAAAAGCATTTTCAAGTTTCCTTTTCCCTGTGTTCATGTGATAGTGCTTTGTGTACATGGGAAATCCCATGTACAATTCCCAGTTATTTTGTAAGTGTTGGTGCGGGAGACATTTGACTCTTGTGTTTGTATCTCCTTTTTATGACTGTTGTTCAGACCCATGTCTTTTCAGGAAGGGGTGGGAAGGAAATTTGAAATTAAAATGTTTAGAAATTTAAAAAAAAGATCAAAGGTTGGCAGCACCATTAGCATGAAACTCATGAGATTTTTTGATGAAGGTGAGCCATGAAATTGTAACCAGTGAATTGAAGAAATGGATCACAAGTGCATAGAACAGGGGGCAGCTGGGTGGCTCAGTGGATTGATAGTCAAGCCTAGAGACAGGAGGTCCTGGGTTCAAATCTGGCATCAGACACTTCCCAGCTGTGTGAACCTGGGCAAGTCACTTGACCCCATTGCCTAGCCCTTACCACTCTTCTGCCTTGGAGCCAATACACAGTATTGACTCCAATACAGAAGGTAAGAGTTTAAAAACAAAACAAAAAAACAAGTGCATAGAACAATCACAGGTGTGTGGATGTCAGTGTGAATATGCATCCTAAAATTGGGGAAATTACCCTGTAGAACTGAGAACCTATAATATTGGGAATACTGAGTATTCAAGGGAAGAGGACTTGATGCTTTGTCCTATCAATCAGCTTATCTCAAGATAATTTCATTCATAGATGTTAAGACAAAGGAAAAATCTAAGAAAAGAGAAGCTGTTGCAGAAAAAAAGCTGAGATGACAAAGGAGTAGGACATGGTTGTGGCAGAGAAAGCAAGGAAAGGAAGGAAACAAGCTTTTATTGAGTACCTACTATGTACCAGACATTGTGTTGAGTGCTTTAAAAATATTATCTCATTTGATCCTCACTCTAGAGGTAAGTGCTATTATTATCCCAATTTTACAAGTGAGGAAAGTGAGGCTGAAGTATAAAAAAGTCAGATAGCTAGGAAGTATCTGAGGTTGGATTTGAATTCAAGTCTTCCTGACTCTAGATCTACTGCCACCTGGAGGGTTCTGGATGATAACTTGATATACATCCTACTGAGACAATCTTGAAATGTATAGATCTTATATATGAGATGACTAGCATGTCAATCTCCCAAAGAATCAGAGGGGGGATTTGTGTGAATTTAATATAATTGTACCCCTTATTCCATTTGAAAACCCATTTTGGTTGGTGTCAGCTCCACCTTTTGACTGAGCATCTTGTGGCTCTCTGACTGCCCAGAACAGGATGGTTTTAATCCCACACAACTTCTGGCATCTGAAAAATAGAGCTTGGACCTGAAATGAGGTTGTCTGTCCAAACAGAGAGACCATGGGGAAGTGGCATAAATGGCATTATAAGAATGGGGATGGTGGAAGCACAGTCCCTTTTTTGGGGTGTTAAGTGATCTTTTTGGGTGTTCAGCTCTTGGCTCACAAGCCACTTTTAGCTGGCAAATGGAGACACTGTGGCAAACTCAGATGAATTAGGCAAAGCCAGGCGATCATGTGATTTCCTCTTTCTCTCTAATCTTTACAAATAATTATAAATTAATATATATTCTCCAAAGAATCTTAATCATAAGAGTTATATTCATGTGGTTTGCCCTCATCAAAATAAGTTCCTTGAGGACATGGACAGTTTTTTTTTCCTTTTCCCTTAATTTCTAGTGCTTAGCACAGTATATATATAATATAGTAGGTACTTAAAAAATGCCTATTTATTGATTGAATTGTTAATTGATAGATAAAGAAATTGAGATCCATAATATACTCAAGGTGTTAGAGTCAGTCTGTAGTGGATCCAGGACAAGAACTTAGGTCTTCTGATTCCCAATTCCTTGTTTTGTTGACTACTTGCACTTCTATTTTCATTCTTTCTTATTTAGAAAAAACCTGCATAAAATGGGTCCAGCAGCCAGTCCCCTTCTTTGGAAAGAGGTTTCATAAATTTGAAGCAGGAAGGAACTGCTCTGGCCTTAGAGCCATTTATTCCAACCTCATTCATTTTATAGATGGGGAAATTGAGTCTCAGAGGGGAAGAGAGTTACCTAAGGTCATACATGATATATCTGGAGAAGAGGGGAAAGAGGAGTAACAGTGGTTTACAACTCCCATGATTTAGAACAGATGGGAAAAGGTCAGAGTGCTTCTCTGTCCCTCTTTATAGGTTTCATCCAGTCTTGTGTAACAATATATTCAGTATATGGGGACATACAAGGATAAGATGAAGATAAGTAGCATAATTTGTTGTAACAAGCAATGGACAAGGAGGCAGCAAACCTGTACTCTAGCCTTGGTTCTCCCACTAATTCCCTTAGGCAACCTTAGGCAAGTCACTGGATTCTCAGGACCTCAGTTTCCTCACCTGTAAAATGAGGATATTAGGGTAACTCGATGATGTAGTGGAATAGTGTTGGATCTGAAGTCAAGGAGACTCATCTTCTCAAGTTCAAATTGATCTGTGTGACCCTGGGCAAGTCACTTAATACTGTTTGTCTCAGTTTCCCCAGCTATAAAATGAGCCGTAAAAGGAAACTTCTTCAGTGTCTTTGCCAAGAAAACCTCCAAAGGGTCAGACATGACTGAAATAACTAGGAAACATGAAGGTGTTGGATGTTGTTTAAACTCTCTTTTCCTCTATTAAACCTTTCTTAGAGAGGGGGATCTGAGTCCTGAACCTACACTTTGGTCCCTTCCAAGCTTTTAGTGGATCCTTCACATAGGAATCATGGATCTAGAGTTAGAGAGGCACTCAGAAATGATTCAATCCAATCCCCTGACTTTATAGATGAAGATACAGAGGCCTAAAAAAGTCAGTGACTTGCCCAGGGTCACATAGGTAATAAATGACAGAATGAGGAGGATTTGAACTCAAGTCCTATGATTCCAACTTTATTGCTCACTGTTCAATATTCTTTCAGCTTTCAAACATAACCTCCTTCCTACCCCCCATCCACTTTTATTTCAAAAGAGAAATATTTCTGATGTAAAAGTTTGCCTGACTGTGAAATTATGTCATGGTGATATCTTTCTTCTTACCTTTTTTTCTTTCCTTCCTTCCTTCCTTCCTTCCTTCCTTCCTTCCTTCCTTCCTTCCTTCCTTCCTTCCTTCCTTCCTTCCTTCCTTCCTTCCTTCCTTCCTTCCTTCCTTCCTTCCTTCCTCCCTCCTTCCCTCCTTCCCTCCTTCCTCCCTCCTTCCTTCCTTCCTTCCTTCCTTCCTTCCTTCCTTCCTTCCTTCCTTCCTTCCTTCCTTCCTTCCTTCCTTCCTTCCTTCTTTCCTTCCTTCTTTCCTTCCTTCCCTCCTTCCTCCCTCCCTCCTTCCCTCCTTCCTCCCTCCTTCCCTCCTTCCTTCCTTCCTTCCTTCCTTCCTTCCTTCCTTCCTTCCTTCCTTCCTTCCTTCCTTCCTTCCTCCCTCCCTCCTTCCCTCCTTCCTCCATCCTTCCTTCTTTCTTTCTTTCTTTCTTTCTTTCTTTCTTTCTTTCTTTCTTTCTTTCTTTCTTTCTTTCTTTCTTTCTTTCTTTCTTTCTTTCTTTCTTTCTTTCTTTCTTTCTTTCTTTCTTTCTTTCTTTCTTTCTTTCTTTCTTTCTTTCTTTCTTTCTTTCTTTCTTTCTTTCTTTCTTTCTTTCTCTCTCTCTCTCTCTCTCTCTCTCTCTTTCTTTCTTTCTTCCTTCCTTCCTTCCTTTCTTTCTTTTTTCTTCCTTTCTTCCTTTCTTTCTTTCTTTTTTCTTCCTTTCTTCCTTTCTTTATTTCTCTTCTGTTTTAGAATTAATAACTGTGTATTGATTCCAAGTCAAAGAGCAGTAAGGACTAAACAATGGGAGTTAAATGACTTTCCCAGGGCCACACAGCTAGGAAGTGTTTGAGTTCAAATTTGAACCGAGGACCTCCTGTCTCTAGGCCTGTCTCTCTATCTATTGAGCTACCCAACTTTCCCTGATCCCTGTATTTTCAAAAGGTTTAGGGACACAGTGTGGAAAGAAGAACCTAGACTCCTGCCAAGTCTAACGTCTTTTTCTACTTTGGGGATTCCCCCTTCCCAATTAGAATTTAGAATTTTTCCCTAATGAAAAATTAGAAGCCATGATGCTCTTTTCAATTAATCCTGGCTCAAGAGGAAAAAGAAAAAGGGAAAGAATGTCCCTTCTCCCCTTAGGATTGTTTCTTGTCATCTCATGGGCAGGGGAATTCCCAGATGCTCTGGAAAGTCCCATCGTACTGTGCCCTCCTGGTCAGATCTCATCTGGAATACTGTGTTTAGTTAAGGGCATCACATTGTAGGGAAGGCCATTAATAAACTGGAAAGCTTCCAGAGGAGGGCAACTGGGATGCTAAAGGGCTTTGAGTTCATGCCAGATAAGGATTGGTTGAAAGAAATAGTAGTGGTTAGCCCAGAGATGAAAAAACTTAGGGTGGAACATAATAGCTCTTCAAGTATTTGAAAAATTGAGACACAGCAGAGGTCTAAAGTCTGTTCTGCTTGACCCCAGGGGCTAGAATAAGAAGCACTGAAGTTGGATTTTGGAAGTCACAAGCAGGTCAATTTAAAGCTGTCAAAAAGCAGAGTGACTATTGCAAATACTAATAATATGGAAATAGGTCTAAATCAATGATATATGTAAAACCCAGTGGAATTGCTCTTTGGCTGTGGGAGGGGGATAGAAAGAGGGGAGGGAAAGAGCATGAATTATGTAACCATGGGAAAAATATTCGTAATTAATTAATTAAATCCGAAGCAAAAAAAAAAAAAACAGAGTGAGCTGCATTGGGAGCAGTTCCCTGGAGCTCCCCCTCTCCAGAGATATTCAAGTAGAAACTGGATGCCCATTTATCAAGTACATATATTTGCAGAGAGCAATTCTTGTTCAGGAACGAGTGTTGGTCTACGCAAGCCTTTAGGTCTCTTCTAGCTTTGGGTTCTGGAATTCTGTAAAGTCATGAGCAGTGTGTGACCCCAGCCTGGTTCATCCTAAAGAATCGGCTTCCTCTTGGGCTAGTGTCACCAGGGCTCTGGATTCTTTAAAATGCCTTGTCTGTTAGTATATTGTTGGCAATACGATGATCCAGGACAATTCTGAGGGACTGACGACAAAGAATGCTACCCGCCTCCCGACAAAGAACTGGTGGAATCAGAATGTAGGTGAAGGCATACGATTTTTCACTTGTTTATTTGGGTTTATGTTTTGGGGTTTTGGTTTTATAAGATTACTCACTTGTAAGTATTTATAAGATTACTCACTTGTAAGTATTTTTGTAAAAATGAATAATATGAAAATGTGTTTTGCATGATAATACATGTGTAACCCAGAAGGAATCACCTGCCAGCACTGGGAGGGGGAAAGGAAGAGAGGGAGAGAGATAAGTTCCATCATATAACGTAGGAAAATTTGGTGTGGAAATGGGTTACTTCATGTAATTGTTAAAAAACAAAAACAATAGATCCCCCCCAAATTAAAAATAATAATAAAATGCCTTGTCTAAGGGTGAAAAAATCCTGGAAATAGAGAAGGCAGACTTGGCAGGCCCCTGGGCTCTTCTTTCCACATTGTATCCCTAGAACTTTCAAAAATGCAGAGATCAGCAAATGAAGAACCAATCCATTTAGCTCCATCTCCTAATTTCTTGACTTTTTGTCCCAACTTGCTACTTCTATTCTAGCTCCCCCTGAATCCGGATCCACAAATCCCTACCCTTTGTTATCTCCCCACTCAGTGCTTTATCACTTCTCCTGAATCTTCTTCTTTAAGGCCTCATATCAGATCCTAGACATCTTTCAAAGATGGCACCTCTCTCGATCCACCTTTTCCATGATGCCTTTCTTGACTACACTGCTTTACCATGAAGTCCTCTCCTCTGAATTATTTCAGCACTTTACATAGCTAATTTGTACTATGCAGATGTATATTTTATTGTAACTCAGCTTAGAACCATTTTCTTATCTTTATCTCTGCATTTGTATGCCTTATTTTCCCCAAATAGGCTGTAAGCACCACTGAAGCAGAGACCATACCTTTGCTGTTTGTTCCTAGAAGGTGTAAGATTTAAATTAATATCAATAACTCCAAGTATTATATCTTATAAAGTTTATTAATAATCACTTGAAGTAGAAAGAAAATAAACTAAAAGAGATAGAAGTTCAAACCTAATTACCTAAAAAAAGTAAACCCACATAAGTTCTCCTGTCTGCCCAAAAGCTTGCATCAGCAGCTTCGATCAGGAAAAAAAGAGAGAGAGGGTCAGGGTTACACACAAACTTTATTTCCAAAACATAAGGACATAAGGTGAAAAAGAAAGTGGGATGCTGGGAATTGGAGTCCAGAGGAGCAGATCCTAATTATACAAAGGAAACATTTATTAAGCACCTACTACATACCAGGCACTCTGCTAATCACTTAAAAATACTATCTCATTGATCTTCACAACAATGAATATGGAATATAGGTATTATTATCCCCATTTTACAGTTGGGGAAACTGAGGCAGATTGAAACTAAGCGATTTGTCCAAAGTCATACAGCAAGGTGGTATCTGAGGCTAGATTGGACCTCAGGTCTCTAAGCCAAGTGCTCTTCCCCAGACCAGACTCAAATCTCACTAGTCATTCTGACTTAGGGTTGGAGCAAAATGGGATTCTCCTAGGCATCTAACATTGAACAAAGAAGATAGCATTAGAAGGCTATTCAGCAAGAATATAGCATTGATTCAGTTGAGTGCAGATCTCACAGGAGTGTGCAACTAGCATCCTGTGCCGAGCTGCAAGAGCTACCCACTCTGGCACAAGGCTTTTGTACTTAGGGGACCAGGAACCTATGCCAGTGGTTCTAGCCTTAGTCTCTCAGACCAATTAATTGTAAGAATTTAAAATTAGGTTTTTATGCTAATATGAGAATTCTAAGGTAATATCATAGTTGCTGATTTAAAATATTATAGCTCAAGTCAAAATGACTTTTAGTAGCATTTATTTACAAAGAGGTGGAAAGAAAGAAAATAGATAAATGTAAGAACAGGATAGAGAAAATGTCTAGCCTATCACACTAAATGTCACTCCAGTGTCTGGCTTAGCCCCAGCAGGGCTCATTAACCCTCAACCAGAGAACTCTGAGGTGTCTTATGCAAGGATTCCACCCATGGGCCTCCTCCAAGAAGGGAAGGCCTCTCTGGAACTAATGTTTCCAGAAGCTAGGAAAGGAAGGCCAGCTACTCACTTATCCAAGAAGCAGTCCAAGAGCCAAAGGTCAAGTCCAAAGTCACCTCCAAAATTCAAGTCATCAGGAGAAGCCCCAAGCCTAAGGTTCCCTGGACAGGAAGTTTAGGACTTTTTATAGTCCTTTTTCCATGTCCCTTCTTGTTCCTTCCTCTCTTCACAAGGGCCAATCACAGCTTCCAAATTGCCTAGCATTGCTCAGGGAGGCAGTGTCTGTGGGATCCACTTCTCATCCTCTGAGGGTGTAAACTCTTATCAAAGGATTCACAAGATTCTGACTGATTGAATTAAAAGGGTACAGCTCTCTAAGTAAGTGACTTGTGAATTCTCTTTCTTGATGGCTAATGGAGTGTTAAGTAGGAGTTTCTTGATTGATTGACTCAAAATAGACAAAGGGAATAAAGAATTCCCTTTCACATAATGAAAGTAATAGGAAAAAAAATAGCCTAGCCTATCAGGGACCTTACTGGATGTTGCTCTTCGGTGTATAGAGTACCAGATCTGGAGTCAGGATGACCCAAGTTCAAATTCAGTATCAGACACTTATTTATTGTGTGGTCTTGAGTAAGTCACTCTATCTTCCTCAGTTTCCTCATCTGCAAAAATGGAGATAATAATTGTACCTATCTCCCAGGGTTGTTGTAAGGATCAAATGGGATAATATTTATAGAGCTTAGCACAAATGGTAAGTGGTATATAAATGTTAGCTTAGCTAGTAATAATATTACCATTCTTCTCTTTTCCTCCTATACCCACTGCTCTTTATCATTTACTATTTGTCCATACAAATAGGTTGGCATGGTTCTGGGCATCTGGCTTCAAATAGCTTGCTTTTTATTCCTTACTTTCTGTCTTAGAGTAATAACTCTAAGACAGAAAGGCAAGAGATAGGCAAACAGTCACACAGTTAGGAAGTATCTGAAGTCAGATTTGAACTCATGCTCTCTTGATTCCAAGCCATCTACTCTATTTACTGTGCTACCTTGATGCCCCATGAATAACTTTTCTGTGACTCAGTACCTCATCTTTAAGATAAGTAGGTTGAATTCCATAATCTCTACATTCTTTGCCAGCTCTGAGTCTATGGTTTTACATTTGTTGAAATTTTAAAGAATTTTATTTTTTGGTCCAGACTTGTCTATGATCTCCTATGATGTAGAAACTTCCTCCACTATGGCCCACTTTGGCTTTAATTTATTAGAGACGTGCCTTGGGCACTGAATAGTTAAGTGACTTTATCATATCATAGAACTCCTATGTGTCAAAGGCAAGAGAATCCAGTTCTTGGGTTCCTTGAACCCAGCCTTCTATCTATTATGTTTCCTGTCTCTTCCATTGAGTGGAAGAATAAATTCCTTATTACAGACCTTAGAAAAAGAGGCGCCAAATTTTTGGCCTTTTAAAAAATTGTTTTTGCTTTTATTTGTCTTTTTGGCCAAATACCTGCCTCTAGTAGCTGGGCCACTATAACTTGTAGGTAGTAAATACAGTCAAAGGCACAGTAAGTAACATAAGAACAAATTAGGGGAACATGGAAAAGTTTACCTGACAGACTTATGGATAAGGGAAGAATTTATGACTAAACAAGAAATAGAGATCACTACAAAAAATGAAATGGATAATTTTAATTACATTAAATTATAAAGGTTTTGTACAAATAAAACCAATGCAAACAAGATTAGAAGGGAAACAGATGTGGAAAAAAATGTATAGCAAGTGACTGACAAAATCCTCATTTCTTAAATACATAGAGAACTAAATGAAATTTGTAAGATTACAAAGCATTCTCTAATTGAAAAATTATGAAAAGACTTGGATAGGCAGTTCTCAGAGGAAGAAATTAAAGTTATCTATAGTCATATGAAGAAATGCTCCAAATCACTATTGATTAAAGAAATGCAAATTAAATCAACTCTGAGATGCCACCTCACACGGATCAAATTGGCTAACATGACCAAAAAGAAGGTTAAATGTTGGAGGGGATGTGGGAAATTTGGGACACTAATATGAGAACTCATTCTGGAGAGCAATATGGAACTACTTTCAAAGGGCCATAAAGTTATACACATCCTTTGACCCAGAAATACCACTACTCCATCTGTAACCCAAAGAGATCAGAGCTAAAGGGAAAGGACCTCCCTGTACAAAAATATTTTTGGCAGCTTTTTCTGTAGTGCTAAAGAATTTAAAACTGAGGGGTTGTCCAACCCTTAAGGAATGGCTGAATAAGTTGTGCTATATGTTCGTGATAGAATACTATTTTGCACCATAAAAAATGATGAACAAAACAAGTTCAGAAAAACTTGGATACAAACTGATGCAAAGTAAAGTAAGCAGAACGAGGAGAACAATGTATCCAGTAACAAAAATATTATATGATGATCAACTGTGAGGGACTAAATCATTATTAGCAAAGCAAGTCTCCAAGATAACCACAAAGGATTCATGATGAAAATGCTCTTCAAAGATAAAGAAGAAACTGTTGAAATCTGATTGCGGATCAAAGCATGCCATCTTCCTCTTTGTTTCCTTCATTAATTTTTTATTGTATGTCTTGTGTCTGGTATAACCTACAACAGTTGATTTACCACCTTGGGGATAAGGAAGAAAATCTGAATCCTAAAATATCAGAAAATAATTGTCAGGAATTGTTTCTACATGTAACTAAAACAATTACCTTTTTAAAAATCATATTAGGGAATTTTCAAGGAGGTATGGTCCCTTTGAAAACAGACATTCCCCTTCTGCGGTTCTTGTAGCCTGTAGGAGGAAGGCTTTTGATTAATGTGGGGGAAAGGGAAGAGCTCAGAACCTTGTAAGGAGAGAAGGAGGGGAGGCTGAAAGCCATGCTTCCAAAAGGATACATGTTTGGCCACACTTGGTCTCTAAGTTCGCCATGTTTGACTCAGAGGTTCCCTTTCTCTCAGTCATACTCTGGTCTCTCTCAAGGAAGAGGCTTCCTTGCTTCCCCCTATTTTTGCCTGGAGGACTTCCCTCTGAGTTTAAAGACTCTTATCACTGGGGCCAACTATGCTTTTTGTTGTTGTTGCACAAAGAACTGGCCACAGATGAACAATTATCTCCAAAGAGACTGAAACATTCAAAGTGTTTCCTGAATGTTATCAGGATGGGGCCAGACAGAGTTGGTTGCTCTACAGACTGTGGGGACAACTGAAAGAAAGAGGGTTGGACTGACTGCCTGTGCCCAAGGGTCTCCCTATCTTCAGATTGCAGGAGAATTGATTCTAATAAACTCTTTTCTTTTGAAACATTGACTCTCAATGTCTTTCTTGTACCCTCATGCCACAGAGTCATCCCACCTGAACAACCAAGGGGACTAAGTTGTTGAGACCTGAGAAAACTCAAAGAATGCCATAGAGGAGGAGATCTTGGAGCCTGGAATTCTCGCACCTCATCTCCTCCTCCTGGCTTCCCAAGGCTAGAAAAGAGGCCTGACAGAGAAAGAGAAGGGGCTGTTACTCCAGAAGCTTCAGGGTACATTTGTGCTCAATAGAGACTGAATAAATGGAGGCAATCCCAGGCTCCCAATGGAGGGAGTGGGAAGAGAAATCAGGGTATCAGAATCTGAGTTAATTGTCTTTTTGGCTTTTCTAAGAGTCTCAAATACAGATCTTTATCCCAGAAAGCAATCATAAACTCATTTATGGGCACAAGCATAAACACACACATGCGCGCGCGCGCGCACACACACACACACACACACACACACACACACACACACACACACCTTTTGCAAACAATAATGTTTCTCATGCTGGTGAAAACACAGCTGGTAGATCAATAAGACATTAAAAATAGCCTCAGATTTCCCAATCCCCATTCCTAGTGCCTTTGGGCTGGGGGGGGGAGGGGGAGAGGTCTTTGCCTAATGGGAATTTGCTGGCCCATTGTTTCCCTCCTATGCAGGGTCGAGAGGGAAGGGGTCAGGGTTGGGGGGATGATTTCTAGGCAAAGGGAAGTATCCAGTAAATCCCAGTCAGAGAATTGTTGAGGAGAGCATGTTCTTGGCAAAGCCACAGGAGCGAGGATGAGAAGATAACACGCACTTGAATGGATTAGCTGTTTTGTGTTTATTTTTCCTTTTTCATGCCAAGAAATATAGCACAATACATTTTGAACTTCAATTTCCACTAACTTAAAAAAAAAAATAAGTGTGCAGAGGAGACAGAGATACAGATTCTTATTTCCATCTGGGCCCTGATCCAGGAGCCCCGACCAAAATGTTACTTAAGTCATATTTCCATCATCTGCAGATGGTCATGTATTTATTTCTCACCAAAGTGAAGTCCCAAATGGACTCCAGATATTTGCAAGAGACAAAACTGTTTCCTCCTGGCAGGGTTGAGACAGAGCTTTGATCCTTCTGAGCAAACAGAGGTTGGCCCTGGTGCCAGAAAGTTGGTGTAATGGGGGGTTTCCTGAACCTGCCTGCCTGTGGGAGAACTAGACAGTGGGATGGGCAGAATAGGCAGGTTATTGCTGAAGACTGTGCAGTTGGGGTGGCTGGAGTTGAAAGGACAATGGGAGGCTGGGGACTATAATGGCAGACCAGTTGGCATAACCATCAAACACCTATTCTAAAGTTGACAGCTTCAAGGATACCACTGGAGACCCAGAGGGTCAGTGTACAAATTAGGCAGACAAAGTCTGTTCTAAGTTGGGACAAAGTCAGATTATGACGCCTTCAGAAGGTATCAGTCTACAACTGATGAGAATCCACGTCTGAAACTGGAATAGCTCCTAACTCAAAAGTACTTTCTGGCTTACAAAGTGCTTTCCTCATAATAACGCTCTAAAGTGGAAAGAAAGAGCATTTAGTAAGCGTGCATTTTGTGCCAGACATTCTGATAAATGCTGGGGCTACAAATACAAGCAAGGAAGATAATTCTTTTTTTTTTTTTAATTATTTAATTAGATGATTTAGAATATTTTTCCATGGTTAAAAGACTCATGCTCTTTCCTGACCCCTTACCCTCTTCCCGTATCTGACACAATTCCACTGGGTTTAACGTGTGTCATTGATCAAGACCCATTTCCATATTATTAATATTTGCACTAGGTTGATAGTTTAAAGTCTACTTTCCCAGTCATATCCCCATTAACCAATGTCATCAAGCAGTTGTTTTTCTTCTGTGTTTCTACTCCCACAGTTCTTCCTCTGGATGTGGATAGTGTTCTTTCTCATAAGTCCTTCAGAATTGTCCTGGATTATTGCATTGCTGCCAGTAGAGAAGTCCATTACATTTGATTGGACCACAGTGTATCATTCTCTGTGTACACTGTTCTCCTGGTTCTGCTCCTCTCACTCTGCATCAATTCCTGGAGGTCATTCCAGTTCACATGGAATTCCTTCAGTTTATTATAAGGAAGATATTTTTTGCCTTCAAAGAACTCCTATTCTCAAGATTTGCAGAGGTGCTAGATGGGGGAGAGAATGGGGAAGAAGCATATATGCAGGGGAGAAGAGGGGTGAAATCCAGAGACAGTTGAGGTGAAGCATGGCTGGGGTAGGGAGATAGAGTCAACAGTGAAGAAAGGAAGAATCTGGGAAGAGGTGGGAGGATGGGGAGGTTTATGAGGATAACAGTGAATGAAATGAGGAAAAGGAATTATAGTCCAGAGACAGTTGAGATTAGAATGAGGTGAAGCAGGGCTGGAGTTCTGCAGGTAGGTACCTACTACAGTACCTACTTTTATTTATTTTATTTATAAAATTAAACTTTTATTTATAAAAGTTATTATTTTAATAAAATTGTAATTGTTACTTATAAATTTCTGTTATTAAATTTATACATAAATTAAATTCATTAGATTAAATATTTCTTTTATTTTATTTATCCCCACTTTGCATAACAGGAGAAATGGGGAAGCTTCTAGGTCTGTACCAGCTCCTACTTACATTACTTTCAGTGGTCCTTCTCTTTGCATTCTTCCCCCTTCCCTCCAATGCACAGCCAGGGCTTTGGGAATAGTGAGCAGTCCTAAACTTGGTCCTATTAAGGAAGCAGAACTGGTGAAGGACCAGTAGGCAGTGGCCCCAGTTCAATGGAACTGAACTGCAGTGGGGAAGAAGGCAGAAGAGTAGGACACTACCTGTTCCTAGAGGTAGGAGGATAGTGTTTGAAGGCTCTGACCTGGGCAGGCTTTGGGGAAAAACAAAACAAAACATCCTCATAAGAAGACTCCTCTGGGAACTCCCAACTTTCTAGAAGCAAAGCCCCATGGACCCACCTCTTGTCACTCAAGAAAAGAAATTTGGAGCACAAGTAAAGAGAAATATCCAAGTAAGGCAGAAACTCAAGGGGAAAGGGGGAAAGGAAAAGATAAGAGAAAACATAAGAAAGAAGAAGAAAAAATAAAAATGGTGAAAAGAAAACAATGACTCTTTCCTTCTTGTTCTTCATTTTCAACATTCATCTGAATGCAACTCCATTTGTGTAGTGGCTGGCCATAGTGGATAGAGAGCCAGCCAGCCTCAGAGCCAGGAAGACCTGGGTTCAAGTAAGTCCTGCTTCTGACACATTCTGTGAGCCTCTGGGCAAGTCATTAAACATCTTAGTGCTTTAGGCATTTTTCTAAGATTCAGAGTTGAAGAGAATGTGAGACAACCTCCATGAGTAGAGAAAGTTTCTTTACAGGAACTCACTACACAAAATCATAAAGACCAGACAGTCCATTAATTTTGTTGTTTGCCATGATAATAATAATTAGCATTTATATAGTATCTGTAATGTGCCAGACACTGTAATAAGCACTTTATAAATATTAACTCATTTATCAATTTAATTGATTTTGCCACATTCCCTCTCTCTGTCTAGTTTTCAGCTACAGATGTTCCTCCTTTTAATAGTTGCATTCCACCAAAGTAGGCTGTATTTCTTTCTGTTTTGTGGAGTCACTGATTTCTATTTGGTCAATTCCAGCTTGTAGGAAGTCCATTGCTTGGAGATTTGCCTCTTTCTTTTCTAAACTGTTCTCCTTCCAAATTTTCCTCTAGCTATTATTTTATTTTATTTTTTGTCTCTTATTTAATTTCTTCTAGATATTTATTGTAGTCCCTATAGAAAATCCATTTTTTCCTTTGAGTCTATGCTCACAGTCATTACTGAGTTACTTTCTCCTTTTTGTTGTGTTCAGTCACATTCAACTCTTCATGACCCCATTTGAGGGGTTCTTTTTTCCCCCCTAAACCCTTACCTTCCATCTTGGAGGCAGAAGAGTGGTAAGGGCTAGGCAATGGGGGTCAAGTGACTTGCCCAGGGTCACACAGCTAGGAAGTGGCTGAGGCCAGATTTGAACCTAGGACCTCCCATCTCTAGGCCTGACTCTCCATCCACTGAGCTACCCGGCTGCCCCCATGATTTCTTTATCATTAATTGTACAATGTGAATTTCAAGTTTTTGCTGGCAGAGCTGTGTGGAAGTTGGAAGGTCTTTTCCTCCTCTTCAAGCAGCCATCTTGGCTGGAAGTCCCTACATGGTCTATGGAGCAAATTTCTTTAAAATAAATCCTACTTTCCCATTGGCTTCATTATAAAATCGGAGATGTGTTTTCCTAGAAACCTTACCCGACTGAGAGCTAAATACCTCTGAGAGGGAATTTAGATGGTGGCCTGACCAGCAGTATGCCTGAAGCCATGGAAATGTTTTGACATGCTCCGATGGTCTTTCCTAAGTCTAAGACCCGGCCTTTGCAAACAACACGCTTCAACCTCCTCTTCTCAAATCACTGAAATTGTTTCCACGTTGGGGGATCTTTTGACTTCACACTCACAGAATGAGCCTGAATCCAGGAGCCTGGCTTTCTGGAGGAGTCGCAAAGGGGTCCTTCCTGGGAGTTTCTCAAACCACAGACCACCTCTGTCCCTCTAAGGTCTGCCTTTGGGACCCCGACGACTCCCAGTTCCAAGCCTTGTTCTCGTATCCCGCACAGGGTCTGCCCTTTATCGTGGGTACCTGAAATGCTTATTGACTGATTCTGCTTTCGTCCTGGAGAGGTCCTATGACGGGACAATGGGGAAAGCATCGTATTTGGAGCCTGAACATTCAGGCTCCTTGCTTATGTGACCTCGAGCCACTTACTTTCCTTTTCCGAGTCTGCTTTGCTCATGTGCAAAGCAAGGGGTGTTGGACGACCCTCCAGTGGGCTTTCTGAGGTCCCCTTCGGCTCCCCATCCTGGGACCTAAATCTTTTCAGCCCGCCTTCGCTCCACATCAGTCTTTTCTGTCTCAGACCAGAGAGGACTTCAGCAGTGATGGCGAGCTTCCATCTGGAGTTAGTTCTATCTCCTGCTCAGGGTATCCAGTTCCCCCACTTCAGCATTCTTTCCCTCTCCCTCTCTAGGCAGCCCTAAATCCTAGCTCGGCAGTCTGTTTTTCTTTAAGATTCTCTACAGAGCACCGAATTGGATATCCAGCGTTCTGGGCTGCTTCTGCCCCAGAGCCTGACCCTGACTCATTGTCCTGGGTCACGACAGGACACGGTTCACGCCCGTTGAAAATGCACTCGACGGCAAAGTCACAAACCATCTGCACCGCTGCTTCCGCCTGAGACATTATTTATGTGTGTGGCTTTGTACTTGGAGCTAAATACAGCCTCATGTAAAGGCTGTTAATTAACCCTTTGAGAAATGAGTTTCCCATCAGGGCAGGGAACAGGAATGTGTTTCTAATCAGGTAGTTAAATGCCGAGGATTTATCAGGCCTCAGACTCTGCTGCTTAATGAAGTAAAAGGAAGGAGGCTCAAAAGTAACTCTCCCAAACTCCCTCCCCCCTTCCCCAACTGCCATACACACAATGGCTTAAATAAAAGCATGGGTTTTTTGTTGGGTGGTTTTTTTTTTTTTTGTACACAAACTGACAAAAAGGCAGGAAATTCTAAATCAACCCTTCTGCACCTTCCATGGAGGAGAAACCAGATTTGGGAGCTGGGAGCAAGGCTGAAGATCTGATAGAAGGTTCTTTCAAGCTCTTCTCAGTTATAAGAGGCCAAGTAGTAGAAAAATAATTGGATTTGGAACCAGGGGACTTGAGTTTGAATCTTGACACTATTGTAACCAAACCATCCCACCCATAGGAGTCTGTTTTCTCTCCCCAAAATGGCTATATTATGCCTATCCTATATACCTCCCAAGGTGCTGTTTTGAGAATTAAATGAGATAAAGAATCAGAAAGCACTTTGAGTAGACTAAAACATCTTATACCAAGATAAGGAAGGTATTGGTCAGGATGTAGCCTCTGGAATGTAGGAAGAAAAGCCACCAGTTCTGCTCATTCCATCCATTTGATTCTCATGGCTTTCATGCTAGCTGCCAGGGGTATGGTAGGAGCTGAAAGAAGGACATTTGACTCGGTCTAAATATCAAGTAGGCTTAGAGGAAATCCCACTGAGGAAGAGGGAGTCAGTTAAAAAGACAAAGTGCTTTTGATGTGATGACTGGGTTCCTGGTGCACCTGACTCACAAAAGAGAGGAAACAGCCCTAAAATAGGCTCAGAGAAATGTGAAATCTTTAGAAAATAATTTGATTGGATGAGGCAGTTTAGTAGAGGAATAGGAGATGATGTCAGCAATTTGCAACTCGGTGGAGAAAACAAACCAGCAGATGAAAAATGTGAGGAGGAGGAGAAAATGGAAATTTCAGAGGCAGAGGGGTTGCATCCAGCTGGAATGCAGTCTTGGGAGTGAGGTGTTGTACAGATAATGAATGTTCCCTCTCTTACCAATGACATGGGAATTGGTGGAAAAGTATACCACTCTTTATTGAAGAATATTTTTTCTTGTAATTTACCTTGTAGTCTGTTTTAAGTAAATATCCTTTGCTTTACTATGATGTCACCTATTTTATTTTGATTTTTTTTATATAAACCCTTACCTTCTGTCTTGGAATCAATTCTGTGTATTGGTTCCAAGGCATAAGAGTGGTAAAGGCTAGGCAATGGGGGTAAGTGACTCGCCCAGGGTCACACAGCTGGGAAGTGTCTGAGGTCACATTTGAACCCAGGACCTCCCCTCTCTAGGCCTGGCTCTCAATCCACTGAGCCACCCAGCTGCTCCCTTTATTTTGATTTTGATGAGAACAATTCAGTGGAAAGTGAGATTTGAGAGCTCTGGATTAAAAATAGACAATAGATCTGGGAAGCCTACATGAGGTGTTCATGGATATGAAACAAGTGCAAAAGATTATTAATGGGGAATCTGAGGACTTTGAATTGTACCATTCCAAGGCTCCAAGGGGAGGAATCAGAGGGAGTAGGACCGAGAAGGACAGTCAACAGAGTTGGAACATTTATTTCGCTGCCACGAATGACAACCCATCTCCTAAATGAAGGAGACGTTGTCCTTCTTGGATTTTGTTCTTTCATGGTTTCCCTGACACGGTGACTGCCCTTTTCCCCCCAGAGCCTGCAGTCAGTGAACAGGCAACCACATTAGGAATAGAGATAAAATGTATGAACTGGACTGGGGCGAGTTACTGTGTGGGCAGTGGCAGCCAGGGACTGGGGCCTGTACCATATTTATAACTCTGGCTATTTTCATTTTGTAAAAAGAAATTCCTAAATGCCCCATTGAAAATGAGGCCTTGGAGGCCTGGAACCTACCAAGCTCTCAATCAAAGCCTATTGAGTGAGGGAGACACAAAAGCGTATTCACTACTCCAGAGCCTATTTTTCCCCTTCACAGGCTTGTTTCATTTTAAAATAGCCACAGCCGATTTTATTTGGCTTTCATTACTGGCTGGGCTGATGGTGGGGGGAGAAAGAGGAGAGGAAATTGTGACTCTATCCCTGATGCCCCCAAAGAGGAGGCCTCAGTGGGGGAGTTTGTTAAATCAGGTGAGAAATTGTGGCCTTCTCCTGTGGTCTTGGTCTTGTCAGACCAGACTCTACCCAAACCAGAATGAATAACGTCTGGCTTCCCTGATCTGTGGGGTGACCTAGCCCGGAGACCTCTTCTTTACCTTAACTCCAGTACTATCACTCGGTGTTTTCCTTCTTTTGGCCATGAGCAAAGCTTTCTGGGAAGAGAAAAGAAGTCTATCTGCTACAATCGAAACACCATGAATCGAGACAATTTGGTCCCCATTGTTAGGGAATCGAGGAACATGTGAGAGTTTTTTGTGTGATGTGTTGCTGGTGGCAAAGCAGCCCCTGGATTTGGAGCGGATCATCTAGTTTAATCTCCTCATTTAATAGATAAGAAAACAGATACTCCAAAATATAGAGTGGCTCAACTAGGATGACACAGGTAGAAAATAGCAAATCTGGGATTTGAACCCAAGTTTGCCTCCAAATCCAATATTCTTTGGGGGAAGAAGCATAGTTGGAAATTCTGTGATCCAGGACAAAGGGATGGAAGAGGAAGAGGCCTTGGATCTTGGGATAGAAGAGACTCTGGGACACGAGCAGATTTGCTACTGGGGGACAACCGCAGGTTGTGGAAGGAGGGCAAGACCCTCCCAGAAAGATGCTCACTTGGGATGCATCTTCTACATGATGGCATCCTGGGCGCAAACCCCTATTTATTCCTCCCTGGTTAAGGCTCTGCTTAATGGGGTTGGGAAGAGAGAAGCTCTTCAGAATCTCAAGAACTATATCATTCCTAGAAGACTCCCCCCAGGTTTCCAGTTCCCACTTGAGTCCAAACCTTCTCTTCTAAATAATCCCAGAGTAATTATAGCTTTTAATAGCTTTGTGAGGGAAGGGGCTTCTTTTTACAGCAAGTAGTTTTAACTCCATTTTACAGATGAGAAAGCTGAGTCCAAAGAGAGTAAGTGATTTGTTCAGGCTTATTCTGCTGGTCAAGGGCAGAGCTGGGACCTGTCAAACCCAGGTTTTCTGATTCTAAGATTTCTTCCAATACTCTTGTGCTGCCTCACTGAATTCCTCCCTTCTCTGTGGCGATTGGGCAGGCTTCTTACAGGAGGTATAGCTGCCCTGGAGTTCTCTAGTGGGTCTAGAAATATCCTTGGCTGATTCTTGAGGGTGCTGGGTGCTCACTAGACTTCTCTGGGGCTCTCCCCACTCTCAGGTTTCTCCTTTAGCATTGACCACTCTTTTTATGGGCAGCTCAGTGGCCCAGTGGATAGGATGCTGAGCATTTTCAGGACCCAGGGCATGCGTTAGAGTCTTCTATGTGAGTTTAATATTACAGATCCAAGAGCAGGCTTGAGTCAGTGGGATCCAAGTTAAAATCTGGCCTCAGATGCTTATTAGCTGTGTGATCCTGGGCCAATCACTTCCCCTGTTTGCCTCAGTTTCCTCATCTGTAAAATGTAAAATGAGCTGGAGAAGGAAATGGCAAACCACTCTTTGCCAAGAAAATCCCAAATGCGGTCACAAAGAGTTAGACACAACTGTGAAGACTGAATAACACCGGGTGCTAAGGGCTAGAGATATAAGAAAGGCAAAAATAGTCTCTGCTCTTACAGACCTCACAATATAATGGGGAAGACCACCTATAAACAACAAGATTCAAGAAAGCTACAGACAGGAAAACTTGGAGATTGTCAACAGAGAAAAGGAACTAGAAAGGAAGCAGCAATCAAGTGTTACAGAAACTTGTCTGAATACAGAATACTAGTTCCAAACCTTCTTTGCCCAGGATCTGGAATCAAATGAAACCATGAAGCTCAAACCAGGATAAACTCCCAAATGAATGAACCCAAATATTCCCTGTTTTTTTAAAAAATCAAAAACCACAAACAGAATTAAGAGTTTATAGGAAACAACAACAAAATTACACACACACACACACACACACACACACACACACACACACACACACACACAGATACACACAGGCAAACACAAAAGCCCCATGAAATAATTAAACCAGAATCAGAAAAAACAAACCCTGGAACATCCAAATATTCTCTAAGCCTAAACGGAAATAATATTTCATTTATTTTGACCCCTTTGACTTTTGGGTGGTGTTTTGGGTGTCATCTCTATATCCTGAAATGAGCCTAGGATGATGGAAGAGATTTTCTATTTGGACATAGTCCCTTATGGAAGGGAAGGCCCTAAGGGAAAGGGCCTATGGCTTTACATTTTCCCCCTCTCCCCTAGGAGATAGCAAGGTGGGTGGAAAGCTTTTAGGATCCCAGGCTAAGAGATAAGACCATCTACCCTGGAGTTCTCTAGTGGGTCTGAAAATTCCTTGACTAATTCTTTTTTGTTTTTTTCTTGACTAAGTCTTGAGAGCATTGGGTGCCAGATTTCTCTGGGGCTCTCCCAACTCTGAGGTTTCTCCTTTAGCATTTACTACTCTTCTTAGGGGCAGCTAAGTGGCTCAGTGGCTTTAACACTGGGCCTGGACTATTAGACCGGGGTTCAAATTTAGCCTCAGACATTTACTACCTGTGTGACCCTAGGCAATTCATCAACCTGTCTACCTCAGTTTCCTCAACTGTAAAATGAGCAGGAGAGGGAAATGGCAAACCATTCCATTCTCTTTGCCAAGAAAACACCAAATGAGGTCCCTGAGAGTCAGACACAACTGAATAACCACCAACTGGAATGTTATGTTGGACTCCCTCTTGGGTCTCAGTTTCCTCATCTGTTAAATGAAGAGATAGGATTGGATCCACTTTAAGGTCCTCTCCAGCTGTCATATTCAATCACTGCAGCCTCAGTAAGAAGGAGGGGGTGGGGGGAAGTAGACAGGGTCAAGAATTTTCTCAGCTCTGAACACTGACCCTGGAGTCATCAATGTGATAGTTTCCTCTTTGCTAGGTTGTGGTAGGTGGCTGGGGCTCCCTCCCTTCCTCCCCCCAATGCCCGCAGGGTCTTCCATGGCTCTTCAGAAAAGGACATTGTATTCTGTTGTCCATTAGAGAAGCAAGAGGGGATTACTTCCACACAACAGCTGCTCTTTTCAGCCTGTCTCTCCTCTGCCACTGCCATTAGAGTGGCTTCAAGTTGAGACTCCAAGGATCTCCTCCTGCTCTCCCTCGGACCCTTCCAGGGTTTGAGATCCCTCTATCTCCAGATAGAGAAACTAAGGCTCTGGAATATAGGAAATAACAAGGAGAACCCGGGTGGGGCAGGGACAGGGTCTCCGTGCCTCCAGGCCTCAGATTCTGGAGATGGGCCACAAGCAGACTTTGGCCAGGGGCCCAGGCGTGGGAAGCATTTGTGCTGAAACTCAAGCCCCTCTTGGCAAGCTCCCAGCTGTGGTTTTACACTTGAGCTCCAGTCGAGGAGGAGGCTGTTGGAAATAACAGTGGGGAATGGGAATTCAGCGCCTGGGCTGACTGGCCCGCCCTGCAGCATCGCTGAGCAAGAACCACACCCTTAGGGGTTTTCCAAGACTGTTTCTGATTTCCAGGAACTGTTGGTGCCTCCTGGAGGCCCTCTGGCTTGGCATTCTTGCGTTCCTCCCCCTTCTTCAGAGATGGGTCCTGGACGGAAAGAGCAAACAGGGAGGCCAATGGCCAGGAGCTAGCAGGGGTAGGTCTCTGCGTTCTCCAGGTGCCCTCTCCAACCTAGTTCCAGATCTAGTAGAATCTATGGATGGAAACTCCTGGCTGGGAGTCTAATGGGAAGTGGGGATAGGCCACTGGGCTCCCCAGGGTCCCTTTAGTCCTAGACTTTTGGTGACAAGAGGGAGAAAGTCAAGGGAGTGTCTGAGGAGAGAGTCCAGCCCTCTTAGCCATGGGCATCCTTGATCTGGGCTCTAGGTGGGGAGGCAAACATCTATCTCCTATGTACATAGCTGCTAGCATGTTGTCCCCCCATTAGTCTTTCTCTATATTTGTATCCTCAGCAGTTAGCACAATACCTGGCACATAGTAAACCCTTAATAAATGCTTGTTGAAACTGCTTGATCACATGGGGTCGATGGGGATATAATTGAGGATGCAGACTCTAAACAATCACCCTGATGCAATTATCAATAATAGGGAAATAGGTCTTGATCAATGACACTTGTAAAACCCAGTGGAATTGCATGTTGGTTACGAGGGGAGGAGAAGGAGGGAAGGGATAGAACATGAATCATGTAACCATGCAAAAATAGTCTAAATTAATAATTAAATAAAAATTTTCAATGAAAGCTGAAAAAAATAAATGCTTGTTGACTGACAAGATTATAGGAGCTTCTAGACTCACTCAAGAAAACAAAAGTTGAGAGAAATTAAACAATTTTCTCAAAGCTAAATAGTGGGAGTTTGACATGGTGCTCTGTAAACACCTTGTCTGATGGGAGAGACTGTCCTTTCTCTTGAAGAAGCCTTTGGGTCAGATTAGACAATATGAGAGTAAAGGAAAGTGATAAATGTTGGAGGGGATGTGGCAAAATTGGGACACTAATGCATTTCTGGTGGAGTTGTGAATGGATCCAACTATTCTGGAGGGCAATTTGGAACTATGCCCAAAGGGCTACAAAATTGTGCATGCCCTTTGATCCAGCCATACCACTTCTGGGTCTGTATCCCAAAGAGATAATAAAAAAGAGGAAAGGACCTATTTGTATAAAAATATTTATAGCTTTTTTTTTTTTTGTAGTGGCAAAGAATTGGAAATTGAAGGGGGTTATCCACCAATTGGAGAATGGCTGAACAAATTGGGGTACATGTTACTGAGGGGATACTAGTGTGTCATAAGAAATGATAAGCAAGCTGATCTCAGAAAAAGCTGGAAAGATCTGCAGGAACTGATGCAGAGCAAAATAAGCAGAACTGGGAGAACATTGTATACAACAACAGCAGTGCTGAATGATTACCTGTGAAAACTTGGCTACTCTTGGCAAAGCAATGATCTGGGACAATCCTGAAAGACATGACAGAATGCTATCTACCTCCAGAGAAAGAACCATTGGCGTCATCTTTCACATCATTGTATTTATGATTTTATTTTTGGGTTTTGGTTTTGTATGAGTGCACTCTTACAACAGTGACCAATACAGAAGTGTATTCTGCATGTAAATAAAAAATGAAGCCCTTTTTGTTATTTGGTCTTCCTTTCAAAGAGAACCAGTGACATCATGGGTGATATTTGGACTCAATGGAATTGTTTAATAGAAGAATTATGGTCCCTAAATCAAGAACTTCCCAAGCTCATGGAGGACTCATTCAGGATGATGAAATAAAGCAGGCAGATTGGCCTTCCCTCTTCCCTCCCTAGTTCTTGCCCATTTTGGCTTTCCCCTTCCACTGTGCCCTCTTGGCAGGTTAACCCTGCTCTAGGGCTATATCTTCCTATTGGTCCTTTATCTCTTACTCTTATATTCCTTCCAGCTCTTGACTTTGGCCCCAAACTGTCTTTTTACTAAAGATACTAATTTCTTTGCTATCCTGCCTCTACATTAGCTACGACTCCTCTTATTGCTCACTGATTTACAGACACCAGGGAGGACTGGAGTGGAAATCACCTGAGTTCTCCACCTCTACTTCCAGATCTTTTTCTGCCATTGTCATTCATCTACTTCTCTTTTCTTTGAAGGTCGCACCATCCAGTTGTGTCTCCATGCCATATACCAACTTCCTCAGACACCGTGCTCAGTCTTCCTCTCCTCCTCATTCCCTGTCATTGTGCTCAAAGATGCCAAGATTTAAGTATAAGGCTCTCTAAACCCTTGGGGTCCACCCATTGTACTACCTAAGCATAAATCATTTTCTTTGAAGTAGATCATAACCTCCTGGAGCCTATTAATCTGGTCTAAAAAGTTCAATGGGTTTTTCCCTTCTGTTCCTTTTGCAAGAAGTCTCCTGTAACAGGAGCTTCTCCCAAGGTCCTCAGAATACTCATTAAGTTCTTGACTAAACAGGCTGCCAACCAAGAGATGACAGCCTCTCAAGGTTAATGAATGTATGAATAACCTTAGCCTAATTATGAGAAACTGCCCAAGACAGGCCTCCTCTCCAAACAAATGTTATTTACACCTAAAAGGGTTGAATGTGTGCCAAGGTGGAGCTTCCCAAAAGGCGAACCATGAGCTCAGCCTAGTCAATCAGCTTTTCTGAACCTATGAGGCCAGACTATGAAGTAAGATTTTGCTAATAACCAACATTAAAAAACACCCCATATTTTTTTCCTCTTTTTAAGCGAAAGCAACTAGATCTGAAATTTCACTAAATGGAAGAGAACTTCTTCTGAAGACCTCTACCTGCTTGTTCTCCACAGATATGAAAGATGATGCCAAGAAGGCTCACCACAAGCCTTGGAAGAATGTCAAGAGTTATCACATTTCAGTATCCTTTGAATCACCTTGAGACCTGCACTATATTCTTGAATAAGCCTCGTCGGAATTCATAATGTTTGACTTTCCATTTTGAATGGTGCAACTTTTATACAGTACCCATCCCTTTTAATAGTGAAATTTTGAGGAATGAAAAGAAATTATCTGAAAATTATCTTCTTAGACATAGGACGGACACTCAGCCAACCTTGACCCTGCCATCGCTGAAAACTGTTCTGGGTTTTATAAATAAATCAGATAACTTATTTGTTAAGTACTTAGCACAGTATCTGGCACACAGTGGGTGTTAATAAATGCACACATATACCATTTCCCCCATTCATAAACTCCTAACCTTCCATATCCTATTGTCTTCTCACTCCTAATGATCCTGTTCTTGGTGCTCATGGTGATTTTCAGGGGACTGAAACATTTAATTCCAGTCTATAACCCTTGATCTGGTTTGAATTCCCTCCATTTAGCATCTTGACCCATTTCAATATTTAAATTTTTTGTTCTATTAATAGTTTCCCACACCCATATACATTAATCTTACACCTTGGGTCACCATGTTGCTGCCACCATTCACTTTCTTTTTTTTTTAATTTCTTAAAAATTTTTTCAATTAATAATAAATAAATGTCAGCAATTGTTATCTGATATTTTGAGATTCAGATTCTTTCCTTCCATCCTTACTTTCCCTCCCCCAACCCTAGGCAGTAAATAATCTGATCTAGGTATTACCAGTGTTGTCATGCAATATATATTTCCATATTTCTCATACCATGAAAGAAGACATCTATTACACATACAATAAAAAACTCATGAAGGAAATAAAGTGAAAAACTGTATACTTTGATTGGCATTCACACTCCAACAATTTCTCCTTTGACTGTGGATAGTGTTTTTCATCATATGTCCCTTAGAGTTATCTTGGATCCTTTTGTTGCTAATAATAGTTCACTCACAGTTGATTATTGTACAAATTTCTGTTAACATTCTCCTGGTTCTGCTCACTTCCCTTTGCATCAGTTCATATAAGGCTTTCCAGGTTTTTCTGAAATTGCTGTGTTCATCATTTCTTATGGCAAAATAGTATCCCATTACAACCATACACCACAATTTGTTTAGCCATTCCCCAACGGATGGACATCTCAGTTTTCAATTCTTTGGCCCTACAAAAAGAGCTGCTATAAATATCTTTGTACATATGTCCTTTTTCTTTCATCTCTTTGGGATAGAGACCTAGTAGCAGTATTGCTGGGTCAAAAGGCATGAATAGTTTTATGGCCTTTTGGGCTTGGTTCCATATTGTTGTACAGAATGGCTGTATTTTAGTGTCCCAATTTTCCCACATCTCCTTCAACACTTACCATTTTTCTTTTTAGGATATCAGTCATTCTGATAGGTATGAAGTGGTGTCTCAGAGTTGTTTTAATTTGCATTTCTCTAATCAATAGTTATTTGGAGTATTAAAAAATTTTTTAAACCCTTACCTTCTGTCTTGGGCCACTCTTCTACATTGGAATTAACTGATTCCAAGGCAGAAGAGTGGTAAGGGCTAGGCAATGGGGGTCAAGTGACTTGCCCAGGGTCACACAGCTAGGAAGTGTCTGAGGCCATATTTGAACCAGGACCTCCCATCTCTAGGCCTAGCTCTCAATTCACTGAGCTACCCAGCTGCCCCCTGGAGTATTTTTATATGACTAAAAATAGCTTTAATCCTTTCATCTGAGAACTGTTTGATCATATCCTTTGATTGGGGAATTACTTGTATTCTCATAAATTTGAGTCAGTTCTCTTTCTGTTTGAGAAATGAGACCTTTGTCAAAGATATTTGCTATAAAGATCTTGTGTTCTTCCATCGCCACCCTCTCCACAGCCATTCAGTGGCCAGTTCCACTTCCACACCATCTCTGGCACCTGTCACCTCTTCTTAGCTCATCCTGCTCCCTACCTTGGTTTATATCCTCATCACCTCTAACCTAGACTATTTTAATAACTTCCTAATAGCCCTTCCTGCTTCCAGTTTCTTTGCTATCAGTCTATCCTTCACACAGCTGTTAAAAAAATAGCTACATGAACTCACAAGTTTGATTTTGGCAATGTGATATGGTTGGAAGAGTTGGTCTTGAAGTCACAAGTACAAATTATGGCTTCCAATTTTCCTTGCTATGTGATGCTGAAAAAGCCACTTAATCTCCTTTAGTTTCAAGTTGTTCCTCTACAAAATGAGGCTAATAATCCTAGAAATGTTTGCCTCAGAATTGTGAGGAAAGGGCTTTATAAATCTTAAAGGACCATAAAAATGGGGATAATTATTACATCCTTCTCTTGCTCAACATTTTTGTGCCTCACTATTACCTCTGGAATAAAACACAAACTACGTAACGTGATAGTTAAATCCCCTGTCCCACTGTTTGGCTCTAATCTGCCTTTCTAGTCTTACTTCACTGTTCTTCTTTGTTTCAGTAAAATGGGGCTAGTTTTTATTGCTTTCTCCTCTCCTGCTTTCATCCACTTACACAGGCCTGGAACAAACTTCCTCCAAATATCTACATAGTGAACTCTTCTAGATTTATTCCCCGAAGGCACTGTTATTCAATTGACTGGCTGTCCTGTTAAGAAGCTAGTGACCCCTGAAATGAGAACTCTCATTTTGGAGAGGAAAATTCCATCTGAGTCAGTTCTCTAAGGGCTGTAAGTCTCTCCTGATGGGAAGAATATCTGAAGACGAGTTATAGGAGGGTCCTCACTTTCTGGTAAAGCTCAAGCCCCTTGGCTTTCAGCTAAAGGACAAATAGCGGAGTCAACTCTTTCTTCAGGAGAAGAAAACACCTCTCCGCTAAGGACTCCAGCTGATGCCAGGAGCTGGAATCAGAGGGAAGTTGCACAACTTTCTGCTAAGTGGAGCTGCCCTTGCAGTGACAAGTCAGCAACCAATATGGAGGACCAGTAAAGAGGGTCCACATGAGATCAGAACAGGTGAGACACAGCAGAAGCTTCATACGGTATCCACATTCCCAGAAGGGACTACGAGCTTGGTGAAGATTGCTCGTTACAGGAAACCATTGGGTTAGTCGTGTGCTGGAGCCAACTCAAATTGAGAGCATTTATACCTTAGAAATAGATAAACACTACAATCAGGGCTCACTTTATTGTTTTGTTGATTGTCTAGGCTTAGGAAAGTAATGGAGAAAATGATAAGAATGCAGATTAAACTTAAAAGTGTGCTCTGGTACTTAAAAAAAAAATTTTTTTAAGAGACCTTATTGTTAAACATTTCCAAACGCGTCTTTGATTGGAGATAGACTCAGTGGGAGAAATATGCCATCATTGGGCAATAGTAGTGGCCCATTAGCATCAAAAGTGAATTGCATCTCCAAAATTGCATCCTGGACATAAGTGTTTTCTCTGTGTATCCTTTCAGATATGTGTGTGTACATGTTAAATTCCATTTGTCTACATTTCCTCAGCTATAAGATGGAAGCAATAACAGGTCCCTCAACTCCGTATTGCTTTGCCCAGGAATGCAAATTCCTTTTCTCTAAATTTTCCTGGAGTCAGGAAAGACTGAGTTCAGATCCTATTTGTTACTTCTTAGCTTTATGGCCATTGGCAAGTCATTTTTAAAAAAAAGGTAAACAGGGTTAAGGGACTTGCCCAGGGTCACACAGCTAGGAAGTGTCTGAGGTCATATTTGAACCCAGGTCTTCCCCACTCCAGGCTTAGTGCTTTCTATCCACTCCTACTAGCAGATCATCTACCTTCTCTGAATGTGGTCATCTGTGAAACGAGGAACTTGGATTCTAGAGGTTCCCCTTGTTCTCAGTCTGTTATCTCTTGTCGTGGTCCTTTCCCAAATCCAATCAGCCCCAAACCTATGTAAGTTTTCTTCAGACTTCCAGGGCTGTTCTTTATTCATTTTCAATAACACAGAGGGCAGGACATGGGGTAAATGATTCTTCAGTGCCCCGGGCTCCTCATCTATTTTGATCTCTTTTCTTTTTTTCTTCTTTAGTAAAGTTCTGCCCAGGGGTTTGGGAAGAGAAAAACTTCCCAGTTGGTCTCTGGTGAGGGACTGAATGAATCCAGTCCCAGAGGCATGGAGGGAGGGCCAGCACAGGCCCATTCAAGTTCTCCCGCCTCCTCCTCCCCGCCACCTGACCTCATCTTTGCAATAGGCTAGGGCAGGATGGGGAAGGATGTAATGTTTGTCTTGGCTTCTCCTTTCTCTGGAGTCTCAGCGCTGCATCCCCTCACCCCTCCAGGGAAAATATCTGACAAATTCACTTATAATGAGCTGTGAGGGCCTCCATCTTCTCCTCCCAGTGGGATTTGCATTTTAATAGAGGAACCTGGAGGTCTTCATCTGAGCAAGAAATCTAATGGGGAAATTTCAGGCAATCTGATATATGGAAGCGCCAGTGTTTTTATATCCCTCACATCAGAATATTTGGACACCACTAAATGAGGGTCCGATTCTGTAGGGAAGGTTAGATTAGATTGTCTTTATCATCCATTTCACCTCTAGAGAACACGTGAAAAAAACCAAGTGGATGAGAGAATGAAAGTAAAAGCACTTATTCATCAAAGAAAGAATGAATGAAAATATTAATTGATGAATGAATGAATAATAAAATATCTATTAATTACTTATTATGAGCGCTAACTAAGTTTCAGGGGTGCACATGTATGCACACGCACATATGTGTATGCACACATGTGTGTGTGTGTGAGAGTGAAAGCAAATGGATAGCTTGTCTATTGAATCCTACAGTACAGTGAGCTTGGATTACTTTTGGGAAATTGCAAAACTCCTTTTGGCAACTTTCTCTCTCTCTTTCTTTCTTTCTTTCTTTCTTTCTTTCTTTCTTTCTTTCTTTCTCTCTCTCTCTCTCTTCCTTCCTTCCTTCTTTCTTTCTTTCCTTCTCTCTCTTTCTCTCCTTTCTTTCCTTCTCTCTTTCCTTTTCTCTCTTTCTTTCTTTTCTTTCTTTCCTTCTCTCTTTCTCTCCTTTCTTTCCTTCTCTCTTTCCTTTTCTCTCTTTCTTTCTCTTCCTTCCTTCCTTCCTTCCTTCCTTCCTTCCTTCCTTCCTTCCTTCCTTCCTTCCTTCCTTCCTTCCTTCCTTCCTTCCTTTTCTTTCAATATTTCTTCCTCCCTCTCTCCCTCCCTCCCTCTCTCTTTCCTTTTTCTTCCTTTTTTCTCTTCTTACTTTCCTTCTATTTCCTCTCTTTCTTTCTCTTCCTTCCTTTCTTTTCTTTCAATCTTTCTTCCTTCCTTCCTCTCTCCCTCCTTCCCTCCCTCTCTCTCCCTCTCCATTTCCATCTCCCTCTCCCTCTCTCTTTCTCTCTCCCTTTCCTTCTCCCCACCCTCTGTCTCTGTCTCTGTCTTGTCTCTGTTTCTGTGTGTGTGTGTGTCTCTCTCTCTGTCTCTCTCACTCTCTCTCTGTTTCTCTCTGTCTCTCTCTTTCTCTCTGTCTGTCTGTCTGTCTGTCTGTCTCTCTTTGTGGAACAATGGGTAGAGTACTGGACTTCATCTTCCTGAGTTCAAATATGGTCTCAGACACTTACCAACTGTGTGACCCTGGCCAAGTCACTTAACTTAACTTTGATTGTCTCAGTTTCCTCATCTGTAAAATGAGCTAGAGAAAGAAATGGCAAACCACTTTAGCATCTTTGCCAAGAAAACCCCAAACGGGGTCATGAAGAATTGGACTCACCTGAAATGACTGAATGGCAGCAACATAAGTTCCTTTTAATGATCCCCTACTTTTCTGAGAAACCTGGGCTCATCTTTTAAATGCCCATATTATATAAAAAGACTATAAAACATAACAAATAAGGAACTAAAAAGTCAGAAAATCTTGAGTAGAGGAAATCATTGAAGAAATGCATGACTGGAAAAGATAAACTGATAATCTTGTGAGAGACAACTAGTAAGCAAGTCATATTGCCTAAAGGGATTTTCTCCATGTCAGAAAAACAAAGCAAAACTGAGGAAGGTCTTCAACGGTAGACTTATGGGAAGTCATATACAAGAGTTACCCAAAATGGTCAGGCATAAATGGATCACAATCTGCATCACTGAAGAGAACACACACATTGCTGAGGTCACCAGATATATTTGAGAATATAAATAAATAATATAGCACTTAAAATGAACTATATGACAATCATATTTAAAACATTAAATATATTATACTAATATTATGAATCATTATAGTTGTCAAGTAACTGTCATTCCATGGCACCAAGAATAACAAGATTTAGAAATTTCATCTTTTTTTATAGATGAGAAAACTGAGACTGGCTGAAGTAAATTGACTTACAATTGTGTCACACATTTAGTAAGTATCTGATGTGGGATTAGAGCCAAAGTCTTCCTGAATTCAAGTCTAGTACTCTACCCATTATGCTATGAAATACCCTAATTTGTTAAGCCATTCTCTAATCATTGGGCGCATATTTGATGTATAGTTTTTTGTTCTCATAAAAAACCCTATGAACATTTTCATTTCTTGCTGTGAATAACTTCCTTGAGAGCATCACAGCCATGGGATTTCTGGGCCAAAGGGTATAAACAATTTTGTAAGATCCAAGGAACTTTAGTTAAAAACTGGGCTAGAAAACTTAAGGATCTTTCAGTCTGGGCCTGGGTAATTTTCTTTTCTACATACTTCTAATTAGTTTACCCTGGGGTATTGTTTCTGAATTTGTGTATTCTTTTTTCTCTTGTAAATAAACCCTAGAAATACACTCCTGTGGTTTAGAGTGCATGGAGACAGGGAGATGTTGATGGCAAAGGAGGAACAGATGCCAAACTTCAACATCCCAGTTATAGTGACAATAGAAGAGACAATTATAATTAGGGAAAAGATATTGCAGCAGCAAGTTCTGGAAGCTAGGTTGCTCAGAGAAGACTCATCTTTGTGAGTTAAAATCTGATCTTCGATACTAGCTGTGTGATCCTGGAAAAGTCGTTTTACCCTGTTTGCCTCAGTTTCCTCATCTGTAAAATGAGCAGGAGAAGGAAATAGCAAACCCCTCTAATATCTCTGCCAAGAGAACCTCAAATGCATTCACGAGGAGTTGATCATGACTAAAATGACTGAGATCGGGGGCTTCACCAGGGTCAGGGGCCAAGAAAGTTTAATAAAACTGGTGCCTCAAATTGAGGTTTTGTTGATAAGAGAATATTAAGAACAAAGCAAAAAGTGAAAATCTTGGGGCTCTTACTGAGACTTTGTTCCTTCCTGATAATGCATCTTCCTAGGCCAGTTTTTCCAATATTGGTTGCATTTTCATTCATTTCCCTTCTTCCTCCTCCTCTTTCCTTTCCCACTCACTAGTTGAGGTAGGAGAGCTGGAATGTACTCCATGCTCCCCATTACCATGTCCAAGCTCTTCCTCTATCACCATCACTCAGTAGCTTCTCCTCCTTTGAGGTTCCCTCAAGCCATCTCTTCCACCCAGTCAAAATTCTGGTAGTTCTGGTCTAATAACCTCCAGGATGATTCTTTTTCCTCTCCTCGAGTTCAATGCTGGCACGCTAGTTTGGCATTTCTCTCCTCACCAACTCCTCTACTCCTACCATGAGACTGGAAGACATATATATTTTTTGGGAGATATATATTTATATTCCCTCAAATGCCTCCTAGTTCCTCGACTTACTCGTTTCACGTGATCTACTATACTCCTCTCTCTCCACCATAGCTCTATGCAGAGATAATCATA